>NC_136147.1:4142297-4742297 GCF_965212315.1 Lampetra planeri
GGCCTTCTTGGGGTGAACTCTCCAGGCAGGGAGGATCTTGTTTAAACAGGAGCTATAAATGACGGGACATCAAATGAGGTCGGGCTTTGGAAGATAAGGTGCCCGGGAGCATTTTAATTTTTTTAAAGGACAGGTTTTTATGCCGCAAGCCGAGAATTAAAGTGTAGTCTGCGAGGATGACCTTTGCCAAGGAAAATCATCTCATCTCACCCCCCCCCCCCCTATCGCGCACGTACAATGAATTTCTGGGCACGTGCAACAACAACAAACAAAAAACATCGCCACTGCGAAAGCCATTGTTTGTCAATGGTCCTCCGTGTTGTTTAAACACAAGAAAGTAATCTCGTCGCGTTCCGGGGCCTCTCCACGGGAGGTCGTGAACACAATTTGCATGCGTTGTATTTATTTGGTTGCTTATGCACGTTTGTGCACGATGTTTGTTATGACTATTATTGTTGTTGATGTTGTTATTATCAGGTGTCGTGGGTCTCAGCAGCAACAGCAGCGGTAGCCGAGCGAAACTTGGCCTTCGGATCGCGATTCCAGCACAAAGACAAATATCCCCCATATAGCCTTCACAGACTGGAGGGGAAAGTGCTGTTATCGAGCACCTATGAAGGCCGGAACGGTACACGAGGGGGTGCGTCGCCAGCACCACGCCCGACCGCCTTTGTCTCCCTGGTGGCGATTATTACACACCGCACCAGGTACCCATTTTAGGCTGAGTCCACCTAGGGGAGGCCCGGGACCGGTTCAGGTAATCGTCATTGGTGTTGGCCGTGAGCGGGAATCGAACCCCGGTCGCCGGGTTCATAGCGCAGCGTGCTAACCGCTACACTATCGCTCCCCACAGACACACACATAGACACACACATAGACACACACACAAAAAGTACACATCCTACCTGGATTCGTTTGAACAAACAAAACTATTACAAGACGGAACATGAAGGCTTCTTAACTTTAAATGTATTTTAATCCAGCTATTCCCCGCCCGCCACTTCATTTCCCATCATCGCGGCGTTGTCGAAAATGTAATCTGAAGTCACACCCGCAGCATCGCTCTCCACAATTACGAGCGGGGTAGTATCCCCGTTATTGCTGGCCTCTGTTTGAATAATTCTGCGTAAAAATAAATCCATCCCAGATTGTTTTAGCCCCCCCCCGCCCATCCGCCCCCCTTCCTCCCCTCTTGAATTCTGCCATCAAAGTCTTGAATTGCGATGCAACGTTCGCCGGTTGATTCCTATCTCCCGCTGTGGCAGCTGACAATTAACTGTGCCGGTTTCTTAATTCTCTCCGCTTTTCTCTCTCTCTTCAAGAGTGAGCGAATACTGTGCGGCGACCTGTTACGACTTTAAATCGTATTGTATATACACACACACACATATATTCATTTCAGTCGAACAGTTCACAAGAAAGCATCATGAGTTCGTCTAACAGCGCTTTCAAGTCGGAACCACACGGCAATTAGTAAAGCGTGGCTGACATGGGGCTCCGGGTACAAGATAATGCAATGAGGGCTCCCTCCTGTCCAATAACCTCCCCCCATCCTCACAATTGCCCGGTGCCTGACCGCCCCTGCCTGTGCAGTTGCACCGCCTGCGCAACTCTCTTTCTCTCGTAGTTGTGGAACAGCCTCACACCAAATACAAAATGAAGTGGCGAGGCTATGAATAAAATAAGTGTAACTAATTACACTTAATTACGAGCGCGAAATGATGCAGTGCGGCGCATTGCGTAATGGCATTCACTGAACCGTGACGCTCTGGACCCTGTGTGTGTGTGTGAGTTTTTTTGGTTATCTTGGCACTGGCAAGGGCGCTACTGTCGAGGGAGTCCTCCCATCAGCTGTGGCCGCGGCGAGGTGGAGGTTGATGCGAGAGAGAGAGAATCGCCCCCGTCATTCTCGCCGCTCATTCAAGAGTGGAAGGCGTCAACCAGCGAAGTTGGTGCCCCACCAACTCCTCTACCACCACCCCCCATTTCCCCATCTTCTCCACCTCTCACCCCATAGCTTCTCCACCACTCCCAAATTCTCTACCATACCCCCCACTAATATCCTCTAACCCCCCCAAATATCTCTTCCCCCACTAATATCCCATACCCCCCAAACATCTCCTCCATATCCCCAGCCCCCACCAATATCCTAACCCCCCCCCCCAATATCTCCTCCCTCCCTCCCCACTAATATCCTCTACCCACCCCACAACATCTCCTCTCCCCCACTAATGCCTTCTACCCCCCACAGTTTGCGGGCATAACGCAAACTGTCGGAATCAGAATCAGAATATTATTCACAATTGCGGAATTTGGTGAGCTATACAGTTATCTTTTCACAGATGTTCAGTAAAGGGCAGGTCATAACGTTACGACAAAGAAAGTATACAAACAAACAAACAACACGATCGGAGTGCAAATTATAGGCTAGGTAAGCAGATCACTTAAAAATATATATACGGAAATGAAACGAAACATTTTTTTATCTTACTAGATAAGGCCCTCTGAGACATTAGCTTCTTTTACAGAAGCAACCTGGCCACAGATGATAGCTCGGCCAAGTAGCTTATCCAGTGGAAATCCACAGCAGCAGCAGCAAAACAAATCTAAATAATCCCGACGCATATTTGTAAATGCGGAGTGAAAAAACCCGGAGGTCTCGAAAACAAAAAAAAATCCAGGCGACAACAGCGAAAACATGCGAACTCCAAATCCACAGGGCTGCATTTCTTCTCTCATCTCTCGCTAGGAGTTTATAAATCGAAAGAGCGGTCGGAGGCGGGTGGTGGGGGGATATGCCGTGTGAGTGCGGTGGGAGTCTCAACCATAATTTGAGCTTAGGGCACACAGTAGGCCGCCACCACCGCGCCGTGTGAGTGCGTGTCAACCACCGCAGCAATTCGGGACTTTGATCGTAAACCTGAACCCGAACGAAATGTTAAACAGATTAGTTGGTGGCGATGCCGCTGCTTGGTGCTGCTGCTGCTGCTCCTGCTGCATTGGCAGTGGTGCACAAATACTACAGTTAACAACAACAACAATTTTTGATTTAAAGCTTTCGTGACTGCAGGGATTCATATTCTTGGTTCTTTCGGTAAAGTCACGTAGAAAGGAAAATATTTAAATTATATAAATATAAAAACAATACAAATTCTCACGACGTTTCGACTGCAACACAAGCCATCATCATCAGGTGTGAAATCCACAGCAAGAAAATTTAAAAAAAATATTGCTATGGATTTCACACCTGATGATGATTGCTTGTGTTGCAGTCGAAACGTCGTGAGAATTTTTATTTTTTATATTTATATTATTTTATTATTTTCCCTTCTACGTGACTTTACCGAAAGAACCAAGAATATAACAACAACAATGTTTATTATTCTTGCTTTGGGTCTTTCACAAGGTGTTTGTTCGCGACTTCTTTTGAACTCCATCCAGCGCGTTGTGTGGCCCTGACGGAGGTCCGTTTGGCGTGGCTCGTGTTGTTGTTGTTGCTGCTGTCCTCTTGCTCTGAAGATCGGGGGGAGATCGATGATCGATGGTCGGTCGTCGACTTGACGGCATTGGTCGTCGATTTCTCACTTGACGGAGCGGGCCGCGTGAAGTCTGCTGTCATCTTCCACTCCTTTGTGTCCATTCGTTCATTCACTCGTACAGAGTGTCACGTGCCCAAATGGAATCTTAAAGCGCGCATTGTCAACGCATTCGTCAATAGCACTGTTGCCTTTCGAAGGAAAAACAATATATATAAAACAGGCGACGTTACAGGCAATGCCTCTTCATAGCACACAATGACATGCTACTTCTGTGTGTGTGTGTGTTTTAAATACTTGCTTTCAATTAACGTATGCACTTACGCATTAATAAGTCTGTACCTTGCGCCCCTCACTGTGTTTTCCCTCTGGCCTGTTTTTCGTTTGAACAAAGTTTACTGTCGCATTGATTTGAGATTCCAGAGGTGGAACGGGAGGGAATCGAGTGACTTTGCGTTGCTACCGCGCTCAATGTTTACGTGCGCGCGCGTGTGAGCACCTCCGGCAGGCAAGGCTGCGTTGGCTGGGCCATGTCGCCAGCATGCCCAGCCACCGCATGCCCAAACGGCTTTTGTTCGGCCGCATAGAGGGGGCTAAACGGGCGCGGCACGGGCTAGAGAAGAGATGGAGTGATGTGGTACAGGAGGACGTGGAGCTGAGTGGACTTGCCGATGACTGGTACCAGCGGTGTCAAGATCGGCCTCTGTGGAGGAGGCTCGTGAAGGGCGCTGCTGGGAAGTTGGAGGCAGTCGCCCTCCAACAACAACGGAGGGCGGAGGAGCGACGCTCACAACAACGAGCGGAGCGCCGGGTAGCTAAAGCACAGCAAGTTGGAACAGTAGGGGGCACAGGTGGTGCCATCAGCCATTCATCTCGGTCATCTCAGTCAGTCGATCTGTAGCATCCGGGTCTGCCCCGTGATCTCCTGCCAGCGGGCGTTCGACACTTCACGTGTTCTCAAGGTGCAAACGGCCTGGCACAAGCGTCGTGGTGACGTCACCGTCACTTAGTGGCGAATGGCGGTTGTTGTTGTGTCCATATGTGCGTATGTGCGTATGTATGTGCGTATGTGTGCGTCAGCATGTGTGTGCGTGCGCGCCTGCTTCTTGCCAGCCATCTCAGTCAACCCATGGCACCCTGGGTCTGTCCCGTGACCTTCACGTCACACTTCACGTGGCCTTGAAGCGCACACAGCTTGGCACAAGCGCCGTGGTGACTTTAGTGCCACTTAGTGACGAGTGACAATTGTTGTTGTTGCGTACGTGCTAACTGCACTTGCCCCAACAGTCTGTTCAGACTTTACGGGGGATCTTTGTCTTTGTTTTTGTGCGCGCGCGCGTGTGAGTATGTGCACGCGTCTCCCCTCTCATCTTGACGAGGAGAGTCTTGTGGGGTTTTTGTTTAACTGTTTGAAAAAAATAGGGGGTGGAGTGGGGGGGGCAGGTCTTGGTGTAAGTGAAATGAAAAGGGCCTGTGCCATTACAGAGGGGGCATTGTCGCGTTCGCGTGACCATCAGGAACTCGAAGATTGTTTTTTTACCCTTCTATCTGGCAACAAAACTGACACCTTTTTACAAGGAGTCATGTTTGCATAGACCGCAATACCTGCAGCCATAATACAAACAAAAGAACATAACTCTAATAATGTGCACTGTCAGAGTTATGTTCTTTTGTTTGTATTATGGCTGCAGGTATTGCGGTCTATGCAAACATGACTCCTTGTAAAAAGGTGTCAGTTTTATTGCCAGATAGAAAGGTAAAAAACCAATTATCATATTTTTACTGGCAAATGAGGTTCCCATAGCATCAGGAACCCGTTACCCATCCGGCCGATAAAACATTCACGTAGAGAAGCGGACAAACACATCCCGACGACAGCACCCTCCTCAAAATGAGTCTCGAGACTCGGTGAGGCTCCATCCGATTTTTTTCCCTTCCGATCATATCCCACGTATGCTTCAGTGCCACGTGCTATAATGAGGACACTTCTATTTATGGACTCTCACAGCGAGCACCGCCCCAGCTTGTGTCACAGACTGAGATGAGATGATCTCCCATTCCTCCCTTCTTCCGATGTTGTCAAATATTATTTGCTGCCCGCGACCTGTCCTGGATTTTGTCCTTACATTTCATAAGATTACATCCCACCAGACAACGCTTTGCATGCAATTTGTCTCTCCATCCCCCCTCCTTTAGACCCCCAACCAGGGCGAGGGGCAATGCACCGCCCAAACTGGCGACCTTAATGAATTAATTTTCAGTCGTTTACAATTAAGATTTAAATTAAATTAATTGCGTGCACCCGCGATTCCTAATGGAGGAGACAAAACAAAACCCTGCCACCCCCCCGCCGCCCGCTGCCCCCTCCCCAACAACAAACACAGAAGTCCATCTCAGCATCGTATCCCTCTTCCTCTTCCTCCTCGCCTGACATCTCCCCTGGTTCCTCGCACCTCAGGAGGCGACGCGACATCGTTGGGAGCGGTCGCCTCTCTCCGACATTCCGCCTGGGCCCCCACTGAGCGATGGGGGGGGGGGGAGATACGAAACTTTTTTGTTGATGTTGTTGATGTTGTTGCGACGCTCACTCTCAGGGGAGAGCACCTTGTGCCGACGACGTTAGACACCGGCACTCTCAGCATGACCGGGTCAATGAGGTGTGCCGTCTCACTTTATGGGACATTAGTTCTTCTTATCACTCCCAAATGCAACTTGGCGAGAAGTAATATTGGGGGGGGGGGGAGGTGCGGGGGGGGGGAGTGTCAGTTGTCAGGGCGTAAAAAAAAGACATCTTCTCTGAACCCGAGGCGTTTTTATTGTTTCACTTTTTGCTGGTCCAAATCTTCGCTCCTCGGCTTACCTCGGACACACGGTCAACGTGACGGCGATTACCGAGCAGCGAACGCGGCGCAGCGCGCAGCACGTGCCGCGTGCGCGCACACACAGACATGCGGCAGGCCTGCAGAGCGGCCGGGCCATTCACAACACATTCACAACACATTCACAACACATTCACAACAACCCATTCACAACAACCCATTCACAACGACCCATAACACATCCACAACACATCCACAACACATTCACAACAACCCATTCAAAGCAACACATTCACAACAGATTCATAACTTATTCGGCCTTGACAGTGTTTCGTGCGTCTCTCACCAGATAGAGAAATACTTTGAGCAATTACTCGATTTAAAAAGCGAAATTAACTTTTTTTTAACGCTAGTGCCTTGAACAATCGTTTTTCTTTTTGTTTCCCTGTGTACGGCGCATCAATTCTGCATGCCAGGTGCCTTACACAGCCCATCGTCACGGTGGCCACCCCTTTCCGACCGTCCGGGGAGCGGTGGCGCAATGGTTAGCGCACTGCGCAATCAGCGAAACGGCCTGAGTACGATTCCCGCTCAGGCAATCAACGGTGACGATTTTCTCAATTAGTTCCTGGGCCTCCGCCCTGTCGTTGGCTCGGCCACTACGTTAGTACCCAGTGAAGTGTGCAAAACACAGCAACTCGGGAGACAAAGGCGGCCGCGTTATGGCTATACGCGGGATCCTTGTCTTTGTCCCGAGCTCTATGTTGCCGTAACACCACTCGGCTGGACACAAAGCGGGCAAAATTTGAGTGCACGTTCCGTTCGCCAAGAGGTGACGCCCCGCATTAGCGTTGCGCCACACCCCTTCGCTTCTGCTTCAAGCCGACGCAGGGCTCAGTGATTGGCAAAGTCAGAAATCGGTTACCAAGAGCCCCAATATTCCAGCCCGACCTGAGCGCGCGGTCAAGATAAAGGCGCAGGCCTGCAGTTGCCTGCTCACGCCACTGCTGGCGGAAGGCCCTCCACTCAAGCGAGCTCCAGAGGGCCGCCTTCAGTAGAGGTTCTACTTTGGCCGACTTGTCCACGCTGGCCGGTCGTCTTGGAAGAGGAATCAGTAGTTTACCACGAAGCAGGCTATCGCGACCAGTATTATTCACAATAAAGGTGTTTGGGTTAGATCGCGTAAGTAGAAATGCGTCGCAACCCTCCACCACCCGACACGGCCAATCAGTAGGAAATGTGTCAAGTTAACAAAACGCCAATTCGTTACTTCATCAGCCCACCGGTGTGTTTGAAGAGTGAATCCACAATATTTACAATTTGAGTAGTACGACGTTTCGGGCGATTTTCCAAAATAGTAGTATTATGAGGTATGAGTACTCACATTTTACCCCACCACACGACGTTGCTGATAGACTTAACTGTGGCCATTGATGCTGCTGGCTGGACAGAGGTTGGGAGGTGGGGGGGGGGATTAAAAGTCAAATTCTCGAGTGTGTTGACTGCCACGCCAGGAGATCCAAACGGCGAGCTCTGGATTGCAAGTCCAGTGTGCCGATAACCCTTGCATGCCCATCCATTCATTTATTTCGCCATTCATGGATGCATTTAATTATTCTTGATAGTTTGGACTTATGCCTTGCACTCGTCACCCGAACACGTTGAGATGTTATTTAATAGAAGAATATGTTTTTTCCCCCTTTTTTCTGACAACAAAACTGAAACCTCTTTTTACAAGGAATCATGTCGACATTAACCACAATACTTGCGGTCAGAATTCAAACAAAAAAACACACTATCATAATATATGCATTGTCATTTAAACTGATTGGTCAACACCAGAGACAGCTTTCTTTTGAGCCTCGTCTCAAACGGTGTTCGACCAGTGGACGTACTGGAAAAGGGGGCCTCATGCTGTTATTTAATATTTTCCTTGTTATTCATTTATTACGCAACGTGGCGATATCTGTAAATGATAGAACAATAATTAGGTCAGCAATAGTGAAACATATATTATCCGTTTTTTCTTTTCTTTTTAACTCCAGAATCCATTCTGACATGCCAGCATTAGATCACTGAAGCAACGCAGTTTCAATGTCTGCATCATTTGGCACGCTACGAGTGTAGATTAATACAATGTAAGAGTGTATATAAAATGTATATACATGTACGTACACGTTTCATAAAGTACAGTACTGTACAGGAAATAATCATCGGTATTATCCAGGTCAAATAGAACACGATATTATAATGAGCACTATATAATTACTAGGTTGTTGGGGGGCGCCATAGATTATGAACACTATATTATTAACAATCTATTATCCATATATTTAAAAAAGACGTGTATTATGAAAAAACGTTATTATGGATGATATTGGTCGCGAAAGCCCACGTATTAAATTAACACTATATTATTAACACGATATTAGAACACTATATATTTTATCGCACTCGTTTCTTGCGCCGGGTGATAGAGTCACGCGCCTTCAAATCCACGTGTGCCTGTCGGCGGCGGGGGGGGGGGGCGATTGAACTCCTCGCTTCCCACCTCGTGCGAGTAGCGAAAGCACGTGTCACCCAAAGCACGTGTCACACAAAGTGTGAGTATGAATCGAGGTCGGTCACGTATGAGCGGGGTACGCGTACTCTGAGCCCGCATGTTCTGAGACCTTGGTGAAAGTCTCGTAACTCGTGATGCCGTCTTGTGGATTTTCGAAACCGCACGCGCTGTTTTACAAGCACTTAGCAGTCTTTTTCTACCAAAATTGTCCACAACAGGGGTGTTTAGATCGCGTAAAAACAAACGTGTCGTTAAATCCGCCAACCACCTGACACAGCCGATTAGTCAGGGTTGTCACGTAAACAAAACGCGACAATTCGTTATTAGTTCACCGGCGTGTTGGGGAGTAAAGATGTGCACTTCCCCACAAATCTGGCTGTCGCCTGATGAAGCTAGTTGTAATTACTGGCGAAACGTCGTACTCAGATTGTAAATGTTGTGGCTTGGCTCTCCAACACACCGGTGTGCTGTACTAGTGACGACTTGGCCACGTTCTGTTTACGTGACAAACATTACTAATTGGCTGTGTCGGGTGGTGGCGGGTTTAACGACACATTAATATATTTATGCGATCTAACCCAAAAAAAACCCCTGTACTATAGAGTAAACCCACTACAACATTTACAATTCTAGTTCGGTGACATTTCGCCGGTAATTACAACAACAACAACAACCAGTTCTAGATTTTAAGCTTTCGTGACTGCAAGGATTCATATTCTTAGGTTTTTTCGGTAAAGTCACGTAGGTAAAAAATAAAAATTAATAAAACTAAAATAAAAAATAAAATAAAATTCAAGACGTTTCGGAGGTAACACAACAACAACCAGCTTCATCAGGCGACCGCCAGAGTTGTCGAGAAATCCTCCTCCTGCTTCAATCTTAAACAAATGTGATTTCGTCACCTGTGAGCCAAACAGGTACGAAAGACACATTTACGCGCTCCACGTCCTATACGGCTATGATGTTTTGCCGGCTGCTCTTCCAATATCACACACGAGGAAGAGAGGGAGGAGGAAAGAGAGAGAGAGGAAGAGATGCTTTACTGCTGCTAGCATCCGTCTCACTCTCACGTCTCCTGCTTTATTCCTGGAAAAACACACGCAATTTTCCCTGCCGACAATTTCTTTGCCCTGGTGCGTTATGTTTGTTTATTTTCTTTCACCCTTTCCCCTCTGCGCGGGATGGAACACGGGACTCAAACAAAAAATCGGCGACTAAGCCGGCATACTTGTGAGCCACAAACATTTTTTTTAAATATAAAAATGTTTATTTTCAGACATAACCCGGCATCCTGCGCCAGCCCAAAGCACCTCCCTTCCCCGCAAAAATAAAAACTGAGAAAGTAACATTTTCAATTGAAGCAGCGATGCGCAGTGAAACGCATCTCACACGGCATTAAGTCCTTCCCTACTCTCTCGTTCACTCGCCCACTCGCTCGCCTCCCTGTCCTGCCCGTGATGGATTTCTCTCTCTCTCGCTCTCTCTCTCCCTCTCTCTCTCTCTCAGTCCTCACCGCGACTCCCACTCAGAGAGGGAGGAGAGAGAGAGAACCGCGTCTCGCGAGGGTTTTACGCTGGCTAAATATTTAAAATCGATCAATCAGCCAGATCTATGAGGAGAGGCCGTTATGCCAGTGACGGCTAAAACCAACACTAAGCGAAGGCGGCAGACGTTCGCTGTCACACCACTTAGCCGGCCCTTCAGATAAGAAGAAATTCACATCATATATTATTATTATATTGTTTAATGGAGAGATTAGGTGCTGAGAGATCTATTGACAGTGCTTTGGGGTTATTTTTTCGTTGTCAGAAGACCGTGGTAGCGATTATAGGCGCTAAGAAAACCAAGCGGCTTTCGAGGACCCCCACGTAACTCAAGGGGACTCGGATTCGTGGCAAAAGTCACGAGTGAACCAGACCCTATTTTACTTGTGATATTTATTGAGTTTTTGAGCCAGGCAAGGCCAGGACTGGGCAATGACGTTGCCCACTTTTCACCCAGGCCACCTGGAGAAGCACGGGGCTACAGAGATGTATTGACTCATTGCTGTAACAAGAACCACAACAAACCCATTACGTATATTTAAGAACGGACGTACAAAAAAATGTATAGTAAATTATACAATTAAAATTCGATTTTTTTGTACTTTTTTATCTTATCAATGATTCTCATACTGTCTGGGACATTGCACCATTAACAAACCGGGCTATTCAAAACACTCGCAAACATAACAAGGTTGGTTAACACAAAAAAAAACGTAATGGTAGGTTTTTACCCTTTTAACTGGTACAAAACTGACACCTTTATTCAAGGCATCATGTTTGCAATGACCACAACACAAGTAGTCAATAAAGCAAACAAAAAGAAGCAACTCTGATAAGGATAATAATATGCACCGTCCTTGAAGTTGATTGGCCCACACCCGAGACGGCTTTCTTTAGAGCCTAGTCCCCATTGGTGTAGGGCCAGATGACACCAGAAGGCGTTATTATCCTTATCAGAGTTGCTTCTTTTTGTTTGCTTTATTGACTACTTGTGTTGTGGTCATTGCAAACATGATGCCTTGAATAAAGGTGTCAGTTTTGTACCAGTTAAAAGGGTAAAAACCTACCATTATATTTTGCCACTGGTAAAAGAGATCTCATAGTATAAAAAACGATAATCCCGCTAATCCCGATCTTGTCCGTATCGATTTATTCTCACCCAACGCCATCGTTGTCTCGAAACGACATCTCTCACATTTCACTCAAATCTATACCTCCCTTCTCTCGTCTCGCTCCACCTCTCGCGCGCGCGTGTCTGTATCCCCGCTATCGTCTTACTCGCAGTTCATAAATGGACAGGTATTGGAGGTTGGGGGGGGTGGCAGATGCATTAGGCAAGTCCCACCGAGCTCTGTAGTTGTTGTTCAGAAGCGACCTGGGCACAAGCGATAGCCCAACGAAGTGGGTTTTCACGTGGACATTCAAAGTGGCCAAATACTCTCAAAATTATTGCTTATTGTACCCAAATGGGCCACAACCACCCGCCCCTGCCGATAGAGGTAAACAGATAAAGGTGCAGCCCTGCAATTGCTCGCTCGCGCCACTGTTGGCAGATGTGCCTCCACTAGAATGAGCGCTCGCGAACCCTCTCTTTCTCTCTGGAGAATATTTTGGCCAGGTGGCTTGTGCAGTGGCTCGGGTTCCCACGCTTCAGCCCACCCAACGGCGACGTGGCGATCGACTCATGCCACGCGACGTATGCAACCCTGGCTATCGATCTCACCCGTGCATTCGTTTCGTCTACGACTTCTTCGGAGGTCGTGACCGTGGCCCACATCGATGCAGCTGTGGGATTGATTTCCGCAATAATTTATCTTTATTTTTTGTTCAAGCTCGTTAGAGTTTTACACCTGCCGCGGTCGCGAGAAGGGAAGTACAATTGACGCATCAGTGCGTCAATTGATTCATTGCGTGCGATTTGCTTCACGTTACTGCCCCCCGCTCCCCGCGTCCCCTGCAGTCACCGGAGGCAAGCTAAGATTCGCCCACCAATTGCGAAACAAAACTCATCGATTCTTCAAATCGAACCCGCGAGTGACCTTGAACCCATCACACCACTTTCAACGCGCGCAGCGGTTGACCTCGGGCTCATGCGCGCACTCTGTAAGTGCAATAAAAATGAAAGGGAACAATTTATGATTTTATTGATCGATTTTAAACAAATGTCTTTTTTTGGTGAGGGCGGTGGTGGTGGGGGAGGAGAATTCACTTCTCGTCGCACTTCAGAGGCGATGGCTGAAGTTACGATCCCCCCCCCCCCACTCGCTCCACCTGCCCAGGTGCGTAACGACCGCTCATCGCCGCGCCGCTGACATCGCGTGCCATCCCAATCAACGGGGGTGGATCGTTTCGTTCCTGGAGCGTGGAGATGACAGCAAAGGTGGCACGAGATGGATGGATCGCTCAGCCTCCGGCTCGTTCACCCGCTCGCTCGCTAGTTCACTCACTAAGCTGGAGAAAACGGTCGCCTGCTCGCTCACTCACTCACTCGTTCATTCGCTCAGTCACTCGTTCGCTCACTCACTCGTTCGCTTGCGTGCTGCTCAAATCAGTCGCCCGCTCGCTCGCTCACTCGCACGTTCACTCACTCACTAACTCATTCACTCACTCGTTCACTCACTCGTTCACTCACCAACTCGTTCACTCACTCGTTCACTCACCAACTCGTTCACTCACTCGTTCACTCACTCACCGGGGGGGGGGGGGGGAAATAACAGTTGGTCACTCACTGAGTCACTCGTGAATTCATCAGCGGCGGAGAGCAACATGCGGTCACATCTGCTGAAGCAGAGGCAATGAGCGAACATGAATGTGTTTGAACGTGAGACCTGGGAGGAGAGCAGGAAGGGCTAGCAGTGGCGTCTTGGCCGTCGACTGTGCAGGAGATGCAACTGCAACACGGCCCACAGGCTGGAGAAATCGGTCAAAAGTTGTGCGATTTGAGCCCATCAAGTTCTGAGTCCAAAACGCGTACAATTAAACGATAGACAAAAAGTGAATCGGATCGGTATCGAGACTCTGTTCTGTTTGGCTTTGAGCACGTCTCTAAAGTTTGTTTTGTATGCTTCCCCTTCAAACAAGGTGACTGACCACTCATATTGACTGACCACTCATATTGACTGGCCACTCATAATGACAAAACGGGCGAATGTGTGTCTTTTCGTTCATATAAGGTCAGAATCAAAATTAACATGTATTTATACTAAAATAATAAAAAAAATACTGCAAAAGATTTAGAAGTGAGTAATTTGTAGAGATTTACGATTATACTGTAAATCACTTTCACGAATTAGCCCCCAAATGTAGTCTCCCATCATGTTCTCGTTATACCGTCTTTGGTAGCGGCGTTCAAAGTCCAGTATATACTGGTGGAAGCGCTCGCCTCCCTCCTCCGAGTACGCTCCCATGTTCTCCTTGAATATCAAGATGAGCATTAAGGATATGGACTTTGAGGGACATCCTACAGCCCATTGTGCTGTAGTTCTTCAACAGAGTCTCAACCAGCTCCACATAGTTTTCGACCGTGTGATTGCCCAGGAAGCCACGAACCATTGCGACAAAGCTGTTCCAAGCCGCTGTCTCCTTACTAGTGAGCTTCTTTGGGAATTCATTGCACTCCAGGATCTTCTTTAACTGTGGTCCGACGAAGACACCGGCTTTGACATTTGCCTCAGACAGCTTAGGGAAGAAGTCTTGAAGGTACTTTAAGGCTGCCGACTCCTTATCTACAGCTCTGACAAATTGTTTCATAAGGCACAATTTGATGTGCAGTGGTGGCATTAGCACCTTCCTGGGGTCCACCAGTGGCTCCAACTTGACGTTGTTCCTCACCACAGAGAACTCGGTCCGCTGTGGCCAGTCTCGCCTGTGATAGTGCGCCTTGGTGTCTAAATCTTCTGTAGTATTTTTTTTATTACTTTAGTATAAATACATGTTAATTTTTATTCATATGTTGTTGTTTTCTAACTTTATGTGAACGAAAAGACACAAATTCGCCCGTTTTCTCATAAAAAAATAGGTGAATTTCAAAATATCAATGTCCTGGTCACAAAAACTAAGTTTATGAGAAATCATAGCCATTTTTGTACTTTTGAGGCATAAGCAATTAGGAAATAACACTTATCACCCAGGAACAAAAAAACAATTGTTTCACAGTATTATTATTATTCGTTATTATTTAGTTTTTGCATGAGTGGAGCAGTGGCAGAGCGTTTAGCGCACTGTGTTGTGAACTCAGTGGCGAGTGACATAAACCGTGATTCGATATTGACCTGATATTCTTGGCCATGGCTAACGTCAATAGGCAAGTCAAAAGTCAAGGTGATTTCCTGCTTAAAGTGCTCATTGAGCCGTGGCATCTCAATCTCCTGTCCACAGCCCCACAGAGCGAGCGGTGGGAATCCAGAATTCCTGTGGCAGAGGGGGCAAGTCCTAGCCACAGATCAACCACTGTTGATTTCACCACAAGTCGGTAGCAGTTTTATCGACCGCCAGAGTCACGATGGGCCGACTGAGATATGAACTCGCGACCTTTGCGATCGAGAGCCGCTTGCTCTGCCGCCGTGCCACCTGGACGGATAAGACGAAAGGAGATGCGGTGACACGTAACCACGAGGGTCAGGGTCAGGTGCAAGCAGGCATCTAGAACCCAACAGGTCTGAGCAGAACTGCCTACCGGCTCGCAACACAGCGTCACTTTACCGGTTAAAAAACTATACTTCAGGGCCGTCCATAAATGACGTCAGGTACCTATGGGGGGTGTCAGACATTTGTGACGATATGTGACGAGGGGGGGGGGGGGTTGAGAAATGTGACGTCACATCAAAATGCGCAACTTTAAATGAATATAGACAACACGTTCTACTTAATTAAATATACTTTTTTAAATAAATGTTTTCTCCTACAACATCAGAGTGCAGCGCCACATTAAATACGCAATGGCAATAGTTTAAAGCGATTTGAAGCATGTTTTATTTTTGGGGGGGAGGTGGGGGCAGAGTTTTGTGACGTCATATTTGAGGGGGGGATGTGACTTTTGTGACGCCATGTGACGAAGGGGGGGGGGGTCAAAAATCGTCCAAAATCGCGTCACGTCATTTATGGACGGCCCCTTACACTCACACATATATTGTTACCAGAGAATTATTTTATTATGTTTTATTGTTATTATTTTCATTCTACGTGACTTTACCGAAAGAACCAAGAACATATATTGCTGCTCTAACTGGCATTTTGGTGGACGTGAAGCCGCACCTTCCTTCCCCCCACCCCCCATAATTGTCTCCGCCCACCACTGTGACTGCTAAGCCCCTCCCACTACTCAACCAAGTGGAAGGGGCAAGGCCTAAATGGAAAGGCGTAGAGCCAAACAATGAGAGGTGGAGACTTAACTTAAGGGGGTGGGGCACAAACAGGAGGGGGTGGGTATTCATATTCTTAGGTTTTTTCGGTAAAGTCACGTAGGTAAAAAATTAAAATTAATAAAAGTAAAATAAAAATAAAATAAAAATCACGACGTTTCGGAGGCAACACAAGCTTCCGTCTTCAGGTGGAACTGTCACAGCACGATAGCTGTATCAAGTGAAAGAAATTCCAAGAACACAGTATTTGTATATCTACTGGTTTAGGGTGGGAGGAGCCAAGGTAGGCCCTGAATATTATTTTTGTGAGGTTCGGTGCGGCTGAAGCACGGGGTGGGGCCTATAGAGATTGAACTTCCCTGTTGATTAAAGGTAATACAGTGGTACCCCGGAGATCGAACTTAATTCGTTCCAGAAGGCCATTCGAACACTGATTTGTTCGAACACCGAATTACTTTTACCCATGAGAATTAATGTTAATGACATTAATTGGTTCCAGACTCAAGAAATCTCTCATTATAATTCATTTTTACACGAAGTTTACAGTAATTACATGCATAAAATTATACAAAAAAACAAGAAACACAATAAATAAATGGAATAAATAAATGAATAAATATATGGATAAATGAAATAAATGAACATTGAACTTCACTTTACCTGTAGTAAGGAGAGTTGATGGCTTTCAGTATCGTGCAGATCGTCGATTTCGGCAGACCATACTGTTTGGAAATCTCGGTCACGTTGACACCTCTCTCTGCCTTTGCAATGATCTCTTTTCTTAATTCTATCGTGGTTCTCACAACTTTCCTTTTTGGCTTATCACTACCACTAACCTTCTAAGAAGACATTGTGTATGGATAAACACCAAAAAACACTAAAATAAAGGAAATTACGAAAAAGTTAGGGAACGATGTTTTGCGGGTAACTGCACTGGGTGAGAACTACGCGTTAACGGAGCCTCTCATACGGTAAAACCTTTGTCTGGGCAAGCGTCATGCACGCTGGCCATGCGTGTCTCAGCCGTCGCGATTGTCCGTTCGACCTCCGAATTTCGTTCGGTTTCCGTGGAAAAAAAATGTTCGGAAATATCGTTCGAACACCGATTTGTTCGAGTTCTGGTGCGTTCGATCTCCGAGGTTCTACTGTATTAGGATCACATCACAAACGTGCAGCACGCAGCATAGCTTTAGTGCTGCAGATGTAGCCACAGGCTAATTGGTATACTCGATTAAATGTAGCACGATGTGAATCGATGACCCCATTTACAAATAATGAAAATTACATGTAGAGTGGTGGCACATGGTTAGCGCACTGCTGCGCTGTGGAATCGAGGGTGTCACGGGGGGCAGACGTTAATTACCTCGCCTGGTTTCCAGGAGGTCGTGGGTTCGACCCCTTCCCTGATGCCTGGTTATTGCAGACTTTATGCCCTACAAATGTATCTAGTTTGTGTTTGAACATCTTAACACCTCCTGGTTTATTGCCAGAAATGGTAAAACCTATGATTATATTTGTTTAATCCCTCGTGACTGTCTGAAGCATGGTGAGGTCCTTCATCCAGCAGTGGATCGGCAAAAGGGTTCAAAGTTATGATTTGCGACGACATAAATGCGCATCGGCCTCCGTTCAGGCTGTGATAATTATCACGAGGAGTTTGCTTACTAACAGCCAGAGGTGGGACAAAGTCATTGTTATGCAAGTCCAAGTCGAGTCGCAAGTCATCAAATTCATGACTCGAGTCTGACTCGAGTCCAAGTCACATGACTCGAGTCCACATCTCAGAGGTGGGACAAAGTCATTGTTATGCAAGTCCAAGTCGAGTCGCAAGTCATCAAATTCATGACTCGAGTCTGACTCGAGTCCAAGTCACATGACTCGAGTCCACACCTCTGCTAACAGCCAACGCGCAGACACAACAACAAACACCCGTAATTTTAATTGGACATCAGTACATTTTTGGTTTGCAACAAACCGCAGATGCACTCAACTACGCCTCGTAGAGGGGCATGCAGTGAAACATAATCACCGCTTTTTTTTCTTTACCACAGTTCCTCCTACATTGGGTGGCTCCGTGGCAAATTAGCGACGGATTGAAGCGTTCGCCTCGATGCGTTTTGTCGGCTGCGGTCGAGGTTAGGAAGCGAGCAAAAACTTCAAGCAAGCGTCTGACTTTCATTGGCGCATCACCGATGGAAATTACAGCTCGTGCAAATTCGAGCGCCCTCCCACTGTTTGCAACAAAGAATTGGAAAAAAATAATCCCCCTTTTTCAATCTCGCAAATTATCTCGACATTTACCATCTCATACACACAAAGGAGTTGCAATTATCAGAGGCTACGAAGAGGTCGCAGTCCTAGGCTGGCATCGCTAAGAACCTGAGTTCAAGCCCGTGATTGAATAGTTCTCAAGCGTGGTGAGTTGGTAGTCAGTCTGAACTCAGCCACCACCAACGACTCCACGCGCAAACAAAACCCGACATCAGATGTAATTTGGTTCTGCAATTGGGCTACATTTTAGCGAATTGAATACAAATATTGGCTTGACTGTCATGCAGTGAGCATTAACTCCCATATGCAGAGTGGGTAAGGAGAGTGCTGCCCTTACCGTGTGGAGGTCACTTCAACAGATCTCAGAAGTAGCTCTGCGTGCTCCACTTCTGCGGACCGTTCTCTAACAACGAAGGGTTTGCACTGCTCCTTGAGAGATCCGAATCGGATTATTTTAATTACGAAATTATGCCGGTAGCGCGCACATGCACACAAACACACTCACACGTAAACACACGCAAGGTCGCTATCTTAATTTGAATCTCAGCTTCCTAAATGGCACGTGGTACACGTTTATCAATGATCAGTTGCGTGCGGTGCGTAACAATCTCGGTTGTGTTTGAAAAGAGATTTATTTATTTTTAATCACGGTTGCTGAGCAACAGGCCCGAAGGCCTTAAAACGCTTAGCGGACAGCAACAAACAGCACCAATGGACGTTTTAATCAATGATAGTTGATACGTTTGTCGAATGTAAGCTCCAAAGTCTTGGGGTAAAGGGACTATTGGAGAGTTTGCTAGGAGTAGAACAACAAACTGTGTCGCCCATAAGGGTGAATTGACTTTTTGATAAACTCATAAAGTAGAATGTTTCTATTATCATTATAATTACCACGGGAAGATTGTAATGAAAGATGATGGTAAATAGTGCAAACAGCACCAAAACCCAATTTATCATTAATCAGCCCAGAACACTTTAAATTAAGCAATTAAACCTACCTGCCTGCCAGCTGTTGGGGCCACAGTGACATTGTGAGTGTGTGTGTGTCTTTGTCTTTTGTGTGTGTCTGTGTGTGTGCACTAAGGTAGCGGTTAACGCGCTGCGCCATGGAACCCGGCGTCCCGAGTTCGATTCTCGCTTACGGCCAACACCCAGTGCCGATTATCTGAACCGGTTTCAGCTGGGTCTCCACTAGGTCGACTCAGCCTCAAATGAGTACCTGGTGTGCGGTGTGTAAACATCGCCACTGGGAGACAAAGGCGGTCGGGGGTGGTATCTGTCTACCCACCCCTCTTCGCTAACAGTACTTGCCCCAACGGTCTGTTAAAGGCTATGCGGGGGATCTTTGTTTTTGTGTGTGTGTGTGGGGGGGTAATTATAACGATCTGCCACCGCTGTCAAGACTTAGCGTCAACGATCCCCGCACACATGAACACTGGGGCTCTCCCAGGGTCTATCATATTCAGCGTCCTGTCGGTGAGATGTTTACAGCCCGGCTTGGAATGGCTGCGTCCGAACGTTGGGTTGCAAAGGCGGCGGGAGAGGGAATCAAAAGTCGAGCATTTGCGTGAAAAAAGCAGCAAGAAGTGATTTGACCTGCAGTGTGACGGTTGAGCGGATGATTAAATGTGCGAGTGGGTGGGTGAGTAAGCGGGTGAGTGAGTGAGTGATTGTGACCTGCAGTGTGGTGGTGTGTCCATTAGACACGGAACTCTTCACGCGAACTCTCCACATCATCGTAGCAGCAGTAGCAGCGATAGAAGAGGAATGAGGAGGCGACTGAATCAGGTAAGTGCAGGATCAACCATCAATCTGAGTGCTGTATGTTGAATTTTATAAAGTACAGTTCTATCTGGCAATAGGTGCGTGAACATTCGCACTGGGCAGACAAAGACAGCCCAGGAAGACGTCGTGCTGGCAAAACCATCACATTGTGAGACATCATAGCCCATGGGATTCTTCCAACTGATATCAAGCGCTTATGTCTAATAGCTACCCAACAACAGCGCTCGCTCCGACACTCTATTAATCTATACAAAGGATACGTCGTCGTGTTGTTTATACACAAAGACACATATCTCCCGCGTATATTTAACAGAGTTAAACTTAACAGAGTTAACAGAGTTAAGTATTATGGGAACCTCATTTGCCAGTAAAAATATGATAATTGGTTCTTTACCCTTCTATCTGGCAACAAAACTGACACCTTTTTACAAGGAGTCATGTTTGCATAGACCGCAATACCTGCAGTCATAATACAAACAAAAGAACATAACTCTGATAATGTGCACTGTCCTTGAAGTTGATTGGTCCACACCCGAGACAGCTTTCCTTAGAGCCTAGTCTCATATGGGTTGGACCAGATGACGCCAAAAGGCGCACAACTCAAGGACAATGCACCATCAGAGTATGAGAGCTCGGGGCAAGCATCTACACTATGGGAACCTCATTTGCCAGTAAAAATATGATAATTGGTTCTTTACCCTTCTATCTGGCAACAAAACTGACACCTTTTTACAAGGAGTCATGTTTGCATAGACCGCAATACCTGCAGTCATAATACAAACAAAAGAACATAACTCTGATAATGTGCACTGTCCTTGA
The DNA here is from genome assembly GCF_965212315.1 of Lampetra planeri. NCBI lineage: Eukaryota > Metazoa > Chordata > Hyperoartia > Petromyzontiformes > Petromyzontidae > Lampetra > Lampetra planeri. The sequence continues at coordinate 4,162,995 of NC_136147.1, forward strand.
AGTTGATTGGTCCACACCCGAGACAGCTTTCCTTAGAGCCTAGTCTCATATGGGTTGGACCAGATGACGCCAAAAGGCGCACAACTCAAGGACAATGCACCATCAGAGTATGAGAGCTCGGGGCAAGCATCTACACTATGGGAACCTCATTTGCCAGTAAAAATATGATAATTGGTTCTTTACCCTTCTATCTGGCAACAAAACTGACACCTTTTTACAAGGAGTCATGTTTGCATAGACCGCAATACCTGCAGTCATAATACAAACAAAAGAACATAACTCTGATAATGTGCACTGTCCTTGAAGTTGATTGGTCCACACCCGAGACAGCTTTCCTTAGAGCCTAGTCTCATATGGGTTGGACCAGATGACGCCAAAAGGCGCACAACTCAAGGACAATGCACCATCAGAGTATGAGAGCTCGGGGCAAGCATCTACACTATGGGAACCTCATTTGCCAGTAAAAATATGATAATTGGTTCTTTACCCTTCTATCTGGCAACAAAACTGACACCTTTTTACAAGGAGTCATGTTTGCATAGACCGCAATACCTGCAGTCATAATACAAACAAAAGAACATAACTCTGATAATGTGCACTGTCCTTGAAGTTGATTGGTCCACACCCGAGACAGCTTTCCTTAGAGCCTAGTCTCATATGGGTTGGACCAGATGACGCCAAAAGGCGCACAACTCAAGGACAATGCACCATCAGAGTATGAGAGCTCGGGGCAAGCATCTACACTATGGGAACCTCATTTGCCAGTAAAAATATGATAATTGGTTCTTTACCCTTCTATCTGGCAACAAAACTGACACCTTTTTACAAGGAGTCATGTTTGCATAGACCGCAATACCTGCAGTCATAATACAAACAAAAGAACATAACTCTGATAATGTGCACTGTCCTTGAAGTTGATTGGTCCACACCCGAGACAGCTTTCCTTAGAGCCTAGTCTCATATGGGTTGGACCAGATGACGCCAAAAGGCGCACAACTCAAGGACAATGCACCATCAGAGTATGAGAGCTCGGGGCAAGCATCTACACTATGGGAACCTCATTTGCCAGTAAAAATATGATAATTGGTTCTTTACCCTTCTATCTGGCAACAAAACTGACACCTTTTTACAAGGAGTCATGTTTGCATAGACCGCAATACCTGCAGTCATAATACAAACAAAAGAACATAACTCTGATAATGTGCACTGTCCTTGAAGTTGATTGGTCCACACCCGAGACAGCTTTCCTTAGAGCCTAGTCTCATATGGGTTGGACCAGATGACGCCAAAAGGCGCACAACTCAAGGACAATGCACCATCAGAGTATGAGAGCTCGGGGCAAGCATCTACACTATGGGAACCTCATTTGCCAGTAAAAATATGATAATTGGTTCTTTACCCTTCTATCTGGCAACAAAACTGACACCTTTTTACAAGGAGTCATGTTTGCATAGACCGCAATACCTGCAGTCATAATACAAACAAAAGAACATAACTCTGATAATGTGCACTGTCCTTGAAGTTGATTGGTCCACACCCGAGACAGCTTTCCTTAGAGCCTAGTCTCATATGGGTTGGACCAGATGACGCCAAAAGGCGCACAACTCAAGGACAATGCACCATCAGAGTATGAGAGCTCGGGGCAAGCATCTACACTATGGGAACCTCATTTGCCAGTAAAAATATGATAATTGGTTCTTTACCCTTCTATCTGGCAACAAAACTGACACCTTTTTACAAGGAGTCATGTTTGCATAGACCGCAATACCTGCAGTCATAATACAAACAAAAGAACATAACTCTGATAATGTGCACTGTCCTTGAAGTTGATTGGTCCACACCCGAGACAGCTTTCCTTAGAGCCTAGTCTCATATGGGTTGGACCAGATGACGCCAAAAGGCGCACAACTCAAGGACAATGCACCATCAGAGTATGAGAGCTCGGGGCAAGCATCTACACTATGGGAACCTCATTTGCCAGTAAAAATATGATAATTGGTTCTTTACCCTTCTATCTGGCAACAAAACTGACACCTTTTTACAAGGAGTCATGTTTGCATAGACCGCAATACCTGCAGTCATAATACAAACAAAAGAACATAACTCTGATAATGTGCACTGTCCTTGAAGTTGATTGGTCCACACCCGAGACAGCTTTCCTTAGAGCCTAGTCTCATATGGGTTGGACCAGATGACGCCAAAAGGCGCACAACTCAAGGACAATGCACCATCAGAGTATGAGAGCTCGGGGCAAGCATCTACACTATGGGAACCTCATTTGCCAGTAAAAATATGATAATTGGTTCTTTACCCTTCTATCTGGCAACAAAACTGACACCTTTTTACAAGGAGTCATGTTTGCATAGACCGCAATACCTGCAGTCATAATACAAACAAAAGAACATAACTCTGATAATGTGCACTGTCCTTGAAGTTGATTGGTCCACACCCGAGACAGCTTTCCTTAGAGCCTAGTCTCATATGGGTTGGACCAGATGACGCCAAAAGGCGCACAACTCAAGGACAATGCACCATCAGAGTATGAGAGCTCGGGGCAAGCATCTACACTATGGGAACCTCATTTGCCAGTAAAAATATGATAATTGGTTCTTTACCCTTCTATCTGGCAACAAAACTGACACCTTTTTACAAGGAGTCATGTTTGCATAGACCGCAATACCTGCAGTCATAATACAAACAAAAGAACATAACTCTGATAATGTGCACTGTCCTTGAAGTTGATTGGTCCACACCCGAGACAGCTTTCCTTAGAGCCTAGTCTCATATGGGTTGGACCAGATGACGCCAAAAGGCGCACAACTCAAGGACAATGCACCATCAGAGTATGAGAGCTCGGGGCAAGCATCTACACTATGGGAACCTCATTTGCCAGTAAAAATATGATAATTGGTTCTTTACCCTTCTATCTGGCAACAAAACTGACACCTTTTTACAAGGAGTCATGTTTGCATAGACCGCAATACCTGCAGTCATAATACAAACAAAAGAACATAACTCTGATAATGTGCACTGTCCTTGAAGTTGATTGGTCCACACCCGAGACAGCTTTCCTTAGAGCCTAGTCTCATATGGGTTGGACCAGATGACGCCAAAAGGCGCACAACTCAAGGACAATGCACCATCAGAGTATGAGAGCTCGGGGCAAGCATCTACACTATGGGAACCTCATTTGCCAGTAAAAATATGATAATTGGTTCTTTACCCTTCTATCTGGCAACAAAACTGACACCTTTTTACAAGGAGTCATGTTTGCATAGACCGCAATACCTGCAGTCATAATACAAACAAAAGAACATAACTCTGATAATGTGCAAACATGACTCCTTGTAAAAAGGTGTCAGTTTTGTTGCCAGATAGAAGGGTAAAGAACCAATTATCATATTTTTACTGGCAAATGAGGTTCCCATAGTGTAGATGCTTGCCCCGAGCTCTCATACTCTGATGGTGCATTGTCCTTGAGTTGTGCGCCTTTTGGCGTCATCTGGTCCAACCCATATGAGACTAGGCTCTAAGGAAAGCTGTCTCGGGTGTGGACCAATCAACTTCAAGGACAGTGCACATTATCAGAGTTATGTTCTTTTGTTTGTATTATGACTGCAGGTATTGCGGTCTATGCAAACATGACTCCTTGTAAAAAGGTGTCAGTTTTGTTGCCAGATAGAAGGGTAAAGAACCAATTATCATATTTTTACTGGCAAATGAGGTTCCCATAGTGTAGATGCTTGCCCCGAGCTCTCATACTCTGATGGTGCATTGTCCTTGAGTTGTGCGCCTTTTGGCGTCATCTGGTCCAACCCATATGAGACTAGGCTCTAAGGAAAGCTGTCTCGGGTGTGGACCAATCAACTTCAAGGACAGTGCACATTATCAGAGTTATGTTCTTTTGTTTGTATTATGACTGCAGGTATTGCGGTCTATGCAAACATGACTCCTTGTAAAAAGGTGTCAGTTTTGTTGCCAGATAGAAGGGTAAAGAACCAATTATCATATTTTTACTGGCAAATGAGGTTCCCATAGTGTAGATGCTTGCCCCGAGCTCTCATACTCTGATGGTGCATTGTCCTTGAGTTGTGCGCCTTTTGGCGTCATCTGGTCCAACCCATATGAGACTAGGCTCTAAGGAAAGCTGTCTCGGGTGTGGACCAATCAACTTCAAGGACAGTGCACATTATCAGAGTTATGTTCTTTTGTTTGTATTATGACTGCAGGTATTGCGGTCTATGCAAACATGACTCCTTGTAAAAAGGTGTCAGTTTTGTTGCCAGATAGAAGGGTAAAGAACCAATTATCATATTTTTACTGGCAAATGAGGTTCCCATAGTGTAGATGCTTGCCCCGAGCTCTCATACTCTGATGGTGCATTGTCCTTGAGTTGTGCGCCTTTTGGCGTCATCTGGTCCAACCCATATGAGACTAGGCTCTAAGGAAAGCTGTCTCGGGTGTGGACCAATCAACTTCAAGGACAGTGCACATTATCAGAGTTATGTTCTTTTGTTTGTATTATGACTGCAGGTATTGCGGTCTATGCAAACATGACTCCTTGTAAAAAGGTGTCAGTTTTGTTGCCAGATAGAAGGGTAAAGAACCAATTATCATATTTTTACTGGCAAATGAGGTTCCCATAGTGTAGATGCTTGCCCCGAGCTCTCATACTCTGATGGTGCATTGTCCTTGAGTTGTGCGCCTTTTGGCGTCATCTGGTCCAACCCATATGAGACTAGGCTCTAAGGAAAGCTGTCTCGGGTGTGGACCAATCAACTTCAAGGACAGTGCACATTATCAGAGTTATGTTCTTTTGTTTGTATTATGACTGCAGGTATTGCGGTCTATGCAAACATGACTCCTTGTAAAAAGGTGTCAGTTTTGTTGCCAGATAGAAGGGTAAAGAACCAATTATCATATTTTTACTGGCAAATGAGGTTCCCATAGTGTAGATGCTTGCCCCGAGCTCTCATACTCTGATGGTGCATTGTCCTTGAGTTGTGCGCCTTTTGGCGTCATCTGGTCCAACCCATATGAGACTAGGCTCTAAGGAAAGCTGTCTCGGGTGTGGACCAATCAACTTCAAGGACAGTGCACATTATCAGAGTTATGTTCTTTTGTTTGTATTATGACTGCAGGTATTGCGGTCTATGCAAACATGACTCCTTGTAAAAAGGTGTCAGTTTTGTTGCCAGATAGAAGGGTAAAGAACCAATTATCAGAGTTAAGTATATTATGTATGTAGATTACCCTATGAATAACCTAACCGGTAATGGATATCCATTGTCGTTTATTTGCATAAATTAACCCCCATTCTGTGGCCTTCGCAGCTGATTGGCTCACAAGTGATGACATCACATTCATGCGCCGTCTATTTAAGACCGAAACAGGAGGAGTTCTCCACACCCTCTGGCCATGGCCTGATGAGGCCGGTTGTCATTGCTGGCGGAACGCCGTACTCCAATTGTAAATGCTGTGGGTTTACACTCCGACACACGGACGTGCTGCACCAGTAACGAATTGGCCACGTTCTGTTTACGTGACAAACCTCACTAATTGGTATTCTTAGGTTATTTCGGTAAAGTCACGTAGGTAAAAAATTTAAATTAATAAAAGTAAAATAAAAAATTAAAATCACGACGTTTCGGAGGCAACACAAACGGAAGCTTGTGTTGCCTCCGAAACGTCGTGATTTTTATTTTTATTTTACTTTTATTAATTTTAATTTTTTACCTACGTGACTTTACCGAAAAAACCTAAGAATATGAATCCTTGCAGTCACGAAAGCTTCAAATCTAGAATTATTCACTAATTGGCTTTGTCGGGTGATGGCGGGTTTAACGACATATTTGTATTTGTACGATCTGACCCCCCAAAAAATCTCTCATGGATAATATTGGTCGCGAAAGCACAACTGCTGCGTGTTAAATTATTTTGTTAACAGTGTTGGGACGAGTGCTGTTAGCGGGTGCCGATTGAGGTCGGCATGGCACACGAAAGGGTGGATGGCCAACACCACGCCCGGCTGCCTTTGTCTCCCCAATGCTGATGTCGAATACACATCGCACCAAGTACGCATTTATGGCTGAGTTGACCTCGCAGAGGCTCAAGACCGGTTCATATATGTGTTACCCATGTTAGCTGTGAGCGGGAATCAAACCCAGGTCGCCGGGCTTGTCGGTGCGGTACGCTAACCACTACACTACCGCTCCCCATAACCACTGCTGTTCACACACGCACATTATACTGATTATCCCCGTAAGCTCAACAAAGTTGCTTATGTGGAAATGTATAAGCAGCCAAACACTCTAAACGCACGTTGATTCTAAATGTGGAGGGGCGAAATCCGGAGGACCTGGACATAAATCCAAGCGAATATGGGGAGAGAGACACCGCAAACTCCAAATATACAGCAGCAGGCGTCAGGGTCTGGATCGAACCCATGACCTCCTGTACACCAGGCGAGGACGTTAACATCTCGCCACCGTGGCACCCCAACCCCATATCTATACACTATACCGGGTTTGATAAAGAGCGCCGTTGCTGCAACAACAACATATCATATTTGCATTTCCAATAATGCACAACTCATACGTTCCGGTGAGGGTTGAAAAGAAAATGCAAAAGAAATTCTAAAGCAGAACTGCGATCTACCTAATTTCCCCTGCCCCGATAATTGACGCGTCCCCACATAAGAGCCGAGGCGCGCGTGCCATTGACAGCGGCGAGGAGACGGGGAGACGCGAGGGGGGCTCTCTCCCGCCCCCCCTCTGTAATTACAAGACGCGACCGCACCGCGCCTACAGCGCCACGATCCGCGTGGCAGAAATTGCCCCAATTTTGGGGCCGTTTTGGACGCACCCATTTATTTAATGGCGATGAACAATCAGGTGCGGGACACCACCGACCACGGGATTTGAGTGACGCATTCAAGTCCCACACTCGCCTTCCGTGATATCCGCCGGCGATGGGAGACTCTGGCTCGGGTGGTGCAGGGTGGTAGACCTTCTACCCCACGGTAGAAATGTCACAAATGATGGGCTTTTTTTCAAAGTTCCATACCTCGGTGGGCTTTGCTTGGTAGGATGGGGATGGTTTAATTACGTCTGTGTGTGTGTTTTGGGTGATTTGTTTACCTTTCTTGTATACTCTGGACGACTATCATGTCTTTGTACTGTTTGTTGTTGTGACGTTCTTACCCGACCCTACGGGACACCTAAGATAGCTTTACAGCTCATCGGATTCCTCCAGTATAAATCAATATTCTGACTCTCAGTCTGACTTGGACTCCTCCTGCTCGATAAACTACTCCCATGGGGTATAGCTTCCACCCTTCGACGGATATACGCATGTGCCGCCACCTTCTCGAATGAATGTCATGCCTCTGCACGAATAAACCTTGTTAGGACGCATACACGCCTCAACTCTGATCCTTGGAAGAACATCTAGTCCTGTGGAGAGCATTTAACCGTGTACCCCAGCGCGATTGGCTACGGATGTAGCATCCAGATTGCAGATTGCTTAAAACATCCTTAGACTGAAAACTAATTTCTTTAGAACTGCTTTGATTGTGTAGTTTGTTGTCCCCCGATGAGAACGGTAAACAAATTGTACAAGACAAATACAAAGATCCCCCGTGTAGCCTGAACAGACTGTTGGAGCAAGTGCTGTTAGCGAGCACCTAATAAAGATCGGCACGGCACACGAGGAGGTGGGTGGCCAACGCCACGCCCGGCCGCCTTTGTCTCCCCAGTGGTAATATTTACACACCGCACCAGGTACTGATTTGAGGCTGAGTCAACCTAGGGGAGACCCATGACCGATTCAGATAATCGTTACCGGTGTTGGCCGTGAGCGGGAATCGAACTCGGGTCGCCGGGTTCGTAGCGCATCACGCTAACCGCTACACTACCGCTCACACGTACAAAGACATACACATATTGCGCATAAATCCGTTCAATACACCCGCAGTATTAACCGGAGCGGCCGCTTGGTAAGGAACCGCAAGCACACTACGGCTCAGCTGTGTAAGCACTGCCCCCAGCCCCCTCCATATGGTCGTTTGTCCCGAGGAAAACAGTGTCACGAGGAAGATGGTCGTGGATATGTGACGCAGACAGCACTGAGACACTGCGCTCAAAGTCCACTCTGAGCCAGCCGTGATGAGATTGGATGATACCGGGTTCGCAATTGTGGCGAGGAGTCGATTGGCCTCGGTGCGCTTAGCCATGACCGCACACGGGAAAAAAAATATATAGAAATAACCATCCGATTCAATTTGGCGAAATCCCAGCTCTAAAAATCGAAACGTTCTGGTTGAATTCCACCCCCGGGTGGCTGAGACCTAGATTCAAACCCAGGCTCTCAACGATCACCGGCTCGGCGTCTCTGACCCCTGCGCTTCCTGGCCACGTCGGGGCATCGTACCCCCCCCCCAACCCCCCACCCCCCCGCCTTCACCACGTGCTCTTTAAGCCGCAGCTTGCGACAAGACGAATCGGCGCCCCTTTCGTCCGCACGTGCAGTCCCCATCCACTCTTGCTCATTAAAACGAAGCAGTTTCAACTTGCAAGTGCTGCCCAGAGTTCAGCTCCGATCGAAAAAAGTTAGCACTTTTATTTGCCGGCTTCTTTTTTTTAATGGATAGTTCATTAGTGGCAGCGTGGTGTGGGCCAAGAAGCCATCCCTCGCCAGACGAGTCCTGCCGTCATCTGCATGACTCAGTGCGCTCTCGCCTGGTTCAACATCATCAGCCATGAGTCCTCCACTGCTGGATGAAGGCCTCCCCCCCCCCCCCCCAGCACACCTACACGCGAGCAGATGCCCTCGCTCCGTGTCCCACCTGGGTGGGCGTCCTCTCAAGAAGCGTTCCACTCCTTGGCCGCCACTCCGTCAACATACTTGACCATCGTCCTCGCTAGCCGTGACGTGCCCTCAATTGCCTAGCCACCCCCCCCCCCCCCATTTACCTATCTTCACCGTTTAGATGTTGTCGTGAACTCGCGTACCATCTCAAAATTCACGGGTCCCTCCTCTCTCTTTTCCGTCTACCGGTGCAACCCGAGCGTGCGTCGTCTCTCCGCGCTAATATCCCGCGATTTTCAGTTGCTTGTTCCATTATTTTTGTTGTTGTTTCAGTGTGGCATTATAACTCGCTGCCGTTGAACGCACGTTGTGATATTGCATGTCCTCAGCCCAGGGCCATTTGTGGCCCGGTTGTGGCTTGGACAACAACCGGGGGGGTTGAGCAGAAGGAAGCGACAGTGGGCGGTTGGTTGTGCAGCGGCATCAATTGTGGTCTTGATTTTGGCGACCTCTTGACCTTTGCACCCCCCTGTTGTGAATTTGAATGACGATGGTCTTGTGAGAATTACGACGGACTTGTGATTTCAATAATAAAAAATATATATATAATAAAAAATATTAAATAAATCCCGCTAGGGTAAAGCCTTTGCGACACAATTTACGTAGCATTTGATGATGTGCCTGAAGTTTCATTAGCCAGTGACACGTGAGTAATATTTATGGTATCCATGTTGGTGCATGGGAAGCGTGCCACATAAACAACAATCAGCCTTGGCAGATTTTGCTTATGATACGAGTTTACACTTTAATAGATATTTCTCAACACGTTGTACACATACGCACACATACACAGACATCAATGTGTGGGTGTGTGTGTGTAGCAATTATCTCGCTGTGCTACGATCGCGGCGACCCGAGTTCAATTCCCGCTCACGGCCAACACCAAGCGACTATCATCTGAACCGGTTCTTGGCCTCTAGGACCCGGTGGTCAGGCATAGTGCTGGTCACCCACTCCCTCGTGTGCCGAGGCAGCTTTTATAGGTGATCGCTAACAGCACTTGCCCCAATAGTCTGTCAAAGCCTATACGATAATCTTTGTCTTTACATGTCTATGCGCGCGTGTGTGGTGTAGCAGTTAGCGCACTGCGCTACTAACCTGGCGACCCAGGTTGGATTCCCGCTCACGGTCAACACCAGTAACGATGATCTGAACCGGTCCTGGGCCTCTCCTAGGTCGACTCAGCCTCAAATAAGTACCTGGTACAGTGTGTACACATTGCCACTAGGGAGACAAAGGCGGCCGGGCGTGGTGCTGGCCACCCACCCGCTCGTGTGCCTTGCCGGCCTTCATAGGTGCTCACTAACAGCACTTGCCCCAAACAGTCTGTTAAGGCTATAGGGAGGATCTTTGTCTTTGTGTATACACATGTATAACCGTATTTTTATCCCACACTCCGTATAATAAATGTATCCCTCAACCAAATTAACAATTACGGCCTGATCTGACAATAGCTGTGTCAATTAAAGAAAGAGAAACAGCGCCGCCAATGAGCTCATTAAAAAAAGAAGTGACTCAAACTAAGTTTACGGGCAAAAAAAAAATGAAGTCAACAGGTCAAAAGCAATAGAAGCTGCGACGTAGCCGGGCAGGATACAACAACAGAAGTATTAAGAACATACGAAGTGGCAGCCAATCGGATCTCGTTCGTTATTCATTAACTGGTAGCACGCATTTGGTGGTTAGAACTGGTGACAGTGGGGAGTGGTGTAGCGTTCGGCCACCCAGCGTGATTCCCAATTTTATAGGCGGTCGCGTGACTCACCACCACGTGGCCTTCTTGCGCGCAGATCATTCGCATTAATGGGAATTCATTCGTGGGAATTACGGGAAATAATTCATCGGAATTTATTAATGGGCATTAATTCATGTACATTGGTTAATTAATGGGAATTATGAAACATTATTTATGTGAATTCATTAAAGTGAAAGTAATTCATGGGAATACATTAATTCATGGGAATTATGGAAAGCAATTAATGGGAATTAATTTATGGGAATGAATGGGAATTAATAGGGCATCACGACACGTGGCAGGCAGGTGTGGCAGCGCCGATCTCTACCGATCTGTGGAGCCGTTGTATGTAGGTAGGTGTGCGAACTCATTTCGCACGTGGGCCAACCTTCACATCAGAGGAGTTGCTCCCCTACAGTGCCGCGTGTTGCCTGGCGTTCAGTTTGTTCTGCAATTGCAGTTTTGCCGACTACAGCTTTGGCGATCAGGGTCGTGATTGAACCTTAACCCAGAGGGCTTTTAGGGGCTACAGCCTTCCCAAAGGGGGGGGGGGACTCACATGTTTACGCCCCCCCCTAGCTCCCGCACAAAATACAAAGATCACCCGTATAGCCTTACGATACTGTTTGGGCAAGTGCTGTCAGCGAGCAGCTATGAAGGCAGGCACGGGCACGGGCACACGAGGGGGTGGGTGGCCAGCACAACGCCCGGCCGCCTTCTCCCGAGTGACGATATTTTATACACGGCACCAGGTACTATTTTTTTAGGCTAAGTAGACCTCGGGGAGACCCAGGATCGGTTCTAATAATCGTCACTGGCGTTGACCGTGAGCGGGAATCGAACTCGGGTCGCCGGGTTCGTAGCGCAGCTTAGCGCTAACCGCTGCACTACCGCTCCCCCCACACGCACACACGCACACACAAGCGCACAGAAACACATCGTACACAACTTGATCCAACGGGAAGCCTCGTCGCCAGAGCGGGCTGGCGTATTCATTCTCCCCGCAAAATGTCACGATGTTGACCCCCCCCAACACCCCTCTCCTCTCCCCCCCTTGTAAAAACCCATCGCAGCCTCATCTCAGCGCGAGCGGGGCGGACGTGGTGGTGGGGGGGGGAATGCCTCCGATGAAAAAGCCCCCCCACATTTTCCGAGGCCTGACTCCGTCCCGGGAAACGTAACTCGCGCCCATGCGTCATCATCATCGTCATCATCGTCCCCGTCACCGTCGTCGTCGTCTGCCTTCCGTGTCGCTCCCAAGCCACAGATGCAGGTGATGCTGGAGTGGGGTGGGAGGGATTTGTTTGACATTCAGAGGTTCTGTGTGTCTGTGTGTGTTTTGCTGATGCTGGAAACCGGCCAAGTTTGATCGCACACGCAACGTCCGGCTTATTAATATTGAACGTCACTTGATGAGCAATTATATATATAAAATCCGTAAGCTTACCTACAGAAACGGAGTGGAGTTCCGCTTGTGTATACACCTCGCCGTATGTTCCACGCCAGCGTAATGAGTTTGTGTGCAATACCTAAAAAAAACATATCTCGTGATGCCGCTGCTACCTGCTACTGCGATAGCAATCTTCTTCTTCTTTCGCAGACCACAGTCGCACACTGGAGTGATTTTAATTTGACATTGGAGCATCAGGACTCTGCATCTACTGCCATGGTTTGTGCAATGGATGCGGTTTAGGGTGGACCATGAGATTCGTGGAAGATCAAACCCAGGCATCATCTGCATTGGGTCTTTGGCCACTGCAATCCTGTAACAACATCTGAACACATTCGACGTTTCAGGTAAGGGCCCTTCTTCCTAGCAGTGTAATTGAGAAATGTTGTGGGGTTTTTGTTGTTCTTGTTGTGTATGTAAAATTGGTTTAGTTTTGCGTTGAACAGAGCCCCCATCGTTTAGACGGAGTGCTCTTGCTAATAGTATCGAGATGATAGCAACCCAGAAGCATATTCTTGGTTCTTTCGGTAAAGTCACGTAGAAGGGAAATAATAAAATAATAAAAATAAAACATAATAAAATTCGCACGACGTTTCGGCCACAACGCAAGCAGCCGTCCTCAGGTGAAGAACAGAGCTTTCGGAAAGAGCTGTTGGAAAGACAGCTCTGTTCTTCACCTGAGGACGGCTGCTTGCGTTGTGGCCAAAACGTCGTGATAATTTTATGTTTTATTTTTATTATTTTATAAATTCCCTTCTACGTGACTTTACCAAAAGAACCAAGAATATGAATCTCTGCTGTCACGGAAGCTTCAAATCGAAACCCAGAAGCAATTTGGTTAACGAACCTGATGAGACCCACAAGGTCAAAACCGGTCCGATGCTTGCTTGCGAAAGCAAACGCTGCTGGAATAACATTGGTCTGAAAAAAAAACTATGTTATGATCTGGATAACATTGGTCTGGAAAACCAATGTGCCGATGGGCTAAGGAATAAATCAAAACACGTTTGCCAATAACACCGTGGCCTTAAATGAATAATATATAACAGGCGACATTTCGGACAATGGGCCTTCTTTATAGCACATTGTTTCAGCACATCACGTATGCGCTACAAAGATGGGCTACTGCCCGAACCGTCTCCTATTACATCGTCGTCACGTGAAGGCCACAACACACGGTGCTGTTGATGAAATGTGTTGAATTTTGTTTGTTAACAGTGTTTGTGCATCACAGGCAACGCAGCAGCAACAACAGCGGCGTCACCGCCAACAAATAATATAATCTAACCGAGCAATATGTTTAATTTTGAATGCGGAGAGAGACCCCAGAGTGCAATGCGGTTTAGGTTTACCTTTACCCAGAATCCTCCACAGCAACGCATAATGAGTTGGTACGCGATTAGTAATTAGCCATTTTTTTCTAATTAAAACACAAAAACTGCACAATGATTGTTGATTAAACTGGATTCGAAAAGGCCTCAAATTTGTATCATTTGAGAGGCACAATTGAAAAAAAATAGTCAACAATCAGTGGATAATTGTATGCAGCTATTACGATACACGACAGCATTTAATATTCGGCCTATTGTAAGTCTACTGCTGGGTGAAAGTCTCCCCCACGCCATGCCGGTTATGGGAGTGGTTGGTCCCTACTTCTCCAGGCTGGTCAGTGCAGATTGTTCAAGTAGTGGGGGGAGGGGTGAGGGGTGGAGGGGGGTGCTGAACCGCTTCAGATTCAGCCCACGGTGGGAAATAAACACATTCCTGCGGAGGGAGCTGGTAGGAACGTTGCTCGGTCAATGGCCAGGGTCAACGGCGGCGTGGTGTATTCCGCAAATATGCCCGACTGTGAGGGCGGGCACAAGCCGGCGTGAGTAGGTTAAACGTTGAGTTTTATAAGGGCCCCACGGGGTGACCAGCTCCTCCCCACCCAGACCCACCCCTCCCACCCCCCACCCAGCCCCACCCAGCCCCTCCCCACCCTCCCCACCTAGCCCCTCCCCACCCAGCCCCTCCCCACCCTCCCCTCCCCACAAAGCCACTCCCTCCCCACCCAGCCCCTCACTGCACGACGGACGAATGGACAGACACAATAATCCCCTGTGGGCTGGTGGAACCAGTGGGTTCCTACCAGTATGACACCAAATATTACGACCGAATCACCCTGAATGCGCCAATCTCATCGGATCTCGGAATGCAGGCAGGTTTGGAGCGAGTTTAGTTTCTTGACTGGAGGAATGCCTGACAATGTGAGATGTGATTGGGCTGAGAATATTGAGTTGAACTCTGCAGAGCTCTGAGTGTCGTCTCCTCCGATGGTGCGCTGGATTTTTTGCACGTATGTATGTGTTGAACTTCTTTCGCACCGTACGTTTATTTTGTGCATGAATCCGCACTATCATTCATGGAATTGGTCAAACATTCCCCCGTGTGGCAGAACTATTCTGCAAGAAAAATTCCGGTCTCGAGAGCTAGTGAAGCTTTCCCAGATAAAGGAAACTAATATGGTTATATTTGTGGAGTGGTGGAACACTGGTTAGCGCAGTGCACTCGAAACCCTGGCCACAGCTAACAGAAGGGGCGAGCGATACTGTTTAGAGTATTTGGCTGCTTATGTAAAAATCCCACGCGATAAGCCACTGCGTTGAGCTATCATTTGTGCTCGCCAGGTCGCTTCTGAAAAAGAGCTGTATAGATAGCTCTGTCGGCCTTAGCTGGTAAAATAAAAAAAATAGTTTATTGTTTAAAGAACTGTGTCGGAAACGTAGCTTCCTTCCTCCCCACGCTCGTTACACTAATCCACCCTGACCAGGGTGGTGAAGTATGGTTAAACACCCCCCCCCCCTCCTCGCCCGTAACGGACATGGCAGTGGGCAGGCGAACTGTATTCAACAGCGAATTAACAAAGTGCAGCCTATGTATTTCTTTATTGATGATTATTTTCTGTTATTATATCCACGGGCATTAGGATCTTCGGGGTAGAGGAAATATGAATTTCTGTAATAAGGTAACCTCCCCTCCCCCCACCTTCTTGGCTCTCGTCTAAAACAAAACCAAACCTCTTTGGTGCATCTGCAGTGGAAGGGAAACTTAATCAGTGCTCCCAGTCTGAGCAAGATACAGAAGTGGCAATAAGAACAAACTGTCAGATAATAATAAATAAAGCTGCTGAGAAAATTGGTTTCTTTTTACCAATTAAATGCAAAGTGGCAAGGAATGAAATATATCTGAGCCGAATTCGTGTGGCGGCTCGGCTCTGCGGGAAGGCATTATATTAGTCATTAAAGTCTCTTGCCCGGGGCCAAGTTTAGGAGCATCTTTTGGGGGTTGGCGGGCGGGGGGGGGGGACGAATGAGAAAAAGTATCCTCTCGAATAACAGATATCTAACTGGAGCGGAAATGTATCGGAGCATTGATGTGGCAGTTTTCCCGGCACTGCTGCTTCAGTCGAATACAAGCCAAAGTGAGTTCCTGCTTAGCTCAACATTGAGGCATTCATGCATTAGTGCTCGATTTCCATTTACAGCCCTGCATAGCCAGTGGTGGAAATGCCACGTTCCTATGGCGGGGGTGTTGGGGTGGCGAGTGTTTCTTGCAAAACAACCGTTTGTTTGGGCTTGCTCGCAAAGTTTGTAAATAATTTCATCGACCCCCTTCGGGAGGAGATGATGTGCCGAGTCAAGCCCCAACCAGTATTTGACCTCGTGACCTTCCAATTGTGATCCACTGAGCCACATGGCCGCTGCTAAAGACGTCACGCAACCTTGGGTGGCGCTCATCCACTCGACCCCACGACCTCCTGCATCCCAGGCGAGGTAGTTCACATCTAGCCACCGCATCTCCACTGCGTGTGTGGGCGCACGCGGGGCAGGTGACGCGACCCACCGGTAGCGCGTTCGTCACTTGTTGCAGAACTTCACGGTTCGCCTCCAGCGGTCCGCCCTGGTTAATACTGAGGGTGTGTTCACCCCCCGACGCCCCCAGGGAAGTTGCTCTATCCGCCTCTGTCGGCCAGTTGGAGTACATTCATTGACGTCTCTTCGCCCTCCCCACCTCCACTTCCCAGTGGAAGTTCCTCACTCACTCCTCTCCCCAACCCGCGTGGAGTTGCCACTTGCGATGCAGTCTATGTGCTGTACGAAGCGTGGCGTGTCGGCCTGTCAAATTTGGTAGAGCGAATGAACAGAACGCGCGCTGGCACGCGGATTCTTTGAGGAGCGTGCCAGCCTAGTGGGGTGGAGGGGTGGGGGGGTGCGTGTGTGAGCGCCGTTTAAAGTGATGAGCGGTGCTCGCGCGCACGCGCGCCGCCAATCATCGCCCCGCGCTGCAAGGGGGGGTAAAGCGTAGGACACGTGGCGCAACAAAAGCCCTGTGGAGGAGACGTGCGCTGCCTCCAGCGGTGCTGCTGCGGTGGTTCGACGCTTTGCAGCACGGGTTTGCGGTTCGAATTCCCAAAGGTCCCTCCCCAGTGAATACTGCGGTGGTGTTGCTATTAACCGTAAAATGTTTATCGACTACGTGCCGCGTGATTCACTCACAGTGGACGTGAGTGACTCATCGTGTGCCGGGTGTCACGGTCCAACATTTTTTTGCCCCGTTTGAAAGATTCTGAAAACTAAATTACGCTGCAAATTATTCATGCGATTATACGGAGCCATCACCCCCACACCCCTCCCACTGTGAAAACCGAGTTTCGACGCGCATGCGCATGAGAGATGACGAGCATCGGGCGCGTGCAACGTGTCACGATTTAATGTGTCCCGTCTTTGAACGGGAGAAGTCAATCGGCACATGGGGAAAGACGGCGGAGCGTGGTTGTGGATGGCGAGGACTGGCCTCTGCTAGACACTGCCCGAGCATCATCTGCGTGCACGAGTCCATTAATATAACACAGGCCCTCTATTGTCAAGTTGCTTTGTTAAATTCTGGCCGTCTGGCAAAAAAAAAATCACACACACAGACGCATGCATTACTCAAATGGCAATCTCTTATCTCTAAAGGTGGCCTCTGCTCTTACAAAGTGGTTTGTAAAATATAAAAAAATATATATATAAACCTGCCTGACTAATTCACCATGGCAATGTAATGTATGTTGACCTTTCTTCGCACCGTACGTAGCCAATCGTGCTAATCAGAGTAATTTGATTTTGATTTAAAGCTTTCGTGACTGCAGGAATTCATATTCTTGGTTCTTTCGGTAAAGTCATGTAGAAGGGAAATAATAAAATAATATAAATATAAAACAATAAAAATTCTCACGACGCAATCATCATCAGGTGATGATGATTGCTTGTGTTGCAGTCGAAACGTCGTGAGAATTTGTATTGTTTTATATTTATATTATTTTATTATTTCCCTTCTACGTGACTTTACAGAGTAATTTGCTTCACGACTTGAAAACAGGAATTGGCAACGACAACATAATTATATATAAATCAGAAGTAGAAGCATGGAACAAACAACAACAAAAACAACAACAACAAAAAACAAAAGCACACTTTGATGGGTGGTGGGAGGGGATCTACAAGTCGCTTTCAACGCCCGCGTGAGTTGGCTCCGCCGTGGTGGTTGTTTTGCTACGTTCGCCACTGATCAATTTTCGTCTTTCCCCGCACGGTTCGCTCGGGATCAAACATCAACCTGTTTTTCGTTGTTGCCGTATCTCTTCAGCATCATATATCATGTTCCCTGCATATAATTCCACACTTCACAACCCCCCCCCACCCCCACACACACACAGCCCCAAGACGATTAAGAAACGCTGACGCCGAAAATAACGATAGGGCAGAGAATATAAAAAAATGAAAATTAATTACTAAGCGCTTGTCCAATGGGGAGTATGTGGTAAGTAATTAAACGGAGCCGATATTTACGGGGTAATTGTTACAGAAGGTACGACATTTTTTTTTCCGTTGCACAGTGAAATTCATTCTTCACAAAATTCACGTTTAAAATGGACTGGCGATTGCTGTAGGGAATAAGGCTTAATCCATCATTCAATCAATCACGGCAGGGAGAATCTCGACTCGATACCTTTCGCAAAAGCAGGCTGGAGAGAAACGCACAAAACAATGCACATTTGTGCATTTGTCGATCCCGACCCTGACGCCTGCTGTATATTTGGAGTTTGCGTGTCTGTCTCTCTCACCGTGGTCACGTGGGTTTTTCTGCAGGTCCTCCGGGTTTTCCTTCCACATTTAGAATCAAAGTGCGTTTAGAGGATTCGGCTGCTATACATTTCCACGTAATAAGCCATTTCGTTAAGCATTCATTTTGGCCAGGTAGCTTCTGAAAAAGAGCTATACGGCTCAGTGGGCCTTACCTGGCTTAATTAAGAGTAGTTAGTTCGTAGTTAAATATTTGAACTGGCCCTAACTGGAGCTCCGATTCAACTATTTGCATTGACCGGCGTGGTGAAGTATGGTCAGACAAGCCCCATGACTGACAACACAGCATGGGGAGGCCTTAATGCAGCAATGGATTGACAGATGGCTGTAAAGTAGATGCACGGATACAAATAATGGTAAAATAAAAATAACTTACAGCCCTTTGTTAATTAACTGCTGGATTAAGACTCCCTCCCCCGTCCCTTCCCCCATGCTGTGTCAATAATGGTGGCTGGTTGACCATACTTCACCACGCTGGTCATTGCGGAAGGGATCAACAAAAACGATAGTGCGTACTAGCCAGAACAAAAAGGAAATGTACGCGAAACGAGACTTTCAAAAAACACACACACACACACGCGGAAGCGATGCTTGCACTGACTCGTGGCCCTGAATCATGACAATTCGTCTAATTGCTGTGGAGAGTAGGCGAAGTGGTGGGGGGGGGGTGAAGTGTGGGGGGAGCGGGGAATGCGAGGGGTGGGTGTGAACCATTAAGCACCGAATGGGAACAAACTGCAGAGACAATGACCACGTGCGCTCCTCCCGTGGCAAGGAAGAACGTGAATGCTGAACACGCGGCTGGCTGACGACTTCTGTGCAACGTTTCACTCGTTCGTGGCCACGCGCGCTCCCCTACCCTAAGGGGCCGTCCATAAATGACGTCACGCACCTAGGGGGGGGGTTCAGATATTTGTGACGATGTGTGACGAGGGGGGGGGGGTTTGAGAAATGTGACGTCACATCAAAATGCGCAACTTTAAAATGATATAGACTACACGTTCTGCTTAATTAAATATACTTTTAATATATGTGCTCTCCTACAACATCAGAGTGCAGCGCCACACTAAATACGCACTACAACGATAATAGTTTAAAGCGATGTGAAGCATGTTTTTTTGGGGGGGGGGGGGGCAAGGCTTTGTGACGTCATATTTGAGGGGGGGGTCTGACTTTTTGTGACGCCGTGTGACGACGGGGGGGGGGGGGTGTCAAAAATCGTCCAAAATCGCGTGACGTCATTTATGGACGGCCCCTAAGCTGAGTGGCGCAGAGACGCGTGTTAAAAGTGGCCTCTGGCTGCGTGGGGAACACATCTTAGCGAGCGCCGAGGGTTCGTGCAGAGGGTTAACGTGACGCTAAGGGGCATCGTTTATTTAGAGTAGTTGGCTGCTGTAATTTTGCACGTGATGAGCCGCTTCGGTGAGCTGTCATTTGTGGAATGAATAAGAGCTGCATAGCTCAGTGGGCCATACCTGTTGCAAAATAAAGAGACGGCTGAACACAGCCGACCCACAATTAATCGAGCCGTTATGAGGCCCGCATTGACTATTTCAACCATCTCCGATTAGCACGGTTGGATACGTACGGTGCGAAAGATGTCCAAAATACATTATTTAGAATCAATATGCGTTTAGAGATTTTGGCTGCTGTAAATGTTTACGTGATAAGCCACTTTTTTGAGCTATCATTTGTGGCCAGGTCGCTTCTGAAAAAAAAGAGCAATTCAGCGGCTCATCTACTTACGAACGAGTTAGGTTCCAGAGGTCTGTTCGTAAGACGAATTGTTCTTAAGTCCAACTTTACTCCTGTCGATTGCAAACACGTTGTGTGGCATGTACACTAAACAGGGGGGAATGGCTTTAAAAGTTGTATAATCTCTTGCAGATGTAGATGCCACTGGTTCTTCATGTTCTGCAGATGTAGATGCCACTGGTTCTTGACGTTCTGCAGATGTAGATGCCACCACCGCCATCTATTGCGCGGCAGTTGGATTTACCACTCTTGGTCCAAATAGGCGACTGGACGTACATACAGGTTTGTTCGTATCTCTGAAAGTTCGTAAGTCGAATGTTAATAGATACAGGAGTTGCTGTAAAGCTCAGTGGACCTTACCTGGTGAAATAAACACTAGTTTAGTTTTAGAAGTAGAATGACCCCTAGTGGTGACAAAAGGCAAATCTCAGGCCTTTGCGGGAATGCAAATGCACAACAATTCAAACAAACATTTTTGCCCACTCTCCCGCTCAGGTCACAGACACACACACTCCAAAACAAAGGAAAGTCAGTTTCTATAAGAAGGGACAATTGTCGGTGACCACGGTGCACTGGTAATCTTTGTGTTCTTGCTCACGTGTTAAATAATGGAGGCTCGTGTGCACGTATGTATGTTGAACTTCTTTCGCACCATACGTAAGGCAACCGTGCTAATCGGTGTGGCTCAGGACCGTAGCAAATCAGTCTCTCCTCTCACGTTAAAGCTAAAAATGTAACTTTTTTTTACCAGGTAAGGCCCACTGAGCTATACAGTTCTTTTTTCAGAAACGACCTGGCCACAAATGATAGCTCAACGAAGTGGCTCTTCACGTGGAAATGTAACAGCAACCAAATAATCTAATTGAACGTTGATTCTAAATGTGGAGGGAAAAACCGGAGGACCCGAGGAAAAATCCACGCGACCTTGGGGAGATAAAATACACAGCAGGCATCGTCAGAGTCGGGAGTCGATCCTACGAGCTCCTGCATACCAGGGGAGATAGTTAACATCTTGCCACTGTGATAGCCGTGTCCCCGTGACTTAGGTCAGGATGCCAGGTTCATAGTGCAGCGCTCCAAGCAGCGAGTCACCTCTCAACTCGCACACAAACAAAGATACCCGTATAGCCTGCACAGACCGTCGGGGCAAGTTCTGTTAACGAGCGCCTATGAAGGGTGGCACTTTCGGCTAAGTACGATGCGAAAGAAGTTCAACATACATACAATAAGGCGGTTTTTGCCAGCACGTTTGAAGGATCTTTTTACCCCCCACCCACCCCCGTGTTGATGTTTTACACACCTCACCAGGTATTCCGTTAAGGCTGAGTCTACCTAGGGGGGTGGCCCAGGATTGTTGCAGATGGCACTTTCCATTCATGTTAACGGTGGCCAAGATTCGAACTTGAGCCGCGGAGTTTCGTCGTGAAGCAGTGACGCTGATCACCGATCCACCCACGCACAAACACGGGAGCGCATTCAAAAGATATCGCAGCATCTCGCCACACAAATCACAGCCGTCATTTGGGCAATTTCCAGCAGAAAACAGATTTAGAAGCAGAGCGATAGTAAAAAAAAAAACTCCAGGCATCCACCCACTTCCAACGTCCCGCGAAGAAGATTAACCCGAAAACAACTTTCTTTAAGAAATACAAAAAGAAGCTTTAGTTCTACGTAACCCAGCTTTTAACTCGAGAACGTTTTGCCGGCACAATCAAAAACGCATTTCTGGGTGTGGTGTCTTTTATTCCCAAGCAAGAAAATAAATATCTTGCCAAATTATTCGTAAAATACATTTTTGACTCTCTTGCATAGGGTGAAACAGATGTCTTGTGACCCCAAATTCAAGGGCGCCACGGTGGTGAGATGTTAACTACCTCGCCTGGTATGCAGGAGGTCGAGGGTTCGATCACGACCCTGACGCCTGCTGTATATTTATAGTTTGTGTTTGTGTGTGTGTGTCTCTCTCTCATCATCATCACGGTGGCTAGGAGATGTTAACTACCTTGCCTGGTACACTAGAGATCGTAGGTTCGATCCCGACCCTGACGCCTGCTGTATATTTGGAGTTTGCGTGTTCTCCCTGTGGTCGCGTGGATTTTTCTCCAGGTCCTCCGTTTTTTCCCTCCACATTTTAAAGCGTACGTTTAGATCAATGGTTCTTAACCTGGGGTGCACGCACCCCCTCGGGGTCCTAGATGCCCTTTCTGGGAGTGCGATGATGATGATCAGCCACTTCGTTGAGCCATCATTTGTGGCCAGGTCGCTTCTGAAAAATAGCTGTATATCTCAGTGGGCCTTGTCTGGTAAAATACCACGTTTAATTTAGAATAGTTGACCAATAGTTTTGCTTTGGCACGTTCATTTCTGTGTTAAATGAACCTTACTTGAAAAACATTTTTTGGGGGAAATTAAATTGGGGTCACAGGACATCTGGACCACCCTGTAAATTCATCATCAGCCATGATCAATCCACCACTGGATGAAGGCCTCCCCCAGTCGTCGCCACTTTCTACTGTCCTACAGCGTGACACTGGACGTGCGCGTGCTCATATATACTGTGTGTGTATATATATAACACAGTAACACGCCAAGTCCTTTATGAAGTGATAGTTTATAATACATTTCGGGAAAAAAGTAATTTTGGAGTAATGCGAATGACATGAATATTTCATGACGTTTAAACCAATCCTGTGTTGCAGGCTGAGTGGAGTGCGGTCCTTGATTGGAAGTCAAATTACAATTTTCATATTTCACTATCAAACACGCCGGTTGCATCCACCGTACGGAGCGATAGGTCCATAATAGGTTTTTTTGGAGGGGGGTTAGATCACGTAAATATGTAAATGTGTCGTTAAAACCCGCCACCACCCGACATAGCGAACTAGTAAGGGTTGTCACGTAAACAGAACGTGACCAATTCGTCACTAGTACAGCACACCGGTGTGTTGGAGAGCAAATCCACAACATTTACAATCTGAGTTCGACGTTTCACCATCATCAGTGATGCCAATTGTAAGACACCGGTGTGCTGCTGTACTAGACACGATTTGGCACGTGCTGTTTCCATGACAAACCTTACTAACATGCTATGTCGGGTGGTGGCGGGTTTAACGACACATTTATATTTACGCGATCTAACCCAAAACAAAAAAACAACCTGTGTTATGGATGATATCGGTCGTGAAAGCCTCTTTCGTGCTAAACTGGCTGAGATGTGTATTCGCATCACTGCCGCTCACCAGTTTGCGCCTGGAAACTTTTTATCGTGCCGACCATGAGCAACGCCAGAGTGCGGGCCGCATTGAGCAAACCGATCTGAATTGCACCATCCGTTATTGTTCACACCTTCCGCTAACACCTTGGTGACCAAATGACCACGATCAAACAGAAGTCCCAATATCCATCCCCTGTGCTTACGACGGCGGCGGCTGTAGCGGCGGTGGCGGTGGCAGTGGGGGTGGTGGTGGTGTTAGTGGAGGTGGTTGTGATGGTGGCGGTGGCCGTGGTGGCGGTGGCGGTGGCAGTGGGGGTGGTGGTGGTGTTAGTGGAGGTGGTGGTGGCGGTGGCGGTAGCAGTGGTGGTGATGGTGGCGGCGGTGGTGGAGGTGGCGGTGGTAGCGGTGGTGGTGGTGGCATGCCTCACGACATCGACCGAATGAGTGAACGGACGAATCCGTTGTAAGTGGCCGCAAAAAGGAACACAAAACACGGGCAAACTAACCATGCGTAGCGAGTAAATAGGTTCCCCCCTCCCTCCCTCCACTCCACCCCCCCCCCCGTCCTTGGCTCGCGCAGATATATGCTTTGTTTATATCCGAGCTTCTGGAGGGAACGGGGGGTTGGGGAGGGGAGATCCTCTTCGGTTAAAGATTTGAAAAATCGCCACCTGCGTTCCGAATCGCATAGCCACGGAGTCCGGAGTAGCCCTAGCGGAGGGTGAGATGTGGGTGGGGGGGTGGTTGAAGGGGGTCACCACATTGGACCCCCCTAAACCCCCCTCGCACAACCAAACCGCTGCTGGAACAACAACAACAACATTAACAAATCCACAGGGTCACAATTGCAAGAATGCACATCCCTTAAAAAATATATATTTTTTAAGTTGTTTTAAAAGGCCCACACTTAACCCTCGGTGGCCTCTCCGATCCTCTACTCCCGGCCTGCCTCGCTTCTCTGCGCCGTCGCCTCTGGGGGCATCTGGGACGAGAGCGACGTCGACGGGGTCACGGCGTCGGCCTCCGTGGTTGACAACTCCCTCGTGGCTGCGAGTGGAAATTCTCTCGTACGCCCGCAGGGCTTCGTTGGTCCGCCCTGGTAATAAACATGTCCCCAACGGAGCGCAGCAATTCCACCGCTCCGAGCCAACGCGTGATCTCCTTGCCCTGATTGTGATTGTAATCCGAGTAAATGATGTCAGTTTTTTTTGTTTGATGAATCGCGCCTCGGTTATGCAAGAGGTTCGTGGGTTCGATCCCGACCCTGACGCCTGTTGTGTATATATTCGGAGTTTGCGGTCTCTCTCTCTCTCTCCGTGGTCGCGTGGGTTTTTCTCCGGGTGCTCCGGTATTTTTTCCCTCCATATTTAGAACTAACGTGCGCTTAGAGTATTTGGCTGCTACAGTACATGAGCGCACGACGATAAGCCACGTCGTTGTGCTGTCATTTGTCAAAGCCAGGGTCGCTTCTGAAAAAGAGAGCTACATCGCTCAGTGAGCACTATTCTGTTAAAACATCATTGGAGAAAAAAAACATCCGAATACATCCTGGCCCATAATTAATATAGCCATAATGAGGCCCTGAATCTCAGCCGTAACTGCATTGGCGAGGCTGATTGTCACGCGCCGGAACTGCGGCTCCCACCACTGCGCCGTGCTGATGAATGCAGCGAGTTGAGAATTCGTGTACCTGAGTGCACGCGCGCGCACGTGTGTGTGCGTGTGTGGGGGGCGGTAGTGTAGCGGTTAGCGCGCTGCGCTACGAACCTGGTGACGCGGGTTCGATTCCAGCTCACGGCCAACATCAGTGACGATTATCTGAAACGGCCCTGGGCCTCCCCTAGATCGACTCTGCCTCAAATGAGTATCTGGTGTGATGTGTAAACAGCGCCACTAGGGAAACAAAGGCGGCCGGGCGTGGTGTTGGCCACCCATCCCCTCGTGTGCCGTGCCGGCCTTTATAGGTGCTCGCTAACAGCACTTGCCCCTACAGTCTGCTAAGGCTATACGGGGGTCTTTGTGTGTGTG
Source organism: Lampetra planeri (assembly GCF_965212315.1). NCBI lineage: Eukaryota > Metazoa > Chordata > Hyperoartia > Petromyzontiformes > Petromyzontidae > Lampetra > Lampetra planeri. The sequence continues at coordinate 4,188,212 of NC_136147.1, forward strand.
TGTAGGGTGCGGTAGTGTAGTTGTTTTGTGCGCTGCGCTAAGCACCGCCACTGAGGGAGACAAAGGCGGGCGGGCGTAGTGCTGGTCACCAAGCGCCCTCGTGTACCGTGCCGGCCTTTATAAGTGCTCGCTCGCAGCGAACACTTATGAGGGCAAAACGGGGGATCTTTGTGTGCGGAGAGCGGGAGTGTAGTGGTTCGTGCGCTGCGCTACGAACCCAGCGAGCCGTGTTCCATTACCGCTCACGGACCCCTAAACTAGTGACGGTTACCTGAACCTGTCCTGTGCCTCCCCTGGGTCGAATCAGCCTCAAATGAGTACCTGCTGCGGTGTGCAAACATCGCCACTGGGAAGACAAAGGCGGCCGGGCGTGGTGTTGGCCACCCACCCCTGCGTGTGCCGTGCCCGTCTCGCTAACAGCACTTGTCCCAACAGTCTGTGTAAGGCTATGCGGGGGATCTTTGCCTGTATGTGGTGCATGCGTGCGCGCGTTGTTGCATGTGGCGCGTGTGTTCTGCTTAGCTGCCTGCTCAGCACACAGGCACGTAATCCCAATTAGCGTAGTCCCACCGGGCTACGGGTCAGAGTACGAACAGTGTAATGAAATGCCATGCATTTTTCTTTCTATTTAGCTACCCGTTGGTGGTGTGAAATTGTCTCTGTGCGTGTAGAAAGTCACGGGGAGTGGAAGCGAAGCGGTTAGCGCTACGCTGCGCTTCGAACCCGGCGACCCGAGTTCGATTCTCGGCTACGGCCAACACCCAGTGACGATTGTCTGAACCGGTTCTTTTTGCCTCCCCTAGGTCGACTCAGCCTCAAATGAGTACCTGCTGCGGCCGGGCGTGGTGTTGGCCGGCACGGTACACGAGGGTGTACCGTGCCGGCCTTCATAGGGGCTCGGTAACAGCACTTCCACCAACAGTCTGTTAAGGCTACACGGGGGATCTTTGTATTTGTAGACATACGTGGAGAGCGTTAAGGCAGTGTTTAGCACACTGCACTACCAATCCCGGAGTCAGAGTTCGATTCCCGACCACGGCTATCTCGAGTGGTGATCATTCGAACCAGCTGTGTGCCTCCCCTAGATCGACTCAGCAGTGTTTAAAACTCAGCATGGGGAGTGGGAGACAAAGGTGGCCAGGCATGGTATTGTCCACACCACTTCACTATGCATCGTGACGGCCTATGTAGGTAAGCAATTTACTCCGTGTTTAAGTGCCAACAGCACTTTCCCCCAACAGCCTGGGTGGGCTATACGGGATAAATTTGCCTTCATTGTCGAAAGAAAGCCAAATATCCCACGTAGAAGCCATGGAGACTTCGGGGGCAGCTAAGAATATTAATAATCGCGCTCTCTATTAATCTGTATAAGCAGAAAGCCTCTGCGAGATTCCTCGCTCAGCAATGCACGCACAACGAAAGTGCTTCTACCCCATCGTAACCCCCCCCCCCACCACCACCCAGGTCTTCCTTAAATAGCGGCTTCCACAAAGTCTCATTACCTGTGGATAATGAGATCCTAGGCTCTCCACACCGCTATACCTGGGATCAAGCGCTTTCAGGCAGCAGCTGTCAATAACGCTTCCCGACAGCCAATTAAACGTGTCACGGCTAGGAGGTCGAGCGCCACCCCTACGGCGCGCGTCTGATCGGTAACACAGCCACGGTTATATTTTCTGTCACGATGTCGCAACGTTTAACGCGTCAGCGCCGGGAATCGATGCTTTAACCTGGCTTCAGCGTGTGTGTGTGTGTGTTTCCGGGAGGATTTGGATCTTGCGCGTGATATGTATTGCACGTACGGTGAACTTCGTTCGCACCGTTCGTAGGCAAGCGTGCTAATCGGAAGTGCAATTCTAAAGAAATTTATTTTCAAACGAAATTATTTAAAAGTAACCATAGCTCCAATGGCTTCCGACGATCGGAAGGAAGAGCGTTCCAGACGGCTGCAGACGCGCATTTGAAAGCGCCATTTGAAAGCACGCGATGCAGTGAGCCGTCTTTGTTGGATGGTGAGCCAAACGCCGCGGCGAGGATGACCGGAGTTTGGTGGTGATGGTTTACGCTCCTCCAGGATATCACCAAGGCATTGTGGTTCAATTGTGGCAAGCAGTTTGTGTGCAACACGCAGCTGAAACTCAGCTTCGAACCCAGGATATCTCAGCAGTGCCAGCTCAATGCTTCGGACCTGATGGCCACGGTGGTTACCTCCACCTTAAATCTTAGAGCCTACGGAAGCACGAGAAAAATTGAGCGATATTGATAATCGTTTTGTTTAGCTACATTCTACATTTCAACCACCTTCGATTGTCACGGTTGGCTATGTACGGTGCGAAAGAAGTTCAACGTACATTAAAGAAAAATCCCTCCGTATTTAGAAACGTGCGTTTAGAGCGTTTGTCTGCTATAAATGTCCACGTGATAAGCCTCTTCGTTGAGCTATTGTTTGTGGCCAGGTCGCTTCTGAAAAACAGCTACATAGCTCAGTGGGCCCTTACCTGGTAATATAAAATTAAAAATGTTTACATAATGTGCAGGCCATTTTCTAATGCAATGGCGTTCAACTTCAAGTCAGCATTGGTTTGGCAGTCCTTATTATTCACGGAAGGCACTTATGTTGCAGGCGGGCTTGCAAGAGCTTGATTTTGTCTCCAAGAATAAGCCAGTTTTTTTTGTATTAATGACCTGTACAAGCGTATTGACGGAACACAAAAGCAATGTATACAGCGGATGAGTGCGAATGTTCCCCAGCCACAATTAATTGTCACACAATTCAGGGCAATTTTTATTCTCACTTCGTATTTTTTCCGTTTCTTTTTTGTCCATTCGTGCTCTTTCAAATTGCACCACGAGACCACGTCGCGTGACGGGCGCATTCTCGTTAAAATATTTCTCCAAAGCAAACATTTGAGGAGTGCAACAAAACATTAATTCGCGTGGCGTGTCTTGGAACTCAAATGCAACCTTCTCAAGTGAATACTTGCGAATTCGTTTGCGGGTGGAGAATTGTCAATTGTATATGTATCGGATATAACGCAAGAATGCAGCGTGCTCGCGCTCTGCTGTATGCGCCGTGTAAATGGAACGCCGCTTTCTCTCACTAATTTTCTCTTGGGGGGGAGGCAGCTGTGTTTTTTGTGGGCAGATCAAACAAAGCCACATTCGCCGATCCGGTATAAAACTTCACACACACCCCCCCCCCTACCACCACCACCACCACCCCAATGCGCGCTCTCAAATCTCGACCGATAAAATCCGCGAAGACGGCGCTGCGTCTCGCAACGAGGAAATGCCAGCAAATGTCACGGTCTCTCTCAGGCCCCCACCATCCAACCGTTTGAAACTGCACCCCCCCCTCCTCCCCCCTCCCTCCACTACTCCCCACGCGAATTTGGATATTTCTTCATTCACAAAACAATTCTCGACGTGGATAGAACACCGGGCGGCCGTGGCTACGCCGCACGTGGCGGCTACTGCCTGTAATCCAGCAGTGTGGAGGCAGCAAGGGTCGGTGGTTATATCGCATCAGATGTCGTGAAACTCCCATCTCGCGCTATACGATTAGCACGGTTGGCTACGTAGGGTGCAAAAGAAGGTCAACATACATGCATGCATACTGTGGGCATCAAGGTGCCATGTGCATGTATGGATGTTGGACTGCTTTCGCACCGCAAAGGCTATGTAATTATTTACATGCGAGAGAAGAATTTGTATATGCAAATGGTCGTGCATCTACCTAGGGCCAGGATATCCTGTGGCATCCCACAAGGATCTATAATTGGACCATTGATGTTCTTCATCTATATCAATGATCTTGCCGCTGTGTCTTCTAACGTACTTCCCGTACTGTTTTATGATAATACCAACGTGATTTTATCACACGAGATTTCCATGCGCTGATCAATGAAGCCAACACAGGCATAGCCACACTTTCCGAATGGTTCCAGATAAACAAATAAGCATAAAATGTAAAAAAAAAATGCAACTGTATTGTATTCACTGGCAAGAATAAGAAATATTGCAAAGAAATTAACCATAATCTCTATTAGTGGGAATTAAATGAGTCAGGTTTCATCTACTAGAGTCCTTGGAGTTTTAGTTGAAACATTGTGCTGGAAATATCACATTCACTTTGTCTGCAGTACAGTGATGAAATCCATTGGTGTCATCAGAAACATGGGTGGTATTCTTCATTAAGCTTGCTTCATAACTCTATACTACAGCTTAATTTACCCATATCTCATCTACTGCAATATTATCTGGGCCAGTACATGTACTTCCTACCGATGTTAATTTGCACATCATCCAAATGACATTTGCAAGACGGACCACCTCATCAAATAACTTGGCTCCATCTGCGCCAATGTTTAATGAACTCAATATCATGTACATCTACAAGGTTAATATACTCCAAATATGCACCTTCATCTATGAATACACGTGGCTCCACGACATCGTACCGAACGCCTCCAAAGTATTCTTCCAGGTTTAATTCCCAAGATCCATGCGTACAGCACGAGACACTCCGATGTAACCTTCACCCTCCCCCACTGCCGCACCACACACAGAGTGGATTCTCTATCAGATACAGAGGTACTCTTTGGTTTTTTTCGGTAAAGTCACGTAGGTAAAAAATTGAAATAAATTAAATCACGACGTTTCGGGCGCAACACAAGCGTCCTTCTTCAGGTGGGGACAACTTAGCGAAAGCCCCCCGCTTAAGTGTGTTTCAGAGGTGGCTGTGACGAGTAATTATATAGTAATTAAATAGTAATTATATATATTATATATAATTATATACAGAGGTACCGTACTCTAGAATTCCCATCTTCACATTGCCAAAATGTATCATCATCCCTCAATAACTTCAAGCAGAGACTACGTCACCCTGATGAGCCTCGTCCATGTAGCCTGACTCTCACACCAACTCACAACAACAACAACCGCCATTCGCCGCTAAGTGGCAGTGACGTCACCACGACGCTTGTGCCAGGCCATGTGCACCTTGAGGCCACGTGAAGTGTCGAACGCCCGCTGGCAGGAGGTCACGGGGCAGACCCAGGTGCCACGGGTCGACTGACTTAGATAACACACACATACGCACACACACAAATAAACATGGCTTTTTTTAAACAGCGAGTTAAACATGTACAATTGTCATTAGCATGCTTAGTTTAAATGATCGATCAATTGGTTTTGTACATAAATTGTTATTTTCTTTGGCTGTGGTTTTCAAACATAAGCCCTCTTGGGTTTCCAACCTCACCTGCGCACCTTTTTTCACCTTTTTTATTTGCGCTGTCTGTCTTTCGCTTGTATTTTGTGTGCGAATAAGCAATACAAATGTAGGCTGTGCCTTGGGTGCCTTGCCCCCCCCCCCCCCGCTGGTGGCCAAAGCTACGAGTTGATGCCCCCCTTATCAACAGTGGCAAAGAACAACAACGCTCATTTTGCGCGACGACGGAGCGCCCCATACAGCGTGAAATATTCGACACCGTGAGCGCAACGATGGGATCAGGCAAGAGGAGCCGCGATATATCATAGCCTCGAGGTGCGAGCGTGCGTGAGACGAGTCAAACATTGGTGTCCCACCTGAGCGATTGCTGCAACCCACCTCCCCCCCGAGGTGACAACGTAGTCGTCACTGCGCCACTCTGCCGCCCGCTGCATCCACCGGGTAGTGGAGCCACTCTGGGAAGCGGATCGCCGCCAAGATTCTACTTCCACCTGGGACACCGCGGGGCGCCCTCACCTCCCCCTCCACCGCCCCATACCCAAAGATCTGCGGATCCAGAATTGGACTCCTCTGCCACCTCAAGAGGCACCGCCAAACCCTCATCCTCGCACCCCGAAAGGGACTGCCTACGATGACGGCGGCGGCGAGGAAGAATGGGCCGTAGCCTTAAACGTTGGACAGTAATGTGGTCTCCCTTGAAGGCAGCGTTACTGCCGGATGTGTTGGCACGCGCTTATTTATTTATCTATGCTGCAAGGGAGAGATGGATTTTTATCTTTAATGTCTCGGTGTGTGTATGTGGATTAATAATTTACTGTATGATAAACCCATCCTGCCCCATTACGAGTTGCCATGACTGAGATGAAAATAATAACATCATAATAACAACAACTACATTGCCGGACTTCGATGCAAATCGCCACATGATAGCCAGTGTGTTGACTCGAGTCTGAAAAATGCTAATTACTAAAAGATTGGTTGACAAGATGCGGTGGTGGTTGTGGTGATGATGATGATGCTCATAGTAGCCATGGTGCTGATGATGATGCTAGTGCTGCTGATGATGATAATGCTGCTAGTGCTGATGATGGTCATGATGCTAGCGCTTTTGATGCTGCTGCTAGTGCTGCAGTATCAGCCCATCATCCCTTCGAGGCCAATACAATGAAATACCACAGTGGCCGTTTCATGGATGGACTGGGACTCTGCCATAGGAATGGAACAAATTTCACCACGGGGTTTTGGGCCATCCACGGAAACGAGTCGAGGCTCGCTGCTCAGCAAGATCAACTCTTGACGCTGTGGTCTTCACCAATTTTCAGAGGGGGAGGCCACTTTGGCCGATAATACATCATAAGTGCGAGGGGCCGCCACACATTTGAAACCATTGGGGGTTTGACAGCAGCACGATGATGACGATGATGATGGGGGGTGTTGTCACGTGTTGTGTATTGTCGGGGGCCGCACTAAAGACCAGCAAGGGGCTTCCAGTGGCCCACGGGCCCATTGCAATTGAAGAACATTGTCTTGGCACAGTAGAGAATTTATAAAAATTGAGAGGTCGTCGGGTGTTTGTGGGTCAGACGTGGTCCGTAGGCAACCGAGTCAAAGGACGTTCTTCAATGCGATCTACCAGCCCTGCCAACCACATGCCTGGGTCGCTCGAACCTCTTGACAGGATATCGACACTGAACATCGCACCGTTCAAACGTGGCGAAATCTCCAGACGACATCATCATCATCATCGTGATGATCACCACGGGAGGTCTGGGCCCCAATGTTGGTAGGCAACACAACAGCGCAGGCTTGCTGATGAAGTTCCTCGCCGTGCATTGCACCGCGTGCGTTATCTATGCGCAGCCATAGAGGCTCGCAATCATCGTTAAATTAACAAAAATTACAGTTTCTAGCGCCAAAGCTTCCAATACATCGTGTCCCGTTATCCTGGCTGATAGGTGAACACAACGTAATTATTTCGTCTAATAACGGCAGAGGCTACTGCTGCTATCTCTGAAACACAGCGTGTCTTGTGGTGTGCAGTAATCTCTTCTACATACCTGCTCGCGAGTGAGTGAGTGAGTGACCGGCTGATGTAAATTCTAATAATGTCCCAGAATGTCTGCAGAGCTTACATTTGTAATAATATAGGGGGGGTTCTTTGGGGGGGTTAGATCGCGTAAATATAAATGTGTCGTTAAACACGCCCGACACAGCCAATACATAAGGTTCGTCACGTAAACAGAACATGCAAACCTTAATAATTGGCTGTGTCGGGTGGTGGTGGATATAATACACATTTATAAATCTTGATTTAAAGCTTTCGTGACTGCAGGGACTCATATTCTTGGTTCTTTCGGTAAAGTCACGTAGAAGGGAAAGAATAAAAATAATAAAAATATAAAACAAAAAAATTTCTCACGACGTTTCGACTGCAACACAATCAATCGTCATCAGGTGTGAAATCCACAGAAAGAAAATTTCACACCTGATGATGATTGCTTGTGTTGCAGTCGAAACGTCGTGAGAATTGTTATTGTTATATATTAATATTATTTTATTATTTCCCTTCTCCGTGACTTTACCGAAAGGACCAAGAATATGAACACATTTATATTTACGCAATCTAACCACAAAAAAACCCCTATATTATGGATGATATATGTCATGAAAGCCTACGTGTTAAGCTCACGTTTGGTACAGATGCAGCCGTGGTTGCCTCTACCCTACGAGCAATGCATCCGATCTTCCGCAGACTACGGAAGCTAAGCATGGTTGAGCCCTAGATAGCAATTGGATGGTCGATCACCTACCATACTAAAAACAGGTTGTCATAGGCTGCTGCAGAGCCACGCAGCATGTATAATATCAGCTCAATGAAAAGCTACACGGGTAAAAAAAAAATACCCGAAGGCGATATTACATGTGTGTGTGTGCAGCTCATACATTTGTACCAGCAAGTATTAACGCTGAGCACCAGAACAGTGATTGTAATCCGTGTGTAATTGTTGAAAGCGTGAAAAGAATGTAAACAAACTTTTGATCTCAAGAATATTCGTCCAAATCGTGACAACCGCTGCCAAATGAGCGCGTGAGCCCAATCTGGGTTCAGTACCAATGAGCGGTGGCGCAGTCGTAACGCGCTGCGCCACCAACGAGGCCACCGCGGTTGTGTGGGTAAATGGTGGGTGGGTTGGTGGGTAATTCCTAAACGTGACTGGAGATACTAACACACATTGGTTTTCTGTTCTCCATTGTGGTCGTTAGCTTTGACTTATTTGCGTGAATCCAACCAATTAGTGCAGACAAGGGCCTTTGAGTCATTTTGCAGAATTGTATTAATAATAACAACAACAACATAATGTAAACATAAAGTATGTCATGCATAATATGAAAAATGTGGATCTGGCAAAGACTTTTGGCCAAATTTTTATATATCTATTTTTTTTTCAGAGCATGTAAAACGTAAAATGCTCTGCTACCATGTTCAAGTATGTCGCGGGCATATTCTGAAATCCCAAAGAAGCTCCCGAATTAGGTGCCACGGGAAAAACGTCGGACAACATCCCCTCGAACCCAAACAACGCTCCTCGCAAAGTTACCCAAAGTGTTTGATTGTGGTGGGCGGTTTTTATTTTCATGGCAAATCCAATCCCAAAAACATATATAGCCCGTAAAAAAGTAAATCTCAGGTCACGTACTGAACTATACCGTACTTTCGTGCGGGATTTTTGTTTTCCATGAAGCTCTAATTTTTGTTGAGTCTTGGTTACAGTTGCGCAAGGTCATGCACGGGGGTCCCCGAAATTGCTCGCTCACGCCACTGCGGCCGTCTGGAACGCTCTTCCTTTCGATTATCGGAAGCCACTGGAGACATGCACTTTTAAATCATCTAGATTGAAAGTTATTCGCTTCACAACGGCTTTTTGTGTTAAGTTTGTTGTCCTTCCCCCCACACCTCCGATGAGCACGCTTTGCCACGTACGGTGCGAAAAAAGTGCAATGTAAATACGTACACGAAAGAGAGAGAGAGAGATCCGCTGCAGGTAAGTTTTAACCTACTCTTCCTTGCTGCAGAGACAACTTGAAAGAGGTGGAAGTGCTGTACGCCACATTTATACCGCCGGGGTGGACAGAAGAGGGCGTTGAAGAAACTTGAACTCTTGTTTCGACTTCCACACCGGGGGAGCTTGACGTGAATCAGCGACTTGTAGGTATGTTGAACCTCTTTCAACCGCGCTAATTCAGAGGGGCCAAGTGCCTTTTTCAAGTGTTTTATAATTTCTAGTGTTCTTCAGTTTTATTTAATTATTATTTGTTAGGGGTTCTTAGTTATTCAGGCTTTTTATACAGTTGTGTTTATTCAAGGTTGCATTGGGTTTCATTGTTAAGGGTTTTTATTTGCCAAGGGTTTCGTTGCCCCTTACATTACACTGGTCAACACACTTATTCTGGCATAAGGTATTCCAACGGTTTTAAGGTAATTTTGGGGTGCTGATTCCAAATCTGGCATCAGTTTTTGTCTATCACATCAGGTTTGTTGAGATATCAAATATTGCATTTTCAATAAAAACTGCAGAAGAAAAATATTAAATAAATGTGGATATCTACATGAAATGATATTATAAACACACTATCCTAAAAATGCAGCACCATATTTTAACACTAAAGCAGTCACTGACTCGCAACAACTTGAAATCATAAGTGACAGAGTTAATTTCGGGTAAAATCAATGAAAATGGGTATGCCGATAGCATAAAAATGAGATGTGATAGAGCAAATCTGAGATCAGATTTGGGATCAGCACCCTGAAATTAGTCTAAAACAGCTGCAAAAGTCCAGGCCAGAAAAAAATGTTTTATTTTTTGTTGGCCAGTGTTATTCTTGAACAGTTTGTGAAGGGTTGGGTTGTTTTACATCGAGTGCACGCGAGGCCCTCTGTGAATGGCACTCTACGAAATCCGGTTTAAGATCGTGAGTGTCTAAGGCCAGCTGCAAATTCACCTTGCCACTATTTTACATTATTTATAAGGTCGCACTGATTGCACGCAACACTGACCTCGTCAAGGAGCATAAACCATCACGCGACCTCCGGTCATCCTCGAAGCAGCAGCGGCTTTTGGCTATGGCCATTGAACAAAGACGGTCGTCGCCGCTTTCAGGCCGTCTGGAACGCTCTTCCTTCAGTTATTGGGAAGCCACTTTTAAATAATCTCGATTGAAAACTAATTTCTTAATTTTTTATATTTTTGCGATTAGTTTGTTGTCATTCCCCCTGCACCTCCGATTAGGATGGTTGGCTACGTACGGTGCGATAGAAGTTCAACATACGCTATTACACGTTACCGCATTCAGAGGGCTCTTTAGGAGATCACGTTGACAATTGGGCTCCTAATGCACACCCCGTGGTGGTGACTCCACGCGTCGCATTCCCCCAATCTCTTTCAGAGGCCGGCTTCCACCGAGGCATCATCATTACCCCGTGGGTTAAGCCGTGGACTCGGGGATCAATTGTATTCAGGAGAGCGCCCGTCAATAACGCTTACCAAACAGCCAATCGGACGTGGAGCGCCACTCACTCGGTAGAACGTCTCCCTTTGGTGTACGGCCGACCGGTAAATGCAGCCAGTTTACATTCTCACCCCTACAGCAGCAGCATGCTAAGCGCTGTATTCCAAATGAAGGTAAAAGTTGAGCCCTGCAATTTCTTTCACAAGCCACTGCAAGTGGAAACAACCTCCACTGCAGAAGTGCTTTAGAGCGCCGCCTCGAGCGAGTGATTTTGCCCTCCCCTTCCAAGCTGACCGGACGTCTTGGAAGAGGTGGAAGGGCCCAAACTTGACCCCACTAGATGCGACCTCCTGCTGACCATCTCACCGTGGTGTACCTATTTATACTGCTGGGTGAACACAACCGATGGAGTACGGTGGTGGGGAGAGGTCAGGAACCTACACCGTCCTATCAACGGCTGTGCCAGGAGGTCAAACATCGAACGGGCGACCTCTGGATTTGAAGTTGGAAGTCCAGTGAGACAATCATTGCAGGATTGCAGCATCGCACGATCAATGCTTCGTATGAATTGTGAATCAGGTCGCAATGCGTTTCAGAGTTTCACTGACGACGTGGATTGGAGGTTGTGCGTTTTGGTATGCCGACAGGGCACGAGTTAAAACGTCAAAATGTCCCGTGAATGCGCCAGGGCCAGTAGAATGCCCGCGTGGTAATGCTTTGGCTTCGGTACCAATGACGGTTGGCTCCGCACGGTGAGAAAGAGGTTCAACATACGTACGTACAAACACACGATTCAGCGGAGGCTTGTTAGATAACGAAATGAAGCCTTTCGGAAGCTCCACAAAACCCGTTTCTGTTAGAACCCCTTATTTCATGTAATGTACAAAGAAAATACGTTAACCTTATTTGAGCTAAAATATTATTTATTTATATATAACGACGTAACATTTGAGAGTTCCATAAGCCTTGCTTGTGATGGATTCTGGGGAAAAAGTGAAAAATGTTTTACAAACTTGTGAAAGGACCACAAAAAAATTGGACGCTTTTATTCGGAATGTCGCTATCACTGTAAGCCTGCATGAGAATGGGACATCAATCCCTCCACGCTGTCCCCATATCTCTCCTTTGCATGGGGGACGTTCTTACGCGGGGAGCCAGGCAGCACTTGCTGTGCGTTCGCGCGTGTATCCGTGCGTGCTTGTACGCACGGATACATTGCACTTCTCTCGCACCGTACGTAGCCAACCGTGCTAATCGGAGGTGCGGGGGATGGAGAACAAACTAAACGTAAAAAAAGCGGTTCTAAAGAAATGAGCCGTCAATCTAGACGATGATAATCAAAGTTCATCGCTCCGGAAGCTTCCTAGTATCGGAAGGAAGAGCGTTCCAGACGGCCGCAGGAGAGCGCATCTGAAAGCGCCGGTGCGATAGAGCGACCACCGTCTTTGTTCGACGCGAGGATGAGTGGAGTTCGCGTGGTTGATGGTTCATAACCCTTGACGAGATCAGCGAGGTAGTACTTGCCGTGGTGACGTCAACGCCACTTAGTGGCGAATTGCGGTTGTTGTTGTTGTTTGTGAAGAGCCCAGCGTCGTTGTGGCTGGCGCACCGCTCTGCGAATTCCGGCGACCCGAGTCTCGTTTTTCCCCGCTCACGGTCAACATCGCTGCCAATTATCTGCACCAGTCCTGGGCCTCGCACTAGATTGTTAATCAGCCTGATATTAGTCATAATAATGGAATATATTTTACCAGGTAAGGCCCACCGAGCTATCTGGCTCTTTTTCACCTGGCCACAAATTATAGCTCAACGAAGTGGATCACGTGGAAGTGTATAGCAGCCAGATGCTCTAAATGCGCGTTGATTCTAAATGTGGAGGAAAGAACCGGAGGACCCTAAGAAAAATCCACGCGAAAACGGGGAGAGAAAGAGAAACCGCAAACTCCAAATATACAGCAAGCGTCAGGGTCGGAATCGAACCCACAACCTCCTGCACACCAGGCGAGGTAGTTAACATCTCCTAGCCACCGTGATGATGATGAGAGAGACACGCAAACTCCAAATATACAGCAAGCATCAGGGTCGGGATCGAACCCACAACCTCTTGCACACCAGGAGAGGTAGTTAACATATCCTAGCCACCGTGATGATGAGAGAGAGACACGCAAACTCCAAATATACAGCAGGCGTCAGGGTCGGGATCGAACTCACGACCTCCTGCATACCAGGTGAGGGAGTTCACATCTCGCCACCGTGGCGCCCCAATAACACCTGGTCTGGCGTGTAAACATCGGCACTAGAGAGACAAAGACGGCCCGGTGTGGCGGTGGTGATGTCCACACAACCTTATATAGCACTGTACTGGCCTTCCTAGGTGCTCGCTAACAGCACTTGTCACAACAGCCTGCGTAGGCTATACTGGTGGTGGGGGATCTTTATCTGTGTGTGTGTGTGAGTGCACAATGTGACGAATATCTGAAACTGGTCCTGGGCCTCCCCTAGGTCGACTCAGCCTCAAATGAGTACCTGTTGCGGTGTGTGTACACATCGCCACTGGAGAGACAAAGGCGTTCGCGTGTGGTGCTGGCCACTCACCCCGGTCGTTTGCCACGGTGCCGGCCTTCATAGGTGGTGCTACTCGCTCACAGCACTTGCCCCAATAGTCCATCAAGGCTATACGGGGGATCTTTACCTGTGTGTGTGTGTGTGAGAGAGAGAGAGTGCACAATGTGTGCGCGCGTCCCTCCCTCTCTCCGGAGATCGAGTCTCATCGGCCGCGCCATAAATAACGCAAATGGTTTTATAAATCACCGTGGCCGGCAGGCGACTTGAGAGCTGCGTTCTTGCACAGCCGTCACGGTTAACATGCAGTTCGTGTTCTCATCCAAAGCAAAGTCCCATTTGCCTCCGCCCCCCCACCCCCCAACCCCCTCTTTCTCTCTCTCGACTCCTGCAGACTCATCGGATTGCTCTCGCAAGACGTCGCCAAATGCCGAGCGATAATTTAGGAAATGTAATTGAATGATCATATTAATAATGTGCTATTGTATGCTCGCGTGGGAGTGCAATCCTTCATGTTAGCGAACGGTCCGCGGAAGGGGGATACCACAGAGCTACCTCGGAAGATCACAAATTCAAGGCCGTAGCCATGGAGTCAACATTGGGGGGGTTCCAGGGTGTCTGTGGGTCCCAACCCAAAAAAATATCTAAATTTGAAAACGTATTTCCTGCCTAAAATATTAAAAATTCACGAACACATGGGATGGACTTTGTATTTTACAATGTCTAGTAGTGTATTGTATTACATTGCTCTGTTTTAACTTTTTTTTTTACCATTTCTTGTTTCATTGTATGTAATGACAGAGATTAGGGATTAAAAAAGTACAACCACAATCATACAAACAGAAATCGATGCATTGATTTAAATGAAGACAAGTCCAGATATTTTGGCCAAGGTTTAGCAAATTGTTTTTTTTATTTTACATAGCATAGTAATAACATGTTTATAGCAATATATTGGGGGGGACATTTTGAGCATATCTATTGTAATTACGGGCTTGCACAAATTACATGTGTTGTCCGTCGTATGACTTGTCGAACTGCCCGACCACCTCGTCAGCCGTACAGAGTTGTAGCACCGCGCTCTAAACCCCAGCGACACGAGTTTGATTCCCGGTCACGGCTCAGACGAGTGGATTACACCGCTACAGCACTTCAACAAACCGGCACTAAACGGCTTAGCGAGGAGTGGTCTAACAACCCACGTGGTCCAACAACCCACGTGGTCCACAACCCCGGTTGTCCACCATCCACGTGATCCACAACCCCCGTGGTCCACAACCTACGTAGTCCAACAACCCACGTGGTCCACAACCTACGTAGTCCAACAACCCACGTGGTCCACAACCGACGTGGTCCACAACCCACGTGATCCACAACCGCCGTGATCCACAACCGCCGTGGTCCACAACCCAAGTGGTCCACCAACCACCGTGGTCCACAACCCACGTGGTCCAACAACCCACGTGGTCCACAACCCACGTGATCCACAACCTACGTGATCCACAACCGACGTGGTCCACAACCCACGTGATCCAACAACCCACGTGGTCCACAACCCACGTGATCCACAACCCACGTGATCCACAACCGACGTGGTCCACAACCCACGTGATCCACAACCCACGTGATCCACAACCGACGTGGTCCACAACCCACGTGGTCCACAACCCACGTGATCCACAACCCACGTGATCCACAACCGACGTGGTCCACAACCCAAGTGGTCCAACAACCCCCGTGGTCCACAACCGACGTGGTCCAACAACCCATGTGGTCCACAACCGACGTGGTCCACAACCCTCGTTGTCCAACAACCCACGTGATCCACAACCGCCGTACTCCAACAACCACAACCGACGTGGTCCACAACCGACGTGGTCCAACAACCCCCGTGGCTCCAACAACCCACGTGGTCCACAACCCACGTGGTCCACAACGATCCGTGGTGCAACACGGCGTGGAAGGAGAGCGAGAAGGCGGAGGGAGGGGGGGTAGAGGTGGGGAGGGTGGCGATGGGCCCTCATCCATCAGTGGATTGACAAAGGGTTGAAACTTGACATTTTTATTAGTTTCACTATTTCGCAATTATGTAACAATCGATGGTAGAGGTTTTCGTACAATTTCAATGAGCGAGTCCCTCCGGAAGGACGCGAAACGTTTACTCGTTGGGGACATGTGAATGATGAGAAACTCCCCACCGCACATCCAACATGCGGGCACGTGATCGACGTGCCAATGTCATTAGAATTATTTATACTGGAGGAATCCGATGAGCTATAAAGCTCTTTTTATCACCAGATGTCTAGTAGGGGCACGGGGTCAGAACGCTACAACAACAAACAACACAAAAAACACACGATCGGAGTGCAAAGTATAGGAAAGGTAAACATATCACTGTCAAAAATATAGAAATAAAACTAAATAAAAAAGTTTTTATCTTACCGGGTAAAGTCCACTGGGGTAGCAACTTCTTTTTTAGAAGCGACCTGGCCACAAATGACAGGGGGAAAAAATCGAAATAACCTCAAAGCGTGTTGGAAGGAAGCCGGTACTGGTGTATTGTAGCGGCTTCTCAACTTCGGTGGAGTTTGTGGTCTCAGTGCAGTCACCAAGTGTGTGCCTCCTTGAAGGACGCTACACATATATGAAGTAATAAGGCCCTGGTGTTACACCCATGTGTTTGTGCGTAGATTCACACCTTGAGCTAAGCCACGCCTTAATCAGCATCTCGCTCCTCGCAACGCTCCGTCTCGCCCAGGGGTCGGCAACCAAAATAACAAGAAGAGCCATTTCTTTCCAATTCGGTACAAAATTCAGTATTTCAAGAGCCGCAATGCATCTGAGTACATACTGTACATACGTACATATTGTCAAGAAGCAGCCCGTAAAGAGCCGCATGCGGCTCCGGAGCCGTAGGTTGCCGACCCCTGGTCTCTCCCAGGTCTCCCACCGCGGAGAGAGAATCCCAAAACTCCGAACTCGCCGTGCGTAAAACAGCCGCGCGCAGTCATTACAAAGACAAAGATCCCCCGTATAGCCTCATACAGACTGTTGGGTCACGTGCTTGTGCGCTGAGCAGGCAGCTAAGCAGAACGCACGCATCACATACAACGCGTGCACACATGCACCACACACAGACAAAGAACCCCCGTGTAGCCTCATACAGACTGTTTGGGGCAAGTGCTGTTAGTGAGCACCTATGAAGGCCGGCAAGGCACACGAGCAGGTGGGTGACCACCACCACGCCCGGCCGCCTTTGTCTCCCTATTGGCGATGTTTACACACCGCACCAGGTACTCATTTGAGGCTGAGTCAACTACTCCAGACACAAGTACAATCATACACACGCGTAGGAGTGAGCACCAAAGACAAAGAACCCCTGTGTAACCTAAACAGATTGTTGGGGCAAGTGCTGTTAGCGAGTAGCACCTATGAAGGCCGGCACGGCACACGAGGGGGTGGGTGTCCAGCACCACGCCCGGCCGCCTTTGTCTCCCCAGTGGCGATGTTTACACACTGCACCAGGTACTTATTTGAGGCTGAGTCGACCTAGGGGAGGCCCATGAGCGGTTCAGATAATCGTCACTGGTGTTGGCTGTGAGTGGGAATCGAACTCAGGGTGCCGGGTTCGTAGCGCAGCGTAGCGCTAACTCCAACACCACCGCTCCCCATATGACTGCCTACACGGACAAACATATAATTCGGCCTTTAAAACGTTGCTATCTCAGTTAATTTTTCTGATCCCAGCTTTGAGACTTTGACCATTGTAGCATGTCTTAGCTATGGGGAAGGCCCATTGCCTTAAACATTGCCCATTATTTATATACGCTTTTCCTTTAGCGCAGGGTTATTGATAAATGTGTTCAGTTTTATTTTTATTCGGGTTGACTGACCTGCATTGCAGGGCATATATGAATTGTGGATAAATACATGTATTTAAAGTGACTTCATACGTCCACGTGGTGTTGATTTGCAATTATGCCAGATCTGTGCCCCCTCTAGGTCGACTTGGCCTTAAACGAGTCGTCTGGTGTGGTGGTGGTGATATATGTGAACATCGGCACCGGTCCATTCTCTCCGACCCACAGTGGCTAGGAGATGTTAACTACTTCGCCTGGTGTACAGGAGGAAGTGGGTTCAATCCCGACCCTGACGCCTGCTGTATATTTGTAGGTTTGCGTGTCTCTCTCTCTCTCTCTCCCCGTGGTCGCGTGGATTTTTTCCTCCACATTTATAAAAAACACTTTTAGAGCTGCTATAAATGTCCACGTGATAAATCAACTTCGTTGAGCTATCATTTGTGGCCAGGTCGCTTCCGAAAAAGAGCTATATAGCTCAGCGGTCTATATAGCTCAGTAAAAAAAAAATAGTTTAATAGTTTAGTTTAATCCACCAAACCCCTTCCCTCCATCTCTCTTCGCCCCCTGTCGATTTTCCCTCCACATTCACGTCACACAAATAATAAGAGAGGGGGGGGGGGTGGTAAAGAGAGAGAATGAGGAAAGAAAGTCGCAGAGCACGGGATTTAAAAAGCACAGTGGCAAAGTCTATATACAGGAAATAGTGAGCGAAAGTAATAGTTTATTATTATTATTGTTTCACACGGTGGTGCACCGCTAGCTGCGGAGGCGCGAATGGGAACTCGGTGAGCTCGCGGAGTGATTGCCCGAGCGCTCGCTCCTCCGCGCCGGTGATTTGTCCACACACGCTGTCTCGGGGTTGGGGTTCATCAGTCACAGCTTCCCGCAGGAGGGAATATCCACGGCGACGGATATATAAACCCCTGCGGCGATTCCTCCTCCACATCCTCCTCCCTTCCTCGCCCTCCACCTGCCCACGCCCCTCCCACGGAGGACCGTGTCCCGCATTCGAGCGGTGGCTGTTGTTTTTGCGCAGATTTCTCTTTGCTTCCATTGCTGTGCCCTCTTCCGTTCACTTTGCTGTATTAAGTTTTGCTATTTGTAATTTAAAACAACAACAACGAATCCACGTCCTTATTGCCGCAATGGGACTCTACCTTGCCCCCTTGAGTCTGCGCCTGGTTAAACAAAATCGCACTCGACAGCTTGAACCTTGACCCCCAGGACGAATGTCACTGGACGAACGCGTTGTTTGCGGCCGAGCGTACGTGAGTGATCAAATGGCAGAGAAGAGAAGCAGAGGAACGGAAGAGAGAAGAGAGAGAGGGAGCGAAGAAAGAAGGAGGAATGGTTTACAGGTACGCAAGGGGTTTCACATGGACCGGCCAACACCTGGGATGTCACGTGGTCTATGTAGGCTATACAGGAGATGTTTTGTCTAGGTTATAGGCGCTCGCTAACAGCACTTGCCCCAACAGCCTGTTAAGGCTGCCCATGGAGTCTTTGTTATCGGTGCTCGCTAACAGCCTTAACCCCAACATTATTTTAAGGCTACGCGGGGGATCTTCGTGTTTGTTATAGGTGCTCGCTAACAGCACTTGCCCCACAGGCTGCTGTCAGAGCACACTTGAGGAATCACCGTCCTTGTGAACGAGTCGGGGTTGTGAATAATAACCGAGACGAGCAGACCATACGTCTTCTTCACGTATCCCACGCCTCGCACGTATCCATCTCCCCAAGTATTCTTAGCACAACCCATCGGCAGGCGGCACGGGATTTCGGCAGAGGTGGGCGGGGTGGGCCCATAGTTTCAGCGGTATTGACTTGAGCACAAAGCAACAACACGAAACCTCCGAATCCATCTCGGAACGCGGTTTCTCATCAGCAGCACCTCCCCCCCCCCATGAGCACGGTTGGTGACAGAAGG
The DNA here is from genome assembly GCF_965212315.1 of Lampetra planeri. NCBI lineage: Eukaryota > Metazoa > Chordata > Hyperoartia > Petromyzontiformes > Petromyzontidae > Lampetra > Lampetra planeri. Next base: position 4,207,305 of record NC_136147.1, read on the forward strand.
TCAACAAACAAACATAAAGAAGCAGCAGCAGCAGATGCGGGCTAGCTTGAATCAACAACGCTGACTGAAACGGCAGATGTTACAGGCAGAGTTGTGGTTGGTTAGAGATGTGGAATAGCTTTCTTATACGACTACATTATATCACTGCATTAACCCTCGCTCTGCTTTTCGTGTGACAACGTGAACAGCTCATCTCGGCTTGCACACCCGATGACATCACCTGCACTCGATTTAAGATCGAAGCAGGGACGACTTCTTCTCAATTCTGGCTAATCGCCCGACGAAGCTGCTTGTTTTTGTGATCGCCGGCGAAACGTCGCGTGACCCGATGTGTAAATGTTGCTGTGGGTTCACCCCTCCGGCACACACGGGGTGCGCTGAACGAGGAGCTAACCGGCACGTTTCTTGTACGTGACAAACCTTACTAATTGGCTGTGTCGGGTGGCGGCGGGCTTCAACGACACATTTATATTCAAGGGATCTAACGCGAAACGTCGTGATTTAATTTCCTTTAACTTATTTATTATTTCTATTTTCATCTTTTATTTTTATTTTTTACCTACGTGACTTTACCGAAAGAACCAAAGAGTATGGATCCTTGCCGTCACGAAAACTTAAAATCTAGAATCTAACGCAAAAACAAAAACTTTACAGAATTATGGCAATAGGTTTGTTGGGTCTCCGAACGCTAAAAGCCCCCCCCCCCCACATACCCAACCCCCACACCCCCCCCGCCCCCCTCCACCACACACCCCGCCCCTCATCCCCACTTCATCAGCTTCGATTCGTCCTCTCAAGCCGGGTCGGCGGCAGCTCTTCGCAGGGGAAGCGCCTCGTACTCTTAGTTCTTTCGGTAAAGTCACGTAGGTAAAAAATGAAATTAAAATAAATAGAAAATAAAAACAATCAAATCACAAAGCGCCTCGTGTCTAACACGGGGGGGGGGGGTGGTGGATCTGTGCTGTCCACTCCAGAGGGTACGGATTGTTCAATGGCAAGGGGAGTGGACGGGCATCAGTAGAACTGGGGGAGGGGTTAGACTGGGAAGTTGAGAGGCAGTTCGTGAAAGTAACGAATGGGGGGCCTTGTTGTTGCTCGCTGATGTTGATGTTCGCTGAACTTGTGATGCGTAGTGAACAACACGCGGTAACAAACCCGAAACACACGGATGCGTGTTGAACTTCTTTCGCACCGTACGTGGCCAACCGTGCTAATCGGGGAGGGGGACAACAAACTAAACACAAACAATGAGCCCTAAACAAATTCGTTTATCAATCTAGATGAGCATTTAAAAGTGCATAGCTCCCAGTGCCTTCCTAATATCGGTAGCAGGAGCGTGACCGCCGTCTTTGTGCGATGGCTTTGTCCAAAAAAAATAAACTGCTGCTGCTCGCCGATTTGACGACCCTCTTGAAAATAATTCCAACTGCGGCTCAAATCATTCGTGCGTTAGCTCTGTCTGTCCGTAACAGGCGAGGGAGGGGGTGGTGGGGAGGGGGTAATTCTTAACGGGTTGTAAAGATTATCCCATATCAGTGAAGGTTTAGGAGAAGAAGGGTTATATTGCTCGGTTTACTGCGCGTGCGTGTGTGTGTGTGCATGTAGGACCTTCACAGGTGCTCGCTAACAGCACTTCCCCCAACAGTCTGTTAAGGCTCTATGGGGAATCTTTGTCTTTTTTGTGAGTGTGTTTGTGTGTGTATGAGGAGCGGTAGTTGCGTTACGAAACCCAGCAACCCGGGTTCGATTCCCGCTCACGGCCAATACCGGTGACGATTATCTGAACCGGTCCTGGGCCTCCCCTAGGTCGACTCAGCCTCAAATGAGTACCCGGTGCGGTGTGTAAACATCGCGACTAGGGAGACAAAGGCGGCCGGGCGTGGTGCTGGACACCCACCCCCTCGTGTGCCGTGCCGGCCTTCATAGGTGCTACTCGCTAACAGCACTTGCCCCAACAATCTGTTTAGGTTACACAGGGGTTCTTTGTCTTTGGTGCTCACTCCTACGCGTGTGTATGATTGTACTTGTGTCTGGAGTAGTTGACTCAGCCTCAAATGAGTACCTGGTGCGGTGTGTAAACATCGCCAATAGGGAGACAAAGGCGGCCGGGCGTGGTGGTGGTCACCCACCCCCTCGCGTGCCGTGCCGGCCTTCAGAGGCGCTGGCTAACACCACTTGCCCAATCAGTCTGGTAAGGCTATACGGGGGATCTTTGTCTTGTTCATGCGTGTGTATTGTCCGTATGTCTTTGTTCGCGCGTGTGCCAATATCTATATGTGTGTGTGTGTTCACTCCTGTGTATGTGTGTGTGTTCACTCCTGTGTGTGTGTGTGCACGCGTGTTCACTCCTGTGTGTGTGTTCACTCCTGTGTATGTGTGTGTGTTAACTCCTGTGTGTGTGTGTGCGCGTGTTCACTCCTGTGTGTGTGTGCGCGTGTCCACCCCTGTGTGTGTGTGTGCGCGTGTCCACCCCTGTGTGTGTGTGTGTGCGCGTGTCCACCCCTGTGTGTGTGTGTGTGAGTGCGCGTGTTAAAGTATTGCCCTAGGGGCAATGCTATTCGCTGCCTGTGCAGCACTAATGGATGTTCTCTTCCTTTTTTTGGCACATTCGACTGCGCGTCTTTACCACGAAAATCACATCGCGAGTGGACAGCGTAGCAAATAAATAAATAACGATTCCCTTAAAAAGTTAAACTCATTCATATTGCATGGCCTGAATGTTTAAAAAATCACAAACTTCGTTTCCAATCTTAATTATTCACCCCCTTCATTAGGGCGCCCAAATCAACGACGCAAGCGATTTCGGGATCATTAAAAGATGATCACGCTGCGTTCTTGTCGCAAGGCGAGAGCCTCTCCGCTACATGAACGCGTTCGGCCGTTTCGGATTTTAATTCTGCATTTGCTCCTCTACCGCGTCTCCTCTCGAGTTCACATCCACCTCGAGCCCTCGTATCTCGCTCTAACCACAGCATCATACCACCTCACCACACCGATTTCTCCCTCCTCTCCTTCCGCCCCGCACCGATGACGTCTCCACAGCCCCTCTCATCTATGGGTCTCTGTGTGGGGCTATAGGGGCATATGTAAGTCTATGGGTGGTACATGTGTATGGGTCTCTGTGCAAGTCTATGGGTCTCTGAGGCTATAGGGGCATATGTAAGTCTATGGGTGGTGCATGTTTATGGGTCTCTGTGCAAGTCTATGGGTCTCTGAGGCTATAGGGGCCTATGTAAGTCTATGGGTTGTGCATGTTTATGGGTCTCTGTGCGAGTCTATGGGTCTCTGTGTGAGGCTATAGGGGCATATGCAAGTCTATGGGTGGTGCACGTTTATGGGTCTCTGTGCAAGTCTATTGGTCTCTGAGGCTATAGGGGCATATGTAAGTCTATGGGTAGTGCACGTTTATGGGTCTCTGTGCGAGTCTATGGGTCTCTGTGTGAGGCTATAGGGGCATATGTAAGTCTATGGGTGGTGCACGTTTATGGGTCTCTGTGCGAGTCTTTGGGTCTCTGTGTGAGGCTATAGGGGCATATGTAAGTCTATGGGTGGTGCACGTTTATGGGTCTCTGTGCGAGTCCATGGCTCTCTATAGAAGTTTATGGGTCTCGATATGAGTCTACGGGGTCTCATACGTTGATGGGCCTGTGTTAGTCTGTAGGTTTCCAATCTCCCACAGCCATTCCAGTCGCGTCTTCTTCTAAACGCACGCACAATCCACCCACATCTCACCTCCCGCTTACCTTCTCGAGATCAGCCAACCCCCTCCTGAGGCCTTCCGGGATTTTCTCGAGACCCTGCCTTTGCGTCTTTGTTTTCATCTCTGCCCTTTCAAAGACACTGCTTCTCCGTTCTCCCATCAGTGCACCAAATGAACATCAATGGTCCTGCAAGACGACGACAAAGATCCCCCTTAACAGACTGTTGGGGCAAGTTCTGTTTAGCGAGTAACATCTATTGGTGCACTTTTGAATCATCAAGATTGGAAATGTATTTCTGTAGAACTCCGATTTGTGTTCAGTTTGTTGCCCGTTCTCCGCACATCCGAATAGCACAGGCTTGGCCATCTCATAGGTCGACTCAGCCTTAAATGAGTACGTGGTGCGGTGTAAACATCGCCACTGGGGAGACAAAGGCGGCCGGAAGTGGTGCTGGCCACTCACCCCCTCGTGTGCCGTGCCGGCCTTCATAGGTTCTCGCTAACAGCACTTGCCCTAACAGTCTGTATGAGGCTATACGGGGGATCTTTGTCTGTGTGTGGTGCATGTGTGCACGCGTTGTATGTGGTGCGTGCGTTCTGCTTAGCTGCCTGCTCAGCGCACAAGCACGTGACCCAACAGTCTGTATGAGACTATACGGGGGATCTTTGTCTTTGTAATGACTGCGCGCGGCTGTTTTACGCACGGCGAGTTCGGAGTTTTGGGATTCTCTCTCCGCGGTGGGAGACCTGGGAAAGACCAGGGGTCGGCAACCTACGGCTCCGGAGCCGCATGCGGCTCTTTACGGGCTGCTTCTTGACAATATGTACGTATGTACAGTATGTACTCAGATGCATTGCGGCTCTTGAAATACTGAATTTTGTACCGAATTGGAAAGAAATGGCTCTTCTTGTTATTTTGGTTGCCGACCCCTGGGATAGACGGAGCGTTGCGAGGAGCGAGATGCTGATTAAGGCGTGGCTTAGCTCAAGGTGTGAATCTACGCACAAACACATGGGTGTAACACCAGGGCCTTATTACTTCATGTATGTGTAGCGTTCTCCAAGGAGGCACACACTTGACTTGAAGGCAACACGTTTATATCAAAACCCCAACCGGGTAACGACATAAACGTACGGAATAACGACATAGGTGATAGCCACTTGAGCATTAACTAAGCCACAACGGGGCAAATACGTAACCAGGCCAGTCAGTAACATTCTGACTGACCCACGATGCCGAGCGAAGACCGAAAATCGGAGAGACGAAGCCGGGCTCCGCCCGTGACCACGCCCCCTTCCAGATCCTTCCAGAGGACTCTAGCCCCTACATCACGTGTCCCTCTTTCCCCCTTTTCGGGCCCCCCTTGCCACCTCGTCCTGTCACGTGCCCTCTTGGGGTCACCCAGACTGTCACGTCCTCACTCGACCTCTCTCTCGCCTGTCACCAGGACGATGCCCCCTGGGGCTCGCTTCCATGGCATGCCCACTCTGGTGCCCGAGAGAGGCCCAAGACGCACAGCTCCACTCTTGTGACGGTAGCTGGCGCTAAACGCCATAGTGACCCCATTTATGTCACTACATCTGTAATGTATTCACACATTAAAAAAAAGCCTCACTGCGAGTTTCAAGACCCCCTTTAGGGAGGGTCCTGCATTGAGATGTTTGGCTAGTGGCCCTTTTTTAAAATCCTTTATATTAAGTTCACTTGCTTGCTTGCGCGCTTACGACCGTGCAAATCTTTCGGTCGTTTTTTAACCCACTTTCCGTGATCCAATCGAGCTGACATTGTGCACACAGACTCGTTGTGCGTGACAATTTATTTTCGTGAAAAAATTTTCCAAAATTTTACACTTTTTAGGAAAAAATGTTTTATATTTAATTACCAATTGCTTAATGGTGGCAGGCATTCATCTGACCCATAGGTGGCAGCCATCTCAAGCCAGAGGACGAGAGGACTCTAGCCGCCACGCATATAAAGGATTTATAGTGAAAAACTTTGTTTTTACGGGTTAATTTTTAGTATTTACGAGTAGTTGCCGTGCAGGAGGAGACTAACCTGAGCACCCCAAGACGAGAGGATTACACGCTATGGTCTGCACAGATGGCTTCATGAACCCACTTCCTCTGCTGCGTTGTCCGCTTTGCGAGCCGCAACATCTCTGCTGGACCACGTGACGTGCATCACCAAAGGCAGCCCCATGAATCCACGGTCCGCCTTTGTCTGCGGCCAGTGGCGATGTTTACGCACCGCAACAGGCTCAGCAGACCGCGTGCTTGCCACAGATGAACCACAGTACCTCGCTGATCTCGTCCGATCGCCCTCGCAGCAGCAGCGGCGGCTTTTGGCTATCGAACTCATACGGCGGTCGGCGCGACGCGTGCTTTCACACGCGCTTCTGCGGGCCGTCTGGAACGCTCTCCATTCCGATATTCGGAAGCCACTGGAGCTGCGCACTTTTATATCTCGATCAGAGGTGGGCAACCAAAACAACGAGAGGGGGGGGGTTCGAATTCGCTATAAAAAAAAAACACTCAATACAATATTACAAGAGCCGCAGTACAACTTTGGTGAACGACGTCACGAAGCAGTCCCGAAAGAGCCGCAGAGGTTGCAGACCCCTCCCTGCTCGACATTGAGACCTCACTTCTATCGAGCCGCTTGCTCGCTGCTCGCAGGGCCGAATCAAGGCACGGGGGGGGCTTTAGGGGCTGTAGCACAGAGGCCTCCGCCAGCTGGAGGGCCTGCAGAGATGAAGTGAAAAGTTATGTCTTTTGCGAATTCTGAATTTTTTCGTTGTTAGGCTTGTAAAAATACATTTAATTTTTCTTTAACTTTGGTTTTTTTTTGAAAATATTACTGGGGGGGGGGGGGGGCTCACAGTACCTGTAGCCCAGGGGCCTTCCCCCCGACCCTCCGATTAGCGCGGTTGGCTACGTGCGGTGCGTGAGAAGTTCATCGCACACACGCACACGCGCGCATACGCACGCACGCATATGCACGCGCACGCACACACACGCACACACACGCGGTGGGGGGGGGGCGAGGGTGGTGGGGTGGCAGCGGGTGGGGAGGCAAATCCGACGGTGGGGAGGTTTGGAGCGCGGTCGTGGGCATCCCACGCCTTGGCCGGTTCGAGTCGCCGACACCGCCACACGCCCACCCGCGTGGCAGCCTTGAACAGACTACTGCTACTGCTGCTACGGGGAGAGGGGGGCAAGCGCTGTTTTGCGAGCAGCAACGTGTGAAGGGCGACACGACGCACGAGGGGCGGGGGGCGGGGGGGAGAGTGGCCGGCACCACGCCCGGCCCCGCCTTTGTCTCCCGAGTGGAGATGTTGTACTCATTTGAGGCCGAGCAGATCTAGGGGTTCGAATAATCGTCACGGGCAAGGCCGCCTATGGAGGGGTGGGGGTGGTGGTGGTGGTGCAGGGCTCGGGGCAACTCGCAGTGTGTGGACCCCCCGCCGATTCGACACCTTCAAACTAAACCGGGACTATTACATCCGACGCCGTGACGTCGAAGCGTGGGGCCCCCCAAAGTGCGGGGCCCCGGGCAGTCGCCCCGATTCGCCATTTGAGGCTGAGTCGACCCTAGGGATGGCTCTGCTCACCCGGTCTTGGCCGTAAGCGGGAATCGAAGCGGGGAGCGATAACCACTACACTACCGCTTCCCACACACACACCCAGCCACGCTCACACTCCAACACACGTGACACACACACACATCACCCATCACCCATCACTCTCACGCATCTATCCAGAAGGGGTTTTCCTCGTTTTGTTTGTACGTTTAAAGTGTGCTACTGGCCCCATGCCAGCGGACGATGTGTCTGATCGGATCTCTCGCAGAGGACTGCAATGAACCCGAGTTCGAGAACAGTCCCGCGGAACGTGATACCACAGAACTACTTCGGAGGCGCCTTTACGTTACCTCTTATCCCACACGCTAGGACAGCGGTCAGCAACCCTCAGCTTCGGAGGCCGCGTGCGGGTCTCGAGGGACTGCTTCATGAAGTGATAAAACAACTATGTTTTCATTTGACCAGGTAAGGCCCACTGAGCTATGTAGCTATTTTTACAGAAGCGACAAATAACAGCTCTGTGAAGCGGCTTGTCACGTGCAAATTTGTAGCAGACAAATGCTCTAAGCGCGTGTTTTCTACATGTGGAGGGAAAAACGGAAGGACGCGGAGAAAATTTCACTTAATTTTGTTTTATAATTCCAATAAAATAATTTTAAAAAATTAAAATAAAGTGAATGAAATTATTATTTTGTATTCACTTTCTTTTCATATTTTACTTTTGTTATTGTATTGTTATATTTTTTTCTATTTACATGACTTTACCAAAAGACCCAAAGAATAGAGGGGAAAGACTTGATTCACTGATGATCCTCCTTGTATATATACTCTGTATATATATATCTCTCTGTTTAGCACGATGCTAATGGAAATGCAAAACTACAGACTGACTTTCTACGAGTCAAGCTGATCAACCTGTCCAAATGAGATTTTCCAATTTCGAGGCATTGACTTCATTACTTCTGCCAAAAGTCAGCTTTTTGACTGTCTCGAACACCGTTCGCGTGAGCATTTACTTAACTATATCTACGGCAAAATGTGATCTTCTTAGCCAAGTCTACTCACTCACAGTAGTCTACACATCGGGTGATAGACGTGTGTGTGTTGGGGAGCGGTGGCTCAGCTGTTATCTCGCCACGCTGCGCTAACCCGGCGACTCGAGTTCGATTCCCGCTCACTGCAAACACCAGTGACGATTATCTGAACCGGTCCTGGGCCTCCTCTAGGTTGACTCGGCCTCAAATGAGTACCTGGTGCGTTGTCTAATCTTCGCCACTGGGGAGACAAAGGCGGCCGGGCGAGATGCTGGCCACCCACTCCCTCGTGTGCCAAAGTGCCTGCCTTCGTTAGGTGCTCGCGAACGGCACTTGCCCAAAAATGTTGTTTAGGCTATACGGGGGACATCTGTCTTTGTTTGTGTTGTTGTCGACGGGGAGTCGAGTCAGTTCCATAAACCTTCTATGCAACACTGACAGCAGTGCCAACCGACTGCTCCACACATGTCACATCGCGATTACAAACCCGCTTCTCAGTCGTACGCAACTCCCCCGTGTACCACACCAAAGATGATGAACATTTGAAAATATATACACACACACACGTCTTGTTCTTATAAACAAAAGACCACAAAAACGGGACCAGTGCGCCTCTGCGGGAGAGAGAAACATAACTGCCCATTGTTTGCCTCTGGCTATAATCAAACATTCATGAACGAATCCTCTAAAGGCATCGTCATCAACGGGAGTGCATTTTTCACTTGGGCACTTTGAACCGTTCCCTAATGCACCGCAAAGCCAGATTCTCCCTCTCGCATGGCTTCTCTCTCGCACGACTGTGCGTGTCATTGTCAAGTCGCCGGCAGAGTTAGCAGAGCTTGGAACACGAAAGAGCATTGCTATGAGAGCACGTGTTCTGGCCGCTAAGAGACACGCCACAAACCCGCTCGCTCAGTCACCCCCCCCTCCACCCACCACCCATCCACCCACCACCACCGCGTCCTTCCACTGCCTTTTTGCCTGGGTCTGGTGGGCACACACAGGGTGTGTATAAAGTGTGTAGTCTCTTATTAATTAAATAACTATAATAAGATATCAGTTTAAACTATAAACTATTTAAAGCTATAAAATGATTACGTATATATTTTTTTTACCTGGCAAAGCCCACTTAGCTAGATCGCTCGTTTTAAGGAGCGACCTGGCCATGACGATTGATACGGCACGTCGACATTTATAGCAGCCAAATACTGACTTACAACTTTGGTGACTGCAGGAATTCATATTCATGGTTCTTTCGGTAAAGTCACTTATGACAAAAATATACAATAAAAATACAATAAAAAAAAAATTTCAATTTATTCTTATTTTAATTATTATTTTTTAATTGTGTTATTTTGAATTTTTCTTTTATATCTACGTGGCTTTACCGAAAGAACCAAGACTATACAGCCAAATACTCCCTGCAGCGAAGCACACGCGCGCTTGGCATCGTGACGGTTTCATCGTACGGGTCCCATCCATCGAAACCTCCACAGCGTCGAGGTGAGAAAATAATCGGCTGTACCCCTTTAACCGGAAATCATAGAGGGAGTTGTTCGGATATTGAAACACCAAATAGGCACCCATTGCAAGGCATTGAGCACACATGCTTGCGGTAAAAACATGCAAACGAACGTGCTTTGATGATAATAATAATAATGCGTGCATTGTTTTTGAAACTGATTGGCCTAGACCAGAGAGAGGCTCCTTCGTGGCCTTGTGCCACCACCGGTGTTAGATCAGAGGACAACGCCAAAGGGACCACACAGCACAGAGGCAAGCACATATCAAAGCATGAATATCTCCAAGTTGAGCAGTTATATGAACGGATCATTTTTTTTTGCCGAACGTCTTAAACACATGCATGATTACGGTTGGTGTGTCACAACCTATCCGCTGTTGTTGCTTCAAATTTGCTTTTTGTTCATGAGAACAAAAAGCAAAGATCGCTGACGCTATATTTACTTTGCTGCAACTTTCCTCGTGGATGACACGTTTGTAGACACTCTGTGGTATAATAATAATTAGAATTTATGAAGCGTTCTTAAACAGTCGTTCTCAGGGCGCTATGCATGGCAAGGCGGAAAATAGTTAACAAGCAAATAACGAAGAAGTGAGAAAGACGGTTTAAAAATAACAAAAGAGAGAGAACGCCATTTTAAACATTAACGTTTTTAGTCGAGATTTGAAGATTTGTGAATGTCTCAGAAGTCGTGACCTCGACCGGCAACGAGTTGCAGAGTTTCGGTGGCGCAATTGCAAAGGCGACGATCTCCCCGCAAGTGTGAAGCCGAGCGTAGTGTAAATTTAGATTTAAAGCTTTCGTGACTGCAGGGATTCATCTTCTTGGTTCTTTCGGTAAAGTCACGTAGAAGGGAAATAATAAAATAAATATAAAACATAATAAAATAATTCTCACGACGTTTCGGCCACAACGCAAGCAGCCGTCCTCAGGTGAAGACCAGGTCTGTCGGGGAGACAGCGTCTGAATGAGACAGCGTCTGAATGAGACGCTGTCTCCCCGACAGACCTGGTCTTCACCTGAGGACGGCTGTTGTGGCCGAAACGTCGTGAGAATTATTTGATTAAGTTTTAGTTTTATTATTTTATTATTTTCCTTCTACGTGACTTTACCGAAAGAACCAAGAAGCCGAGCGTAGAGTGCTCCACGTCACGCTAATATTTGTGACAATTCCAATTGCTTGCCCCAGGAGAGTTCACGCGGAGTGGAGACACGGGCAGGGTTGTTTGCTACATTCAGATATTTGAAACATTCCGTGAGAGTTTCGCTTCGTGTCGCGGCGGGGGGGGGAAGAAACTCCAAACCCAGAATACCCAAAGGAAACCCAAGCGATGGAGGGAAGACACTCAACTTTGACAACTCCTGGCCACGCCTAATGCAGCCCCCTATCCTACAACACCTGGCAAGCCTTTGAAGGCGTGGTTACCACCTAACCAGGGTCACTAACTAGTTCTCCGAGATGGAATCTTCGCGTTTTAGTCTTCCACTATCCTTTTTTTTTCATTTTGAATGTTATTTCGTTTCACATCTTGTGCCATTTCTCGTTGGCTTTTAAAAGTTGGGAGTTTTACCCCCATCCCCAAGCCCCCACCCCACCCCTCCCCTCCCCGCCTTTTACAAAATGCACTCTGTGAATTATTGAATACGGCCGATGGAGATGGAGGGCAGCGGTGCGGAATTGACTTTTTTGTTTAAACAAAAAAATGTATTCAAGAGTCGAATCGGGAGATGAGCCAAACAAGCTGAGGATGGGAGTGTGTGCGGTGTGCGATGGGGAGTTGGGAGGGGGTCAGGAGGAATTGGGGGGGGGGGAGGAGTGGGGGACATGGGAGTGAGGGGGGGGTAAGATTGTGGGGGGGAGTGGAGGGACAGAGGAGTGAGGAGGGGGGCGATTTAGATAGCGTTCGATTCCCGCTGCTTACGGCCACCAACACCAGAGACGATTATCAAAACCGAGCCTCCCCCCGGTCGACTCGACCTCAAGTCATCGTCTGGTGCAAATGAAGACAAAGGCGGCCGGCGGTGGTGTTGGCCACCCACCCCCTGGTTTTGACGTTTCGGCCTTCGTCGGCTGCTGCTCGCTAACAGCACTTGGCCCCACAAGTCTAACGGGTGACTCGTTGCGTTTTTGCGGAGTTGAGAAAACTGGAATGCACCACCCGCTAACTTCCAATCTGCGTCTCGTCTCGCGAGAGATGTTTTTTTGGAGCAGCGCATTTACTCGCGTTTGAGACTTCTGAGTGCGTGTGCTGTGTGTGGAGAGCGTGCGTGTGTGCGTGCGAGCGGAGAGAGGAGGCTCGTGAAGGACGCGACTGAGCAAAGTTGGAAGCAGTCGCCCATCGGCGACAGCGGAGGGCGGGACGAGTGACGATCACGAACTAGCGGAGGCGGAGCGCCGGGCGGATTGAGAAAAAGCGCGGCGAGTTGACGCAGTAGGGGGGGGGGGGCACAGGTGGCGCGTCTGACAATCATCTCAGGCAGGGTCAAACCCGCAACACCTGGGTCTGTGCCGTGACCTCCGGTCAGCAGCAAGCCTACGACACTTCATGCGCGCTCAAAGCGTACCTAGCCTGGCAACAAGCCAAAGTGTGAACGTGTGCGTGTGTCAAGTGCGCTACGAAACTAAACTATCCACCTTAGTTCGATTGCTGCTCGCAACCATACTGTGGAAAAGATTCGAATCGGTCCTGGGCTTTTTCCGAGGTCGACTCAGCCTTAAATGAGTACCTGGTGCGGAGTGTTTGTATAGAATATTGGCAGCGGGGAGAGAAAAGGTGTCCGGGGAGATTTAGGCCACGCGATCCCATTGTAAGCCGTTCCGGCCTTCCCAAGTGCTCGCTAACAGCCTTTGTTCCTTTGGTCTGTTCAGGGTTTTTCGTCTCGTTTTCTGCTTGCAAATGTGCCTACAATGTTCTCGTGGGTATACGACACGTTAGCAACATCAGCAGGAGCAGCAGCGGTGCCGTCTGGGTATAAACAAAACAACAACAAAAAAACACTCAAACGATGGGAAGTTTCATCTCGACAAAAAAAATGTTTGTATGTGCGCCACGTGGTTGAGTGTCCGAATGCGCCGAGCGTTCGTAGCGCAGGAACCCGGGACCCTTGCACACACGCGCGTGCCCACGCTCTTGAGACCAACTCGTAACGCGCGTTCCCTCGCGAGAAGAGCCTCTGACATTTCCAGGTCGATGGTTCTCACGATTTTGGTGCTAGCAAAAAAAAATTTGAGTTGCGTAAATTGTTTTCCCCGTTTGTGTTGCTGCGCATTTTTGCTGTACGACATCTTCAATCGTTGTCGTCGTTGTTGTTGTTTTCGGAAAAAAGTTGAGATGCGCAAATTGTTCTCGTCATTTGTGTTGTTGCCCTTCTTGCTATACGACATCTTCAATCAAATATTATTGTCGGTTGTTGTTGATTTCCATTAAACATTTCGCGTGATAGTGCGACAACCATTCTGCCATGGCTGCCTATCTGCCAGGATGTGACGTTGAAGAACGGTACATCTACTTTCGCGTGTCAACTTCGCACATATCTGGTACAATCTCGAAAAAAAGGTGCCAACCCCTCTGCCCTCATCACGTTGTCACTGAGAATGAATCTGGTGCAGTGGCAGATCATCGACTTTCAAAGCGACTTGGTGCTTAGGTATTAATTGACACGTGAAAGTCATCACAGGAATCCGGCAGGGGTGGGGGAGGGGGGGTTCTGTGTTTTATCTCTCTCTCAAATTTAGCATTCTCAGGAAGAACATATTCAACCAGGTAGGGTGTTGATTGTTATGTTATCCGACTCTCTGTTATATTACATTACATTTCTAAGTATACTAGATTTGTGTTTCGATTTCATTTATGCATGATGATGATTGCTTGTGTTGCAATCGAAAAGTCGTATGCTAGTATTTAATTTATTATTTTATCTTTATACGTGACTTTGCCGAAAGAACCAAAGAGTAATTCCTGCAATCACGAAAGCTCCAAATTAAGTATGATAACAACAATAATTAAGATTTTGGGAAGCTTGCGGGATAATACTGGGTGGCCACAAGCAGGACAAGTCTCGTTAACCACGCTCACCCCACGCCGACTTTAATTAATTGAAAAGAAAAAGAAAGGAAATAATTACTTTCACTTATTTACGTAAATGTAATTAATGTAGAACGTTATGAGATGCAATTAGCATGAATGACGCAATATAACATTAAATCATTATTAACACAAAACGGCAAGGTTACGGTGCATCCACCGTCATCTGCTGTGACCCATCCACTGCTGGATGAACGCCTCCTCCACCCGTAAGCCGCTGCAGTCTCTCGCGAAGCTGAGACGCGTCGTCCGACCACTGGCCAATAATCCGTGGAGTCATCGGAATATCTCTTAACGTGCAGATCGTTCTCCGATCCATGTGTAGCGACTCCGGGAGTCACTGCCCTCGTGATGATCTCTATTGAAGACACTCGACAGGCAAAGACCGCGACTCCAACAGCAGCTCCGAGCATTTCCTCTCGACCCCCTTTTTATCCTCAGCGTGGCCATCTCTCTTGACCTTTGGCCCACGCCCCTTCTCTCGAACCTTTTCGACGGCTCTCGGTCCTTGATCCGCAACCTTTCCCCTTCTATCACTTGGCCACAGCCCCTATTCTCGATCCTTTTCGTCGACCCAAGATAGTTCTCCTGTCATTACCCCCTATGGCCCCTAGTCTCTCCCTTTGCCAATTCCCCCTGGCATTACCCCGTGTGACCGCTAGTGCCCTGTACTGTCTTTGCACACGTGTTCCTCGTCACGTCTCAGCGCGAGTCCAAGCGTGCACCACTCCACGCTTACCCGCGCACTTTCAACCCGTCGGCAGTGCCCGAGAGTTGTACTGATGGCCGAGAACCACAACGACTTCATGCATTATGTATGCGCGTTGACCTTCTTTCGCACCGTACGTAGCCAACCGTGCTCATCGGAGGTGTCACCTTACCAAGTGCCCAATTTATCAAGTGACACGGCCACTTGTGAAAGTTGTCACGCGAGCAAACGTGCGCCCGATGTGTTCATTATTCAGCAGAAGCATCGCCGGTGATGTTGTTATGGAGAGCGATCCACGCACAGCATCTAAGAACGAGAGGACAGATGGTCAGAGCTGGTAGCTACAAACAGCAGCAGCCACAACAACAACAACAACCAAGCGATTTGGCTAAACATAATTCAATTGCCGGACCACTCCCGACAAGAGCGTCTCGAGCATTGCGTGCATAAATATAAATGTACAACATTATTCATCTTCAAATTGATCATTATTATTACTAACCATCAAGGACATTCGCCGCATGAATACACGAGACGCGACCACCGCTTGGAGTATCGGCCCCACTTCAGAGCGTTCGCTCGCCCCCCACTCCTCCTCCCCTCCATCCGTGAGCGCCCGAGCCACCACGGACAGCGCCAATCGAGATCGGGAGTGGCGTCGCGTTCTCGCCAGTGGCCGCGTCGCGTTGATGGGGGCGCGTCGGGAACGCGAGGGCGCCTCGCGTTAGCGAGAGATGAAGCGCCAACGTCGAAATTTAGTCCTTTGGCCAGTACCGTTTTTAGATTGTCAGAAATTGGGATGTTACTCTGATTAATCACGGTCTTGTTAACATCCAGCTTTGCGATGTGTGGCTCTGGTTTCTTTTTTTCTTTTTAGATAGGAGGTTGAATTTAGAAATCAGGTTAGCTTTTCACCATGGAAGTGGAGAAAGACGTAAACTACCATTCTTGGATATTCTGTTTAAGAGGAGGCCTGACGGATCCTTGGGACATTCTGTCTACAGGAAAGCCACCCACACAGATTCCTACTTGAAACCGGATTCCCACCACCACCCATCTCAAAAGAATTCTCTCATTAAAACGCTATACCTCAGAGCCCATGGCATTTCTGACCAACACCACGTGACCGGTGAATTAAGACATGTACATCGGGCCCTCAGGATGAACGGATACTCTGACCGCACTATCCGCCAAGCTGTTTCTCCCACCACACAGAAACAGCCACATGAAACTCCGACCAAAACTATCACGTTACCATACATAGCAGGCGTGACCAAAAAGATCTCCAAAATTCTAAACAAACATAAGATCCAAGTCCGATTCAGTACGGTGCATAAAATCCGTGATCTGATTCCATCTGTGAAGGATGTCGTTCCTGACTTACAGTATCCTGGAGTCTACAAATTGAGTTGCATTTGTGGTGATTGCTACATTGGAGAAACGAAACGTCATGTTTCTGATCGTGTCCGCGAGCACAAGTCAGATCTGAAACACGGCAGAACTGATTCTTCGGCCGTTGCCGATCATTGCTACAACTCGGTGGGCTCTCATGAAATTGTCTTTTCCGAGACCAAGGTTCTCTGCAAACCTCCTGGCAACCATCAAAGGTTTGTACACGAAGCCATACAAATATACAAACACAGACATAATTTCAACCGTGATGATGGGTACAAACTTAGTAATCATTGGAAAGATGTTATCAACCACGCAAAAAAGACTTAATTACACATTTTGGACCATCTTATCTGACAGGCACTATTTTACTTTACTTTACCGAGTGTTAATATCTCCAGTGTTTAACAGTACTCTCTTCATTGTTCAGCCAGCACTGGTATAAACATGGGCATTTTCGTTCTTTTCTATCATGTGTATCAACAGGTGCTTGTACACACACATGTCCACGTACACTTGCACCCCACACTCTCGTTTGGCCTCCCCTCCCCCTCTCTGTCCAATGCGTTGGCGTGTGCAGCAGTAGTTGCATGTGCACAACCACGTCCACGCCGTCGACGTGTACCACGTCGTGCCGTCTTTGAGCCCCGCCCCCCTCCCTCCCGATACGTTCCATTCATTGGCTACCACATTCTGATGAGCTCCGCCCCCCTCAACTTGCTTTTAAGGGATTACATCTTGAATCATTGCCTCACTTGATGCAGCAAATCTGGCTGTGACGGTCCCACCTGATGACGGAGACTTGTGTTGCCTCCGAAACGTCGTGATTTTTATTTTATTTTACTTTCATTAATTTTAATGTTTTACCTACGTGACTTTACCGAAAAAACCTAAGAATATGAATCCTTGCAGTCACGAAAGCTTCAAATCTAGAAGATTTAAATAACTCGCATGACTATCATTTGGAAAGCAAAGGCGTTCTTCCACAGTCTGGTAGCAGCGCCATCACACACAAAAAAAACCCGACCAACCCCTCCGTGGAACCGAGCCTCGACCCCGGGAGTCCTGAAGATCTCGGGCACCTCGTAACCGGGTAGACAACGTGTGGGGCTGACCCCCTTACGAGCCGTGTAGGTCAGCAGCAGGGATGATGCCCGTAGTCCACCAGACAGGATAACAGAGGCAAGATAACACGTGCGGGACGCGCTGTGGGTGCGAGCACTCAAGAAGCCGCGATCTGAACGAGCTGGGGGGTCAACCCGGCCCCTCGCTCGGAATCCCGAACGACAAAACGCGTTGCGTTTATCGAGTCCGTGGGGAGGGGTGAACGGGAGCGCGTGGAAGCAGCCTCTGTGAGGCAAGGAAGGGGCGGGAAAACCCGCGGCTCTGGAGCAAAGTGCGGCTCTTCAAGGGCTGCTTGGTGACGTATCAAGGACCAACCGTCTCTCGTATTCACATTTGTATTCTGGGGCTGTTGAGATGTTGAGGTTTTTGTTCTTACAGAAATCGAAAAAAATTGCGCTCTGAACAAAAAACAAACAAGAATCGGCGTTACCCTTTCTGGCGATAGAACAGGAGGTGTTGAGACGTTCGAACGCCAAAGAGAAACCTTTTGCAAGGACTTGTGTCAGCATTAACCACCCACGGTACTTGTGGTGAACATTCACACACAAACGTGCTCTGATAATTAATATATGGGCATTGTCTTTGAAACTGATTCTCCTTCATCAGAGACAGCCGCCTTCTTTAGGGCCTTGCCTCACCAGTATCAGACCAGAGGATGGGACCTTTTTGCCAGCATCAAAGTATGCAAAAGGGGTTTCTATTTGGTGTTGGAGCATCTTAACACCTCCTGTGTTGTTGTGAGGAAGGGTAAAACCTAGTCGTATTTTTCATACTTTGATACTGGCAAAAAGGTCCCATTTTGTAGCTGCTCACCCCGAGCTGTGTACATGCTCTGATAGTGGCATTGTCCTTGTGCTGTTCGTCTCTTGACGTTCTCTGGTGTGACACTGGTGAGACTAGGCCCTAAAGAATGCTGCTGTCTCTGGTGTTGGCCAATCAGTTTCAAAGACAACGCATTTATTATCAGAGCCACGTGCTGTTTTTTTTTTTGCACGTTCACCGCAAGTCCCGTGTGCGGTTAATGCCGACTTGATCCCTTGCAAAAGGGTTTCTATGTGGTGTTTGAACATTTTAACACCTCCTGTTTTATAAAGGTCAGAAAGGGTTAAACCTGTTCTCATTTCTTTCAAAGTTTGGTGCTGGCACAAAGGTCCCATTGAAAAATTGGCTCTTATTGCGTTGGGCAACACGTGGCACGAAACGGCGCGCCCCTGGGTAATGTCCCCACGTTCGATTTCCTGCCCACGACCAATATCGGTGACGAATAAATGAGACTCGGCCTCAAAATGAGTAACTGGCACGGCGTGTAAACGTCAACACTGGGGAGACAAAGGCGGCCGGGCGTGTGCTGCTCACACCTTCCCTCCTGCGCCCTATTGGCGTTGATAGGCGCTCGCTAACACCACTTTCCTTAACAGCATGCTGGGTGAGATTCCATGTGCCACTTAGGTTGACCGTCAACACAGCTCCATTTAACCAACATTATGATTAAGGTTTCCGGTAAATTTATTATTAATCCAACAATTTATCGTATACCACGTAAACGAATCTCGACCATTACGTTATTTGTACTCAAAGTAATTAACGGTGTTCCATTAGTACAACTTGGAGCGGTGCATTAGAAGATTTTAATTTCTGCTGTGAGATCAAATTTACGCCCCGTACAGAGAGGACAACCAATGGTCGGTGATGGATGGCTATAGCGTGGTGGAGGCCTTCATCCAGCAGTGGATAAACAATGGATGATGATGATGATAACGTAGAGCAGCTGAACACAACGAAACACGGAAACCCAAGTTCAACACAAACCACTTGCGATGGGGGCCCGCTTTTGTTTGGGAAAGACGCGTCAATAGATCCTTCCCAATTACCTAACCCTGTGCATATAGCCTATCCAGGGTTACACACACACACACTATTTATATGGTGCAGGTGATGGATTGCAAATCATTAAAATGCCCGCTGCAGGTGTGGGCATTGGTTGTAATTGGATGCAACCTTATTTCAGATGCTCTTCAATTACACCTACTGCTTACACTCGGCTCGGGAATGTTTAAAGCAAAGCAATAAATAACTGCAGTAAGTGGGTTGTCTGCGTCGCTGGCCCCTGCTATGCATGCGGTGTGCGTGCATACAACAAGAACAACGACCTCCGTTCGTCACTAAGTGGCGGTGACGTCGTCACGGCGCTTGGTGCACTTTGATGCCGCGTTGAAGGCTCGCTGACAAGTCACGGGACGTAATCCAGCTGGTTATGGGTTGACCGACTGCAGAGACTGGCAAGCAAATGCAACCCACCTGTGCTCCCCACTGCGCCAGCTTGCTGCGTTTTAGCCGCCCGGCGCTACGATCGTTCCTGTGAGCGTCGCTTTATCCGCCCCCTGCTGTTGTTGGAGTGCGACACTGCCCAGTAGCGTCCTTAAAGAGGCTCCTCCACAGCGGCTCATCTTGACACCGCTGGTACCAGTCATCGACAAGCCCGATCACCTCCAAATCCTCCTATACAATACCAGCCTATCTCTCTACGACGTTTAGCCCCCTCTATCCCGCCAAATAGAAGCTGCTTGGGCATGCGGTGGTTGGTCATGCGGGCTACGAGACTCAGCCAACTTAGAGGAGGAGGAGCTCACTGATGGGAATGTGCCCAGATCTTTTCAGGATCCGTAAGCTTCTCGCACTATGCAGCCTGGTTAAATTCAGGATCGTCAGCCTCAATGTTGAAAATCCAGGTACAGAAGGGGAGGAGACGTCACTGTGGCCGAGAAGACCCGGATATTTTAACGGAGCAACAGGCCAGGTAGCTTGACACACAGCGTTGCGCAGCCGATTTCGAAAGATAATGCCGCTCGGCTCATTCAAAGCGAGACCTCCACTGCGAATTCGGAGCTGTTCGTGAGTTCATGAGCTCACCACCCCAAGACGGAAACTCCTTCGCTCTCTCATTAACTGCCCCCCCCCCCATCATTGCTGACAGACAGGCGAGGGAGTGGAGTGTGTGATGATATAAAATACCCAGGGCAGGTGCTGTGTTTTACAGAGGTTGATGGTCAAAGGCCACAATCTTGTTGTGATCCACACCCACGCAACTTATATACCTACACACATATCTATCTCCGGTCCGATAGAAGGGCAAAAAACATGTATAACCTGCTGATGCTATACGTGGGCTGGAGCAGTGGTGGGGTGATTACAGCGGCACTGCACTATGAACCAGTTTGATTCCTGAACCGTGACGAATTACATTTCAACCGCTCCACCTCCGATCTCCCCCTTGCCAATCAGTGCGGTGAAGTATGGGTGAGACCCCCTCCCCCCCTCCCCCTGGCTAGCACATAGCGTGTGTGGGCGGGGCGGTGGTGGGGGGGGGGTGAAGACTTCCATTCAGCAGTGAATTAACACGAAGGCATGTTAGGGAAATGTAACGCCATCTATTGTAGAACATCAGATTATTTACAAAACGCACATCAATGTTACCCCCCCCCCCCTTCCAAGCCACACTTAATCTCTTTCGTGGGCTGGTGAGATTATAAGATAAACAGTTTTTGGTGTCGCGCGGAAAGCGGTTGGATCATTATATTCGCATCTTTAAACAAAAAAAATCAAGGAAGGATACGTCACTTGCGCCGAATTAGTGGCAGGCGCGGAGGCCGATTAAAAAGCGATTTCAGCGCTGGCTGTCAGGCAGCGATTTACGGCGTCAGATGTAATGGAAGTGAGCACGAATGACAGAGGCCCTTCCACGTTGCTACACGCTCACCGCGAGACAGGAGAGAAGGCACTTCATTTTTTAAATCCTTTATATTAAGTTCGCTTGCTTGCTTGCTTGCGTGCTTGCGTGCTTACTACCCTGCAAATCTTTCGGTCGTTTTTTAACCCACTTCCCGTGATCCAATGGAGCTGACATTTTCCACACAGACTCGTTGTGCGTGACAATTTCCAAAATTTTACACTGTTTAGGGAATTTTTTTTAAATATTGAATCACCAATTGCTTAATGCTGGCAGACAATCATCTGACCCATAGGTGGCAGCCATCTCAAGCCAGAGGACGAGATGACTCTAGCCGCCACGCATATAAAGGATTTATAGTGAAAAACTTTGTTTTTACGGGTTAATTTTTTCATATATTTTTTTAAGGCTGAGACGATCTATGGGCGAGGTCCTGGACTCTGGTTCAGATATTCGCCACCGTTACTGTTCGTGAGCCGGGAGTCAAACTCGGGCTCCGTAGCGCAGTGCGCTAACCACTGCGCCACCGCTCACCGCCACTCCCCCCACCACACACACACATTCACTCACGCGTCGTGGCATTCGTTTTCGCGTTAGAGATAACGTGCGGCGCACACCAAGCAGAACTCTCCGTGTCGTTTTGATTGCAGCAGCAAATAAGCCGTCGCTGTTATCGTTCGATGCGTCGGAGTGAAGCGTTAGTGGCAGACAGCCAAAGCTGCTTCCTATAGCCAACACCCTGATATCTGGACGCTGTCTTTGGCTATGGAAGACTTAATTTCAATAAGCTCTCTCCGTCTGGCCTGGTAGCTCTGTGGCTCACAATTGGAAGGTGGATGGAGAGTTCAAATCCTGCTTGGGTGGCTGACTTCAGCCCATTATAATCACCCCCACCTCCCCTTCTTCTGGGGTTGATAAAACGAGTACCACTTTGAAGGGAAATCAAAAGCCGTTGGTCTATAGATATACTTGCCCCCGCCATAGGAATCAGGAATTTCCGGCACCGGGCTAGAAAATAGAAGATGAGCACAGCTGCAATGCTCATTTGAGCAGCAATCCCACTTCTGAATTACAATAATCCGAGCCGCAGTGATGAGTATATTATAATAATAATAATCAGGGTTTAACTTCTGAACAGATCATTTCCCGGTCTCCGGTATAGACTGGAGTGGGCACGTGACGAGTATCCACAGCGAGGTGGTGCACTGGATGTGGTGTGCCGGATGTGGAAATATATTCCGGATTGCAACGTCTTCACCCCCAACGCATGTCGCCCACGCATGTGTCCTCTCATCCGCGCTGTGGCATCTCAATGCCGCGAGCGTTGAATTCTCCAGGACAGCGAACGCAGCCAATTCGGGACTTTTGTTCGCGCACACAACAACAACAACCGACATTCGCCACTAAGTGGCGGTGACGTCACCACGACGCTTGTGCCAGGCGAAGTGCACCTTGAGGCCACGTGAAGTGTCGAACGCGCGCTGGCAAGAGGTCACGGGGCAGACCCAGGTGCCACGGGTCGACTGACTGAGATGACCGAGATGAGTGGCTGATGCACCACCTGTGCCCCCTACTGTGTCAACTTGCTGTGCTTTAGCCACCCGGCGCTCCGCTCGTTGTGAGCGTCGCTCCTCCGCCCTCCGTTGTTGTTGGAGGGCGACTGCCTCCAACTGCCCAGTAGCGTCCTTCACGAGCCTCCGCTACGGAGGCCGATCTTGACACCGCTGGTACCGGTCATCGGCAAGTCCACTCAGCTCCACGTCCTCTTGTACCACATCACTCCATCTCTTCTCTAGCCCGTGCCGCGCCCGTTTAGCCCCCTCTATCCGACCGAATAAAAGCTGTTTAGGCATGCGGTGGCCGGGCATGCGGGCTACATGACCCAGCCAACGCAGCCTTGCCTGTCGGAGGAGCTCACCGATGGGACTTTGCCCACACACACACACTCACCATCACGCTTATGTGCGGTCCACTTTCTGAACATTCTGCACCACTCGAAAAACACAACACTTCTGCGCGAAATAAGACGCGCACCGCCAACAAGACCGCGCGGTTTCCAACCTTCTGTGATTTAAAGTTGGCTTGATAAAAAAAAATTGTTACAAAAAAAACTTTACAAACAACAACGCTGCTGTCCCATTAGCACGTGGCAACGCCCCCGTGAGCGTGAAATGTCGAACCAACGTTCGTCCAACATTGAGCCAACGTTGGTCCAGAGGGCCTCCGACGACATGCTAACTTTGGCGCAATGTCGGCATGTTGACTTGCCCCGACCGCTCCACAAACTGTCAGCAGCCATCTGGCCGGCGCACCACATCCATCATCCACCCCTCTCGCTATGGCCGTGGCGACCAGTCACGTGCCGACCCAGAAACCATTTCGGTGAGAAACTAAGCCCCTGCTTGGAGAGTTATTTAGAACACAGAAGTTAAATTTAACCTTGGATGCTTCTCGCATCTGTCCGTTGTTTAAATAAAGGTAGGCATAGATTTCATGGTTACGGTTTGGAACATAAATACTCGTGTCTTCGCTGTCAACTGGGAGCTATTAGGGCATTGCTTAAGGGACCGTGCAGAAGCGCTGTGTACCATTGATTGACATTGACCCACGTCACTGTTACATTTCATACGAACCTCGTTCCATCTGTTATTCATCAGGGTAGAATGAGCGCTCTTAATAATTCAGAGACTACAAAATGCCTTCGCTCCGCACCGAATAAAATAGCAATTTACCACGAGATAATTGCGTGCCGTCTTGTCGGATTAATTATCATCATCATTACCATCGTCATTAACGCAATCGGCCACGCTCACATCCACTGCTGGGTGACGGCGGGCTCCCCCGACGGTTTAAGGAGAGACTTGCACCACCGATGAAACTGCCTCGCTGGAAGATCGTCGCATGGGAACCGGCGAACCGTTTCATTCCACAGGCCGTGGCAGCAATCCAGCTCCGTGCACTTCTGAACAAACGCGGTCCCCGGTCGGCACAGCCTCGGCGTGCTGCGCGCACGCATTCTCCCGTCTGCCGCGTTCGCAGCATTTTGATTAATGCCCACATCGCCCGCAGCCACTCTTCGGCCAAGGTCTTTCAACGGCGGCGAAGCAATGTGGACGCGCGATGAAAGTGGGGGGGGGGGGGTGGGTTTCTTGACGGTAAATGCAACTTCAAAGACACGAGACTCCCTCTGGCACGATGGGATGTGACGGTGGGGGGGGGGGGCGTCGTCGAGAGAGGCCTCAGTGACGCGGCGCGCGTGGTCGTGCGGGAAAGGAGGCCACGCGTGATCGCTGGGCAGTAAATGCGGTTTTTTCTTTTGCTCGCGTGAGATGTCAGGCAGTTGTACAAAAATATATAATCATCTATGTTTATTTATATATATATATAAATCCAGATTGTGCTTCGGTGATGCGCTTTTTTTTCCCAGGAGGGTCCTGCAACGGAGTTATTTGGCAACAGAAATGTTTAATTGACGATTATCAGCACGCACCTCATTTAGCGGTGACAGCCTTCCTCCAGCCAGCCAGCCAAACTTGAGTTTTATTAATATTATTACGGCCAGAGTGGAGGGGACGTACTCAAGCTCATCAGCACGCACGCACGCGCTGTTAGCCGCACATCAGGCAGGCAGGAATCCAGCCAGCAAAACTCTCTTCCAAAACAGCATTTTTTTTCATTTCGGTGCTGCTGCTGCTGTCGGCGCCATGTGTAGATAAAGAAGACTGTGCTAGCGTGGCACTGTTGCAGTGAGCAGTGCATCACCCTGTGCCAGAGAATAGACCCAGGAGGTAACAGGACTACTCCCTGAAGTCGGGCGAATTGGAGTTTTCATCCACACCAACTACAAATGTTTACATGAGAATAGGTTTTCCCCTTTTTTCTGGCAACAAAAGAGGTGTTAATGTGTTAAAACTCCAAACTGAAACTTTTTTTACAAGGAATCATGTGTGCATTAACCACAATACTTGTGGTCAGAATGCAAACAAAAAACACTGATAATATATGCATTGTCTTAAAAACGGATTGGTCCACACCAGAGACAGCTTTCTTTTGAGCCTCGTCTCAAAACGGCGTTAGACCAGAGGACGCTAAAAGGCGTACAGCACAAAGACAATGCACTATCAGATGAAGTCCGTCAGGGCTGTGCCAGGCGGACCGGTTGCCCTGATCGTGGTGGACGAGGAGGATGATGATGATGTCTAAACTAAACTATTAACTTTTTTTTTGTTTTACCAGGTAAGGCCCACTGAGCTGTATAACTATTTTTTCCAGAAGCGATCTGGCCACACAAATGATAGCTCAACGAAGTGGCCAATCATCGTCGTGCGGACATTTATGGCAGCCAAATGCTTTAAATGTACGTTTCTAAATGTGGAGGGAAAAACCGGAGGACCCGGAGAAAAATCCACGCGACCACAGGGAGAGAGACATGCAAACTTAAAATGTAGAAACATCAGGGTCGGGATAAAATCCACGACCTCCTGTATACCAGGCGAGGTCGTTAACATCTCGTCACGTAGCTCTGTGGCTACGTGGGCTGACGTCCACTCCCACTCACATATTGCATTGACATATGTATTTATTGAAGTTTTTTGCGTATCTGGTGCTCTGTGTGACAGTCACGTGTTAAAAGCATTCTATAAAAAAAATCGGTGCTGTGTACCGAGTTCGCGTTGAGTTAAAAACAAAAAGAAAACGGTCTAACTCTCATGACAATCACGTGGGCAATACAATTAGAATATAAGTGAGAAATGGGGTGTGGGGGGGTGAAAGTAAGAACGTAAAATATCGATCTTTAAATAAATCGCCACCGTGATTCATGACAATTCATCAGATGGCGTGGCAGTGCAAGGTGATGGGGGTGAATTCGTTGTCGATGATAATAATGAGCGATTGTGGGAAGGCCCGTGCACTCCAACTCACTCTGCGTGGAACAAATAGAACCCACAGCGCCTGCCGCGGGCGGTAGCCCCTGTTGGTTGACCGATGGCGTGCAGGGTTGGCCACCTCGCCGAGGTGTGGCATAAATTAACGTATGCAGAGAAATTAAAACCCGGACAAGTCACGCGTAGAAAGAACACCATCATACAATATTGGAATAGGGGAGAACCACGCCGTGTAATATATGCATTGTCTGGAGTGATGTATTATCATCATCATCATTATGCAGCGGACATAAACGGGCACTCTTAATGTCCTGGGAAGATTGAAAGATGTCCCCGCGTCTTTATCTGCCTACAGATCTATCCTGCACACCATACACACACACACACACAAGACAAAGACATCCCGTATAACCTACACGGACTGGTGGGGCAAGTGCTCTTTGCAAAAGCCTATTTTAGGCAGGCATGGTGGAACGACCACGTGGATATCACCACACCCCAACTGGCTTCGACTCTCTCTCTCGTCCCGATGTTCACACACAGCACTGGGCACTCATTTAAGGCGGACTCAATTTAGGAGAAGCTCAGAACCTAATCAGATATTACTTGCCCGACGGATGTTAACCACGGCCTTGGCATTGAATAAAAGTCACAAGGTTAGAGTGCAGGGTGCTCAGAACTGCACCACCGTTCGCCATAACACAAAAGACAAAGATCACCCCCCCCCCCCCCCATAGCCTTAACAGACTGTTGGGGAAAGTGCTGTTAGCGAATTGCTCTTAGGAAGGCGAGCACGGTACACGAGGGGGCGGGTGGTCAGCACCACGCCCGGCCACCCACACCCCCGTTGGCATGTCCACTCGTAAGGTTTTCTGGCAATATATTGCTATAAAAATAAATAAATTGTTATGCTATGTAAATAAAAACAACAATTTGCTAAACCTTGGCCACAATATCTGGACTTGTCTTCATATTAATCAAAGCATAGATTTATGGTTATATGACTGTAGTTATGGTTGTACTTTATTAATCCTTAATCTCTGCCATTACATACAATGGAACAAGAAATGGTAAAAAAAAGTCAAAACAGAGCAATGTAATACAATACAATATTAGACATTATTGTAAAAAAAATAAAAAGGTCTATCCCATGTGTTAATGCATTTTTTTAAAATATTTTAGGCAGGAAATTAGTTTTCGAATTTAGATACTTTTCTGGGTTGGGACCCCCAGACACCCTGGAAGATTTGATCCCCCTCCAATGTTGACTCCATGGCTACGGCCTCGTCTCGCATCATACATACACACAGCTCACGGATGCGGCCGATTGCTCAGAGATCATTGTGCCGAGCTGAGATCGTATCGTTTCCATTCCCAGGCCATGTGGACAAAACTAAATTCTCAGTTGTCGACAGTTGACAGTCTTAAAAGCCCGGTCACAGATCACTGCACGAACAAAAAAAAACCCCACCAAGGTAAACTTTCCTTTTCAGTTAATTTGGCTCCATTTCCAGTTGCGAGAATTTAAAAACCCCATCGGTTTGACAGTTACGTGACAATTCATGAACCGTAATGTGCCGAGTGGGTCAGAGTGATGCCCTTTGCCGTGGTGTGGACCAGAGGATCACCGGCACCAAGAGTTGTACCGCCGTGCGAGAGATTCGAACGGACACTTCATTTCTTGACGGGATGCAGGTTATATAAATGACATAACCTCGGGGTGGAATTAATATGTATTCATCCCTGCACATATACGTTGCACACACACACACAGCTCACAGGCTTGGACCCGTATCACCGTATCAGTGCAAGTTAAGTATTCAATGCCAAGGCAGCCGGGAATGTAAAAGAAACTAGTCAATCCAATTACCTGCACTCACCTGTGACAATTTGCCGGCACTCCATATGAAAGGCTTTCAATTAAATGCCACAATGAAATATGGTAGCTTGCCGGTCACGCTTAATAACACGTTCTGTAACCGTTTCATTACGCGTGCACGGCACATGGGCGCTAGAATTTACGGGGGATCTCAATAATGTCCTTATTAGATTCGCATGCGATGCAACTTTAGTAATGCATCAGATGGGGGGTGGGGGGAGCGGTGGCGCAGTGGTTTCCACTGTCCGTTACGAAACACCTGGCACCCCGAGTAAGATTCATAACCAAAAGCAAACTTCAGTTTTCGGCGAGTGATATCTGAACTGATCCTGGGAACAACCTCAGACCCCCCCCCCCCCCCATTTTATCTATCCACACACTAATAGCCAGCGTGGTGAAGTATGGTTAAATAGCCCCCATGGTCGACAGCACGCGGGACAGCATTACTGCAGGGCTGATACATCACTCGCTACTGATGTTTAGCTCTTGTCGAGAATCTAACACGGGGCGTCAAATGAATAGCGCAGTGCGCTAATCACTGGTGCCACCACTCCACGTTTCGATTGCGACGCCCATTATCTTGCGAAGACAACCACTGCCGACTTCCCACAACGTGGCACTGATTTTATCTGCCCGAAAAATGATGATTGGTACGGTCGACTGAAGAGCATAGCGTCTGGGGACACTGCATGGCGTCTCGAGACACCGTGCGTGCATAGTGGACATATTTATTGTCGTGGGCAGAGGCGCAGTAAGTGATGATGCTGAGAGGGAAACAAATCGGAGCTCTGGAACTTTGCTGGACCTGAACACGAAGGGGTAGGAAGTCGAGGGTACAGACGGCTGTGGGCGAGGTAGTTCCTACTGGTGCGGCAGACACTCAACAAGCAAAAAAACAAAGCCATTAAGCTGCCCCCCCAATCCCCCCCCCCCCCCCCGATGTGTCATCACGGGATTTATTTCATGGTGACGGATTTACCACAAACAGCAGCAGCAGAAGCGCGTGTTCTCTCGAAAACGCAATTCCTTTGGGCACACCCCCCGTGCCCTCGGAGGTCACCGGTTGCATTCGGTCGCCCGCCACGGCAGTTGAAACAACGGGACAAGTTTCTTGAAGCCCTCCCCCCTCATCTGTCCACCCGCACCTCCGATTTAGCGCGGTTGGCTACGTATGGTGGGAAAGAAGTTAAACGTACACACACACACACACACGGGTTCACCACGTTCATCTGTCGATCGGGCGGCGCGCGTGCGGTGACGGATTCAGGTGCGTGTCATCCCACCTCTGCCACGACGTCTGCTCGGGCGTGTGGAAGAGGAGGCCAAAGTGCCCTCTGGTGGAGAGCCTTCCGTCGGCGGAGAGTCGTGAAAAGACGTCGCAGTCATTTTGCCTTTACCTTTGTAGCGGGTCTCCACGAATATGCCTGCGCGCTCCGCTGATGCCGCCGCTTGCTGCTGCTGCTGCCGCTGCGAACCGCGATGCTGCGTGTGCTCAGCGTTCATCAGACGGTGGGGGAGAGCAATCCGCGGAGTGTTTAATGCGCGTAAAACCCGAGGATTGGCTGCAGATCAATTACGGCCACTTGCCGGGATGGGTTATGCGTGGAGGATGGGTTAATTGGAAAATTAGCCAAGTCACTTGTAATATCTGGGCCATTATGGAATTTGGGTGGAGTGGAGTTGGGTGGTGGAGTGGGTGGTGAGTGGAGTGGGCTTGGGGGGAGTGGACTTGGGTGCCATTCCACCAGGTGTGCCATGGTGGCGAGATGTTAACTACCTCTCCTGTTATACAGGAGGTCGTGGGTTCGATCCAGACCTTGATGAATTATGATTGCTGCTGTATATTTGGAGTTTGCGTGTCTCTCTCCCCGTAGTCCCGTGACATTTTTCTCCGGGTCCTCCGATTTTTCCACGTGATAAGCCACTTCGTTGGGCTATTATTTGTGTGGCCAGGTCGCTTCTAAAAAATAGCGACGTAACTCGATGGGCCTTAGCTGGTAAAAATAAAAAAATAAAAAGTTTCTAGTTTGTCTTGTTTTATAGTTTTCACCAGGAACTATGTTTCCCTGGCGAGAAACGAGAAGGGTGAGGCTCAGGTAGCTGGCAGAGACTGAGGATCAAACCAGTAACCTACCCCTGAATTGCAAAAATCTAATTTAATAAAAATGTGTTAAAGGAATTGCGTGAGCGCAGATGTGAAGAGGAAAAAAACTCGACGTATTCATCACACTGAACATCTGTGAATACTGGACGTCTGTAAAGAAGTGCTTCAAGCTCATCGGATTCCTCCCAGTCTAAATACATATTCTGACTAACTCTGCCTTATACCAGAATACCATTTTTTACCGTATTCTTTAGATTCGGGCACCAGTTTTCTCCGTGTATTTTTAATCAGAAGATGGGAGGGGAGGGGAGAGGAGCGTCTTATAATGTGGTAGGTCTGCGTGTGTGTGCGTATGTGCGCGTGTGCGCGTGTGTGCGTGTGTACGTGTGTGCGAGACACCAGATTGCATAACTTCATTGACACGGGCTACAAACTTCGGAGTGCGTCTTCCTCTCCGGTAGCGCCGTATAATCCGGAGAATACGGCAATAGGCTGACATTTTTGGGCGATAGCCCTTCTTCGAAGCAGACAGAGCGGAGGTATTGACTCGTTCATAATTGGCAATCTACAGCTTTCTCTCTAAAGGTGGAGCCAATTGCTCGGCTTAGCAGTCCCTCGGGCATTTCACTGCTGCGCTCAGCCCGTGGCTTGGAATCAAACTCAGGTCGCCGGGTTTGGCAGTGCGGTGTGCCAATGGGTGGGCAAACCACTTCCCCTACGGAACCATAGGTCGGCAAGCGAAAATAACAAGAAGAGAAAAAAAAATTCGAATTCGGTACGAAAGTCAATATTTTGAAGAGCCGCAATGCAATGTGACTACATACACGGGTACAATACTTCACGAAGGAGTCTGTAAAAGAGTCGCATGCGGCTCCGGAGCCGCAGGCTGCCGACCCCTGACCCCTCGCATGCAAGCACTCGCTTGAGCCACAATCGAGATACCAGCGCCGTAATTTGAAAACCAGTTGGTTGGAAATGGGTTCATGAATAATTATATTATCCGACGAAATTGGGAAATTCACCGGCAGGGAAAGCGGCAATGTGTCCGTTTAACACATGGGCAGGCTTTCGCGACCAATATTGTCCAGGTATTTTATTTTTGTTACATCGCGTAAATATGAATGTGTCGTTAAACCCGCCACCACCCGACAAAGCCAATTAGTAAGGTTTGTCACGGGTAAACAAAACGTGACATTAGTTACTAGATCAGCACACCGGATTGTTGTAAAATGTTGTGGATTTACTCTCCAACACACCGGTGTGCTGAACGAGTAACTAATTTAAATGTGTTGTTTACGTGACAAACCTTACTCGTTGGCTGTGTCGGGTGGTGGCCGGTTTAACGACACATTAAGCACTGCGTCCGCTGTTATTGAGTTTCTGTAGCAATCCGTGGCCAAATCACTCAGCAGGGGTTGGGCACGATTACATTTGAGAATGATTAAATAAAAAAATTAACACATTCGTCAATAGCAGATCTACAGTGGCGGATCTTTTGCAGCGCGTGAAATGTTCCATGCCGAAGTGCCGTGAAGACGGCCCACTGCCCGGAACGTCGCCTGTTATCAATGTTTCCTTTAAGGGCCACGCAGTGTTATTGGCGAATGTATTGAACTTTGGTTTGTTAACTGTGCGTGTACACCACGGCGAACACAGCAGCAGCATCACGAACCTAATTTGTTTTTATAAACAAACTTTGAATATTTTATTAATGTGGAGTATGTAGCGGCCTCGAGTGTCTGGAGTGGAATCACGGGCACCTAATTTAATACATTATTGTTTTTTGTTGTTGTTGTTATTTATCTACTCTATATCCTTTGGTGAATCCACTGCTGGATGAAGGCCCACCCACACCGTTGCAGGTCTACAGAACGTGCGCTACGGGCACTCATCCGAGCAGTCCGAGATCTCAAGAGATTTGGGGGGGGGGGGGGTGGTAGCAGAGGGGAGTGGAGAGCATTCTGGGTGGTTCGGTCATACCAGTCTATCGAGAACACCGCGCGTGTACCCCAACACATGGGTCATGGGCAGAATGTAGACATCGTTAATTAAAATAAAACAGGCAAGGATGGCATCTTGAGCCCTCTCTTTAAAACCAAAAACCTCCGCCCACTAAGAACAATGATCCTCTACCGTTCCGCGCGTGCTTTACGAAAACACCGTTGTGTTCCTCGGCACAACGGCGTTGCTGCTTGCGTTGGCACCAGCTGGCGTTTGAATCGGTGCTGGGTAATCATCATCACCTCGTTCTCAATTGGACGAGGTTACTGGAGGTTGCTGGTGGTTTCTGGTGGTTGCTGGTGGTTGCTGGAGTTTTGCTGGTGGTTGCTGGTGGTTGCTGGAGGTTGCTGGTGGTTGCTGGTGGTTGCTGGTGGTTCCTGGAGTTTTGCTGGTGGTTGCTGGTGGTTGCTGGAGGTTGCTGGTGATTGCTGGTGGTTGCTGGTGGTTGCTGGTGGTTGCTGGTGGTTGCTGGAGTTTTGCTGGTGGTTGCTGGTGGTTGCTGGTGGTTGCTGGTGGTTGCTGGTGGTTGCTGGAGTTTTGCTGGTGGTTGCTGGTGATTGCTGGTGGTTGCTGGTGGTTGCTGGAGGTTGCTGGTGGTTGCTGGAGTTTTGCTGGTGGTTGCTGGTGGTTGCTGGAGGTTGCTGGTGGTTGCTGGTGGTTGCTGGTGGTTCCTGGAGTTTTGCTGGTGGTTGCTGGTGGTTGCTGGAGGTTGCTGGTGATTGCTGGTGGTTGCTGGTGGTTGCTGGAGGTTGCTGGTGGTTGCTGGTGGTTGCTGGAGGTTACTGGTGGTTGCTGGAGGTTGCTGGTGATTGCTGGTGGTTGCTGGAAGTTACTGGAGGTTGCTGGTGGTTGCTGGTGGTTGCTGGAGGTTGCTGGTGGTTGCTGGTGGTTGCTGGTGATTGCTGGTGGTTGCTGGAAGTTACTGGAGGTTGCTGGTGGTTGCTGGTGGTTGCTGGTGATTGCTGGTGGTTGCTGGAAGTTACTGGAGGTTGCTGGTGGTTGCTGGAGGTTGCTGGTGATTGCTGGTGGTTGCTGGAAGTTACTGGAGGTTGCTGGTGGTTGCTGGTGGTTGCTGGAGGTTGCTGGTGGTTGCTGGTGGTTGCTGGTGATTGCTGGAGGTTGCTAGTGGTTGCTGCTGGTTGCTGGAGGTTGCTGGTGGTTGCTGGTGGTTGCTGGTGGTTGCTGGAGTTTTGCTGGTGGTTGCTGGTGGTTGCTGGAGGTTGCTGGTGATTGCTGGTGGTTGCTGGTGGTTGCTGGTGGTTGCTGGAGGTTGCTGGTGGTTGCTAGTGGTTGCTGGTGGTTGCTGGAGGTTGCTGGTGATTGCTGATGGTTGCTGGAGGTTGCTGGTGATTGCTGGTGGTTGCTGGTGGTTGCTGGTGGTTGCTGGAGGTTGCTGGTGATTGCTGGTGGTTGCTGGTGGTTGCTGGAGGTTGCTGGTGGTTGCTAGTGGTTGCTGGTGGTTGCTGGAGGTTGCTGGTGATTGCTGATGGTTGCTGGAGGTTACTGGAGGTTGCTGGTGGTTGCTGGTGGTTGCTGGAGGTTGCTGGTGGTTGCTGGTGGTTGCTGGTGGTTGCTGGAGGTTGCTGGAGGTTGCTGATGGTTGCTGGAGGTTACTGGAGGTTGCTGGTGGTTGCTGGTGGTTGCTGGAGGTTGCTGGTGGTTGCTGGTGGTTGCTGGAGGTTGCTGGAGGTTGCTGGTGGTTGCTGGAGGTTGCTGGAGGTTGCTGGTGGTTGCTGGTGGTTGAGATTGGTGGGGAAGCGTCGTAATTCGCGTTCTCGGCCGCGACTTAAAGCGGGGGGGGGGATTCCAACCGATCCGGACAGCCCCCATACATCAGCCGTGCCCCCCCCCCCGCCCCCCCCAGCCTCCGCATTCTCCTCCTCCGCCTCCCCCCCAAGGATTCTGCAGCCAGAGAGGATTATTTCTGTCCACTGAAATTGCTGAACTGATATTATCGTCGTAAGCTGACATTTATCAGAGCGGGCTCTCCATTGCTTAGAGACGCGTTAAGGTCAAGTTCGGTTGACTTACATCTAATTGGGCAAACGCGTAGTGGTCCTTAACTTTTTTTCTTGTTTATAATTGTAGTCGTCTCTGGCTGTCGGCCTCCTCTCCCTCCCCCCATCCCCCCCCCCATCCCGTCTGACAACGCCATTAATTTTCTCGGGGGTGTAAAAGCAATGGATGGTACGGTGCTATATATTTTTTTTGTGATATTTTAAATTGTCCAGTTTGCGTCTGCTAAAAGAAACGAGCAACCTCCTCAACACGTCAACGGATATCGGAGTTGCACACCCCAGCAAGCGCGTGTCAGCGGATGGGTTGACATGGGTTTGATGTAATTCAATGGATGGTTGGGAAGGAACTTGGGATTTCGGGAATGATCGTGGCAAGAAAGTGTCGTGGTTGTAATCAGAAAGAGAATCCGACTCTTCTTAGATTCGGAGGGGAGACGAGGGGTGGGGGAGAGAGGGGGCTTTAAAGAGCTTGTATGGGGGGGGGGGGGGCACCATTATGTATGTACGTGTAACTTCTTTCGCACCGTACGTAGCCACAGGAAAGTGAATTTGCCAAAGAGATGTTTCGTGGTTGAGGGCCCACACTCCAGCACCTTGCCCCTACCCCGCAAGCACCGGTTCCCCTGTGGCGCACGTGACAAGGAGGGATGATGAGACTCGAGCGGAGAGCGGATATTTACGAAGCACGTGGAGCAAACAGATGGAAAGTGGGCGCAAAGAGGCGTGGAGAGAACGCACGCTTGTAATTAACCGAGGGGGGGGGGGGGACAAAGAGCACGTGGGTTAGTGAGCATACGTGAGTTAAGGGACATTTGGGGATATGGTCCAGCAGTGGATAGGTCATGGCTGATGACCGTTGTTAAAAGAGCAGCAAATGAGAAAAAACGCTAAATCACGCGCAAGATTAAACGAAATGGCAAGACAGAAAATTCCAATTAAATTAAAAATAAACCGACATTTAATTAATTTGTAAGTGCGGTTTAATTGACAGTGCAATTCCAGTTTCAAACAAAGTTTCCAACTAAGCAAAGATAACCAACACTAACAGGGCACAATAATAATTCATTACCATTGCGCAGGCCAAAGTTTGTGGGCGTCACACGAAACGCGACGTTGAGGCATCTGACTAGTTGAACGGTGTTCCTTCACATGATGCGTGCGTCTCGTGTCCTGTGAGTGCATGCATGTACGTACGTTGAACTTCTTTCGCGCCGTACGTAGCCAACCGCGTGCTAAACGGAGGCGCGATTGAAAAATAAGACCAAAAGAAGCAGTTCTAAAATAAATTAAATTGAGTGTTTGGAAGAACCCTACCGAGGTGACGTTCTATACATATGTATTTGTGTAGTGGCGTAACGCGCGCAGGGTTTGCAAACAGCAGTTGCATTCAAACACGGGGTTGCAGACAGTAAGGTCAGATCAGGACAAGCAGGTGCAAGCGTGAGGCCTGGGAGACAGCAGACAGAGAGACGCCAGCAATTAGGGAAAGAGGCAGTGATTGGCTGGCTGCAAATGCAAACACGGAGTAGGCGCCAAGAAGGCGAGAGATAGAGGCGATAAGGGGGGGGAGCACGTGCAGGAGATGCCAGAAGGACGCCGGCTTAACGAAGGCCACAAGAGGACACTTCATGAGGAAGGGGGATATAAGGGGATGTGTGAAGCAACAGGAGTTGAGTTGGTCGGAGATGAAGAAGTGAAGAAGTCAAAACAAGAGAAGTCCGGGACCTCGCCCCTCCACGCCAGAGGTCGCAACCGGGTACCCGATACCCGTACCCTACCCGATACCCGGCTACCCGTACCCGGCTGGGTACCGGTACGGGTAGCCGTTTGCGACTCTGGTGCGGCCGGGTACGGGTACGGGTAGGCCGTGAATCACTGGTGAGTAACCGTTTGTCACTCATTTCGGGTAGGGTACGGGTAGGGAACGGGTACCCGTACCCGGCCGGGTACGGGCACCCATTTGCGACCCTGGTGTGGCCGGGTACGGGTATGGGTAAGGAATCAAAACCCGTTTGCGACCTCTGCTCCACGCCTCGTCCTCCCCACCGGTGTTGGCTGAACCCCCGCTGGGGGCACGGGCGATGTCGGAGGTGTGGGTGTAGTAACAGGCTAGCGTGGGAGAGGCTAGCGGAATCCTTAGTGTGAGTGCGATAGGCTTGCGGGACACTCAGTGAGAGGTTAGCGGAGTGAGAGGCTAGCGGAGTGAGAGGCTAGCGGAGTATACAGTCAGAGGCTAGCGGAGTACAGGCTAGCGGAGAACAGAGCCAGAGAGAGAAAGAGTGTCTATGACAGGCTAACGGAGTGCGGATTAAACAGGCTAGCAGAGCCAGAGAGGGAGAGTTCGCGAGAGGAGTATGTGGTGTTGACCGTGAGGAGCCCCCGAGGGGGGGATGCTTCGACTAAAGTGACAGGAGAAATGAAGTTGTCCACGTGGATAAACACCACTGCTTTTGTATCCGAGACCCCACACGTATAGCAGTAGGCGTTCTGCATTATGCAGACAGCTAAAGCGTTACAAAGGCAGAGGGATACAAACACTGACAAAGAATTAAACAGCCAGACAGACAACGACCCAGGAATACAAATAATTGTATAGATAATCAGACAGACAAGCATCCAGAAAGACAAACTATTAGACAGACGGATCATCAGACGAATAGGCAGACATGGACCCAGGCAACGTAATACAGACAGATATCGACCCAGTCAAGCAAAGTGTTAAGACACCTGGACACACAACCAGACATGTAGCCAGACACAGTATTTGGCACGTAGATAATCAGACAGACACACAGACGATCGAGCACACAGACAGGAGTGGCTGTCTCGATGAAAATGTCATAGATTCCGGCTCCCAGGAGCAATCCGTTGCGGGCTTTGAGATTCCCCGCGCCAGGTGTGGGCAATCCACGCTTAATGCGCGTCCATTGATGTAGCGCGCAGCCTCAGTGATTTCACTGCTGGTGGAGGGTGGCAATGGGTGAAGTGTGTCTGTGTATGTGTGGTGTGTGTATGTGTGGTGTGTGTATCTATGAAGTGTATGTGGTGTGTGTGTGTGTGAGAAGTGTATGTGTGTGTGGTGTGTGTGAAGTGTCTGTGTATGTGGTGTGTGTATGTGTGGTGTGTGTGAGAAGTGTATGTGTGTCTAGTGTGTGTGAAGTGTATGTGGTGTGTGTATGTGTGGTGTGTGTGTGAAGTGTCTGTGTGTGTATGTGTGGTGTGTGTATGTATGAAGTGCATGCGTGTGGGTGGGGGTAGCGGTTAGCTCGCCGCGCTAAAACTGGGATACCCCAGTTCGATCCCCTCTCGTGGCCAACACCAGTGGCGATTATAATCTGAGCCGGTACATGGCCTCCCCTAGGTCGACACAGCCTCAAATAAGTACCTGGCGCGGCGTGTAAAAACATTGCCACGGGGGGGACAAAGGCGGCCGGGCGTGGTGCTGGCCGACCCTGCCAACCTGTCATAGCTGGTGCTTGCTAACAGCACTTGCCCCAACAGTCTGTGAAGGCAATGCATGTGCACGAATTCAATGTGCCATGCGTTGTTGAGCTTAGGGGCCGTCCATAAATGACGTCACGCGATTTTGGACGATTTTTAACCCCCCCCCCTCACCAAGTCACAAAAAGTCAGACGGCGCGTGGATTCGGAGCAATTCGTGGGCAGCGGAGCCGTGGCGGGTTGCATTGAGCAATTAGCGGGCAGTGTGAAGTGGTCAGCGGGCATTGCCCCATCCACGAGCCTGTGGGCTGAACCAGATGAGAATCATCAATCAGAGCACCGCTCGGCCACCTATCTACCGACCACCCAACCCGTCCCTCTTTAAAGCCTCCAACCCCAACGGGACGCTGCCTTGTGTTAGCTCATTCAACTTCCATCGCCCCGCAAACACAAAGATCCCCCGTGTAGCCTGAACAGGCTGTTGGGGCAAGTGCTGTAAGCGAGCACCAATGAAGGCCGACTCGGCACACGAGGGGGTGGGTGGCCAACACCACGCCCGGCCGCCTTTGTCTCCCTAGTGGCGATGTTTACACAATGCACTAGGTACTTATTTTGAGGCTGAGTCGACCTAGGGGAGACCCAGGAGCGGTTCAGATAATCGTCACTGGTGTTGGCTTTAAGCAGGAATCGAACCCGCTTTGCCAGGTTCGTAGCGCAGCGCGCTAATCGCTACAACAACAACAACCGCCATTCGCCACTAAGTGGCGGTGACGTCACCACGACGCTTGTGCCAGGCCATGTGCACCTTGAGGCCACGTAAAGTGTCGAACGCCCGCTCGCAGGAGGTCACGGGGCAGACCCAGGTGCCACGGGTCGACTGACCGAGATGACCGAGATGACTGGCTGATGCACCACCTGTGCCCCCTACTGTACCAACTTGCTGTGCTTTAGCCACCCGGCGCTCCGCTCGTTGTTGTGAGCGTTGCTCCTCCGCCCTCCGTTGTTGCTGGAGGGCGACTGCCTCCAACTGCCCAGTAGCGTCCTTCACGAGCCTCCGCCACTGAGGCCGATCTTGACACCGCTGGTACCAGTCATCGGCAAGTCCACTCAGCTCCACATCCTCCTGTACCACATCACTCCATCTCTTCTCTAGCCCGTGCCGCGCCCGTTTAGCCCCCTCGATCCGGCCGAACAAAAGCTGTTTAGGCATGCGGTGGCTGGGCATGCGGGCTACATGACCCAGCCAACGCAGCCTTGCCTGCCGGAGGAGCTCACTGATGGGACTTTGCCCAGATCTTTCAAGGACTTGTGAGCTCCTCACACAATCCAGCCTGGTTAAACCCAGGATGGATCGTAGGCAGGCCAGCCTAAATGTTTCCAACCGGCGAAGATGCTCCACTAGGGGGGTCCACGTTTCGCAAGCGTAGAGAAGGGAGGGAATGACCGTGGCCGAGAAGACCTGAAGCTTCGTGCGGAGCGACAGACCGGGTAGCTTCCACACAGCGTTACGCAACCGATGAAAAGATATTGCCGCTCGACTGATTCGGAGTGAGACCTCTGCTGATAAACTGGAGCCGGTCATAAGCACACTGCCCAGGTATGGGAAACTCTCCACTCTCTCCACAACTGCCCCATCACCAATTGGGAGTTGTGGGGGTGGAGTGTCCGATGGTACAAAATACCCAGGCAGGTGCTTAGTTTTGGTGGGGCTGATGGTAAGGCCCCACCTCTTAGTGACATGCTCCAGTCTCGCTACACTACCAAGCTCACACACACAGACACTTCAATTACAAGCCGACGAGCCCATCAGTAAAGTGAGCCTCAACTATCTTGTTGGTGTTATTTGATTGCTCGCCACGGCTATCGTGAGTGGCGGAGTGATGTCTGCACCAGTCCTGCCCCCTGTCCAACCCTCTCTACCTTTCACCAACCCCGCACTGATCAGTGGCGCTGAAGAATGGTCCACAACCACCATCCACGATCAACACACCTTGGTCAGGCACTGCACTTCTATGCTCTTACGCAAGGCCGTAGCCATGGAGTTAACATTGGGGGGACCAAATCTTCAGGGGGCTGGGGTCCCCCCCCAGAAAAAAAATCTAAATTTAAAAACGAATTTCCTGCCTACAATGTTAAAAAAAAATTCACTAACACATAGAATGGACCTTTTTTTACAATAATGTCCAATAGTGTCTTGTATTACATTGCTCTGTTTTTTCTTTTTTACCTTTTCTTGTTTCATTATATGTAATGGCAGAGATTAGGGATGAATAAAGTACAACCATAACCACAATCATATAAACAAAAATGTTTTTTTACAGCAATATATTGGGGGGGACATTTTGAGCATATTTGAATATTGGGGGGGGATGTGTCCCCCCCCAATATAGCAAGGCCGTAATTATATTATAATTAATTATATTATAAATAATTATATTATACTTAATTATGTTATAATTACGGCCTTGCTCTCACGTCTACGCCGCATCCACCTTCACCAATCCGTGCTGACCAGCGTGGTGAAGTATGGTCAGCTAAATCCACCAACCAGCAGTGGACTGACAGAGAATGGCTGTGCGTCTTCACAGAGTGGGATTCCCGTTACGAAGTGCTGTAGCTTGTTGCAGTGGTACGGAGATCTTTTTTCAAACGAGATTCAGCGAATGTATTTGTGCACGTTGAACTTCTTTCGCGCAGTTTCATAGCCAACCGTGCTAATCGGAGGTGCGAGAGAAGGACGACAAACTAGACACACACAAAAAAATAACTATTCTAAAGAAATGATTTTTAATTCTCGATTTGAAAGTCCATAGCTCCAGTGGCTTCCTTAATATTGAGAAGGAAGAGCGTTCCAGACGGCCGCAGAAGGGCGCAATGCAAGTGACCGCCTTCGTTCGATGGCTGGCCAAAAGCCGCCGCTGCCGCCGCTGCTACTACTGATGCGAGGATGACCGGAGTTCACGTGACGAGATCAGCGATGTATTGCGTGGTTCATTTGTGGCGGCGAGCACTGTGTGTGTGTAATAAGTGCGACCTCATATTGGTAATCGTTCGGCAGCCGGACGGAGAGCGATTAAAACACCGCTTTGTGTGACACAGCCGCGTGCCAACCCTGCGTCTAACAGCGGCAACACGATCCAAACTCAGCCCCCCCCCCACGCTGCCCCCCCACTACCACCGCCACCTTTGTCTCCCCGATGTATCCGCACCCCAAAGGCAGACGTGATGTTGCTTGTCAATTGGCAAGTTTAGTTTTTATTCTTCGCGATGTTCACGGTGCTTATATATATATAAAATTGCCTGTTTAGAAGTCCCAGGGCATGGCTTCAATTTGCAGACCGAGTTAAATAATTGGGTTCGGGAGGTTCAAAACATATCCGCCTTTCACGTGTAATGCGAGTTGTGAAAAGTAACAACACATGCAACTGGGCAGCAGTCGCATGCTTATGTCCACAACACAATTCTACCATTGCTGCATTACGACACAACCCCAGGCAAAGCGGGTTTGTTATCCAGAGCTCTAAGATTGGCTCAGATCACGTGACTTCTGTCTGCCCACCCCACCCACTCTGAGCCCCGCCCCTCTCCCCGCCCCCTCTGAAAACAGACGCCGCTCCTCCTGCGTGCAGCTCGATCCTGCTCGCGACTTCCGGTTCTGGGAGTGGACTCGTCCCGTCGTCGCTGTCGTCTTCGCCGCCTTTGTTGCTTACGTCTTCGCTGGATATTGCGCGACCGGATAGTTGTTGCGGGCAAGTAGGTACAACGATATTAAATTTCGATTTAAAGCTTTCGTGACTGCAGGGATTCATCTTCTTGGTTCTTTCGGAGGAAAAGTCACGTAGAATGGAAATAATGAAATAATTAAAAGAAAACATAATAAATGATACAAATAAAACACAATAAAACAGTTCTTCACCTGAGGACGGCTGCTTGCTTTGTGGCCGAAACGTCGTGAGAATTATTTTATTATGTTTTATTTTCATTGTTTTATTACTTCCCATTCTACAACGATATTGTTTCATCAAACCTATGTATGTATTAACATTATTTTAAAGAATTACGCTTGAGAATCAAAGGAGTTGCAGGCTGCAGGAAAAGTGCTCGAGATATTTGGAGTTGAGACCAGGACAAAGACTGCCAGAGAGAGACACACAGATATTTAGAGAGAGAGACGGAGAGAGACAGACGCAGTGGCAGACATACATCGAGGGTGACGTTGAGAGAAATGCAATGAAGAGCGAGAGACAGAGAGAGAGAAAGAGAGGCAGAACTACACATTGTGCTGTCCACCCACTCCTTTCGTGTGCTGTGCTGGTCTTCATCGGTGCCGTCATACGCGCACAGCACTTGCCCCGGCAGCCTATTCAGAGGCTACACGCGGGACCTTTGTCTTTGCATGTCTATAGCCCGGCGGCTTGGGTGCACTGTGGTTGGTGGACCATGAGATGATGGATTGCGCATGGTTAGCTTTAATGGATGCGGATGCAGGCAAAGTTACATAATACGGGCCCTATTTTAAGGTTTTTGCGAGGTGACCTCGAGTCTGAATACGTGCCATAAAGAGACCTCAACACGTGATCTTTCACATGAAGGTGGGTATATGTGACACGTTTGATGAGGGGGGAAAATCGTTACAACGGGACACAACCCCCACTGTTTTTTTGGCAAGCGACTGTTCGCCCTCCCAAATTTCTGGAAAGGCACATTTCTATTACTTCAAAATGTGAAAGGGAAATCATTAGCACTGGG
Source organism: Lampetra planeri (assembly GCF_965212315.1). NCBI lineage: Eukaryota > Metazoa > Chordata > Hyperoartia > Petromyzontiformes > Petromyzontidae > Lampetra > Lampetra planeri. The sequence goes on from NC_136147.1 coordinate 4,249,258, forward strand.
GGCCGGAGTAGGGGGTCACGCGTAACTAGGATAGACAAACGCATAGATGTACAGACACAGAGATAGACAAAGCACATGCGCAAAGACACAGAGAGAGAGAGAAAGAGTTGCACACACAGATATACAAACGTATGAAAAGATCCCCCGTATAGCCTTAAAATACTTTTTTTGGTTCACGTGCTTTTAGCGACCACTTATGAAGGCCGGCACAGCACACGAGGGAATGGGTAACCCGGCACCACGCATGGTATATCAAGAGACAAAGACAAAGATCCCCCCGTGTAGCCTTAACAGACTGTTGGGGCAAGTGCCGTTAGCAAGCACATCTGAAGGCCGGAATGGGACACGAGAGGATGGGTGACCAACACAACGCCCGGCCGCCTTTGTCTCCCTGATGGCGATGTTTACACATTGAACCATGTTATGCTGAGTCGACCTAGGGGAGGCCCAGGACTGGTTCAGATAATCGTCACCGGTGTTGGCCGTGAGCGGGAATCGAACTCGGGTGGCCGGCTTCGTAGCGCAGGGCGCTAACCGTAGACTACACCTGGATATTGAGCGAGGCAGATAGCGAGAGATACAGACACTGAGACAGACGCAGAATAAAACCGACACAGAGAGAGAGTCAAAGGGACAGAGAGTGAGACGGAGAGAGAGACAGCTGCATGGAGATGATAGTCATGCCAGCTGACGCGGAAACACACCAAGAGGTTTGGGAAAAAAATCATTACAAACACATAAACACATGGGCACAGACAAAGCGATAAAGAGATAAGGGCCCGTCAGAAACACCCAGAGAGACGTGCAAAGAGACAGACACAGAGAGACTTTAAAAGCGAGATTGAAAACTCATTTCTTGAGAACTGCTTTTTGTGTTCAGTCTGTTGTCCTTCCCCGGCACCCCCGAATAGCACGGATTGCTACGCACGGTGCGAAGTAAGTTCCACATACATGCACACGTATTGTTGATAAAAGTGTTGAGTTTTAGTCAATACGGTATCGGTCAAACATGCAAATGAGGACAATCCTCTGGAGATTACAAAAAACAAGGTCTGGATATCCCGTATGTTATCCTTATATAAATGAAGGGCATCAGCCATTCTATGTATGTGTTGAGGTGCAAATGACGAAGAGGTAAGGGCTTTTAGACAATTCACCCGGGGTAGGGTCCTTCACTCTGTCTGTTCGTAGCTCGGCTAGCTCCAGGGCTCTCTCCTTCGAGTCGGATCAGGGGTTCAGCCATCATCGACCAACCTGGGGAGAGCAGCACCTTCTACGACTCAAGTTCAAGTTTCATGTATTAGGTATAGCCCTGTGAGTCATTCGGCTCTTGAATCGGGTGCAACCGCAACAAACAAAAACATGAACAAAAAACATCTTAAAGTGAATATGTGACTAAGTGCAAACAGAAAATCCAAGAAAAGACAGCAAAATATTGCAGAAAAAGCACCGTACACCAACGCTGTGTGCAAAAATCCCAGTGGGATGCAAGTCAAACAACAACAACAACCACAAGACAACTTAGATTAAGGCCATCAGTCTAACTCTGTACTACAACAAACAAACATGGCTAAACCAATACACTTTTCGAAATCACCAAAATAAAGCCATGAAAGCAATGAAAAAGCATTCATAGGAACTGTGACTCCCAGAGCTCTACCCCTGGCTGTCTCTTCGACCGCTCTCTATCCCGGGCTCCCACAACGACCTCGCCTTCGTCACGGGGTCTCCCTTAAGTACCCTGGTGAGACGTGACGTCATCGCCCCCTCCCGGCGCGCATGACGTCACGTCTCCATATTACTCCAAGACATATGTATGTTGAACTTCTTTCGCGCCGTACGTAGCCAACAGTGCTAGTCGGAGGTGCGTTGTCGGGTTGGACCGCGGTTTTGTCTTGGGATGATGCCCGACGGTTTTCATCCCCGTGCTGGGAGCTTATTCAGGGACTGATTTAAAGGAGGAGCTCCCGGCACGTGGAGCGGAACTTCGGGCATCGTGCCGAACAGTACGACCGAGAAAGCCGTACGGCACAACCGTCAAAATCTACGCAGTAAGAATAAAACGTATTCTCATTTCTCACCGATGCATTTAAATATGGATATTACATATACCATATATGCGTATTAAATATGCATATTGGATTAAAAAATGTGAAATCGTCTTCGCGACGATATTTGAACAAAGTTCAGCGAAGCTGAATCTGTACATCTTACTTAAGTAATATGTAAAAATATATTACAATGCAGACATATAAATATAGAAATATAAAAAAAAGTCTCAATTCATCACATTTGAGACGGCCCCTCGAAATGATTGAAAATATATACCATCGCTGGAGCAAAAACGCATCCACAGTTAAGGGCGTAAAAAAAAAGATACGTATAATTCCCATCCACTGAACAACACTTTAATATGTTCACAACCCACAGAGGCACTCACTCTGTTCCACGAACACACCCGCCATATGTCTGCTGAATATTTAATGCGCCTGGGTATTGTTTCTCCGTGCCGCTCAAGAGCATATCTCTGCAGCTGCGCAGTGTCTGTGCGAAAGTCGCTTGAGTCTTCCACCTCTTGTCTCGCACGTCCCGTCTGGACCGTACGGCGCTGAGCGGCGGAGCGTGTGTGTACAGGCAGTCACACCCGACTTAAGAACACCCGACTTAAGAACACCTGTACTTATGAATACCTGACTTACGAACACCCCCTTATGGCGAGTCCTCACTAAAACGCGCTTTCGCTACAACGCGGTTGTTCCACGTGGGAACACTTTTCGCACAACGTGGAACGCGCCCCCCATTGTAACGCGGAACCTACACCATTGAAACGGGGAGCTGTTATAACGCTGAACCATTATAACGCAGAATGCACGCCATTATAATGGGGAACTGTTATAACGTGGAACGCGCACTTTTGAAATGCGGAAAGCGCGCCTTTAATGCACAATACCCGCGATTAGAATGCAGAATGCGCACCGTTATAACGCGGAAAGCACACCGTTATAACGCGGTTTCTGAGCAGTCGACGACGAACTACTTTCTTTGAGCTGCTCGGCTGACCCGTGTAATACGGTAACGCGGAATGATACAGTAACGCGGCGGCAGACCGTGAGTTATTTGTTCCCTCCATCTCGCCGCGTGTGCGTAGTAGTAGTAGTGCATCGTATCTCGCCAAAGTTTATCATCTGCATTATGCCTGGGGAAAATGTCTCGGCTTAACGCGTTTTTCCCCTGACGCGGCGCTTTTCGGGAACGCATCTAACCCGTGGATGTGAGGACTTGCCGTGTATATATTTAATCTCGACCCTTTTTCCGCCAATTTGTATCCCCCCCTCTGTTTTCCGCGTCTTCTTTTTGGTTTTGTGCCCAGCGCCTTCACTTATTTCTCTGGTCGTGGGCCCGTCCATTCAATGCTGGCCGTGTCCCCGTACCGAGCTGCTATGGGTTACACGCCGCATTCTGCATAACTAATCACTTGCCCAGCGATGTAATAATAGCATTTGCGTTACAACATATTTGGAAGGAGCAAAACGTAAGGGGGGGGGGGGGGGGGTTCTTCCGTAGCGCATTAAAAATGAACGGAGACCACAGCTGAGATTAGTACACGTGTTAAACAAATCCCACCAATTATTCTCAAACTGTGTGCGTATGCACGTGCACATATTGCTCGTGAATAATGCAGCGAGGCTTGTTCGGATTTGTTTTTTTTTGTTAATTATTGCAGCAGGAGATTTGAGCTACACACTTTCGTTGGGCGAAAACAAAAAAAAATCATCAGCCCCGAAATCAATTCCTCGCTTTCTCCGTGATCAACTTTTCCTCGTCACGTTAGCTCCGTGGAGTGTAACACGCCTCTGCTGCTGCCATAGATACGAGATGTGTCCCTCTCCTGAGTGAATTGAGTCAGTCACATCACTCACTCGAACTTTCTTTCGGCGACCGGCCTTTTGTTAGCGTGGCACCCACGCTACGGAACGCCTTGCCACTTGAAATCAGGGCAGTTGGAGTCGGTACATAGATTCAAGTCTGCTTTGAAAACCCCATCTCTTTAAAGTGGTCTTGCCTCTTGTTTGGCCGGTTGGCCCTGCTTCTGTTTTTGTTTCCTGTTTTTCATGCATTGCGCATTGGGATCCTAGGATGAAATGCGTAGTTATACATTTGAATAATGATTATTACTATTATTGCTACTGCTGCTGCATTGCGCATTTAAAAACAGCAACTAAAACCACTCAACACATTCAGCGATTGCACCGTGGCCTTGAGAGCAGAACAATGTATATTTAATACGTGACGTCACGGCCAATGACACTTGTTGATGGCACAAAAAGTGGACTGTAAATTAACAGCATTTTCTACTAACGCATGAGACTCACGCACATACACACGCACACACAAGGACACAATAGCCCTCTCTCGCTCTGTGAATTCAAGCTGAGTCACATTGGACTACAAGAGCTGCCATTCTCCACTAAGTGGCTGTGACGTCACCGTGGTGCTTGTGCCAGGCTAGGTGCAATTCGAGGCCACGTGAAGTGTGAAAAGGCTCACGGGCCACGAGCCATGCCAGGGTGTTATGAGCTAACTGACTGAAATGAATGGCAAATGCACCACCTGCCCCACGCATTAATGGAGCCTAAATCGATGGAGAAAAGGGCCCAGAGTGTCAACAAACAACGACTCAAGGGGAAAGAGGTTGAGATTTTTCTCTTTGCGCGTAGTCACTTTAAGATGTTTCTTGTTCATGTTTTTGTTTGTTGCGGTTGCACCCGATTCAAGAGGCGAATGGCTCACAGGGCTATACCAAAAAAAAAGAAAAAAAAAAAACTGAGACCGACGAAAACGGCGTGGTTGCGAAGTCGTCCGCGTGGGACGTGGAGACGGCGATGGATCGAAGGCTGTGGAGAGAGAGAGAGGTCACTCGGAAAGCGGGGCCACATCAGCTGATTCACTCGTACGCACCCTCACGACCTCGACGATCCGCTCATGTGCACGAGAACTAGACTCTGCACCTGGGGTTACCGAGCCTTTGCATGCGTTGCGCCAGGACTATGGGACGCCCCATGTCACCCGTGGTTACGCAAGTTCAAGTTAATTTATTAGGTATAGCCCTGTGACTCTGTGAGCCATTCGGCTCTTGAATCGGGTGCAACCGCAACAAACAAAAAACAAAAACATGAACAAAAAAACATCTTAAAGTCAATATGTGACTGAGTGCAAACAGAAAATCCAAGAAAAGACAGCAAAATATTGCAGAAAAAAAACACCGTACACCAACGCTGTGTGCAAAAATCCCAGTGGGATGCAAGTCAAACAACCAACAACAACCACAAGACAACTTAGATTAAGGCCATCAGTCTAACTCTGTACTACAACAAACAAACATGGCTAAACCAATACACTTTTCGAAATCACCAAAATAAAGCCATGAAACCAGTGAAACAGTGATGAGGTCACTCACCGTGTTGACGTCTTATCGAGAGACTCACGTTTTTCGCCTGGCCAACACTTCCCACGTGTAACCAGTGGGCTCTGGACTCGAGCGCGGCGCACTGAGATCCTTGGATGAAGTGCGCATTGTACACGTCAATCATGCCGTGTATTGCCCGCTGCAGGAAGAAAAGCCTGGCACGAGAGGATCGAAGGAGATTCGTCAACATGGAGAGGTGCAACCGTGGCGGTATGCGAGGGAGGATCGGAGATCAGACAGAGCCTTTCTCTCTCTCTGCCAGTGCCTTGCGCCGACATTCTGTTAAGGTTGTACGGTACGATCTTTGTCTGATCAGTGCGGGTTGGTGAAAGGCAGAGAGGGTTGGACTTGTGCAGACATCACTCCGCCACTCACGATAGCCGTGGCGGGCAATCAAATAACACCAACAAGAGAGTTGAGGCTCACTTTACTGATGGGCTTGTCGGCTTGTAATGGAAGTGTCTATGTGTGAGAGCTTGGTAGTGGAGCGGTTTGCGCGCTGCGCTACGAACCCGGCGACCCGAGTTCGATTCCCGCTCATAGGCCAACACCTGTGACGATTATATCTGAACCGGTCCTGGGCCTCCCCTAGGTCGACTCAGCCTTAAAATGAGTACCTGGTGCGGTGTGTAAACATCGACCGTTGGGGAGACAAAGGCGGCCGGGCGTGGTGCTGACCCCCCACCCCCTCGTGTGCCGTGCCGGCCGTCATAAGTGCTCGCTAACAGCACTTGCCCCAACAGTCTGTTAAGGCTATACCGGGGGATCTTTGCCTTTGTCTATGCCCACCAACATGTATTTGAGAGTCATATAATGCGTTGGATCTCCTTACTCCCCCCGGCCTATTTGTTCTTGAGCCGTTAGCCCAAAAAAATTGTGGTCCGGTTACCAAAGAGGATGCAAATGCTATGATCACATCTCCGTACGATAGCAAGGTTCAGGTGGTAGCCCTTATGAGAGAGAGATGGTGTCTAAGAATGCATGATTTATCGAGAACATCACATCGGAAGAAACATTGAATGCGCTCCGATACATCTCGGTATTCTATAATACAGACTGTGTTAAGGCTTAAACGTCTCGTCTTGCAAATGCACTCACCCGCGCGGTCGAAGGGAGGGCTGCTCTATTCTCATTATGAAACGGCTCGCTTCGCGGTTGTGCCATCGCGGCCGAATCACAGAACGTAAATATTTGATGGGTCAATGGGAAAAGCAATCTTAGCGGCGGTTTCTTTTCGCATCATCAACAACAAACAACAACGACGACGACAATAACAACAACAGCAATACCATTGGAACCTCATTTGCCAGTCAAAAATATGATACTTGGTTTTTTACCCTTTATCTGGCACAAAACTGACACCTTTTTTTTTTACAAGGAGTCATGTTTGCATATACCACAATACCTGCAGTCATAATGCAAACAAAAAACAAAACTCTGATAATGTATGCACTGTCCTTAAAGTTGATTGGTCCACACCCGAGACAGCTTTCCTTAGAGCCTAGTCTCACATGGTGTTGGACCAGATGACGCCAAAAGGCGCACAACTCAAAGACAATGCACCATCAGAGTATGAGAGCTCGGGGCTAAGCATTTACACCATTGGAACCTCATTTGCCAGTCAAAAATATGATAATTGGTTTAAAAAAAGGTGTCAGTTTTGTTGCCAGATTAAAGGGTAAAAAAACAATTATCAACAACAGCGATAGCTGCTCCGCAATCACGCGGACGCTATCACGGTGCCCACGTGGACACATCAGCCGAGCGCGAGTGGTGGGCACTTCGCTCGCCGTTCGCTAGTCATTCGACCACGCTGTCGACGATGATCCTCCAGTGTTGTTTGCTGACGCAGCGCGGTGGGCACTTCTGCTCATATTCTTAGGGGTTTTTTTCGGTAAAGTCACGTAGGTAAAAAAATAAAATTAATAAAAGTAAAATAAAAATAAAATAAAAATCACGACGTTTCGGAGGCAACACAAGCTTCCGTCTTCAGGTGGAACCGTCACAGCACGATAGCTGTATCAAGTGAGAGAAATTCCAAGAAAACAATATTTGTATATATACTGGTTGAGGGTGGGAGGAGCCAAGGTAGGCCCTGAATATTATTTTTGTGAGGTTCGGTGCGGCTGAAGCACGCTGTTCTGCTCATAACGACACGATGCCGAAAGCACAATTGGAATAGATGATTATTGTTCGGAGTTGGGGGGGGGGATGTAATTCCTTTACAAGATCTCGGATAGGTTCTTAGGGGCCGTCCATAAATGACGTCACGCGATTTTGGACGATGTTTTACCCCCCCCCCTCGTCACATGGCGTCACAAAAAGTCAGACCCCCCCCTCAAATATGACGTCACAAAGCTCTGCCCCCACCCCCCCCAAATAAAACATGCTTCAAATCGCTTTAAACTATTGTCATTGTAGTGCGTATTTAATGTGGCGTTGCACTCTGATGTTGTAGGAGAAAACATTTATTTAAAAGTATATTTGATTAAGTAGAACGTGTTGTCTATATGTTTATAAAATTGTGCATTTTGATGTGACGTCACAATTCTCAACCCCTCCCTTGTCACACATAGTCACAAATGTCTGACCCCCCCCCCCCAGGTGCGTGACGTCATTTATGGAAGGCCCCTTATACAGCCCGGTCCACACCTCAGCGATCAGTCGCTTAGCTTTAATTGTTTCCACGCAACTGAATCGCTCATATGCGCGGACATCTCTGCAACCGGTCGCGGGGAGTTGCGCAACCGGTTGCTGACCGGTTGCTGACCGGTTGCGCAACACACCGGTGGACTTAAGCAGTAACTAATTGGCGCGTTGTTTACGTGGCTGCGTCGGGTGGCGGAGGGTTACGACACATTTATACTTACGCAATCTAACCCAAAAACCCATAATATGAATAATATTGGTCGTGACAGGCCGCCTCCGTGTTAAACTGTTTACAGCAACTTGTAGCGACGTATTATTTTGTTAAACGTGACAAACCTTACTAATTGGCTGTGTCGGGCGTGTTGAACGACACGTTTGTATTTCGATGTAAAGCTTTCGTGACTGCAGGAATTCATCTTCTTGGTTCTTTCGGTAAAGTCACGTAGAAGGGAAATAATAAAATAATAAAAATAAAACATAATAAAATATTTTATTAACATAATATTTTATTATGTTTTATTATGTTTTATTTGTATTATTTTATTACTTCCCTTCTACGTGACTTTACCGAAAGAACCAAGAAGACACGTTTGTATTTTCACGCGATCTAACCCACACACCTCTATTATGGATAACTCGCTCAGATGCCTACTGAGCGGTTGGCCGTGGGCGACTATGAATGCCCACGCTATTTGGAGAGACATTTTCGGGCTGGGCACTCTGTGAGGTTAGAGAATTATTATTCTCAAGTTTTGTAAGAGACAATCGTGGCGACGTGACGGCGTGATATGACCGTACATAATTTACAGCTGACGTCCATCGGACGTCTGAGCGGGACATTTCCCAACTGTGGAGGGTTCACCAACTCGCTAAATCGTGACAACCGAAAACAAATAACCGCATTTAAATCGCCAATTGAATCAGATTTGCCCGAGTGGGTCTCCCAATGGGCTTTGCTTAAACAATACCCAATTAAATTTGCCAAACATGAAAAAAAAATAACTGCGCTCAGTGAGAACTCACGAATAATGGATTAACTTTTTTTGCTTGAAGTGTACTTTGTTGTTGTTGTTACCTACGCTCAATAAATCCTCACTCAATTTCAGCTACGTACATATATATGCATGGCGGTTGTCCCGTAAGCTTGCACACAAAGAGCCCTTTAATTAATATCGGAGGCGATTCATGTTGGGGGCGGTGTTAATTAAGAGACCGTTAACGAGATCGCTCATCTACCACGTTGTTTGCACCTTCCCCCCCCCCCCCAATCTCGCTCGCCATACCTCCTTCAATTTATATATTACAACAACAGAAACAGTCTTTGAATTCCGAACGCCGCCACCAATTTGCTCGTTCGCTTCGAGTCCATAATTGCTTTTGTGCTATATAACCTGCGTTAACAGAGACAAACATTTCATCTTCTAAGCGTGCCTCGCGCGAGATCGAGACTCATTAAGCTCGTCTGGCTGAAGTCAACCTTGTTGGGCCGGGCTACTTATTGCGCAGCCTCTGTTTGATTAGCCGAGTGTGGGCGCGTCGCGATACCATGGCCGGATTAGTTGGACACGCGAGCCAACGCGTGGCTGTGTTCGATGGGGGCCAACGCGTTGAGGTCGCCCAGAGGTCAGATCGCCGTGGTGTGGCACCGCTTGCGGCTGGAACCCAGCTGTAGCCAGGTGACGATCTCAGCCCGGTCACCAACGACTGATAATACAGTTGATGTAATCTAGATTTGAAGTTTTCGTCACTGCAGGGATCCATACTCTTTGGTTCTTTCGGTAAAGTCACGTAGGTGAAATTTTTTTTTCATTTTTCACCTACGTGACTTTTTTTATTCTTTCGGTAAAGCCATGTAGGTATATACCTACGTGACTTTACCGAAAGAACCAAAGAGTAATACAGTTGATGCTCGATTTATCCATGTGCGAATTCATTTCATTATTTTTATAACCCCACCCCCTGCCAACTGCTAAGTTCAGAATCAGAATATTGTATTTTTGCTGGAGAAAGCCGATGAGGTATACAACTTTTTTTTCACAGATGTCCAGTAGCTATTGGCAGTAGCGGGCGATGTTGCTATGTGTAATCCCATTTGAGTAGTTTGCAGGTATATATATGTTTTGCATTTGGATGTTTGGGCCAAGGCCAGGTACGTTTGTATGTGGGGGTTTTTAGCTATGGCAGCAACAAACAAAAAAACAGAGCACCTTGAAGAAACCCATAGAGAACAGGGAGATAACGCGCAGACGACACGGAGAGAACAGGGAGAGAATTTATAAACTCCACACAGAACTGCGCCTGAGTCGGGAATCAACCCCAGCCGATTCTTGCTCTGAGACCACTGCGCCACTCTGCCACCATGCAATGCGCGTAACTGTCAGTGACAGAGTGTGTGGGGAAGTGGTGTTCCGTGCTGAATCGAGTAGAGGTCACTTGAAAAGGAATGTCAGAGGTAGATCCACGATAGCCACGTCCGTGGCCTGTTCCCGAGCACGGAGGGTGACACGGCTGTGTGCGAGTTCCAAATGGATGCTTCATCTAGAGACACGACGCTGATAGAACACTCAGGATAACAGCGTTGGGGCTTAAATTATAATAAAATATTCAGGAGTATACGGAAGGCAGTGTCAATGGGATTTAAACACACCCCGAACGAATTAGAAGCAGTATTGACTTTCTATCTGGGGCATTTTGTACGATAAACCCAGATCAGATATTTCACCTTTCTGCGCCACGAGTGCTGGAACAAAAGCAACATTTTGTAATAGCTATTTCGGAAATAACAACTGACGTGGCCTACTCATTTAGTTGATTGATCGCCTTAATTTTAGCAGGTGAGAACCTGTGGAGAGTTCAAGGCTTTATTGCAAAAGTGACCTTGCTCAAGAAGTGGCGAGCGCTGCTGAGCGATACACAGGCCGAGCGCGTTCGTGTCGATCCACTGCTGGATGAGAGCATTCTTCCACGGCTGCGAGGTGTCGTGGAGGTTACTTGACCAATGGTGGGTGGGTGCGTGGGCGGGTGAGTACATGGGTACGTGTTTGTGTGCGTGGGTGGATTGCGTCGGTGGGCGGGCCGATGGGTGGGGGCGTGGGTGGGCGGGCGGGTGGGTGCTTAGGTGGGTGTGTGGGTGGATGTGTGGGTGGGTGGGTGCGTGTGTGGGTGAGTGGGTTTGTGGACGAGTGGGTGTGTGGGTGGGTGGGTGTGTGGGTGGGTGTGTGGGTACGTGTGTGGGTGAGTGGGTGGGCGGGCGGGCGGGTGGGTGCTTAGGTGGATGCGTGGGTGGGTGTGTGGGTGCGTGTGTGGGTGAGTGGGTGTGTGGGTGGGTGTGTTGGTGGGTGTGTTGGTGGGTGTGTGGGTGAGTGGGTGTGTGGGTGGGTGTGTTTGTGGGTGTGTGGGTGGGTGTGTGGGTGGGTGGATGTGTGGGTGCATGTGTGGGTGGGTGAGTGGGTGGGTGGGCGGGCGGATGGGTGCTTAGGTGGGTGTGTGGGTGCGTGGGTGTGTGGGTGGGTGTGTGGGTGCGTGTGTGGGTGTGTGGGTGGATGGGCGGGCGAGTGTGTGCTTAGGTGGGTATATGTGTGTGGGTGGGTGTGTGTGTGGGTACGTGCGTGAGTGGGCGAGCTGTTGACGAAGCTTACGTCCGAAGCCGAGCCAAAATATTCTGAGAGAAAGGCCATTTTGCACAACGTTTTAAACAGTCACCGCATGGTCACAGCGACATTAATTTCCACAAAAACGCATTAAATAAAAACATTGAGTTGAAGCGTTCCATCGCTCGGAGTCCATTTATAAAACTGAATTTAGCGAACACAAGTTTCAATCAGTACATGTTGCAAGCCATGACAAATTGTTCTGAAAACACGACCAACTGACGAATTAAATTAAGCAAAATGCTGAAAAATGCGCAAAGAAGAACGGCGAGTTGCGTGCTCGGAATGACGCCGAGAGACAGAAACAAGGAGAGGAAGACCACGGAACAAACGCACATCAATGGCTAACCTGTGGACCTAAAAAGGTAGCTTCAGAAATTGTGAATGGGCCTTGGTGCAGGACACTTCGTGACTAAAATTGACGGCTGAGACGAGTGACAGAGTGACAGGGAGGTAGAGAGGCTAATGGAGAGGCGGCACCAGCGAGGACATCCAGCAGGTCACGTGGGGTTGGGTAAAGTGTGAGTGCTTCCCACCTTCTTCTTGGTTCTTTCGGTAAAGTCACGTAGAAGGGAAGTAATAAAATAATAAAAATAAAACATAATAAAATAATTCTCACGACGTTTCGGCCACAACGCAAGCAGCCGTCCTCAGGTGAAGACCAGGTCTGTCGGGGAGACAGCGTCTGAATGAAACACCACCACGCTTGGAGCGTATATTTAAGCTGGGTTGGAAGAGGAAGAGCGCCTTGACAAAATAATTTGCATATCAAGAGGAATTTAGCATATTTATGGGAAATGCAGATATGTGATTAGTACTACTTGTGAAATGCGTAGGAGGTGGGCGGGGGGTTCCCTTCTACGTGACTTTACCGAAAGAACCAAGAAGATGAATCCCTGCAGTCACGAAAGCTTTGAATCGAAATGCTTCCCACCTCTAACAACAACTCCATGTCAGCGGAGAAGAGTCGGCCGAAAACACCTTCGGGTGAAAGGCCCTTCCGGCAGCAGTAACTACTTGAGCAAGCAATTTCAGGGTCGAATCTTCACTTTTTTAATACATTAAAAACAACACAAATGACATGTTGGATAAAATGTTCCGGACCCCCTGTGCATCAAGCAAACCCATTGACTCGGGGGGGGGCAGGGGCCGGTCTTACTTTCTGGAGAGAAGTCAATGAACGTGAATAACCAATTTTGTCAGTTCCCGACACAAACACACGCTGGTGTGTCAGTGCATTAGGCGCCATCGTGGCACTGGGGAACGCCATTCAATGGGAAGGATGGATGGATGGGGGTGGGATTTCTTTGTTCTTGTCGCTACGTGTGTTTGTGTAATGGTTATTGTGAGCATTATTTATTAATTTAGTCTGTAGTACGAATATATTGCTTGCAGAGATTGTTTGTCTGTCTTGTGAATAGAGAAAGCCCCCCCCTCCCCCCGTACCCTCCCCACCCACCCGCTCCAAGGCACAGGAAAAAGTTGAACAGCGCAGCTATTTTTGTAGTTTGTTTTATGATTCTGCATTGTGCCGGTCGTGAATTCACGGATTAGCAGGCATACATACATACAAGACCAAGCCAAAGGTCCCCCGTATAGCCTGAGCAAACTTTTGGGGCAAGCACTGTTAGCGAGCAACCTATGAAGGCCGGAATGGCACACGACGGAGTGGGTGGCCAGCAGTGGTGATGTTCACGCACCACACCAAGTACTCATTTTCGGCTGAGTCGACCTAGGGGAGGTCACAGGACCGGTTCAGAATATCGTCACTGGTGTTGGTCGCTAAGTTCGCAGCGCAGCGCACGAACCGCTACACTACCGCTCCCCACTATAACAAAGATTCCCCGTATAGCCTTAACAGACTGCTGGGGCAAGTGCTGTTAGCGAGCACCTATGAAGGCCGGAACGGTACACGGGGGGGGGGGTGGGTGGTCAGCACCACGCTCAGCCGCCTTTGTCTCCCCAGCGGCGATGTTTCCACACACACCGCACCAAGAAATAAATTGACGCCGAGTCGGCCTAGGTGGGAAATCAGAGTACCGATTCAGATAATCGTCGCTGGTGTTACCCGTGAGCGGGGGAATTGAACTCGGGAAACAATCACCAGCTCCACCGCTCGACCGCACGCACGCGCGCGCGCGGATTAGACGTTGACATCTACACGGCAATAAAAGTGAAAGGTTTAACATTAGCCCGTGGCCTCAATTAGGGCGCACGTGCATATGCTGCGCCCGTGCATTGCGCGGAGACTAATCGACCGCGTCGTGTTTAATAGGGGCTGCGTAATTGAGGTCAGTTTGGCGCGGCGAAGTGGGGGGGGGGGTGAAGAGGTAGGACGCCAGGCTCTATCAGCTCAGCCCACACGGTGACCTCCTCCTTCCAATCATCGCCCCCCCCCCCGCCACCACCACCAGCATCTCTCCCCCCGAACTCCGCCCCACACCCACCATCACCAACTCTTAGCCCCCTCCCCCGCCCCATAGTCCTCGTGTAGCGGGGTTTAATGGCCCTTAAGAAATATCTTTACCGGGCACGTGGCGACATCCCAAGGCTTACCCTTGGGAGTTGAATACGTGGTGGGCTTTCGCGACCAATATTAACCATAATGAAAGTTTGTTTCTGGGTTAGTTCGCGTAAATATAAATAAGTTGACTCTCCGACACACCTGTGCGCTGCCGTAGTCACTCATTGGCACGTTTTGTTTACGTGACAAACCTCACTAATTGGCTGCGTCGGGTGGTGGCGGGTTTAATGACACATTTATATTTACGCGCTCTAACCCTTTTGCACTCAGTCACATATTCACTTTAAGATGTTTTCTTGTTCATGTTTTAGTTTTTTATTTGTTGCGGTTGCACCCGATTCAAGAGCCGAATGGCTCACAGGGCTATACCTAATAAATTAACTTGAACTTATTATGGATTACCCTCGGGACTCGCGGTTTTTAAGCAATATTGGACTGACTCACGGATGCGCAATGGGTTCCTACGTTGCTTTTTGTTGTTGTTATTTGCCTGTTGTAAATAAGACGCTCAGCCCCCTTTATTGCACTGTTTCACCGGCGACTCCTGCTTCTGATGGTTCCGGTTTCATACTGAACCGTACAAGGGTCAGGTCCAAAAGCTGCATCTGCTCTTACAGCCTTTCTGTGAAAAAACTGCGGCCCTTTGCCCCCAAACATTCAACTGATTGTGCTACCGGCATCTTAGAGCGGTGAGTGCATCGTCGTCACCTTGTTTTAGCGAACGGCCTGCAGAAGTGGACATCACAGAACAGAGTCTGAGATCCCGCCGATAAACCTTTCCACTCAACGGCGAGTAACGTCTGTCGAATGACAGTAAAATGTACGTATTTTTTTTATTCTGGGAGATGGAATTTAGCCAAATAATAAATGCAGAGCCAAATTGAACGCGGTGTCTTTAGCCGCGTGTGCAATCAGCTAGTAACCAAGGTGAGGCCATGAGCTTGAGGTGTGTCGTGTATGTTAATGATGAGCCGCATTGAAATAGCAAGGTCAAACGTCTTAAAATCGCGTTCAATAATGAATTTAAATTAAACGTGTAACAAAAACAGAACTCACGTTTATACTGTGTGGGGGTCACTTGGGTTGTTTTCATGCACAAAATACCCAGAGCTCCCATTCGGTTTAAATCCGAAGCCCTACCCATCGTCCCTTGGGTTTTGTTGAGTATAAACACATTCCTGCAGAGGGAGCTGGTAGGAACGTTGGGTTGCTCGGTCAATGGCCAGGGTCAATGGCGGCGTGGTGTATTCCGCAAATATGCCCGACTGTGAGGGCGGGCACAAGCCGGCGTGAGTAGGTTAAACGTCGAGTTTTATAAGGGCACCACAGGGTGACCAGCCCCTCCCCACCCAGCCCCACCCCTCCCACCCCCCCACCCAGCCCCTCCCCACCCAGCCCCTCCCCACCCTCCCCACCCAGCCCCTCCCCACCTTCCCCTCCCCACCCAGCCCCTCCCTCCCCACCCAGCCCCTCCCTGCACGACGGACGGACACAAGAATCCCCTGTGGGCTGGTGCAACCAATGGGTTCCTACCAGTAAAATTCAAATCGCTGGACCTGAGCTGAACTCGAGGGGCGGTGTGGTTGCTGCTCACGCTCAAAGTCAAGCCACATTTCTGTGGGAGGCTGCTCGTATTCTCACCCCGTGGTCTGGAACTCCGTCTTGGCCAGCCACTCGCAGTCGTGACTGCCTGCTTCTGGCCAAGTGCACGCATGTTGTAGCAGTAATAATAATAATGAAAGTGCATTTCATTTTAAGGAGAGCTTTTCCCACGCTGAAAGCACTGAAGAGTAAATCAATATTCAATACAGGGTGCTTCAAAAACATTTTGAACACTTCTGAGAATTTGCGACAACACCACAAGAAATGTGTCTCCTGGCTCTGGAGACCACCTGGAGAAGATCCCGGGTACGCGTTGACAATGATGGCGAACAAGTGGAGACTCTTTGACTTTTGAAAGCTATTAACGTGCATTTGTATTGTTAGGGTGGGGAGGGAGGGGCTGGGTGGGGAGGGGAGGGTGGGGAGGGGCTGGGTGGGGAGGGTGGGGCTGGGTGTGGAGGGGAGGGTGGGGAGGGGCTGGGTGGGGAGGGCGGGGAGGGGCTGGGTGGGGAGGGGCTGGGTGGGGAGGGTGGGGCTGGGTGGGGAGTGGGAGGGGTGGGGCTGGGTGGGGAGGGGCTGGTCACCCCGTGGTGCCCTTATAAAACTCAACGCTTAGCCTACTCACGCCGGCTTGTGCCCGCCCTCACAGTCGGGCATATTTGCGGAATGCACCACGCCGCCGTTGACTCTGGCCATTGACCGAGCAACCCAACGTTCCTACCAGCTCCCTCCACAGCAGGAATGTGTTTATCATGTTGCAGTGTATCATCCGTTCTCTTTCCATTAAAAACGATAGCCCCATATAAGTGTTTACAATTTTTGAAGCACCCTGTATTATATATATACAAAAAAACTATTAGATGAAAGAAGATAAACAATGGCATATGTATAAAACATAACAGCAGCATAGATAGCTTTGTAGGGACGGAGAGTAGAGGAGGGAATTCAAGGCAGATCGTACGACCCGTATGAACAGATGAGTTTTCAATTGAGATTTGAAAGTGGAGATTGACTCACATAGACCTACGTCTACTTCGCCGCCTGTGCCTCCTTTCCCCGTGTACGTATGAATGCTGAACTTCTTTCTCACCGTTACGTAGCCAACCGTGGCAATCGGAGGTTCGGGGCGGGGGGGGAAGAGAAGGACAACAAACTAAACGCCAAAAAAAAAAGTTCTAAATAAATGAGTTTTCAATCGAGATGATGCGCATCTCCCACTGTTTTGCGCAGCGCGTCGAGAAAGGGTGGAATTGTGCACACCGGAGGCCATGGCGCAACCCTGCAATGCCCCTGCTGGCGGAAGAGCCTCCATGAAGGAGGGAGCTCTGGAGGGGATTTTGGCCTACTCTTCCACACTGGCCACACGTATGAGAAGAAACACACGGTATGCCAATCGATTCGCGGTGATGAACCCAATGATACCGCTGGGTGAGTACCGGGGGTACGGGGGTACGGAGTCAGCTGGGTGAGTGGATGGTGGGTTTAGGAAACGTGGCCCATTGATTCAATTTCCATGCCGGGACATAGAATCGGCGTCGCCCTCCGGTTTACGAGCGCGTTGTGCTAAGCATCACACCACGGCTGCGTCCTTACATGCTGCGTAATCTGAAAAAAAGCCGACCGAGAAGATCCCTGCACCTTAACAACTCTTGGAACCTCCCGAGTTCAACCAGTCTACACAACAAAGGCTCATTCCTAACAGCGTGCTTCAGCCGCACCGAACCTCACAATAATAATATCCAGGGCCTACCTTGGCTCCTCCCACCCTCAACCAGTATATTTACAAGGACTGTTTTCTTGGAATTTCTCTTACTTGATACAGCTATCGTGCTGTGACGGTTCCACCTGAAGATGGAAGCTTGTGTTGCCTCGGAAACATCGTGAGTTATTTTTTTACTTATTTTTTATTTTACTTTCATTAATTTTAATTTCAATTTTTTACCTACGTGACTTTACCGAAAAAACCTAAGAATATGAATCCTTGCAGTCACGAAAGCTTCAAATCTAGAATCCCCGCTTTAGATTTTCAAACGAAGCTCACGGTCCACCCCAAACCGCATCCACTACACAAACCATGGCTGCAGATGCGGACAGCTGATGATGCACAAACGGAAGATGAAAAACTCTCCAGTAGTCGTGGTGCAACTGTGGCAATCCAGAAGGGACACCGTGCAACGTGTTGCGTACGCAAATGCGCGATCCACAAAATACGAAGGAGACGTCGTGGCGACGGTACGCGACTCCGCTGCTACGGGCAAGGTCGTCTGGAATTATCACCTGAATGCTAAATCGTATTCTTGGTTCTTTCGGTAAAGTCACGTAGAATGGAAATAATAAAATAATAAAAACAAAACATAATAAAATAATTCTCACGACGTTTCGACAGACCTGCTCTTCACCTGAGGACGGCTGCTTGCGTTGTGGCCGAAACGTCGTGAGAATTATTTTATTATGTTTTATTTTTATTATTTTATTATTTCCATTCTACGTGACTTTACCGAAAGAACCAAGAAGATGAATCCCTGCAGTCACGAAAGCTTTAAATCGAAATGTAAATGCTAAATCGTAGTTGTTGGCTCTGCGTCTAAATATCGGCAGCTATACAACAACAACAAAACGAAGAAAGCCGCACATTTAATCACGTGATTTCACCGTAAACATCCTAAAGCACAATAATATAGCTTTTGTTGGGGGTTATATCGCGTAAATATACAAATGTGTCGTTAAACCCGCCACCACCCGACACAGCCAATTAGCACGGTTTGTCACGTAAACAGAACATGCCAATTCGTTACTCGTACAGCACACCGGTGTGTTGGAGAGTAAATCCACAACATTTACAATCTGACTACTAAACGCAAAGCTTCCTAAAGCCGTTTAAATCCATTTTCTAAAGAAACCGATTGCAAAAAAAAAACGCCCACAGTGCTTGTTGCTGTCGCATAATGCTTGGCTCAGGTGTGCCATATATGAGGATTATATCAAAGTTCAACGTTCATGCCTGCAATAAAAACAAGGTTGGAAAAATCACGCATACGCGTGGCTTCCATTAGGCTTTCCAAACAATGCGGCGTTTGTCCTCGGAAGGTTTTTTTTTATATATAAAAAAAATTCACGATAATGCCGTGAACCTTGAATGTGAAAAATGCGGACATCAACGGAGGAAATGGAAATTGTTCAAATGAGCACGCATAGGGTGCACGTTCGGAATTGCACCAGGAGGCAGAGAAAGGAACGCACTGGATTCGGGGAATAGACGCAGGCGAAAGGCATCACGGGAACGGAGCGAAGCGATGAGATCAGTTCTCACTACAACAGGGCCCTGTGTACATTGTGTCGACGCCACGGGAGGAGGCCTTTGTAAACGGGGATAAAGGTGCGGCCCTGCAACGTCTTGCCGCGCGCTGGCAGCAGGGCCTCGTGGTGCTGACGGAAGGTTGGGAGAGGCCATTTGACCTCTAACTCGCACCACCCTTTGGCTCAACGTCTCCAAACGTCCATTCGTGTCCATTTAGCCTCAGTTGCTCTCTCCGTGTTTAATAATACCCCCTCCCGCTCCCCGAGCCTCGGGGTCTTGGTGAGAATGCCAAAGGTTGTGTTGTGGAAGATAGTGACGGCAACGCAGTGCCGCGACCTTATATCTCTCGCGCAGATATCGCCGGCTCGAACACAGTGGCTTTAAAATAAAAATAAAAGGTAGAGAATGTTTTTTTGTGCGTCTGTTGTTTATCAATATTGATTGCCGTTGCATTGTCTGGTGTGTCAGTGTGTGAGTGTGTGAGTGCGTGGGGGGGGCGGTGGTGTAGCGGTTAGCGCGCTGCGCTACGAACCCGGCGACCCGAGTTCGATTCCCACTCACGGCCAACACCCGGTGACGATTATTTGAATCGGTCTTGGGCCCCTCCCCTAGATCGACTCAGCCTCAAATGATTACCTGGTGAGGTGTGTAAACATCGCCACTCGTGTGCCGTGCCGGTCTTCATGGGTGCAGCAGCACTTGCCCCAACAGTCTATTCAGGCTATACGGGGGATATTTGTGTACATCGTGTGGTGTGTGGGCTGTAGATAGACGGGAGTGTGTCAGTGGTCGGCGCTACGAACCCGGCGAACCGAGGTCAAATATTCAACAGCGAACATCTGTGATTTAACTACACATTTTTGGACCATCTTATCTGACAGGCACTATTTTACTTTACCGAGCGTTAACATCCCCAGCGTTTAACAGCACTCTCCTTTTTCGTATTTGATTGTCAGCCAACACTGGTAAAAAAACAACATGAGCATTTTCGATTTAAAGCTTTCGTGACTGCAGGTTCTTTCGGTAAAGTCACGTAGAAGGGAAGTAATAAAATAATAAAAATAAAACATAATAAAATAATTCTCACGACGTTTCGGCCACAACGCAAGCAGCCGTCCTCAGGTGAAGACCAGGTCTGTCGGGGAGACAGCTTCCCTTCTACGTGACTTTACCGAAAGAACCAAGAAGATGAGCATTTTCGTTCTCTTCTATCATGTGCACCAACAGGTCCACGTACACGTACTCCTCGTCCTCTTTTAGCCCCGCCCCTTCCAATACGTCATCATGTGCACCAACAGGGGCTAGCACACAAACACGTCCACGTCATCGTCTACGCACACCTCTTTTAGCCCCGCCCCCCCTCCCAATACGTTCCATTCATTGGCTTAACTTGTATTTAAGAACTTGCATCTTGGAATCCCTGCCTCACTTGATACAGCAAATCTGGCTGTGACGGTCCCACCTGATGACGGAGACTTGTGTTGCCTCCGAAACGTCGTGATTTTTTATTATTTTATTTTTTATTAATTTTAATTTCAATTTTTTACCTACGTGACTTTACCGAAAAAACTAAGAGTATAGCGAACATCTGAACGGATCACATTGGTGCGGTGAGACATAATTATGGCCGGGCGTGTGTGGTGATGGACACGTGAAATCGTCGTGCGCTCTGCCAGCCTCAGTAGGTGCTCACGAATACAACTTGCCCCCAAGGTCCATGAAAGGCCATTCGGAGATTTTGCTGCCTTTGTTTGTTCAGTAGCAGTTATCTGAGCCAGTCCTGTGCCTCCTACCCTGGCCTTAAATGAGTACAAGGGGTGGTGGATAAACATCAGAATTTGGGAAACAAAGGTGGCCGGGCGTTGTGAATGAGACGAAACAGACAGTGGTTGGTATGTATGTGTACGTTGAACTTATTTCGCACCGTATGTAGCAAACCGTGCTAATCAAAGGCGTGGGGGTAAGGACAACAAACTTAACACAATATCGGAAGGAAGAGCGTTCCAGAGGGCCGCAGAAGTGCACCTGAAAACGCGCGATGCGGTGACCGCCGTTTTTTGTTCGATTGCCGGCCAAAGGTAGTCAGAACCGTGGAGGAATCGATGAGTGAAGTTCACGGGAACAGAAACCGTGGCAGTAGCGATAAAAGAGTGATAAGGAGGCGACTGATCAAGCAGTAAGTACCGTATATCGCGAGTTTACTCAACCTCCGCGTATCATAGTTTCGCAAATCCCCACCTACTCTCTCCCATCCTATTACAATTTATTCCAGTGTTTTTTTTCGTTCAACGTTATTAATTTAAAAGTGTGAAATCAAATCTTAGCGTAGTTATCCTCAAGCAGCATATTAACAGCGGGGGGGGGGGCAAAGTGAGTTCAACGAAGGGGCTGAACGGGCGACTGTCATTTTCTTAACCTTTTTTGAGAGTAGAATTGCAGTAAATGTACATTACCTCGCTCGCAATTAGCGCTTATTTCTGCTTTTTCTTGGGGGGGGGGGCGGGGGGGGTGAGATCATCACCCAGGCACCCGTGTTAGCATATCACGACGGCCCTGCGTCCTTCACACGCACGCGCACAAATGCATCTTGCAAAATATTAATAAGAAACGAGCACGGGGTGATCCATTTATAGATACCACACTGGTGTCCAACGGCCCTCGTTCTCATCGGGCATAAGTATAACCCGTAAAAACAAAGTTTTTCACTATAAATCCTTTATATGCGTGGCGGCTAGAGTCCTCTCGTCCTCTGGCTTGAGATGGCTGCCACCTATGGGTCAGATGATTGCATTGCACCATTAAGCAATTGGTAATTAAATATAACATTTTTGTCCTAAAAAGTGTACAATTTTGGAAAAAAAATTTCACGAACATTAATTGTCACGCACAACGAGTCTGTGTGGAAAATGTCAGCTCGATTGGATCACGGGAAGTGGGTTAAAAAACGACCGAAAGATTTGCACGGTCCTAAGCAAGCAAGCGAACTTAATATAAAGGATTTTTAAAAAGTAGCTTCATTTCTCGCTAGATATTGACATGAAACGCTCCTCGGCCGCATCAAAGTCGGCACTGTTGGCGTAGTGCAAAGCTATCGTCGCCTCTCCGTGAACTCCCCTACGCGATTGGGCTCTGGTCCTGCGACCGATTTTCAACGACGTGAGATGCCAGTGTCGTGAAGGCCACACGGACGTACAGGGCAGTACTTGGTGGCTAGGAGATGTTAACCACCTCGTCTGGTGTACAGCAGGTTGTGGATTCGATACTCAACCTGACGCCTGATGTACATTTGTAATTTGCGTGTCTCTCTCTCTCTCCTCGTGGGTTTTTTTCCGGGTCCTCCGGCTTTTCCCTCCACGTTTAGAATCGACACGCGTTCAGAGCATTTCGCTGCTATGCATTTCTACGTGATAAGCCACTACGTTGGGCTATCAATTGTGATTGGCCGGGTCGCTTCTTGAAAAAGAGCTACTGAGCTCAAGTGGACCTTTCTCGGTAAAATAAAAAAAATGTGTTTAGCTTAAGGTTTTAGTTTAAGATGGAGGCACGGATGGGGTGAGTTGTCTTGTGGTTGTTGTTGTTTGACTTGCATCCCACTGGGATTTTTGCACACACTGTTGGTGTACGGTGCTTTTTCTGCAATATTTTGCTGTCTTTTCTTGGATTTTCTGTTTGCACATATTCACTTTAAGATGTTTTCTTGTTCATGTTTTTGTTTTTTTGTTTGTTGCGGTTGCACCCGATTCAAGAGCCGAATGGCTCACAGGGCTATACCAAATAAATGAAACTTGAAACTTGAAAACTTAAGATTATCCACGGGTCTGCCGTTACTCGCGACGCCAGGGCGCGATTGCAGCGTCCACTGCAGTCAAAGGAGAATCGATGTCCGAATGGGCATCGCAAAGTCTGCGACGGCGCGATTGGTAAACGTGAAGACAAATCCAGATTCATAACTGAGGGGGAGAATACTAGGCAGGCCCTGGATGCTATGCTTATTAGCAGCCCTCATTACGGCGTAACACCATCGTGTTGTCTCATTTCTCCCGTTTGGCCTTAGTGAGGCGTCTAGCATAGATTGATCACCCTCTACATATTAAGACAAAATCGCTCTGCACTCTTGCGGAGGTAATCATGGGCATATAATTACATTCATGGGTTTTATAATAATGTGCTGTTTTTGTGGGTAATAAAAATGTACCCATAATTCTCTACTAGACGCAGGTTTTTTTTTAATATATATATACGTACATTACAGTATTACTACATGGGTTAGTGGACATTGTAGTAAAAAATACTGTAATGCACTACTATGCTCCCACGTCCTATGCTTCTCACCAGCAAGGCGAAGTATGGTCAAATATTCCCCAAGCACGGACAGGCCCTCATTCAGCAGTGGATTTGCAAGGTCATTGCTTTGTTATATTGAACAGGAGCCCTTGTCATGTATTGTGTCGGGAGTGCTTTGGCCAATAACAGCTGGCAGCAATGTCGACATTCGTACTGAATAAACAAGCCTTACTCCGCTGATAAGGCCTTCAATTTTGAAACTGGTCCAGAGTAGTTCAGATAATTACTGCCGGGATATGGACCTGTGCGGAGGTTGAGTGATAAGCTCCATCGCAGAATCATGAGATATGATGAGGCCTTCATCGAGCAGTGGATTGATCATGACTAATGATGATTTTTAGTGTTGAACAAACTGTCGGGGCAAGTGCTGCTATCGAGCACCTAATGAAGGCAGGCACGGCACACAAGGTGGCCAGCACCACCGCCTTTAGGCTGAGTCGACCTAAGGGAGGCCCAGGACTGGTTCGGGTATTCGTCGCTGGTGTTGGCCGTGGACGGGAATTGAACTCGGGTCGCCCGCTTCGTAGCCCAGTGCACTCGCCACTAGACTACCGCTCCCCGCAACGATACACACAGAAAATATTCGTAAAATAAATATACGTTTGTGGGAAGCGATGTACGGAGGCGGTATTTCTATAACTGACACTTTTTATTGAGCGGCTCATATTTACGTGTTTTTTGGAGCGCTTTCACACCAAGTGCACAATGGGGCCGGTGACCTTGGAGAAACAAACCCAGATGACTGGAAAAACACCAAACTAAAAACCTTTTGACCTTGAAATTTAGCTAACCCTTGACCCCTTTGCACGCCGTGCTATTTAGGATTTTTTTTTCTTCTTCTATCGTTCCATTTTCAAAGTGCTATAGGCCAAAGAGTAGTCTCAGCTGAAGCATTTCCATCATTTGTTGATCGATTGAATGCATCCCACCCCGGCAAGAACAGCCGCTGTGATTTTTCTACCCCAGCCCCGCTGTTTAGATTCATTATTGGGAAGTGTAGCCTCTAGAAAAATGGTCCATTGGGGCAAATCTTGTTCGAGGGGTTGGTTGGGCCAGTGCCTTTGCATCTCCACACATTCGGGCAATGATCACCCTGAATTTTCTCAGAGTTTCTGTCTCTTAATTGCACTGTGAACGGTTTACAGATTGTTTATTTGTTATATCCAAGACAACTCCCGTTATTTAAACACGTAGGCTTTCGCGGTCAATATTATCCATAACAGAGAGGGTTTTTACTTTGGGTTAGATCGCATAAATATAAACGCGTCGTTAAACCCGCCACCAACTTACGTTACGTGAAATGTATTCGCTTTCAACATCGTGGCCAAAGCGATTGAAGCCACCACCAGCAGCACCACGACCGCCGTGCCTCCTCGCAGCTGCTGCACAGAGTAGACAAGCAGCGACGTTTCGTGGGTCTGACCTGACCCCATCATCTGCACCTTAGGTCTTCCCCTCGGTCTCTGGACTCGTGGAGACCACTCCAATGCCAATCACGGGTGCCTTTATCCACGCGCCAAAGCAGCAAGTGGCACGCACTGTCTGCTCGGCATATCACCAGCGCCGCCGGCTGATGGTGACACATTTGGCCAACGCCGCCGTAAGGGGCCGTCCATAAATGACGTCACGCGATTTTGAACGATTTTTGACCCCCCCCCCCACCTTCGTCACACGGCGTCACAAAAAGTCAGACCCCCCCCCCCCTCAAATATGACGTCACAAAGTTCTGCTCCCAAATAAAACATGCTTCAAATCGCTTCAAACTATTGTCATTGTAGTGCGTATTTAATGTGGCGCTGCACTCTGATGTTGTAGGAGAAAACATTTATTAAAAAGTCTATTTAATTAAGTAGAACGTGTTGTCTATATTTATTTAAAGTTGCGCATTTTGATGTGACGTCACATTTCTCAAACCCCCCCCCCCATCCCTCGTCACACATCGTCACAAATGTCTAACCCCCCCCCCCCCCAGGTGTGTGACGTCAAAGGAGCGAGACGTGGCCGAACGTAACAGATGCACTGGAATGCGGCCAGTATTGGATTAAGCCCGAGTGCCTGGTGGGTTTCTCGGGGCTGTTGAGGTGGCTAATCCACCCTCCAGGTGCCACCGCGTTCACTGGGGAGCAGCGTTACCAAATTGGAATTGAAGTAAAACCCTTCAGGCTAATGGAGTAAACTCCACTGGTTGCGGTAATTGCATTATATTCTATTGCACCGTTTGCCTGCTGTATGCACAGTATAAATATATATCAAGGTGGGGGCCGCACATCCGTAACTTTAAGGAGCGATATCGGTCGTGGGTTTGACCGCGTCAAGAGCAGTGACCGGTTTGTGAGAAAAAATTACGCCTTGGATGTTGGTGAGATTATGGTGTAGACATTGAACCCGAATCGTGTGTTCATTTAAAAAAAAAATCATACATATGGTTTGTATGCATACACATGTTTTGTTTGTTTACGATAAGACAAAATTACAATTCGATATCCATGGCATAGCAGGGCAAGTTTATTAACTCTGCCTCTTATCCATTGGCTCAGCACAGATAACTCAACACGGAGGCTTTCACAGCCAACATTACGGCTGATAACGATCACGCCATATTTGGCTCGGTCAGTATACGTCCCCAACTTAAAGAGCAATCGTGAAGCACCGTGGCCAGTCGTTGGGCAGGTTTTTTTTCGCATGGTCGGGTAAAGTGTGAGTCCTCCCTTCTTTTCCAAGACGTATGACCAGCCTGCAGGAGTAGATCTCTAGAGGAGACTCTCCAGGGCTCCCTCTGATGGAGGCCTTTCTGCCAGCAGTGGCTCAAGCAATTAGTTGCAGGGCTGCACCTTTAACTGTTACTAATTGAAGGGACATTTATTTACGCGAGAAAGTCTCACTAGGTCTCAAGACATCTTAAGTAAAAGCCCTTTTTTTGGGAGAAACTGGTGTGCCTGGACTAAACCCACCGGGCATAGCGGGGGGCATAACATTCAAAGGTCCAAAAGGATGGGTTCACGATCCCATTAGCTGTTCTGCCATATGCTTACCACCATGCTTAAGTGCCATGGGAGCGATTGACTAAAATGTGCTTGTTTCTTGTGGTGAGATGCCATTTTTGTCTGTGTATTATTTTAACGAACGCGTGCATTTATTCACAAGAAAAAATACATACATCACAATTCAAGACGATTCCGCAATTTAAAAACGATCACGGGGAGCAATTATAAAAAAAAAAATCCCAGGGGAGTGAGTTCGCTTGTTTGTCAAACAAAATAACAGGAAGAAAATCACCGCCGTGCCGGTGACACGAAATGCATATTTCGTCTTCTCCTCTTCCAAATGTGCTTTCCGAAGGAGAGCGTTATCGATTGGAACTTCACAATGGCAACCCTGCCACGGTTGTTAACGGGCTGGCGCGCGTTCGTCGTGCCCAATTGTCAATGTGAAATTCTATTCCGGCCGCAGTTATTACCCCTTGGACAAATTCATAAAAAAAGTCCTTACGGGGCACTAAAAGGGTGGGCAGCTTGCCAGCCCACAGGTGAGGCACTGCGCGCTTGGAGGCGGTGGCACGGACGGCGTGTGCTCGTGCACTCGCTCATCGCCGTCTGCATCGAACAACTCCGTGAAGTTTGGCGTCGGCGGGTGACGATGTGCGCCCCGTGGTGGCGTTGTGGCAAGGCCGTAGCCATGGAGTCAACATTGGGGGGGACCAAATCTTTCAGGGGTTCTCTCCCCCCCCCCCCCCCCCCAGAAAAAAGATCTAAATTTGAAAACGAATTTCCTGCATAAAATATAAAAAAAATTCACGAACACAAAGGATGGACTTTTTATTTATTTTTTACAATAATGTCTAATAGTGTATTGTATTACATTGCTCTGTTTTTTTTATTTTTTCCTTTACTTGTTTCATTGTATATAATGGCAAAGATTAGGGATTAATAAAGTACAACCATAACTTTCGATTTAAAGCTTTCGTGACTGCAGGGATTCATCTTCTTGGTTCTTTCGGTAAAGTCACGTAGAAGGGAAGTAATAAAATAATAAAATAGAACATAATAAAATAATTATTTTATTTTGTTATGTTTTATTTTTATTATTAAGTAATAAAATAATAAAATAAAACATAATAAAATAATTATTTTATTTTATTATGTTTTATTTTTATTATTTTATTACTTCCCTTCTACGTGACTTTACCGAAAGAACCAAGAAGATACAACCATAACCGCAATCATATGAACATAAATTTATTTCATAGCAATATATTGGGTGGGGGGGACATTTTGAGCATATTTGAATATTGGGGGGGATGTGTCCCCCAATATTCAAATATGCTCAAAATGTGTGTCCCCCCAATATATATTATAATTACGGCCTTGCGTTGTGGTATCATAAAGAGGGGGAAGAGGAGGAGGGGAGGAGGCCACTCACGCGCATGTGCTCGCAACTGTTGAGTCGTCGCGGTTGTGCAGTGCAGCTCTTTTCGCCCGTTGCAGCAACAGCAGCAGCGGCGTCTTTT
This sequence comes from Lampetra planeri, assembly GCF_965212315.1. Lineage (NCBI taxonomy): Eukaryota > Metazoa > Chordata > Hyperoartia > Petromyzontiformes > Petromyzontidae > Lampetra > Lampetra planeri. The sequence goes on from NC_136147.1 coordinate 4,277,299, forward strand.
GGTTGGACATCGAACAAAGGCGGTGGTCGCCGCATCGCACGGCGCCGCTTTCAGATGCGCTTCTGCGGCCGTCTGGAACGCTCTTCCTTTCGACATTCGGAAGCCACTGGAGCTGTGCACTTTTAAATAATCGTCTAGATCGAAAACTCATTTCTTTAGAACTGATTTTTATATTTTGGTTGTTGTACTTTTTCCGCACCTCCGATGAGCACGGTTGGCTACGTACGTTACGCAAGAAGTTCAACACACATATACATACTTCCATAATGCAGGTTTTTTTGGGGGTTATATCGCGTAAATATATAAATGCGTCGTTAAACCCGCCACCACCCGACACAGCCAACTAGTAAGGGGTTTGTCACGTAAACAGAACGTGGCCAATTCGTTACTAGTACAGCACACCGGTGTGTTGGAGAGCAAATCCACAAGATTTACAATCTGAGTACGACCTTTCGCCAGTAATTACAACCGGCATCATCAGGCGGTAACCATATTCGTGGAGAAATCCTCCCGTTTCGTTCCTTAAATTGGGGGTTAGATGCGACGACGTCACTTGTGAGCCCTTCACGTGCGAAGGGGGGTGGGGCGGATTAATGAATGCCTATAACTGACAATGGCTATCCATTACCGGTTAGGTTATTCACATGGTAGTCAACGTTGATGATGCATGCACACTGTTCTTGTACCTCCTGTCGTTCGTGTGCACTGAAATAGCAGTGCCTGCTCACAGGTAATCCCCACTGTCGTATGGTGAACTAGGTAGGCATGTTGAATTGAAGCTTTCGTGACTGCAGGAATCCATACTCTTTGGTTCTTTCGGTAAAATCACGTAGGTATAAAATCAAATAAATCACGACGTTTCTTTCCCCCCAAGCATGCTTTCCCACCTGATGACGGACGCTTGTGTTGCGCCCGAAACGTCGTGATTTATTTGATTTTATACCTACGTGACTTTACCGAAAGAACCAAAGAGTATATATAGGCATGAAGAGGGTGGTGGCGGGTTTAACGAAACATTTATATATTTACGCGATCTAACCAAAAAAACACCTGTATTATGGGATGATATTGGTCGCGAAAGCCTGCGTGTTATACATGCATACGTAGTGTGTTTCGGATTGTTACCGCGTGTTGTTCAGCGTGACGTCCGACGTTTCGCGCCAAGTGCCGGGAATATGTGAGCTTCTTCAGGAATGGAACTGGAAAGGCTGAATTTATCCCATCGATTACAATTATCGGCGTCAAGAACCGTCAACCACCACCACCACCAGCTGCAGCAGCCGGCAACGTTGGATAATCCAGAGGGAAAACGCGAGCTGCTCGACTCGATTCCTGAAGAAGCTCCCACAGCATGCGGAGCGAAACGTCGGACGTCGTGCCAAACGACACGCGGCACGACCCGAAAACGCATTTGAGAGCGATGGCACTCAACATTTTTGGAGATATACCACCACCACTGTCACCAAACGTTGCTGCAAGACAAGAAATCAACCACATCATTAACCCGGCCTCTCTCCCACCCTCAAAGGGCATCTATAATTGGATGTGGATCATCGATAAAGTAATTGACGTAATAAATTGGAAAAGGAGGCAAAAGAAAAGAGAGAAAAAACCTCGCCACGTAATTAAGGCAAATCTATTCCAGCAAACGTCAATATGAAATTTTAATTTGTAGACAGCTGTGTTCAAACGATAATTCCCATTCGCTCCGTAAAATAAACGGCTCGAAACATTTCTACTTCGGGAAATTGTTGTGATTGACCACTTGATGTGCGACTGTCTTGCGGAGGTTATGGAACAGAACGGCGAAGCATCATCATCATTACCGGCTCTCCATGCTAATGGATGTACACATTTCCTCCGTGGAGATTCACCAACTCTTCGCAACTTTGGTGTCATAATTATATTCAATTATTTTTTTATTCCGCCTCTCCGCCAGCCCCATGGTGATTAATGTATCGCACTCGAAGTTGCGAGAGAGTTCACGTGAACCCCATTACGCAGAAATAAAAAAAGTCTTATTGAGAACATCGATACGTACCCATTGCGATCCGATGCGTGCACTGTCAGATTAAAACTCGATACTAATCGATGCGGCATCGATCCATCACGCCCAAAGGAATGCACCCACAAGTTATGATGCTGCGTGTAAAAAAAGGGGCAACGGTGCAAGGCGGCCTTCCAAACGCTCGCTCACGTGGTTGCTTTGAGAAGGGTTTGTGCCGTGCACACGCGAAGCTGCATTTTTCCCTGCGTTTTGAATCGAAATCGGCTCCAGTGCTGTTGCTGCTGGCAGCAATAAAAGTGGTTTAAAAGTAACAAAAAATTAACCCGTAAAAACAAAGTTTTTCACTATAAATCCTTTATATGCGTGTTCAATGGGCCACAACCCAGCCCACATTGGTCTTTGAAACGGGCGGCTAGAGTCCTCTCGTCCTCTGGCTTGAGATGGCTGCCACCTATGGGTCAGATGATTGTCTGCCACAATTAAGCAATTGGTAATTAAATATTTAAAAAAAATTCCTAAAATATGTAAAATTTTGAAAAGAAATTTTCACGAAAATACATTGTCACGCACAACGAGTCTGTGTGCAAAATGTCAGCTCGATTGGATCACGGGAAGTGGGTTAAAAAACGACCGAAAGATTTGCACGGTCGTAAGCGCGCAAGCAAGCAAGCGAACTTAATATAAAGGTTTTAAAAAAGGCAGAAGGGCCTAGCCCACTCACTCGAGGGAGCGCCAAAGCACGATCCATCCATTCTAAGCAATGGCATTTCCCAGCACTGCAACTACCGTGGGTTTGTGTCGGGAACTGAAAAAGGTAAATAAATTGGTTATCCACGTCCATTGATTTTCTCCCCCCCCCCCCCCCCGCTACTCTCCCCAAAAAAAGTAAGACTGGCCCTATTCCCGAATCAATGGGTTTGCTTGATTAAAATGGGTCGGGAACATTTATTATACAATGTGTATTTTTTTTAAGTGTTAAAAAAAGTAAAGGTGCAGCCCTGCAATTGCTTGCTCACGCCACTGCTGATGGAAGGGACTCCACCCAGAAGGCTCTTAGAAGAGAGGAGTACCCACACTTTACCCCACCGCACGCGACTTGCCGATCGATTGCCTGCGTGCCAGTCCGCATTGATTTCATGCCTCACACCGACGGCCGCAGCGTTTGATATGAACCTCTCGTTGCCGGGTTTATATTGGGTTATATGAAGGCTGGATCGTGGCATTTACTCTGACCCGTGGCTTGCAAGTGACCTTAAGTTTTGAAGGCCCGCACAAGGCACCTGGCACTAAATCTGGAGCTAGTACGATGGCTCATTTTCTGTTGCATTCGAATGCACACAATGCGAGCTCGTAATTCTTCTCGAGACGTTTGCCACAGAATTCGCGGACGAGTTTTCAGATCGGCAGATAAATAAAGCGACCAGCACGAGGTGAAATTCACGCGCTGCGAAGTGGCCAGTAGAGGGCAGCAGAGCGGTGGATTACTTAATCTATTTGCGTGGAACTTTGAGCGTTACCTCCTCGTGTTAGTCAGTTTGCTCTGGTCAATCCTGTGTTTTTCCTCCCACGTGCCATTACACCGCATCCAATTAGAATCGGCCAAACATCCCCGATGCAGAACCAGACTGAATAAGTGACCTGTTACTCTGCGACGCTTTCCTGGATGAAAGGAATTATTCGCGGTGTAAAAATGCAAACGACAAAAGAAAACTACGAAGTACGTGGACCGAATTTATGTGTGTGCAAGATTACATTTTATAACGGGTTGATACGAAGCCTCCAGCCAGTGGTAAGCTGGCACATTCACATTATTACCACAAAAACACACACACTCAATTCCTGAACAAATTTAATCTCGGTAATTTGCTAAATGTTGGTAGATGAATTGTTCAACCCGTAATTATTTTTTGTCAATGAAAAATAATGCAATACAGTAGTAACAGAGAATATGCGTGGTGTAATGAGTGTGTCACTAAGCGAAGTTTTGCTAAATTTAAATAACGTTTACAAAAGAGCATTTATCATCGAGACAGATTATCTTCAGCAGATAACAAGAAATATAATGAAACAAGTATTGTTGGGGGAAAAAACGTCCTTTATTGAATTGTATGTTTTTTTGAAGTCGTAATAATGTACAGTACAGCACTCTCTCAATTAACTGCTGGATGTAGATCTCAACCCATAGTGTCAATCGCGGGGGGGGGGTACTTCACCACACACTGATCAGTGTGAGTTGGTGAAGGGTACGGGGGGGGTACAGGAGCTTGATATCGCACACTACCGATTTTAGCCGTGGCCGGAACATGCAACTTCGGTATCTGGGTTGATAGCGAGTACAGTGTGGTAACCACCCCACCATCACCACACACACCACTGCTGTCTCCCGCCACCCCCTTTAATGTGCTTTAATGCAGAGGGCATTAAACACAGGGTAAAAGCTTTGGGTTCTGACCTCACATGATAGCATCGTGGTTTTCCCTTTGTTCCTGCGAGGCGCAGAGTGAAAGACGCGTGTCGCTTGGTATAGAACATCGCTCTGTGCACCCCTATCCCGAGCAATGCGACGTGTCAAACGCATTCTCACTACTAGCCTTTAAAGAAAGAAAAAAACCTTTCAGAGTAACGTGCAAACAATACATTCTGAACATTTCCTTCTTACAAAATATAAATGAAAATGAGAGACAAATGCAAGCAAAACAAAAAACAGAGTTCAATGCAAACACGTGGACAAAACCACGAACCGAAGGATGATAATTGGGGGTTCTTTACCCTCAACACGATCACGTGTGCAAGCGCGAGATGGCCTCAAAACAGTGGCGACGAGCGGGCTAAACACCAAACGCACAAACCCACGCCTCCGTAATAACGCGTCTCTCTCCAGATGGTGGCAGACCGTCAAATTCAAATCTTGCGGAGGTCACGTGTCTACTATGCAGCAGCTGCGGGATCTGGTGAAAGGTCAACGAGCGGCTGTCAAGGTGTGGTGGGGTCAACGGCCATTGGCCGATGGGCATCTTGAGCTTCGACCCGATATGGCGAGCAGTAATATCACCAGTTGGTGATAAAGCACCACCAGCTAGACACTACGTGGCAGAAACTAAATAATTCTAGAGGCTTGCGTGACTGCAAGGATTCATACTCTTAGGTTTTTTCGGTAAAGTCACGTAGGTAAAAATAAAAATAAATGAAAAAGAACAAAAATTCTCATTTATTATTTAATTATTATTTTTACCTACGTGACTTTACCGAAAAAAACCTAAGAGTAGAAACTAAATAGTTAGTGGTGCTAAGCAGAGACTGAGCATTATCATAGGAATGTGGAGTTTCCATCACTTGCCGAGATAAATCACTGAAGTCAGCTAACATTGCGACATGGGATACGTTCATTTGATTAATTCAGAAATGATACAGGCCTCCGTTCATTCTACACATTAAAATTAGACACAAAGGTTTCATTACAAATGCTTTACAACGTATATACATGAGTTTTTATACAACCATTAGAGTAGTATTTGGCAAAATCGGGACTTCAATATTCTCCCATGTAGCGTGCGATTTAGATTTTTCTTTGCATTGTCCTGAAAATATAACGCCTTCGATTCGCACCAATACACATTTGTAAAAAATAAAAGTATTTCTAAACAAAATATTTAACATTTGGCAACTTTCCGTTTTTTAGCAGTGATTCGATTTTTTTCTCCTTCCCTTTGAACGGTTTTCCACTGTACGTCAAGTTCCTCCGCTGTAAAAAAATGAAATTCAAAGGTAGTACGGATGATTGGCAATGAATAATCAGCCAATAAAAAAAAAGCATGCAAAGGTGGTCGGCTGGCTCAAAGGTCAGAGCGTTGTGCTGGCACCACAGAGAAGCTGGGTTTCAATCCTGTGATTAAACAGGGTTCTGAAGTGGAGAGGGTTGATGGTCTTAGCGCGGTCACCAATGACTGCACACCCAAAACATGTTACATTGGGCACCACGGTGGAGAGATGTTAAATACCTCGCCAGGTATGCATCAGGTCGTGGGTTTGATCCCAACCCATTGTATATTTGAAGTGTGCGCGTTCTCCCCGTGGTTGTGGGTCCTACGGTTTTTCCCCCCTCCACGTTTAGAAACATGCGTTTAAGAGTATTTGGCCGCGATAGATTTCCATATAGCCACTTCATTGAGCTATCATTTGCGGTCAGGTCGCTTCTGAAAAAGAGCAATATAGCAAAGTGGGCTTTACCTGCTAATATTAAAATAGTTTACCGTTTTTAATCTTTCAAATTTTACAGTTTTTGTTTAGCTTTCAACTTAATCTTGTTAAATTCCTGATGCCAATTAAAACATTGGATCTGACCGGTATGTGACGGACATCGCTCTCACATGTCGAGCGGGTGGGAGAGGGCTGCCATCTGCTGTGAAAGGACCAAAGTTCACTTGAAGGGATCCCAGAGGGAGCTCTCTGGTATCCACTTACGCGGACCGTTTTCCAACACGCTCCAAGATATCAGCGTGTTCCTTCGTTTCGTTCCACAGCACCGATAGGACAATTGGAAAGATAATTGGGAGGGGGAGAAACCAAAAAAAATAATGGATTTTATTGAAGAATCAAGGCAACCTCAATCACCTAATCCACACAAAGGCATGGAGCTGTGATGGAAGCCTGCGGGTTCTGATCTGAGAAGAGGGCAGCTGCCAGACCATACATTGCGAATGGAGTAATAGTGGCGAGTGTAGCGTCTATCGTGGCTGCATTAACGTGACCCAATTACACACACAAACCAGAGACAATAAATGGAATGCATACATCGTGTGCTTTAAGAATCTATTTTTAAGCTATGAATAATAATCATTACATGCCTAGTTATTTCAACGGCATTGTTTTTAAGTACCTACTTTTTCAAGTCTATGGGTCCCTTATAGGCAAGGTATTATGGATGTGTTCTGATTTTTTTTTTATTCTGGAAAACCAGACCTAGATAAAAACAAACATCTGAAAAACTCATCTTGAATTGGACAAAACACCATCAAGTGACACGACTTGTATTATATAACTTACATGCCGTAATGTTACATAATTTTGATGATTCTGTGACTTCTATTTTGCTTTCGTTATGGAAATGTTTAAGTTAAAATGATGGTTAACAATTCCACACTTTTAAATACTGAAATGAAGTGGCAGTTTTAACGCACAGTAAAAGCTCTTGAAGCTGAACTAATTGGGGAAGGGGGTTAAATATTATTTTGTAATAAAAATAGGTACGTTGTAGAACCGTATTTTAGAATTTACTGAAATGGTTACATTTGCACATATACAGTGATCGTTATTTAAATATAAAAAAAACCTGTCATCTGAGAACACAACACATCCTCACAAAGCCCGATTTGGATAAGCCAGAATTCGGAGAAGGCTACAGAAATAAAATGGATCTCAGCAAAAGTCACCAACAAAATTACAACCTGTTCATGCGCTAATTAAGCCGCACACGGTATGATAAAGAGTAAAACGCGAGGCTAATCTTGCGCAGGAAATTTTAGATGTGGTTCTTCAGACTGGGAAGTGAAAAATGCTATCACTGACCATCACAGCGCATACAAATAACACCCATGCAATTCTAGATTTGAAGCTTTCGTGACTGCACGATTCACTCTTTGTTTTTTTCGGTAAAGTCACGTAGGTAAAATATTAAATAAATGACTTTACCAAAAAAAACAAAGAGTACCCATGCAATTCCCAAGCGTCATAATGCATGCATTTATATGTGGTGTGGAATTGGGGGAACCCATGCTAATGAACGCCGTGCTTATCTGCGAGCTTTGCGAGGGCTTTTCCTCACTCTCTCTCCTCGTGGTAATATTTATTTCAAATTTGACAAAAAAAATTCTAAGATTTTTCAAGCCCAAGACAGTCACCATCTGTTTCTTGGGTTTGGGAATCAACCTTGAACCTCTGCCTCAAGCACATGTACACGTTGCGATTATTTTAAAGTGTTATTAAACAGTAAATCTTACATTTAAAATGTTTATAACCTTACAACATATTAATTAAATATATTAGTTGATTAATAACACGAAGCTGTTATTAATATGATTGCGTATGAATGCACGAAATAATTGCATTACAACGGATACATCCACGGAGCCAGAAAGTCTCTCCCCCAATAGTCTGGCTGCGAGAGATTTTGCTGCACGGAAATCAGATAATGGGAAAGAAAAGATAAATGTAATCTCAAACTCATCCGCAGAAGGTAAACGCACGCCGGCGAGCTTTCAGTTGGGACACAGAACATGGAACGAGGGTCATTAAAGTGCAGACCTCCTCGTAGAGGTAAAAGCCCGGCTATCTCACGGGGCCTCATGCATGTCTCCGGCAGTTATAAGCTTCTCGGCTGAATCGCTGACCTTTTTGTTCAACCCATAAATTGAGTGCCCAAACGTTTTCGACCACGGATCGTGACGAGGTCCCTCGTTCGCGACGCGCGAGCGCGCCACTTCCCTTTTCAAAGCGTCGCACTTGTTGCAGGCAATATAGCTTCGGATGAAACTCTCGATTCGATAAAAAAAAGTTAGAAAAACGCCTCCTTTGTTTTTACACACTCCCGACCTCAATCTCAGGGCCGCATATTGGCTTCAACTCTGCGGAAACGATGGCTTGCATTCATCATACTCGGTATGCATGCGACTTAATTTGATAGGAACGTACCGTAACAGATGCGTTCTTGCGCATGGCAATATGTTCAGGCGCCGAATGCCAGCCAGTGAGGTCTGCTGGCCACAAGAAGAAGGCTTCGGGAGAGTGTTGGTATAGTTTTGCTATCCATCCCTCGTTGAAGGAGCGCAGGTTGCTATACAGGGAAACAATATGTATGTCGTTCCCCCACACCTTCGATAGTGCTGTTGGCTATGTATTGTGCGAAAGAAGTTCAACATACATCCATACAAAAGTCATTTAGAGCTACATCATGGGACCTCCTTTGCCAGTACCAAAATATACTAATAGGGTTTTTCCCCTTTTTTCTGGCAACAAAACTGACACCTTTTGCAAGCAATCATGCTTACATTAACCACAATACTTGCAGTCAAATGCAAACAATAGTATTGTTTTTTGTTTGCATTTGACTGCAAGTATTGTGGTTAATGTAAGCATGATTCCTTGCAAAAGGTGTCAGTTTTGTTGCCAGAAAAAAGGGGAAAAACCCTATTAGTTCATTTAGAGATGTTTGTTCATGCATTGCTGGATGAAGGCCCACTTCCCGATGCTGTTTCAGTCATGGAGGTTTTTTTTTTGTGTTTAACCGTACTTCATCACACTGGTCAGTGCAGGCTGGTGAAAGTGGGGTGCCCAAGGCTGGTCCCAGATATCACTTGCCACTAACGTTAGCTGTGGCCAGGAACAGAACTCAAGTCACAACGTGCTAACCTACGACACCAACACTCCCTCCATGAGTATCACAGAGGGGATGTTATTAATTACATGTTCTTAATTACGCAGAGTACACCATTTGCGCGGTGATATTCACCATTGATGACTTTTAAAATGGAATTATACGTTTCGTAGCAACTTTTGTATTTTTTTACAAGCAAATATTTGAAATGCGGCTCACATTTAAAAATGACATACGGTGTGTTCTCGCCCTCTTAGATTGAGGTCGGAGTGCAAGTTACGAATTCAAAATTGAATTTTAGCGTTCAGTTAAGGCACTTTTGTAATTAAAGAAAAAGCAAAATCAGGTTAAAATATTAGATGAAGTAAACAAGAAAAGGCCGTTTTCAACGTAACTAGTGCACTCGGGTTTATATCTAAAAACATCATAAAACCACCCACGCACACAAACACACTACACCATTGCCGCATAAACAGCTCACATCCCTCCCTCCCGTCCCTCAGATTACTCCCATCCCTCCCATCTCCGACATCTCTCCCTGAACCTATCCGTGCCTTACACTTCAGATGAACCTCATGAAAATGTTGGAGCTCAGAGCCCCGGCGGCGAGGCCCAGGGACAGGAAGAACGTCATGACAGCCCCCGTGGCCTCTGCCATTTCCGCCGGCACCACCCTTGGCGCGAAGGTGAGCGCCGTGCTGCCCAGGTGCCCGTTGGTGACCCCCAGCAGAGCGGTGAGCACCACCGGGACGGCGTCGTTGGCGAGCAGCAGGGTGGACGTGTGGCGCCGGGGCTGGTAGTTGCAGAAGGCGAAGAGCGGCAGAAACGCCGTGCGGAGGAAGACGAGAGCCGGCATGAGCCAGCTTTCGGGCGCCGGCCATCGCAGCCACCCGGCCGTCACCCTGCCCACCAGGTCCCCCAAGTTGTACACCAGGAAGATGGCGACGGGCACGAAATATTTCTTGGCCCACACGCTCTCGGGCGAGACGGACGTCGGCACGATGTTGGCCAGCACGGGCGGGAAAAGGATCATGGAGACGTAGAAGCAGAAGAAGACGCAGAGGCACAGCCAGCGCGTCTCACGCAGAATCGCCCGCACCGGCGGGAAGGATCGCTGCTGCTGGTGCTGTCTTGGGGCGTGCGTGTCGGCGGGCGCCATCAGGACATCCGTGTCTGCCGGGTAGGGCTCGTCCGTGTCGGACTGCACGCTCGCCGCGTCCCGCGCGTCGTAATTAATTGACGGAGGGGCCTTGTAATCGATGTGGTACCTAATTGGGGACATGGGTGGGGAACAGGTTGCCGAAGAAATGGAGGAAACAAATGTGTTTTTTTAATGTGTTGCAATTAAGATTGAAAGCGTTGATGCATTATTTCTGTATGTCCGTATGTCTATCTATTTGTCTGCAACACAGGGCCATGGTAATTCCAATACGAACAAAACTTCAGTTACAAAGCTGTTGCTACTGGGCACTTGCGTAACAGAAAACCGACCAAACTGATGAAAGGGTAGCCCATAACTTGCACGTTAAAACCAGAGCAAGAAACTTAATTTGTAGATACAGGCATCTTGCCCAGGCACAGATACTCATGGGTTTCCGTAATGCAAATTAAATTCCTCCAAAAACATGGGAGATCACGAGAGAATCAATACTAATGCAAAAAAGTGTCCCTTAACTTTCTTTGGTGTGTAGAGAATATAGAGTTGAAGCTCACTGTGTATGTGACTTTTTTTTGTGCTGGATGATATCCAACTCAAGACATGCCCCGTGATATCCACACACCGCCGTGGTGTTCGAAAATGCAGGACTCGCCAAGGGTTCAATGTCATGTGGCTTGAAAGCTCGTCTGGCAGCCAATATTTACAAGTAAAAAAAATCTACGCATTCAAAGTGATTTAATATTTTCGCGCTTGAAGCCGTAATATTTTGCAAGGAAGCTCATGTGGAAATCAGGGTGATGGACCACTTCGCAGCGCAGAGACAGGAGGCGGACGGTTTGACATCCTCGTAATTTGTGTCGATACCTTAAATTTGAGTGCCAATTCGTCTTGGTTTATGAACGTGTATCCCGCCAATTATCCCAGTACAATCGCATGTGTGTAGATGGTGGTGGTATTGTAAAAATTGTGCGGGGAGTGGTAGCTTAGCGGTTAGCGCGCTATGCTACCAACCCGGTGACCCGAGCACGATTCCCATTCACGGTCAACACGAGTGACGATTATCCGCACTAGTCTTGGGCCTCCCCTAGGTCGACTCGGCCTAAAATGAGTACCTGCTGCATTGTAAGAAGATCACCACTGGGGAGACAAAGGCGGCCGGGCAATGTGCTGGTTACCCATCCCCTTCGTGTGCCGTGCCGGCTTTAATTAGGCGTTTGCGAACAGCACTTGCCCCAACAGTCCATTAAGGCTATATGGGGGGATCTTAGTGTCTGTTGTGAGTGCGGGAGGGACGCACCTGGCAAACGGCAACTTGCACAGTCGCAGGTAGATGACGATGCACACCAGCACGTAAATGTCCGCCGTGAGAAAGTAGGCCAAGGCGCTGTCCGTCACATCTCCCGCGGCCGCGATGTCTACTATGGAAGCCAGGACGCTTAGTGTGCCTCCCATTGCCTGTCCTGTGGTGCGAGTTAATTGCATCAGCATTTCGCCCGTTTTGCAGGGCAGCGTTGTTATTATTATAATAACATAATAGCAGTGTCCTTTACTTTTCTATGGAAGCCTGCGCCGCGTCTCAAAATAGTGTGGCCAACGCGCATCTCCATTGGCGGGTCTAAGCCAGTTATAGAAATTCCACATTCCTATATGGCAGGGGTCAGTTTATACAGCCATATAATCATGTTCTTAATAATAATAATGTACTTTGCTTTCCCATAGGGCCATTATCGAGTCAAATTTGCATGGGGTAATGCTCATATCCACTGGGAAGCTGTCTTGGTATGGGGAATTACACAAAAACATTAATGAGCTGACTTTTCATAACGCAGTAACAGTTTTTTTTAATTAAATCACTTTCAACTCGCCTAATCTTGTAAAACTGTGGAAGCAAGGTCGAATCTGTACAGTCCGTGCGACCAGCATGCATCACAATGCAGGTTCCTATCGGCTGCTACAAGGCAACATTGTGGGCAGCAGACAGCAGTATGGCAAATTAAATTGTGGTTCCACAGTATTCTCTCACATCCTGTGGTTCCAGCTTTTACCAGGCCCCACTTATTAGCACGGTAAAGTCGGGACATATAACCCCCATGACCTGCAGTGTGGTGGTGGGGGGGGGGTACATCCAGTAGTAGCCGGACAAAATTTGTGTGGAAACACCCGAGTCTCAAGGCTTTTTTTGTGGAGGGTCTTGCATTGGGGTGTCTAGCCGATACATGTTTTAATGAGTACCACCGTGTGCGGGAGCAAACCAAGCTAACCACATATGGCGGGGAGAAAAAAAAGACCATTCCTTCTCACTGCTAAAAGTTGGCGATACAGACCGTACCAGTCTCAGCTTTACATCTGAAACATAATAAATATTAAAGTAAGGTTGTATGGGACAAATAAAAAGTTCCTGTAAAAGCTCCCACAGCATCTGGCATGAAATGTCAGGAAATCATAGCGAACAAGACGCGATGCAACCCGAAAACAACATCGGAGAGTTACACGGCACAGCTGCCAAAACACGCGCAAGAAAGAGATTCGATCTTCGAAAAAAAATAACCCAGTGTTCATCAGCATGTGGACGATTCATTACATGGAACTCCGAGAACAACACTTAAACAGGAAGGGGCGAGTAAAACACACACGACGTGCCCATGGTTTGAAAGCAGCGGGCGGGATCGATTGAACTAGCTTCCAGGTGGAAAATAAAGCTGTGCCACTTCATCCGTGCTGGACTTCCCTGGGGTAGGAGGCATGGATATCTTGATTTGAAGCTTTCGTGACTGCAGGAATCCATACTCCTTGGTTCTTTCGGTAAAGTCACGTAGCTCAGACCCCGCTTGCTTGCTCATCGCCACATATATATAACCTTGTTGTAACAGCTCTCTCGCTGGTTCAGCAGTTCCACTGCTGGATTATTTTTTACGCCTAAGGACGAACGCTTTTGTTGCACTCGAAACGTCGTGATTTTTTTTTTTATACCTACGTGACTTTACCGAAAGAACCAAAGAGTATGAGGCATGGATATGTGTGTACTCTCTCACCGTAGGGTCTCACTCCCATGGATGGCATAACGACCTTGCCAAGGTAGATTTGCAAACAGACTTGGCGAAGGCAACATTGTTCTCAGCCTCCGGTCATCCTTGTAATTTATGGCTGGGCGGGAGGGACGGATTCTGTTCAAACCATTGCTCTATATTTAACACCACGAGGAAGCATCGTCAGCCAACCTTCTTTAGCAAGCGAAATTGGGAAGTTACTGTTATGTACGGTAAGGGTGGAAGAATTATCTTAAGCTCACTAAACATGCATTATTACCGATGCTACCGTCAAACAAAAATGTAAAAAAATAATTCGATTATTGAATTGAATCGAATCATGATCCTGGACATTGAATGGCTGGGCGGTGGGGGGGTGGCGGGGGCAGCGGGGGGGGGGGGGGTCGGAGGATGGGGATGAATTGTTCTAATGCATTCAATAATTCGCACCCCGTCCCCATTAGTCACAATTCTATAATTTTTGCCTCTTTTCTTTTTACCGTCTCCTTTGTATTGTTTCTCGTTTGTTCTATCTCATTTGTAGCTTCTCACTCGCAATAATTTGCACGAATCGTGATCGATTCTTATCGTATTTGTTACAACAGGTTATCTTGTCGCTTACAGATTTGATTATTGTGAAGCGTAAGCATCACTGTTAAGTGATGATTCATTATATTCCGATTAATGTTTAAATTATTTGCATGTAATGTTTAAATTGACTGCTAACAAACATACATTTGGTCGGCATAAACTAACATGGTTCAGAGGGCTGACTAACAATGGACGAAAGACGGGTTGGTGGAACAACAGCCGAAGGAGGAAAACCTCTCAAAAGCGACCACCGCGGAGATGGAGCATAGCTCATGTGCAGGAGCGAGATGGTTCGTAATATCGCAGGACCATGAGGAATAGTGGTAGGGAAGCTTCTAAACAGCAATCGGATCATGGCTCAATATTTGAATTGGGTTAGCATACAATGGCCCTACTTATGTAAATTATCTCTCTGGGTCTTTACTGTCTATGTTACCTTTCTAGATTAAAAGTTTTCGTGACTGCAAGGATCCATACTCTTTGGTTCTTTCAGTAAAGTCACGTAGGTAAAAAAAAGGAAATAAAATCACGACGTTTCGGATGCAACACAAGCGTCTGTCATCAGGTGGGAACAATCACAGCAAAAAAAAAACGTTTTTTTTTTCAGCTACGTGACTTTACCGAAAGAACCAAAGAGTATGTTACCTTTGTATTTTTTCCATAAGGTGGGGAGTTGCTCAGCAGAGTTGATACGTCCAAGTCGAGGTTGGTTCGCCAGTGGACAGCTACGTCACTGGCTGTGTGACAGCATTCACTGACCGCACTTTCGCAAATTCCTTATCGACATTGATGCGAGGCTGCGTAAATGTAAACTACTTACCTCCCACCAAACTGGTTCATTCCATGGCCGGTCGTGCTCACTATGAGACTATTCAGAGACTATTCGGCTGACATAGATAAATAGGTCTTGGGGAGAGAAATGTCCAGCTGTGCTCTGGGCTGAAAGTGCTGTATTGATGAGCTAATTACGTATAAATTTACATATATATTTGGAATTCATTCTCATTAGCACTAATGCTTCGTGGTGTTAAAATTAGCTTCATTGCTTGAATGCAAATACAGGTGCCATACACTACAGACAGTAAATTGACTTCTATCATAATCATCAGCCATGATCAATCCACTGCTGTATTGAAGGTCTTCCCAAGTCATCGCCAACCCTCACAATCGTACGATGAAACAATCCACCCAGTGCCCGCATAAGGGTTGACTTTATTGCTCCATCTCCTCGGTTTACGTACTGAGGAGTTTACTCCTTTGGCTGTCACGCCATCGTTATATCATTTACCACCGGCCATCGTCCCTTCTAGAGCCACAGCATCCTGGTAAGGTTTTTCTCATGTGTAGGGTTGCACTGTTCTGGGAGCAATCTGAACGGATTCTTTGTCTGGTAACATGACACCAACAACACAAACGGTATAAGATTTGGGGAGAAGACAAAACAAGGATTTCGATCAATGTGTCAATGCATCCTTACGCGCCTAATATCTATTTTCCACTGTACAATTTTTTTTTTTTTTTTACCAGGTAAGGCCCATTGAGCAATAGATCTCTTTTCAGAAGCGACCTGGCCACAAATGATAGCCGAACGAAGTGGCTTATCACGTGGATATTTATAGCAGCCAAATACTCTAAACGTGTGAGACGTTGATTCTAAATGTGGAGAAGAAAACCGGAGGACCCGGAGAAAAATCCATGCGACCACGGGGAGAGAGACATGCAAACTCCAAATATACAGGAGTCAGGGTCGAGATAGAACCCACGACCTCCTGTATACCAGGCGAGGTATTTAACATCTCGCCACCGTGCCACGCGCACACACCTGTGATGAACGCCTGCGGGTATTTTGCTGGGAAGAGGGCAGCCAGGCCATACAGGCTGCCCAGAAACACGGCCGTTGCAGAGTTCACCACCACCACACACGTCATGGTCACTCCAAAGAACCCAGAGAGCCATGCTGAAGTGTCCACCTGAGAACGAGGTGAAACTTAATCATGATCGAGGTATTTTTGGGGTTAGATCGCATTAATAAAAATGCGTCGTTAACCCGCCATCATCCGACGCAGCCAATTCTTAAGTTTTGTCAAGTAAATAAATAGTAAATGTCGTGGGTTTACTCTCCAACACACTGGTGTGCTGAAGTAGTAACTAATTGGCAGGTTTTGTTTACGTGACAAACCTTACTCATTGGATCTGTCGGGTGGTGGTGTGTTTAACGAACCATTTACATTTACACGATCCAACCGAAAAAACCTTTATGATTTTTTTGGTGGCAAAAGCCTAATACGTGTTAAATTGAAAGGTGAACTTAATATAAGTCCACGTGGATTAGGGATGGATTGACGCACCACCACGAGCTATTTTATGAATTTATATTATTCGGGGATGGGGGGGGGCGTGACGATTCTATGAAGCTCAAGGAAACGAGAGAATGTACTTCGAGAGTATGACCACCGTGGAGATGGAATAAAGAGATCGCTGAATGTGCAGGAGTGAGACCGATTGTGGCGCCTCCAGACAATGAGGGATGGCAACGGTGGATAAACCACAACTGATGATAAACATTTTTAGGCGGTACATTTTTTTTTTTACGAAAATGAGAATCAGGACAAAGGTCTTTAATATCCAAAGTACAAGCACAACTTTGATTTCGCTCATTTCCGATTTGAGTTTTCACCCAGAAGGGAAAATTTAGATATGACTTCCTGCCGAAACCAGTTTTTTATTTTTTGTCTTTCTTTAGAAGTCACCAATCTGATGATTGACCGTGCTTGACATCAGGGCCAAGATAATATCGTTCAACAATATGCTGTGTCTACAGACAGGCAGTATATGAACGCCTAAGGCGAAATACATTCATATTTAATTCCACCTGTCAATATATGACTTCCATTGGCAATATTTGATGACAAGTTTCACATGAGGTGAGATAGATTGCATACGAATACTGACACTTCATGTTATACGTAGGTTTTTTTGTCTGAAGTGTTAAAATACATTTGTATATAGAATCCATTCATTGATTAAAATTAATTCTTAAGCTCATGATAGATGCATCAAATAGTGCAAGAAGAAGCAATTATTTATGACTAATGCAAATGACATGCAAATGATATCAGAGCATTACATATGGTCTAATGGCGCCAAAAAAACTTTACAAATGAGACTGAGCGCGAGATGAAATGCAAACTAAAGAGTGCAAAAAAGACAAATTATATTTTTTTATTGATTTCTGACAATTCATCATGCCGCTTGGGAGTGGGTAAATCAAACAATTAATAAATCTATTTGTTAAATCCTTTATATATCACCAGAGGAAAGCCCTTAGACTCATCCTTTTTTCAAGGGGGGGGGACCGTTAATTGCCTATTGGAACACAAGCCTAATTAATAGGAACGAACTTTGTCTCAAAAAGAGGATGTGCTTAGAAGGAGACCGAGAAAGATTGTACCTTGACCAAGGCGGCCGTTACGGCAAATATGAGCAGCATGGTTGCCAGGGAACACAGCACGCGGACATTTGCTGACAGCCTTCAAATCACAAAACAGCGCGAGTCAACCAAATGGAAACAACCCACTTGGCACAACATCACATGACTTGGCGTCCCGTCAGTAAATCCAGAATTTGCAATCATAGCACTTTTATGCAGGAAAATAACCAGTCTCATTGCACAACGGAGGGGGGGGGGGGTCACAGACATTGTTATGCATCCCATGCTAAAGGATATTGCAGCATGGTGATGCGTACCATTGGACGAAATTACATTTAATAACGAGCTACGCAAAGGAATATTTATGACAACGTCAGATCAGGTAAACTAGCCGGAGTCTGCTATCAGTCACCCTTTCTTGACGTCTGTGTAATGAACATATCAGTCAGGCAGCACGTGATTGAACCATTATCCGCGCTTAAACGGCAAATCTTGCGACAACGCTGCACAGACAACTTTATATTGGTGACGCCTCCACGTACGACCATTCGTGTGGTTACACTTAACGCTGTACTGCCAAAAGGAGTTGCGATTGCAGAATTTGAAGCCGCTGCGTCTGTGTTTCCCTGTCATTAGCAGAAAGCGCAAGGGAGCTAAAATTGACGATGGGAACACAGTGTAATGGCTCGTCACTATACGTCCGGCTACTAATAGCTACCAATAAAATTTATAAAACGTGACTGAACTTGCAAATGCGACTTCCCGGGTGACATTCTAATGTTTTCCATTACAAAAGAATGAGCGCAAACATTTTTGCCGGTGACAATAAAAATCCAGGATCGCCGTGAAGGTTGGGCCCATGAGATGACACAGGTAAAAGGCTCGTGGGACGTTTCACTTGAAGGGCAGCCGTGCAATGTTACGCAAGAATATTGCAAGAGAATTGTAGGCACATATGTTTGTGCAGAAATATCATCTCCGGCCTGCCAATAAACTTACTGTGGCCGAAGAGATTTTTTTCACGGGACTTATTCCATAAATATCGTTTAAGTTGCAATATTTACCTTTTCAACCGATTAGCACAATAGGCTACGTACGTTGGGAAATAATTTCAACATACATACAAAGTACGATGGGTTTTTTTTCTTGTCAAGGCATTAGAGTTTATGAGCTGCAACCATAAACTCACTAAATTTGAGAACCTAGTTTACTCACACACGGCAGCTTGGATGCAAACTAAAAGTCTGCTCAGGGCTCCGATCCGAAGGCAAATATTAATTGCCTGCAAGTGACAACTTTTGCACATTGTTTACAATAAGTTTTTTTTATAGATGCTGTGGTTTTTTTAATCCTCACTATAATGCCATCGTGTTTTAGGCCGATCAGCATTGCAATTAATATGGAAGATTTAAGTTGATATTTTTTTTCAGATCAAGCGTATTATTTGTTAATATATATTTAACTAAATTTGTATTTTCAAAAACAAAAGATGATTTTTATTTTGTGATTATGATTTGATATCTATTTTTTATTTCGCTTATCTGTTATTGTTTATTGATTTATTTTACTTGACTTGTGTATGTCGGAGAAGCGGTGCTGTTTTATTGTTGATGAAACTCGATTTAAGAGCTTATTGGCTCAGAGTAATCTAAATATATAAAGGGAAATTTGTGAATATGTGTGTCTGTTCGAAATGTTTAGCATACTTCCCGACATGCAACAAACTTGAAATTTGGCATGTGGGTAGCTTCCAGACTGTACACAATGCAAAAAGTATAAATATACACTTTTGGATTTTGGGAGGGTGGGGAGCGCAATAATGGTCATATTTTGCACGGCAAGTGAGCGGTGACGTCACATCTGTGATATCCCCCACATGCGGCACCGTCACGCAGTGTGCCTGCTAACGACACGCATCCCCCCCACCCAAACCCTCCGCGTAGGCCGTGTATTAATCTAAGACAAGAATCCAAGTCCCGGGCGAAGCCGGGTAGGAAAGCAAGTTCAAATTAAACTGAACTGAACCTGGCCACCTGGGGTGATTAATAAGTATAACCCGTAAAAACAAAGTTTTTCACTATAAATCCTTTATATGCGTGGCAGCGAACTTAATATAAAGGATTTAAAAATATATTCGCCTGTGGAGGACGCGGGGATCGATCCCGCAACCTTTGGCATGGGAAGCGAGGGCGCTACCAACTGCGCTACTCCGCCACGGCCTGTGGAGGGGTTACGCTCTGGGCTCTAACACTCTGACGTTCAGCCAAAGCCATGAATGTGTTCTATTTGAATATATGTAAAATAATTTTTTTTTGCCTAAAAAGTGTAAAATTTTGGCAATTTTTTTTCACGAGCAATAATTGTCTGGCACAACGAGTCTGTGTGGAAAATGTCAGCTCGATTGGATCACGGGAAGTGGGTTAAAAAACGACCGAAAGATTTGCACGGTCCTAAGCAAGCAAGCAAGCACGCAAGCAAGCAGAGCAAGCACGCAAACTTAATATAAAGGATTTAAAAAGGGATGATCATGCGATGGCCCCGACAAATAACTTTGTGCAGATATGTAGTAGGAAGACTCTTACTTGTTAATTAGAAGAACATTGAGCACCGAGACAAAGACGTTGGGAACTGTGGACGCTATGGACAGGTAGCTCTCAAAATACACCTGAAAGACAAACAAAATATACACAACAAAATACACGGTGTGAAAGATCAACATTTACATTGATCGTTTTAAATGGGTGAACAAAGAACTTCACTCCGTAATTAATATTCCCCTTTTCAACAATGTGAGAGCCCATTGAGATGAATTATCCCCTTCGCAAGAGGCAAGGAATAATATTTGTCCTATGCCATGACAATAGTATGATTATTTTTCTTTTGTTTAGACGTGACAAATGCTAACATTCAATGTGACCCGAGCTTTATTCTCAAATGAGAACTACTCCATTCATTACTGTGAACAGAATGGAGATGATTGGTGGGTTGGGGTTTTGGGAAACCCTGGATGTAAACAAAATAAATCACCTTTTGCTCCATATCTGTGTGTAAAAATAAGGAACGGTTTAAAATCATGGCCATACAGATTTACTTTAACAAGCACTATTTGTATAACCACCCACATGTAATGGTGCGTGCATATATTTTATGTCCCACGTAAAATGTGGTTTTGGGGGGCAGTAATTTAACAAAACTTAAAATAGTACTAGAAGCTCTAAAAACAAACCGCGTGCAATCATGTGTACCTGTTGTGAGCTGCATCTCCACACTGTGTAAAACACGAAGTGCCAGGGAGTCTCAGTTTCGTGCTTGTGCTGTGCATAAGACTGTGGCGTTGGATTGTGCAGACCAGATTTGACTTGCGATTTTTGATAGTTTCAGTGATGTTCGTTTTTACCTTTCATATATTTGTTGAGAAAACAAATATCATATATTGGGGAACCCCCACCCCTCAATGAGGCCAGTTTTAAGGACACACTGAATTGTGCTTTTTGTACTAATGGTTTATTGAGAGAGCTATTACAAATCATATTTTTTTCTCATAAAAATGGCTTGATGAGACCCAGGAGGTCGAAACTGCTTTAGATTTTGCTTGCTTAAACAACTGCTGCTGGCTAACATACAGTACGTTTGGAAGGCTACTCTCCACCGATTACCGTATTTTCCCGCATATAACCCGCGGGGTATACCACTTTCTACAAAAAAAACAAGACCCTGCGGGGGTATATGGAGGTGCGGGCTATCCCAACAATATTTGACACGTGTGACATGTCACGACTCGTTTAATTGTTTCATGGTAGGACTATCCACTATGCAACACTTACCTTTGACTAAAGCACTGCTGAATAAACCACTCACACTAAAATTGCACATGTTATCAAGTTTTAAATGAATTGCTTGTACAATTAAACGACAATGTTTGAAGTGCGTGCACTGTTTACCGGCGACGGGAGAGCTGGGAGGAGCGAGAGGTGGGGGGGCCAGGCAACGGCGTTACGGTAGTGCTGCTATTATCTGTGCAGTGCGCAATCTACCAGTACTAAAACTGGACTTACTTATCTACCAGTTATGTGTTACTTATTTATTGGATATTTACTTTTATTACTTATTTACGGTTTTAAGTTCACTCGTTTTCGGTTAGTTTGTTTTCTTTGTGCACGTTATGATTTTAATGTTAACAATTGATAGTGGAATATATTACAAATGTAAACTTCGGATTAATATGATGGAATTAAGCTGCAGTAACGACGTTAAATATATGAATCCATGCGGGGTATATGGAGGTACGGGCTATCTGAAATTTGTTTTACACAAAACGCAATTTTTGCGGGGTATATGCGTCTGCGGGTTATATGCGTATGCGGGCTATATGCGGAAAAATTCGGTAATTACAAAATATACGTCGTGTTTACATGGAGATTTAATTTATTTCCCAAAATGCTCCACTGCAAGTAAAGGTGCAGCCATGAAATATCTTGCTCGCGGCAGTGCTGGGGGGGGTCCCCACGAGAGAGAGCTTTGGACAGCACCTCTAGAGGGTGTTTGGCCTACTCTTCCATGCCATACATCTTGGAAGATGTGAGAGCACCCACACTTTACCCCACCACACACGACATGCCAATCGACTGCGTAACACCCGTTTATACCGCTGGGTGGACAAAGGTGGGGGATTTAAGAAACTTTCACCGTTGTTTCAACTTCCTTGCTGGGAGATTAAAATGTCGACAACTGAAAATGCAGCTAATAGCTAAGTGGACTTTACCTGGTAAAATAAAAGGTTATCTTTAGCGATTTGCTCACCTTTCCTATACTTTGCACTCCTAGAATGTTTTTGTATTGTTTTGTCGTTATAACTTTCTAACCCGCCCCGACTGTACATCTGTGAAAAAAATAGCTTCACAGCTCATCGGAATACTCCTGTACGAAGAAAGATTTTCATTCTGATTCTGAAGTGTGCTCACTATTACACCTTGTTCCACATATACAGCTTCTAGGTGAAACGGCACCAAGAATAATGAACAGTGCAGCAAAACGCATGTACATCACGGTCTACACAACCTAAGGAGAGATTGCACGTAATGTTACGCGAGTGGTAATTGACACAGCCTTTCTGCATAAATGGGCAATTCTACTACAGTAACGGAGTAATAAAAAAGCATTAGACACAGCGATGAAATTGGATCCAAAGTATCATAGTAACCTGCTGTGTAAGGAAGTTTTACGTCTACAAGAGCCCCAATGATGCTTACGTTAGACATTGTAATTTTTCAGGTTAATTGTCCCATGTCGAAATTGTTTACCCAAAAAAGGACCAAATATACTGTTTAATTACAACGTCAAATAAAGAATGGCACAACACTCGTTTAATGTGCGAATAAAGTAGGAATGTATCCTCAATGTGCATTAGGGTGGAACGATGCATCGATTCATATCAGTTCTTCAGCTCATGATACATTTAATCATATCACATGTGCAGGGAACAACGTTGACAATGCATCATGTTGTATGCAACGGCTTTGTGTCAACCATGCACAACCATTACAGGGACTCTTCCTACTTACGAACATTCAACTTACAAACTTTCAAAGATACGAACAAACCTGTCCGTATGTCCAGTTGCCTGTTCGGACCGAGAATCGTAAGCTCAACCGCCACGCAATAGACGACGGTGGTGGCATCTACATCCGCAGAGCATGAATAACCAGTGGTATCTACATCTACAGGAGATTATACAACTTTTAAAGCCATTCCCCGTGTTTAGTGTACATGCCGTACAACGTGTTTTGAATCGACAGGAGTAAAGTTGGACTTGCGAACAGACCTGTGGAACCTAACTCGTTCGTAAGTAGCGGAGTCCCTCTACTTATGGGAGCTGTAGTCGTGCAGTGGTTCGCACACTGTACTGTACTGGACTATGAACCTGGAAACCTAAATCCGAATTCCGGCCATGGTTAACATCAGTGGCAAGTGATACAGGATTCAGACCTGGTCCTCCCCATTCACGAACCCGCACTGACCAACATGGTGAAGTGTGGGGAAACGAACTTTAAAGGACTGATATGGCATTGCGAGGCCTACATACAGCAGTTGATCGACAAAAGGACATACTCATAATATAGGTTTTTGGGTCAGATCGCGTTATTTATAAATGTGTCGTAGCCCTCCACCACCCGACACGGCCAAACAGTAAAACATGTGTCACGTTTTTCAAAGGACAAAATAATTCACTTCTTTAGCCCACCGGTGTGCTGAAGAGAGAATCAACAGCATTTTAAAATTTCAGTACAACGTTTCACTGATAATTACAATGAGCTTCATCAGGCAAGAATGGTGAAGCTCTCCTGTTGCTTCCGGTCTTAAATAGAGCAGCATCAGGGTGAAAAACGTGACACATTTGTTTACTGTTTGGCCGTGTCGGGTGGTGGAGGGTTACGACACATTTATAAATAACGCGATCTGACCCAAAAACCTATTTTATGAATAATATTGGTCGCGAAAGCCTACGTGTTCAATTGAAAAGGACGTACATCTGCATTAGAATGTCTGGTCAATTTTGTCAAATGAGTGTTAATGCTTGTGGGAGTAAACTGGAGTACCAAGAGGAATCCCAACACGCTCAAAAGGATTACATTCAGAGATCTGCTTAATGGGACCATGAACCTATGGTGCTGTACTGACCATTTTGTTCTCATGACCACCTCATTGCCTGTATGTTTGGGAGTCTTCCAAGGGATTAATTTGCAATGGGGACACAGAAGTACTGGGGTGCATAAATGAAAAAGGCCTATTTGGGTAAGATTCTGATGCAATAATTGGCCCAAACTCAAATGTTATCTAATCTTTCTGCCCTGCTTTTGCGATGAATTAGAGCCTTTGCATCAGCCGGTATCCAACTGTATATATATTCTTCTATTGAAAGGGTGCATGTCTAAACATGACACCAACAGTTAATGCACTATGCAACGCAAGCAATTATCAAATTATAAGCTTAAAGGAGTTTAAAACATTGCATGACAAAGGAGTTTAGTTTCTTTTTGCGCGTACGCGCTTGGCACCAACCAAGCCGCTTAAATAATTAAAGAGATGCGTCGGGCAAAACCCCGACTGGGCACCACGTATGCCAAAAACCCCAAACTCACGAGCAGATCTGAATTGGACGATTGTTCCGAGGAGCTGTTGCCAGCACTGAACTTGTAATCCCAGTAGCCCTTGGCGGTACTGAAGAAGTACCAAGGCAGCAGGGAGCCCAGTCCCAGGAGGTAGAAGGACAGGTAGGTGGCGTGGTATGGGTCCGACAGGTCCTGAGATAAACAGCTCCTCACGATGCCTTCACCGCCTCTTCCTCTTCCTCGCGAACGCTCGTCCATGTCGGTCACGAGTCTGGCGTTTTGCGTGGCGGCTGTGTACGAAAGAGACAAAGTATGTGTTATTTTAACACGTAGGCTTTCGCGACCAATATTATTCATTCTGGCGAATTGCCCGATGATGCTGGATGCAATTACCAGCAAAACGTCGTACTCAAAAATTGTAAATGTTGTGGTTTCACGCTTCAACACACCGGTAGGCTAAAGCAGTGAACTATTTGTCTTTGTCAACGTGACACTTTTTTACTGATTGGCCGTGTCGGGTGGTGGAGGGTTACGACACATTTATAAATAACGCGATCTAAACCCAAAAACGTTGAATATGAAGGTATGTATTATATTGAAACGGTTGGCTTCGCATAAAGACCCATTCACTACCATCGATGCAAGACTCAATACACCCACGTACACTGTGTATTACATCTTTGCAAAGGCGTATCCACAGTCAGCTATTCACAGTCTGGTGAACTGCAATCCAAAAGGATTAACATTCATCAGCCAGCCTGACATTACTGACCACCAAACCCCATCCACCATTTCCTGTATGTCTCCATGTCTGTAAAACTCAGCATTTCACATAGATGGTCGGTCATCTGATGTAATTTTTACACAATTTTGATAAACTCACTGTCTGTTGTCGTATCCTGCCATTACTCGTACGGTACATTTCATTAAAGCGTGTTTTTAAAAATATTTTTCGTCATTAACTTGTTATTTTATATTGCTTTAGGGTTAGGAAGAGTAGTTCAGAGGTTAGGGTTCATGACAGATGCGTTGTCACGTTCCGAACCTGTCCTTACAGGTCATACATGAAAGAGCTTCATAGCTCATCAGATTTCTCCAGGATAAATAAAGATTCTGATTCTGCCTCACCACCACACTTATATGGAAATAGTAATATCCCAGCCTTATCACACATGTTAGGCCAGCCCATATGTTTGTTAGAAGGCAGCATTAATGATGAATATGGTGAGGTTTTTGTATCATTTGTACTTGAACGCCACTGCCAACAGAATACATTCATAATTGATTTGTTGCCAGAAAAAAGGTAAAAAAACCCTATTCTTATATTTTGGTACTGGCAAAGGTGGTCAAATGATGAAATAGATTTGTTGGTATTCAAAAACGAGTCATTTAAATGAGACATGACTACTCACTTTCATGGCCATGTCACAAATTGGCAACGCAATGCCTGCCATCCCGCACTTTTTAGGAGGCACGAGTTCATTCATCACCTCGCACTTCTGAATCCCCAAAAAAAAAAAGTCTGCCAATGCGCGAGGCTGGCCCGGAGATGCCAGCAAAGCAAGTGGATCGAATGCATTCGTGCAGAGATTTGGAATCCATAACAGGTTGTTTTTTAGCGTTAGATAGCGTAAATATATAAATGTGTCGTTAAAACCCGCCACCACCCGACACAGCCAACTAGTAAGGGCTGTCACGTAATCAGAACATGCCAATTTGTCACTAGTACATCACACCGGTATGTTGGAGAGCCAAACCACAACATTTACAATCCGAGTACCCTTTTATATCCGTGGGTTTCCTCCAAGTACTCTGACTTACGACCAACACGCCACACACTCGTTAATGGCATTGGCCAAACATCCCGATGCGGGAAACCTTCGTCAAAAAAGCCTTGAGACCCGGTTGAGGCCTTGCGGTGGATGTTAGAGCCTTGTTGTTGTTACGCTGTACCACCACCACCTCGCACGAAACCCAATGCTGGATGGGGCGACATGCCGCGTACAGTTTGCAGACGAGTTGTGGTAAAATTGTTTTGAGAATGGGGTAAAAAAAAAAAGAGGAACTCGTGAATAAGAAAAATATGGCTACAAATGAATACCTTGTGTAGAGTCCGGGCGAGAGCAGCGGATTGCTGTCCGTCCTGTGTTTTTCTGGCTTTAAGAGGCACACCCGCTAACAGCACTTGCTCCAAGTGTATTCAAGCCTAGAGGTAAAAGAAAGTTGTTCAAATACAAAATTATAGCGGTAACGTTTCCCGTCGTTCAGTGACACGTATCATACACATTTAGTTTTTTTTTTGCAGGGCGAGATTCGCACATTGTGAAATCGTGAGAGACGGTGGTGGTGACTCAGGGATGTCTTCATCCAGCAGTGGATTGCTCAAGTTCAAGTTCATTTATTAGGTATAGCCCTGTGAGCCATTCGGCTCTGGAATCGGGTGCAACCGCAACAAACAAAAAACAAAAACATGAACAAGAATACATCTTATAGTGACTATGTGCAAACAGAAAATCCAAGAAAAGACAGCAAAATATTGCAGAAAAAGCACCGTACACCAACACTGTGTGCAAAAATCCCAGTGGGATGCAAGTCAAACAACAACAACAACCACAAGACAACTTAGATTAAGGCCATCAGTCTAACTCTGTACTACAACAAACATGGCCAAACCAAAAAACTTTTCGAAAATCACTAAATTAAAGCCATAAAAGCAATGAAACAGTGGTCATAGGAACTGTGACCGAATTTTCACAATAAACGACGTAAACAACATGTACTACCAAACTCTGCAGCCATAGCTGGCTGCATGAGTCATCAGGTGTAAAAAGGCAATAACTGTAGTTATTTTTCTGTGCCTTTTTACACCTGATGAAGGAAGCTTGTGTTGCCTCCGAAACGTCGTGATTTATTATTTTATTTCTATTTATTTTTATTTTTACCTACGTGACTTCCAGTTGTTATTTCACTATACATTGTGTATATATTGTACTCAATGTAGAAACATTCCAGTTGTTATTTCACTATACATTGTGTATACATTGTACTCAATGTAGAAACATTCCAGTTGTTAGTTCACTATACATTGTGTATACAGTATATTGTACTCAATGTAGAAACATTCCAGATGTTATTTCACTATACATTGTGTATATATTATACACAATGTAGAAACCAGAGGTGGGACAAAGTCATTGTTATGCAAGTCCAAGTCGAGTCGCAAGTCATCAAATTCATGACTCGAGTCTGACTCGAGTCCAAGTCACATGACTCGAGTCCACATCTCAGAGGTGGGACAAAGTCATTGTTATGCAAGTCCAAGTCGAGTCGCAAGTCATCAAATTCATGACTCGAGTCTGACTCGAGTCCAAGTCACATGACTCGAGTCCACACCTCTGGTAGAAACACTCCAGTTTTAAGTACTGTTAAACTACTGTTATAGTGTAATAGAGATGTATTGGGTGTGAGATCATGTAAATGTGTCATTAAACCCGCGACAAATTAGCCAATTACTAAGGTTTGTGACGTACACAAAACATTACAATTCGTCACTAGAACATCATCACACCGGTGTGTTTAGAGCGTTAAAAGTACACCATGCAGTAGTGGATAGATCATCTCAGCTGATCATAACGAGGCCAACAACATCGCAAGCCACACACACACACAACGTACGCACTGTAATGATATAACACAATATAGTATAACTGTAGTTGAATATAAAGTCACGTAGAAGGGAAATAATACAATATTACTGCTAATATTTTATTTTACTGCTAATCCTACTTCCTCCCTTTATGACTGCTAATCCTACATAATACACGAGCATAATATGACTTTGAGACCCCCCCCACCACCTACACATTCCACAAGTAGTGACTATTCCCATATCTGCATTTTCCATCAATATGCTAAATCCCTCTGTTGATATGTAAACTCCTTTGTCAAGGCTCTCTCCTCCTCTAATCCAGCTTAAATATACGCTGCAAAGCTTAGTGGTGTTCATTCAGACGCGGTCTTTCCGACAGCCCTGTTCTTCACCTGAGGACGGTTGCTTGCGTTGTGGCCGAAACGTCGTGAGGATTTTTATTTTATTATGTTTAATTTTATTTTGTTTTATTTTTTATTATGTTTCATTTTTATTTTATTATGTTATATTTTTATTTTATTATGTTTTATTTTTTATGATTGTATTATTTCCCTTCTACGTTACTTTACCGAAAGAACCAAGAAGATGAATCCCTGCAGTCACGAAAGCTTTAAATCGAAATGTAGTTGAATAATCATTCGCAGCAGCAGCCTTGCTCTATCCACTGCTGGACAAAGGCCGTGGTTCTTACCTTCCGAGGCGAGGCGCGGCTTTTGCCCTCGATTATTTCACGACAGAGGAGACACCGGTGAAGCCAAGAATGACCGAAAGACCGCAACATTACAGAACGCGAGAACACAATTGCCGCATTGTATAAACTATTTGTTTTTACCGCGTTAGAACAGAACACACGCGAGTCTAACACGGGGACGAGACAGTGGACATGCGCTCACATCATCATCAACGCCGCCACCACTTCCTCTTCCCTGCCGTTCAGGAGGATATGCTGATGATGCTGACGATGATGCTGCTTAGGTTTCGCTTTCGGTCTCCCCCCCCCACCCGCCTTTTGTGAGCATGCGTGCCCGTTCTATGAAATACAATCGCACCTTCGTGCCCTATGTTAGTGAGCTCTATGAAATATAACAGCTGCGTCCTATACGGTCTATGAAATACAATCGCACATTCGTACCGTTAGTAGGCTCTATGAAATATAACAGCCGTGTTCCATACGGTCTATGAAATACAATCGCACGTTCGTACCTTGTTAGTGGGCTCTATGAAATATAACAGCCGTGTTCCATACGGTCTATGAAATACAATCGCACATTCGTACCGTTAGTAGGCTCTATGAAATATAACAGCCGTGTTCCATACGGTCTATGAAATACAATCGCACGTTCGTACCTTGTTAGTGGGCTCTATGAAATATAACAGCCGTGTTCCATACGGTCTATGGAATACAATCGCACGTTCGTACCCTGTTAGTGGGCTCTATGAAATATAACAGCCGTATTCCATACGGTCTATGAAATACAATCGCACGTTCGTACCCTGTTAGTGGGCTCTATGAAATATAACAGCCGTGTTCCATACGGTCTATGAAATACAATCGCACGTTCGTACCCTGTTAGTGGGCTCTATGAAATATAACAGCCGTGTTCCATACGGTCTATGAAATACAATCGCACGTTCGAACCCTGTTAGTGGGCTCTATGAAATATAGCAGCCGTGTTCCATACGGTCTATCAAATACAACCGTGACCCCGATTGTATTTCATAGATCGAATGGGGGAATGCAATCTTGTCGAAACTTGCTTATGCGGTCTGCGATATATCGCAAACCCAGTGGCGACTTTGGGGAGGCCTTCGTCCAGCATTGGATTGAGCATGGCTGGATTATAACCGATTGCCTGCGTGGTCTACAAAGTGTAATGTATTCTAAGAGTTTCCATATACAGTACAGGGTGCAGTAGAATCACTACTTGTACACCCATTGCTTGTGTGGACTATGACATTCAATCAAGTTAAAGAAACTCATTATCTTGTGAGTTCTACCAAATACAATACGCGGCTTTAATGATGTCATCACTAGCCAATTGTCATCTCTATCATGGGAGTCCAGTTTACCATGGGAGTCCAGTTTCCATGGGAGTCCAGTTTACCATGGGAGTCTAGTTTCCATGGGAGTCCAGTTTACCATGGAAGTCCAGTTTTCCATGGGAGTCCAGTTTACCATGGGAGTCCATTTTCCATGGGAGTCTAGTTTACCATGGAAGTCCAGTTTCCATGGGAGTCTAGTTTTCCATGGGAGTCTAGTTTACCATGGGAGTCCAGTTTACCATGGGAGTCCAGTTTACCATGGGAGTCCAGTTTTCTTTGGGAGTCCAGTTTACCATGGGAGTCCAGTTTTACCATGGGAGTCCAGTTTACCATGGGAGTCTAGTTTTCCATGGGAGTCTAGTTTTCCATGGGAGTCCAGTTTACCATGGGAGTCCAGTTTACCATGGGGGTCCAGTTTTCTTTGGGAGTCCAGTTTACCATGGGAGTCCAGTTTTACCATGGGAGTCCAGTTTACCATGGGAGTCCAGTTTACCATGGGAGTCTAGTTTCCATGGGAGTCTAGTTTACCATGGGAGTCCAGTTTACCATGGAAGTCCAGTTTACCATGTAACGTCGGACAAGATACTAATCTTTTCTTTAAGTTCAAGTGATTAATGGGCTATCGTTCGTATTTTTTAACCCTATTCAACATTGATACGTTATTAAAGTCAACGTGAAGGTTACCAGAGTCCTTAGCATTATAAAAGCTCCCAATATAATTAACCTCGATCAACAACGCTCGTAATACCGTATGTTTTTTTGTTAAGTAATTTCTCACCCCATTTGTATCCCCACTGCGACGCTATGTGTTACAAAGAGAAATGCCAACGGGGTAACATGGTGGCTAGGAGATGTTAACTCCTTTGCCTGGTATACAGGAGGTCGTGAGTGCGAATCCGACCCTGACGCCTGCTGTATATTTGGAGTTTGCGTGTCTCTCTCTCTCCCCATGGTCACGTGGATTTTTCTCCGGGTCCTCCGGGTTTTCCCTCTACATTTTGAAACACGGGCTTCGAGTATTTGGCTGCTATAAATGTCCACGTGATAAGCCAATTCGTTGAGCTATCATTTGTGGCCAGATCGCTTCTGAAAAAGAGCTACGTTAGCCTTACCTGGTAAAACAAATAAAAAATAGTTAAATAGGATACCATAGAGCTAGATCTGAGAACCCTTCGGGTGCGTGACCTCAATTCAGCACGGTAGAGGGCAGCACCTTCCCATCTGCCCTGTTTATGACAGCAATGTTCGTAGCATGACACTCAAACTGACGTTTTAACAGTAATAATATGAATATATTTGACCTTTTTGGCAATCAAACACGAGGTGTTATGATGCCAAACACCAAATAGATACATTTTGCAAGATGCCAAGCCTGCGTTAACCACAAGTAATTGTGGTGAACATGCAAATAAACATCCTCTGATAGGTGATCTAACCCAAAAAAACCTATATTATGGATAATTGTGGTCGAGAAAGCCTACGTGTTAAACCAATGCTCTGATAACACTATGTAACACGATTTTTGTCCCTGGGTAGTAAGTGTTATTTTTTAATTGCTTATGCCTACAAAGTATAGAAAATGGCTATTATTCTCCACAAACTTTGCTTTTGTGACTAGGACTTTATGTGAAGGAATGACACAAATACACACATTTTCTCATTGAAAATAGGTAAATGTCAAAAACACGTTCCTTCGGAGTGGGCAGGTAGGAACTTGGTTGGACAGCGCATTCGTGCACGACAGACAGACAAATAATCCCTGGTGGGCAGTGTGGAACCTGTTGTTCCTACCTGTATGTATAAAAGATAACTTGACTTTAGGTAGCCAGGCAGACAGCCCCCTTAACTATCGCCCCCCCCTCCCTTAGGCCCCTCCCCCCTTAGGCCCCTCCCCTGACCCCCTTTCCCTTAGGCCCCTCCCCTGACCACCCCCCCCATATCCTCAGGCCCCTCCCCTGACCCCCCTTCCCTTAGGCACCTCCCCTCTCCGTACCCGGCAGTAGGTCTCCACCAATCAAAGAGCTCTATGGGAACCTCATTTGCCAGTAAAAATATGATAATTGGTTCTTTACCAAGGGTAAAGAACCAATTATCAATCAAAGAGCTGTTTACCTGACTCCCCCCTTCCTTAGGCCCCTCCCCTGACCCTCCTCCCTTAGGCACCTCCCCTCTCCGTACTCGGCAGTAGGTCTCCACCAATCAAAGAGCTGTTTACCTGACTCCCCCTTCCTCAGGCCCCTCCCCTGAACCCCCCCCCCCCCCCTCAGGCCCCTCTCCTGACTCCCCCCTTCCTTAGGCCCCTCCCCTGACCCTCCTCCCTTAGGCACCTCCCCTCTCCGTACCCGGCAGTAGGTCTCCACCAATCAAAGAGCTGTTTGTAAGGTCTCCACCAATCAAAGAGCTGTGTGTATTATATATTTATTTATGTACGACAGACAGACAGTCAGACAGCTAAATAATCCCTGGTGGGCAGTGTGGAACATTGTTCCTCCCTGTATATCACTGTCCTGGTCACAAAAGCAAAGTTTGTGGGTAATAATAGCTATTTTCTGTACTTTTGAAGCATAAGCAATTAGGAACTAACACTACCCAGGAACAAGACAAATTGTTACACAGTGTTATTAATGGAGTAGATTAATGATTAACTTTGCTTTTGTGTCCTGGTCACAAAAGAAAGGTTCGTGGTGAAGAATAGCCATTTTATGTACTTTTGAGGAATAAGCAATTAGAAAATAACACTACCGAGGGACAAAACATTTAATTGTTAACGGTGTTATCTACGCATTGACTTTGAAACTGATTTGCCAACATCAGAGACAGCAGCCTTCTTCATGGATTTGTCTCACCAGTTTCAGACCAGAGAACGCAAAAAATGCCTTCTGTCCGTCTGGCATTGTTATTCCGAGCTCGCATCTAACGTAATGATCGTAATGCCTTCTCAGACTGGAGGTAATCTTCCCAAACGAAACTAACACGTTTTATAATCACTCTTTGGTTCTTTCGGTAAATGTCACGTAGAAAGAAAATAAATTAATTCTAGATTTGACGCTTTCGTGTCTGCAAGGATTCATACTCTTAGTTCTTTCGGTAAAGTCACGTAGGTAAAAAAGCGAATGGACCTATGAGAGCCTGGTAAATGTTTAGAGAGAGAAATAGGCAGTATGATAAAACAAACTTAGCAAAAATTTTGGAAATGGAATGCAATGCTCATAAGTCCATTCGCTCTTTCTCTCCCCCGGCCGCTTTGGGGTGGATTTCCACACAACTCTCTCTAAAATTGACCAGTCTGGCTGGGTCTTTCATTGACATGTTAATTTCTCTGCTCCAGCAGACCACCCCTCTCTCTCTATTTAAGGCCACGATACAGAGGCATTGGGTCTCGGTGTCTTCCTCTGCTTGTGTGTCTGTCTGTGTGTCTCCGTGTCTGTGTTTTGTCTCTCTCTCAAATTTAGTTCTACCTGATGACGACTGCTTGTATTACAATCGAAACGTCGTATTCTATTATTTAATTTATTTTCTTACTACGTGACTTTACCGAAAGAACCAAAGCGTCATTCCTACAGTCACAAAAGCTTCAAATCAAGTTTGACATTTAATAATGTTGTGTAGGTTTGTGCTGCTGTAGCATCGCTCAGTGGCAGGGCCCTCATTAATTCTCATTTGCTGTTCTCTCTGGCCCGGAATCCCTTCCCCCAGCCATCCGTGCTGAAGACTCCCTATCCCGTTCAATTCGAGGCTCATGATTTTTTTTCTAACTCTCTCCCTTTTCATTTCACTGTAAAATATGCACAGTGTACGGTCACTGTGTCTGACCAGCGTCTTGAAAGGATGCGGTCACGTTTAGAATGCTGCGTAAAAAAAATCCACATCGGAGGGAAATGGCATTCTCTACTCTTAGGTTTTTTCTTTTCCCATCGGAAGACGGAGACTTGTGTTGCCTCCGAAACGTCGTGATTTAATTTAGTTATTTTCATTTATTATTATTTTATTATTATAATTTTTTACCTACGTGACTTTACCGAAAAAAACTAAGAGTATGAATCCTTGTAGTCACGAAAGCTTCAAATCTAGAATTAATGGAATTCTCTACCATCGAGCGCATGCATTATCTCTGCACGAGACTAACACGTGTTTAACAAAACTGAAATGTTGTGATACATATAACCACGTCTGTGAGCGAACCCTTATAACAAGAAATCTAATGTAACATTTTCGATACCTTGAATGTAGTAAAACATTACATTCTTGGGATATTTTACCTGCAGTGTTAAATGCAATAAAGTAGTGTACTTACGTGTTCAGTAGTCATGTAATTACATGTACGGGGTGGTCCAGATGTCTTGGGACCCCTATTTCATTCTCCAAAGCGTCATATTTTAAAAGCAAGGTTTATTTGCCACAGAAATGAATATGCAAAGGGAATAAAAATGTTAGGGGTCAATTAATTCGGGGGGGGGGGGGGGGTCACGAGACATCTGGACCACCCGGCACATCACTGCGCTACTTCCTAAGTATAGTTCAATACCCCATTAAATGCCATTGCATCTCGATTTAAAGCTTTCGTATCAGGGATTCATCTTCTTGGTTCTTTCGGTAAAGACACGTAGAAGGGAAATAATTAAATTATAAAAATAAAACATAATAAAATAAAATAATTGTATTCTTTTATTTAAAAAAAATAAAGGGAAATAATAAAATGATAAAAATAAACCATAATAAAATAAAATAATTGTATTCTTTTATTTAAAATAAAAGAATTTTATTTATTGTTTTATTTTTATTATTTTACTATTTCCCTTCTACGTGACTTTACCGAAAGAACCAAGAAGATGCCATTGCATCCTTCAGCGAACTCCAATGCAGGATTTGGGGCATCATTTCCGGTGGCTCTAGGCATTAGCAAAACAAAGTGAACATTCAGGGCCCCCCGCGCAATTATTGGGACTAGCCTAATGTCAGGTCACGAATTCATCTCTCATCCCTACGCCTCTCTCTCTCTCTCTTACGTCTAACTCCCATCGATGTGTCTCCAGTAATCTAAGTCTCCTCTCATTTAACTCAATCTGCGTCGCTCATTACTCATCTTTACACTTGTGTAGTGGTGATACGCGCTGGGTGTATATGTCGTGTGCCAGCGCGTATGTACGGGTGTGTGTGCGGTGACGCGCGCTGACGGGGAGGAGCAGGCGTCAGTGCGCGGGTGGGGGTAGTGCTGCTGATTGGCTGTGTGCCGGTGACGCGGCCAGAGGGAGTGATCGGGTAGCAGCGCGGTGTGATTGGTCGGGGAGTGGAAACACGCGCTGAGCGGAACCGGATCGTAAGGATAGCGCGTGGGGATTGGGTAACTGAGGAGCGGTGCCGACGTTGAGGTCCGCATCCGCTCCGCCTCCCGGGAAGAAGGGGTATATAAGGTGATGCACAGAGGAGCAGGGGGCAGAAGTGGAACCATCTAAGAATGAAGAGGAAGGTGCAGAGATAGAGCCCAGAGAGGAGAGTAATGGAGAGTAGAAGCTGAGTGATGTATAGTGTGTAGCCAGTGAGAGAGAACGGTCTACACGAGCTGAGTAATGTATAGTGTGTAGCCAGCGAGATAGAACGGTCTACACGAGCTGAGTAATGTATAGTGTGTAGCCAGCGAGATAGAACGGTCTACACGAGCTGAGTAATGTATAGTGTGTAGCCAGTGAGAGAGAACGGTCTACACGAGCTGAGTAATGTATAGTGTGTAGCCAGCGAGATAGAACGGTCTACACGAGCTGAGTAATGTGTAGTGTGTAGCCAGCGAGAGAGAACGGTCTGCACGAGCCGAGTATGCATACGGTGTAGCCAGCGAGAGAGGAAGGTCTGCACGAGCCGAGTATGCATACGGTGTAGCCAGCGAGAGAGGTGCAAAGTCTACACGAGGCGAGTGGGGAGTGTAGCAGAGGCGCAGAGTCTACACGAGGCGAGAGAGGAGTGTAGCCGAGGCGCGGAGTCTACACGAGGCACAGAGAGCCGGCAGCACAGGATCCAGAGTCAAGAGAAGCGCATTGTGAAGAAGAGAGGCCACGCGTTGTATTGTTACAAGTCAAGATTTAATAAAAGAAGTGTGTTCCCGTCAAGGAGTTTCCTGCCGTCATTTTCCAATACTTCATCTGGCGTCAGAAGTGAAACGGGCTTCCAAGTATGGAGACGAGGAAGACCCGTAGGACCCACGGGATTGACCGCGAGGAAGACCTGGACGACTCGGGGCCGCTGGTGGCGGGGGGTGAGGAAGAGGACTTGCCCACGCTGCAGGGTCCGTCGACGGCGCCGGCCGAGCGACCGGGGACAGACGCCGGGCTTCGTGAGGCGCACTCCCGACTGGCGGAGCTGCTGCTCGCCGCCGCGTCCATCTTGGCGGAGATCAGCTCGTCGGGAGGAGCGGGGACGGTGGGGGACATTTTACAAGGTCGCCCCGCAGATTCCCGCCAAAACGAATGGGGGATTCCCGCCATTGCGCCTGGGCCTACTCAAGGCGGGAACGGCGAGCGCCACGTGGTGGTGGGTTCCCAAGCGCGCGCATCGACGTCATCAGCGCGCGAGGGGGTCCGCCATCTTACGTCTGCTGCTGGAGCCGCCATCTTAGACACCGACGGACAGGCGGAGAGGAACCACGAGGCGGATGACTTCATTTTTCAACAGCGCCTGCCCACGTTGTCAGCCTTCAAGGCGGAAGGCGGAGACTGGGGCCAATTTCAGCGGAGGTTTTTGGCGCATCAAGAGATGTCAGCGTGGTCCGATGCTACGGCGCTGCGGGCATTGCCCGCCATGCTGGACGACGATGCGCTCGCGGCCTTCAGGGCTGCACGGAAGTCGGACCGCTCCACGCTGAAGGATGCGCTGGGTTTGTTGGCCAGGGTCTACGGGCCTCCCTCTACGTGCCGCCATCAGTTCTACGCAAGACGGAAAGCGGCCACGGAGACCGCGCTGGCCTATCGCACGGCGTTGCTGGCTCTTGCTGATGCTGCGTTCCCTCGGATGGACGAGGAGGGCCAAGACGCGATGGTTTTGGAGCAGCTGCTCAAGTTGGCGCAGGACCTGGGGGTCCCTATCAACACAGCTGACGAGATTGATATTTCTTCTTTGAGAGTCGCCACGTGTATTCAAGCGCACGAGGCCCTACAACGGAAGCAAGGCGTTGGTTGCAACGCTGCTGTCGTCGCAGCCCCGGGTTTGGTGGTCGCCGAACCCCAAGTCGTCAGCCCACGAGAGGAGGCGTTCGCCACGGGACGACCAGGGGACTGGAGGCCGGGGGCCCGGTCGCCTCTGCGATCGGGCCAAAAGTCGGAGCAACCAAGATCTACTCCGACCCTCGTCACGTGCTATAACTGCGGCCTCCGGGGCCACGTGGCGTCCGGGTGCCGCGCTCCGCGGCAGCGCGCCATGGGAGCTCGGCTGGACGACGACCGAGAGCCCAAGTCATCTCTACAATCCCCGGCAAGTCGCGGCACCTCACACGCTCGGCCTGTTTATTCGGCACACATGGGACGCCGCGTTGCGGCGGAGGAGGGCCGGTTAAGGTTCGGGGATTCGGTTCGGCGAGGGGGGTTCGGCCGGGACCAGGGAGACATTGAATGGGCGGAATTGGGGCATAGAATTGTGGCTGCTTCGGCGGGTTCGTCCGTTGTTACGGGATCTATTGATGGGGTTGAGATTAGGGTGTTAGTGGACACGGGGGCATCGGCAACTATTATATCGGACCTCATTTATAATATTCTTCCGGTCCAATGTCGTCCGCTGCTTCCAGTGGATGTGCCATTTTACGCCGCTAATGGGGGATCGTTGGGCATTATCGGTCAGGTTAGGGCGTCCATTTGCATTGGAGATATCAAATTGTCGGGACCCGTTTTCGTTTCGTCTTCTTTGGCAGTTCCGTGTCTTTTGGGCACTGACTTTTTGGCTAAAATGCCCATTAAAATTCTTATCGATCAACGATGCATTGAACTGCCATCGGGTCGCCGGATTTCATTTTTGACGGGCCCTACTGACATTCGGACGGCGTGCGCTACGATACAAGCGGTGGCGACGCAGACAGTGCAAGTGCCCCCGGGTTCACAGATGTTGATTCCCCTCCGGTTGCGGAAACCATGGGTGAGGGAGGCTTCGGGACAGAGTATGCTTTTGGGTCCTTCTAACAAGGCTGTCGGGGGTCTTGATTTATCGGTGGCTCACACTTTGGTGCGGGCTGACAGGGATCCGTTTGTGATGGTTTTGAACGCGGGGTCGCGACCAGCTTTCATTCCGCAGGGCACCATGCTGGCTCACGCGGCGCAGGTCCCTGGGGATGATGGGTTGGTTGCGCAGGTGGGCTCGAGCCCCGCGCGGAACGTTGAGCCAAGGGAAGACCTTGAGTGGGTCCATTCGTTATGTGCCGCCTCGGACGATTTGTCGGCGGCGCAGTTGGGTGCGCTGCGCGAGTTGCTCATTGAATTCTCTGATGTATTCAGTAAACATAAGTATGACATTGGGTGCACGGATTTGTTGCACCATCACATTGAAACGGGCGATGCGGCGCCGGTCAGGCTAAATCCCTTCCGACTGAGTCCCGTGGAGAAGGAACATGTTCAGTCGGCTGTTAACGATATGCTAGAAGCCGATATTATTTCGCCCTCCTCTAGCCCGTGGGGAGCGCCTATTGTGCTGGTTAAGAAGCAGGACGGGTCCCTGCGATTCTGCGTTGATTTCCGTCGCCTGAATAAGATCTCTGTGGCTGACGCGTATCCGCTCCCCAGGATGGATGAGTCCCTCGATGCATTGTCTGGTGCGCGATATTTTTCGACTCTTGATTTGTTATCGGGGTTTTGGCAGTTGCCGCTCGACGAAGAGTCGAAACCTAAGACAGCATTTCGGACTCCAGGGGGGCTGTTCCAGTTTAACCGGTTACCCATGGGACTTCACTCCTCTCCAGCGACGTTTCAGCGACTTATGGAGCTGGTTTTGTCGGGCTTGCAGTGGGATACATGCTTGATTTATATGGACGATGTCATTGTTTTCAGTAAAACGTTTGAGGAACACCTCCGGCGATTGAGAGGGGTGTTCTTGCGAATGCGATCGGCTAAGTTGAAATTTAAACCGGCCAAATGTCACCTCCTTCGTAGGTCCGTTAGATACTTGGGTCACATTGTCGATTCTTCGGGGATCTCCACCGATCCCGCGAAGACGGATTGTGTCGGTTCGTGGCCGACACCTACGTCCGTTTCCGACGTGCGTAGTTTCATCGGGTTTGCTTCTTATTATCGGCGGTTCGTTGAGCACTTCGCCACTATTGCAAAACCCTTGCACGCTCTAACGGCGAAGGGAGTGAAGTTCAAATGGGGACCGGAGGAGGAGGCCGCGTTTCGCTCCCTCCGGGACGCCTTGGTGGGTGCCCCACCCTTGTGTTATCCCGATTTTGCCAGTCCCTTTTTGCTGGACACGGATGCTAGCAACACGGGCATTGGGGGGGTGCTATCCCAAGTCGTTGGGGGTGTCGAAAGAGTTGTCGCCTACGGTAGTAGGGTGTTGTCTCCGGCGGAGCAGCGCTACTGTGTCACCCGTCGCGAGCTGCTTGCCATTGTTTTTTTTGTGCAGCAGTTTAGGCCATATCTTTATGGTCGTCACTTTACAGTCCGAACGGACCACGCGGCGCTACAGTATTCATTGAGGGTCGCCCAGCCCTCGGGCCAGTTGTCGCGTTGGTTGGAAGTCCTCCAGGACTATCAGTTTACGACTACGTACCGTAAAGGGTTGCGACACACGAATGCCGATTGCTTGTCGCGGTTGTTGCCTTGTGATGAATGCGCGTGTTTGTCGGGATCGGCGCGCTGTAAACCGACGCTTGCGGGGGAGATGGGGGCACTGGCTGCGACAGCGGGCGCACCGATCGGGGATGATTCCACTGCCTCTCAGGGTCGGGACTCGCTGCTCTCGCTGTCGCTCAGCGAATGGGGCCGCCTCCAGATGGCGGACAGCTCGCTGCTAGCATTGCGCCGCAAGGTTGGGGGTCCCGAGGGGGACCAGGAGCGTACCGGCTCCTATGTACTTGAGCGGGGCGTGTTATTGAAATGGGACAGTTTGTCCCGGCGGAACGCACTCGTGGTGCCTTCCGCTGTGAGGGGGAGGGTTGTCTTGGCGGCACACGAACGCCTCTTGCACTTGGGAGTTAACAAGACGCTTGCCCTGCTTCAGCGTGACTATTACTGGCCGGGAATGGGAAGTGATGTGGTGCATATTCTGAAGGGGTGCGTTGAGTGCGCCAGGCGTAAACCACCGGCCGTGGCAGCTAATCCACCGCTGCAATCTATTCAGGTCTCGCGTACCAACGAGCTCGTTGCACTCGATATTTTGGGGCCCTTCCCAGTCACGCCGAGAGGGAATAAATATTTGTTAGTGGGGGTCGAATACTTTACCCGATGGCCTATGGCGTGGCCTCTCGCTAACCAGTCGGCAGCGGCTGTGACGGATGCCTTCGTCCAGGGCTATGTCCTGGACAAGGGGGCTCCCGAACGCCTGCTGACCGACCAAGGTAAAAATTTTTCGAGTAAATTGTTGCAAGAGGTGTGCGATCTGTTGGGTACCAAGAAGGTGCGTACCTCCCCGTACCACCCGCAGACTGACGGGATGGTGGAGAGACTCCACAAAACCTTGACTTCCATGCTGTGCCAGCAGGTGTGCGAGGCACATGTTGATTGGGACCTGCAGGTCCCGGGAGTCCTTGCCGCGTATAGAATGGCCCCCCATGCAGCTACGGGGTTTTCCCCATTCTATTTGATGTACGGTCGGGAAGCTGACCCGCCAATAGAAACGCAACTTGGCCTGTCCGCTCCACGAACTAATTCTAATTTGGCAGAACATATTAAGTTTAATATTCACAAGCTGACAGAGGCGAGGGAGGCCGCGCGGCTTAATTCGCGGGCTCGCCAAATTGCTAATGAACGGTTGCGGGCACGGAAGGTGTCCATGCACGAATGGAAACCAGGTGACAGGGCCTGGCTGCATTGCCCTCAGGCACCCTTGGCTACGTCGCCTAAATTGTTGAGACCGTGGAGGGGACCCGTGGAGGTCGTGCGCGTTGCACGGCCCCAGTGCGTTCAGATAAAGTGGGGAAAGCGCCGGTGGTACGTTCACCCCTCCCGACTGAAACCGTTCTCGCCTCCATATGGCCTCCCCTTGTGTCGTGATGGCCGGGCGT
Source organism: Lampetra planeri (assembly GCF_965212315.1). Taxonomy (NCBI): domain Eukaryota; kingdom Metazoa; phylum Chordata; class Hyperoartia; order Petromyzontiformes; family Petromyzontidae; genus Lampetra; species Lampetra planeri. The sequence goes on from NC_136147.1 coordinate 4,318,874, forward strand.
GTGACGTGACCGGCGACCCAGAGGGGGAAATGTCTCTGCCTGATCCACACGTATTTTCGCCTGATCTGCTCCCAGGTGTCTCGGAACTGACAGCTGCCGATCACCGGCGGCCGGATCTCCGCGGCGGGGCCGGCCCTTTCAGGCCCGTTCCGCGCCGTCTGGAGCAGCCGGAACCGCCGGACGGTCGTCAGTGTCCCGCCCCATACGATGGACCAGCCAGACGGACTCGCGCCAGGTCGTGCTACTTTGCATGACCTGCCTCGTGAGGAATCGGGGCAGTTGGAGCGCCTCGTCACTGCGTGTAGTCGCAGGGACGTGGGGCGCGTTCGTTTCGAATTTGCTCGTATCGTGTTATTGTTGACTTTTCGGGTTCATTGTCAATCTGTACATAGTTATTCTTGTTGTTGTTGTTGTTGTGTTATGTTACGGGGCACACTCGGGGGGTTACGGGGTTTTTTTTTGTTGGTCGTCGTTTTATCGTCGCGGTTGGTTGTTGTTAGCAGCCGGGCCGGCTGCGAGCTATGTGGGAGGGGGTGATGTAGTGGTGATACGCGCTGGGTGTATATGTCGTGTGCCAGCGCGTATGTACGGGTGTGTGTGCGGTGACGCGCGCTGACGGGGAGGAGCAGGCGTCAGTGCGCGGGTGGGGGTAGTGCTGCTGATTGGCTGTGTGCCGGTGACGCGCCCAGAGGGAGTGATCGGGTAGCAGCGCGGTGTGATTGGTCGGGGAGTGGAAACACGCGCTGAGCGGAACCGGATCGTAAGGATAGCGCGTGGGGATTGGGTAACTGAGGAGCGGTGCCGACGTTGAGGTCCGCATCCGCTCCGCCTCCCGGGAAGAAGGGGTATATAAGGTGATGCACAGAGGAGCAGGGGGCAGAAGTGGAACCATCTAAGAATGAAGAGGAAGGTGCAGAGATAGAGCCCAGAGAGGAGAGTAATGGAGAGTAGAAGCTGAGTGATGTATAGTGTGTAGCCAGTGAGAGAGAACGGTCTACACGAGCTGAGTAATGTATAGTGTGTAGCCAGCGAGATAGAACGGTCTACACGAGCTGAGTAATGTATAGTGTGTAGCCAGCGAGATAGAACGGTCTACACGAGCTGAGTAATGTATAGTGTGTAGCCAGTGAGAGAGAACGGTCTACACGAGCTGAGTAATGTATAGTGTGTAGCCAGCGAGATAGAACGGTCTACACGAGCTGAGTAATGTGTAGTGTGTAGCCAGCGAGAGAGAACGGTCTGCACGAGCCGAGTATGCATACGGTGTAGCCAGCGAGAGAGGAAGGTCTGCACGAGCCGAGTATGCATACGGTGTAGCCAGCGAGAGAGGTGCAAAGTCTACACGAGGCGAGTGGGGAGTGTAGCAGAGGCGCAGAGTCTACACGAGGCGAGAGAGGAGTGTAGCCGAGGCGCGGAGTCTACACGAGGCACAGAGAGCCGGCAGCACAGGATCCAGAGTCAAGAGAAGCGCATTGTGAAGAAGAGAGGCCACGCGTTGTATTGTTACAAGTCAAGATTTAATAAAAGAAGTGTGTTCCCGTCAAGGAGTTTCCTGCCGTCATTTTCCAATACTTCACTTGCATACACGGCTTTCATCTCAATGCATCTTTGCCATTTGTGAAAAAAAACTACTTAATAGCTCATCGGGTTCCTCTAAGTATGAAGAAAGATTCCGATCTTTACTTTGATTTTATAGATTGAAAGGGAGGAATCCCAACCACAATTTTTGTTTAATATGTAATAACTGCTTAAAGCCCCCCAATCGGCCCGGGCACATCACCGGAGTAGTGATCGCAAAGTAAAACTACATCTTACAGGAGTTGCCTCTCATGCACGGAAGCAAATGCAATCGAATAACTCCAATGTGCACTGTCAAATAAAATTTAGATCCCGTCAAACGAACACCCCCCCCCTCCTAGCGCAGCATCAAATGTCGACGCGTTATCCGTGCGCCGCCTTACCCGCGGTAGCATTTACAAACGGAGTCATTTAATGGGGGCCTATGCGCGCTGCGAAATATAATCACAACATTCCCACGTGTAGGAAGCGCCCACGTCGGCCGGCTACGGTGGCCGACGCGCGCCGAACGCCGGGGTTGGTAACGCGTTTTATTAAACCCCTCACCGCCCACCCATCCACCCACCACGCTTGACAGCGTAGAGAATGGGACAGTAAGTCAGCAGCGCGGAGTGGAAAGTGGCCGGTGCAACGTCGCATTGTTTTCTTCCTCCCGGCGTCTCGCAGTCGCACACCCCCACCGAGAAGACCGAGGCACTGGGCCGGCTAAGGGCGGCCGGTTTCGTCCCTAGCATAGTGAAGGGGTTACGTGGAGTAAGAAGGCGTATTACTGGTAAGAGGAGTGAGTGGAGTTTGCCTCTCTGTGTGTGCATTGGCTTGCGCGTGGTATGTGTGGTGTAGGCGTTGGTTGCGTGCATGACGCCAATGAACAATGTGATGTATGCTGTTAAAATGTGTCGAACGGCAGAATAAAGGGCCAAATCGGTGAGCCGGCTTTTGCTGTACAGTGGAGTTACTTCATTGTAATTGCAAGGTGCGATTTCGACTGAGTGTACGTCCTTCCAGGAGACGGAGCGATGCAATCAGCTCCGGTGCAGGTACTTGGTGGATTGTTACATCGGAGAAAAGTTGATGGGATGACGATAACTTGGTGGGGAGGGGAAGCCCTTCACCCAGGAGTGAATTGATCGTGGCCTGGTGGTGAACAGTAATTCTGGATGTTACTTACTGGTCGCCGTCATGCTAATGTTGAATTTCAGTGGCTTGGCGAAGAGCCCACACGCTCTTTCCCCTGCGGTGGTGCGTTTGAAAGGAGATGAGTCTTTTTTTAAATGGACAGCTTGCTTAACCAGTAGAGGGATTCGCCGAGTCCCATGACACTTTTTGCAGGAGGGTACTGCCAAGTTTGAAAGTTTAGTTTTGAGTTTGGCCAGATGAGTCTGTGTCCCCTCTAAGACTTGTCGCTCTTAAACAAACAGAACACGGATGATACATACAGGATGTTCAAAAGTTATTGGTGACTCTTACAAGTTCTAAGAATTTAAAATAAGAAAAAGGACTTATTGGCATGTTTTGTAGTGTAATTGAAGATGTGTTGTCCCACAACTGTCGTTAACAATACTACATTGCCACGTGCTTGTTTTTGTCATCATCACCAATGATCTGTATGAATGTTGAACTTTTTTCGCACCGTACGTAGCCAAACGTGGATGTTTGTGTGCAGGTGATGGGTGGTGCTATAGGTGGATTGTCACATCGTACGATTGCGAGAGATGGGGGCCGATTGGGAAGGCCTTAATCCAGCAGTGGATTGACCCTGTCTGACAATGATGGTGCACATTCTCCACGGACTTGTAATGTGTAATCTATGTGCGTTTTACGAACTCTGTAAAATCAGTATACTGGGATCAGTTGAGTGCAGCACTAGGGGGGGCATTTAAATGTCAGCTGACAAGGTACACATTATCCAGCTCTTAACAGCACCGATGTGCCTGTGTGTGCTAGCCTTGCATCCTTAATCTATAACACTGAGGTATTGGTGGTCTTTATTCTTGATGGCCTTAATATGTGTTTGACTATGGCACATTGACAGCAAGTACAGCTAATAGGTTTCTGGTCTTTGGTACTCGATAACAAGTGTGTAACTTTTATTGAAACCATGTGAGAGCCAATTCGATTAGGGTTGCAATACGTAAGATGCTATAAATGTCACGGAAGGATTGAGTACAAAAAAAATTGAATCTTCGGAAATTCAAAAAACATGTTATTAGATGTAATCAGGAAGATGACCTCACGGTGAAACGGGACATGTGCAGGATGTTGGAGTGCGGGTGACCGAGACGGGCATTGGAGTGGCAACCAGAGGTCAGTTTCAAATTAGAAGACCTAAAGCCAGATGGTGATGTTGGTGATTTGACTGTAAGAGCGGATTTGGAGGTTGAGTGACAATTTTACAATTTCTGAAGTATAGGAATGGTGGTGTACATTGTCGTATCCGTGACGTTCACTGTGATAATAACCTCTTGATATTGAGGGCCAATTGAAAGAAGATGTGCGTGCACGCGTGTGAGTGGGGAGTGGTAGTGTACCACTACGAACTAGGCGATCCAAGTTCGATTCCCGCTCACGGCCAACACCCGTGACAATTTTCTGAACTGGGCCTCCCCTAGGTCGACTCGGCCTCAATTAAGGACCTGGTGCAGTGTGTAAACATCGCCACTGGGGAGACAAAGGTGGTCAGGTGTGGTGCTGACCACCCAAGCCCTCGTGTACCGTACAGGCTTTCATAGGTGCTCGCTAACAGCACTTGCCCCAACAGTCTGTTAATGTTGGCCACACCGCCACTCTTGACCTCAGAATTGATTGTTTTCCCAAATCATGAACACTACCAATAATTTTTTAGGAGGCAGCTGATGTCCAAATACAAATTGTAAGAGTTAATGGCATTATTCTTCTTATTTTCACGTTCGGTTTTTTAAAATCCCAAATTCTGTATATAGTTCACCGTCAATATTACACGTAAATATCAGTAATTATTTTTGCTTACATGCTTATTGGTGGGCTAAAGTAGTGAACTATTTGTCTTTTGTCAATGTGACACATTTTTTACTGTTTGGCCGTGTCGGGTGGTGGAGGGTTACGATGCATTTATAAATAACGCGATCTAAGCCAAAAACCTTCATTATGAATATGTAAATGTTGCTATGCTCTCTCGAGCATTGAGTGACACTAATTTCAATTGATGGCAGTAAGTCAAATATACTCACAACTTTACACTGGGAAGCCAACTGCTGTTCTGACTTAGCAATTGAGTACTGTATACCACAAACCATGTAAATGGTGCCAGATTATTCGTGCTGATCATTTAGAGTGCTGCTTACACATTGATTTGAACGTCAGCTGAGTTTAAATGCCTCGACCACACTATTGCATGGCCAAAGTTCATTGAGATGTGCAGCCATTTTTTTTGTAAATCCACTGTTTGATGAGGGCCTCCCCATACCGTACGGATTGTTGGGGTTGCTTAACCATACCTCACCGTGCTGGTCATTGCGGGTTTGTGAAGGCGGGGAGCATAGACGTTGGCACATAATACAGTACAACAACGTATGTTGATGCCATGCCTTCTGCCGACAATGTCTTTGTGATATTTCTCCTTTTAACAGTGGAACTTTTGACATTTGAAGGTCCCGCGTGTGTACTGCAGTTGCTAACGTTGGGTTAAAATTAATCTCCTGGAAAAGTATATTTTACATTTAAGAGTTTAACTCGGTTGCAGTGGTCATCGAAACGCTAATAAACCGCACTTCAATGCAAAACATTATTAGCCCCTCTGTAGCCATTCAGCCAATTTATTCATGCCATTATTCATAAAATTTTGTGGCCAATATTGGCTTCAGGGGCTTGAAAGCATTGCAAAGTGTGTGAATCAAATCCAATTGTTTTTGTTAAATTGTGTTTCTGTGCATTTACCGTGTTTGGTCTCTAGGCCTCCATCTCCTCCTCTAAGGCTGTATTCAATAATTAAATAGCCAAACATGCCTCCTTTCATACAGCGTCTAGACATGCCTCATTTATATGCAATGTAAATACGAATTGTATTGTATCACTGCCAGAGGAATGTGGAATTTCTCTCACTTCCTGTTTGGCTGGAAAGAGATGAGCACTTGCCTACCTACATTGACGGGAAACAATTTTGGGTCGGTGTCTTTTTCACCCCACGATGATCCAATATTGGTATGCCGCATTCATTGCGACGCAGTTCCAGTACTCTAAATGTCAGCGTCAGAATCTGTATTCATGCTGGAGGAATCCGATGAGCTCTGAAGCTGTTTTTCACAGAAATTTACGTTTTTACGAGCGACTTTCAAAGTAAGAAACAGCCGTGCGTGTGTATTTTTTTTTCGATGTGTGGCTTTGTTAAGCTGTGCAGAAAATCACATGTTCACTGCGTTAATCTCTAACCAGGGCAGTAGAATCGCCCGTCGCAATACAGTACAGTGCTTTAGTCACTTAAATTGTTGAGCTCAGTCCGCAGCCTTTTGCCAAGTTTAATAAAACTAAATTACATTTACGTTATGTACTGCTCCACTTTCTCTATTCACAATTGATAAGCTGTCGAAATTTTTAAAAGTACTGTAAGTTGCGGGCATTCTATTGTTTAAGCATTGCCTGAAACATTTTAAAAGCTTTTGATGCCATTTGTACACTCCACCCAACTCAAATGAAACCTGCACGACGGACGGACACAATAATCCCCTGTGGGCTGGTGTAACCAGGAGGTTCCTACCAGTAAAAACATCTGTTGAGGTTGTTTTGCCCAATTGTATCGTTGCCTTCAAAACATACGTAATACAGGATGGTGTTTGCCCAGCCAAGACCATGACCTCAACATAGCTCTGCAAGATGATGATCCAAGTATGTTTGTTCACTGATCCTAAACGTACTGGATCAGCCCCAGATTTGTGGTTGCCCAGTTAATGGACTCGATTCAAACAGAATTGGTTTGCACCCGTGCCTGATGTGCAGAGTTTTATTCACAATAAAGGTTTTCCGGTTAGATCGCGTTATTTATAAATGTGTCGCAACTCTCCACCGCCCGACATGGCCAATCAGAAAAAAATGTGTCACGTTGACAAAAATGTAATAACTTTAGCCCACCGGTGTGTTGAAGCGTCGACCATTTACAATTTTGAGTACGACGTTTCGCTGACAATGACATCCAGCATCTTCGGGCGATTTGCCAGAATAGTGAAGCCATCCACGTGCTTCCGGTCTTAAATAGTGCAGGTTGACGTCATCATTGTTGAACCCCATCAGGATTCGAGATCAGAGGTTGGGGTTTTTGTAATTATGTAATAGATCAGTAATCAGCCACTTAGCATGTGGCTCACCTGTAAGGAATTGCAATGTTTCGATTTCAAGCTTTCGTGACTGCAGGGATTCATCTTCTTGGTTCTTTCGGTAAAGTCACGTAGAATGGAAATAATAAAATAATAAAAATAAAACAATAAAATTATTCTCACGACGTTTCGGCCACAACGCAAGTATCCGTCCTCAGGTGGAGAACAGGTCTGTCGAGGAGACAGTCTGAATGACAAGTAGTACTAATCGCATATCTGTATTTCCCATAAATATGCTAAATTCCTCTTGATATGCAAATTATTTTGTCAAGGCGCTCTTCGCCCCTCCATCCCAGCTTAAATAGTCGCTCCAAGCCTGGGGCTTGTCATTCAGACTCTGTCTCCTCGACAGACCTGTTCTTCACCTGAGGACGGCTACTTGCGTTGTGGCCGAAACGTCGTGAGAATTATTTTATTATGTTTTATTTTTATTATTTTATTATTTCCATTCTACGTGACTTTACCGAAAGAACCAAGAAGATGAATTGCAATGTGTTGTGTATTGTCTTAATAATAAGCTTCCAGGTTTCACTGAGTCAATAGCTATCACAGCGATTAAAATTATTTGAATTCTTCTCAACTTCAATCGATTCTCTAACTAATCTTGGCAATTAATGATTAGTTCTGCATAACACTTCAACTTTATTAAAATAAATTGAATGTCCTTGTTGGCAAGCATGCTCTGCCACTGCTGACAGCTGTGTTGGGATAATTTAATGTTCCTTTGGTGTTCTTTTAGTCTTACGCTAATGTTACGTCACGTCTGTGCAATATAAGCAATTAATCTGATATACACCTTCTGTTGATAACTTCGGTATTCATCTTGAGTACAAGACACTCGTTTTTGAATTTTGTGTACCGTACCAAATCTCATTTGAATGTTTTGCTTTTGCAAAACACGGGCTAATTGGTCAGTAACTCCCGAGATGTATGGTATTTTAATTGTTTTGATAATCTGATCACTTTCAGTCGTATTGTTGTTCGATCTCGATTTGGCATTCAATGCTCTGTTCATTTGACCATTATTGTAGCCATTGAGTCTTAGTGCTTCCTTAATATGTTTAATCTCTTTCCCTAAACTTTCACCATCTGACACTGTCTTTGCCCGATGTATGAGTATCTTGAGAGAGGATTTCTGTGCTGGGTAATGATGCGAATCTGCATTCAGATAGGCATCTGTGTGCGTTCCCTTTCGGTAGATGCTGCGTGTAATTTTTCCATTTTGACCGCGTCCAAGCAAAATATCCAGGAATGGGAGTGTTTTTAAATCCTTTATATTAAGTTCGCGTGCTTGCTTGCTTGCGTGCTTGCTTGCGTGCTTGCTTGCGTGCTTGCTTGCTTACGACCGTGCAAATCTTTCGGTCGTTTTTTAACCCACTTCCCGTGATCCAATCGAGCTGACATTTTCCACACAGACTCATTATGCTAGACAATTAATGTTCGTGAAAAAATATTCCCAAAATTTTACACTTTTTAGGCAAAAACAAATTATTTTACATATATTCAAATATAACTCATTCATGTCTTTGGCTGAACGTCACAGTATAAGAGCCCAGAGCGTAACCCCTCCACAGGCCGTGGGCGGAGTAGCGCAGTTGGTAACGCCCTCGCTTCCCATGCCAAAGGTCGCGGGATCGATCCCCGCGTCCTCCACAGGCGAATATATTTTTAAATCCTTTATATTAAGTTCGCTGCCATGCATATCAAGGATTTATAGTGAAAAACTTTGTTTTTACGGGTTATACTTATTTATTGATCGCAAAGCAAGGGCCCATTGTCAATAGTCTTACTGACAAAGTCTAGGGTAATTTTGTTGATATTTATATTGTTTCCTACGATTTTTGTTCAATCCACCCTCTCTACTTTACAAGAGAAAACTAAATTGAGTGCGTAAGAGCCTCAGGATTTTACACTAAATCCCACAAACCCGCAATAAGTGTTGAATTCATGTAATGTCAGCCGTGCACACTCCCCTGCGTTTCCAGTAAGAAGTGGGAGAAGTTATCGTGTAACGTGAGTTGTTTGCAACTGTCATTCCTGTAATGGGATTGACTCATTGTTTCATCCTTTGCTCCTGATAATAGATTGTTCCTCCGTTATTTATTTTTACTATTAATTTAAATCCGATTGTGCTTTTGGTGCCATGTTATTTTAAAAAAAAAATTACATTCTTCTTTTGCATGGCTGATGTAGATGCAGAGCAACAGCTACAATTTCACATGCAGGTGGTCAAGCCAAGATAACCACATCAGGAGCAGCGGGAGTGTATCGCCGTGATGTCTCCTTTGTATTTGTGGATCGGGCACTGCGTAGTTATACAGGGCGTTTGAAAATGATGGACCCAATTTCAAAGCAGTATATTTCACGATGGCAACATGTTACAATTACACGAAAAGTTAATGCGTTATAAAGTTTTACTAACCATTTTATAAATGCTCTATGTGCCCTCTACCTGCTGTACGGACAACATCGAGACGATAGTTGAATTCGTCCCGAACGCCTCTCAAAGTGTCTTCTTCCACTGTAGTCACTGCTGCCGTGATTTTGTTTTTGAGGTCATCCAGATTTGTCTCTAATTGTGGCACAAAAACACGGTCTTTGACGTATCCCCACAAGAAAATGTAGCAGGGTGCGATGTCTGGCGATCTTGGGGGCCAAGAGTGTAGCGCCAAGTCTTGGGGTCCTGTGCGACCTATCCAACGTTGAGGCAGTGTGCCTTGCGAATGACTGAGGCTAGGGGCTGTTTGTGCGCTGGGAGAGGCATCTAGCGGTAATCATTTTAAACTCTATGCCCCGCCCTCTCTATGCCCCGCCCTCTCTATGCCCCGCCCTCTCTATGCCCCGCCCTCTCTATGCCCCGCCCTCTCAAGTGGTAAGAGTTTCATTCATGGGCGGTTCGTGGTTGCAGAGATATAGCGATTTCAAATCGGGTCCATCTTTTTTATGTTGTACGGTCTGTTCTGGATGACCACGGTCGCACACTGGAGAGTTTTTAATTTTCAATTTGTGCATCTGGTATCCGCATCTGCCGTGATTTGTGCAGATGCGGTTTCGGGTGGACCATGTGCTTCATGGAAGATCAAACCCAGGGGTCTTCTGGCCGATGGAAGCTGATATCACAGAGCTACCCCTGAACTCTCTTTAAAAGACCCCTGGCCCACTCAAGTAGGGGGCAGCACTTTGCCATCTGCCTAGCTGTAGAATAATGCTCATCACGCGACAATCAAACCGATACCTTTAATTCTCAGAGCTGGAATTTAGCTAACTTTAGTGCAGAAACAAATTTAACGTGATCGTTTATTTGTGTGTGTGTTAGTCATTGGCAACTGAGCTAAGACCATCAACTCACTGCACTTGCGAACCTAATTTATGCACAGGCGTGCATCGAGTCGAGATGTCAGCGATGCCAGCTAGGCACACTGACCTCCGAGCCAGCCACCTACTCTTCTTTCACCAATGCACTTCCTTCTACTGGTAGGAACCTCCTGGTTACACCAGCCCACAGGGGATTATTGTGTCCGTCGTGCAGGGAGGGGCTGGGTGGGGAGGGGCTGGGTGGGGAGGGGCTGAGTGGGGAGGGGCTGGGTGGGGAGGGTGGGGCTGGGTGGGGGGAGGGAGGGGTGGGGCTGGGTGGGGAGGGGCTGGTCACTCCGTGTTGCCCTTATAAAACTCAACGTTTAACCTACTCACGCCGGCTTGTGCCCGCCCTCACAGTCGGGCGTATTTGCGGAATACACCACGCCGCCGTTGACCCTGGCCATTGACCGAGCAACCCAACGTTCCTACCGGCTCCCTCCGCAGGAATGTGTTATGATGAGTTATTGGTGTAGGCACTTGTGTTTTTTTAAATCACCAATGAAATAAAAACTCCATCCAAACAACAAATAGCTCGTATCTTGTCGTTCCCTTATCATTACTTCGCATTTGTTTGGCCCTTTTTTGCTTTTGTTAGTTTTCACATTCCCACCCTACAATGTCCTGCAATTGCTGCCACTGCCAATGTCTTGGGCTGTGATCGTCGTTGTGAAAGAACTGCGTGGCTCAGTGGGCCTTACCACCCTCACAAGTCTTAAGTTTACCTAGGAAAGCCTCATTGAGTCTCGTGACTTTCTTTTCAGGAGGGTCCTGATAATTCTTCACAGTAGATGCTGTTTCTTGCGATGTGTCTTTCAACGCAAGTAATTTGCGTATAGATTCATATGGTTTTATTTGCATATTTGGACTATGACGCTGACACACAAAAAGGTCGCACTCTTGAGAATGATGTCATGGGATGCTTAACGGACACTGCGAAGCAAATGACACGGATTTTTATCGTAACTACACAACCGCGGTATTAATCAGGGTGGCCACTGGATTCGAACCTCTGCAACAAGTGCCAAACACTCCACCGTTAGGCCATGTCACCGCCCTTAATGGGGATGTTCTTTTTTATTTTCAGAGTAAAAACAAAAAAATATGAAAATCAGGCCTAGATATGAAATTCATGGTGATCCGATCGTTTGTTTGTTTGTTTTGGATTGATCCGAAAGTTCGCTGTGACGTCAAACATGGCGTTGCTTCCACGTTTTCCCGCCAAAAGTGGTGGCACGTGGCATCGGGTGACGTCGCTATTGTTGGCACAAAAGTCTAGGACATAATGGAAATAACCCCTCAAATAAAAAAAACAGAAATGTTTCAATCTGAAACACATCATTGGCTCCAATCTGTGATTGGATATAATTCGTCAAATGTGGCTTATTTCAACTTAAAACACGATCTATTTTTATTTTACCCGGTAAGGCACGCTGGGCTATATAGCTCTCTTTCAGAAGTGAACTAAAGAAAGCATTTTAAATCAGTGCATATTATCTGCCGATACATTGGTGGGATACATGTACAATGGCAAAGGTACTTAAACAAAAGCTTAAAAGTGGAGAGGTGCGTGCTTAGAATTACAATGAGAGCTATAGATAGATAAATACCATTTTATGTATTACCAGGTAAAAGCCCCTTGGCAAGAGATATGTCTTTTTAAAAATAGTCTCATAAGTTGCTATAGACACCTGCTCTATGAAAGGGCTCTCACCTGGTTTTAAATAAAAGCAGGGCGACGTGATGACAAGGAGATGCTGCATTGCATATGTGCGTGGGTTCGATCCCGACCCTGATGTCTGCTGTATCTTTGCATGTTCTCTCTCCCCGTGGTGGTCGCATGGATTTTTTTTCCCGGGTCCTCCGGTATTTGCACTCCACATTGAGAAACACTCGCTTAGATTATTTGGCTGCGACTAAAAATCCCCATGTCTGAGAATGATATCAACCATTTCGATGAGCTATATCATGTGGCCAGGCCGCCTCTGAAAAATAACTAATAGCTCAGTGGGCTTTACCTGACAAATAAAATAGTTTAGTTAAACATATGTATGATGCATGTGGATGGGAGTGGTGGCGCAGTGGTTCACGCATTGCGTTATGAACCTGGCAACCCGCGTTTGCTTCTTGGTCACGGCTATCAACCTCCACGACCGACAAAGTGTGGGAATACTTTTATCCAGAAGTGGATTGACTCGTCATCATCTTGAGAAACTCATCGGTGACAAAGGCCCTGTTGCGCAAAGTGTCCACGTTTCACCGCATTGTAGCAGGCTTCCTGCAAGGTCAGGCCGGTGTCACGACACATCTGACGACTGGATGGTGCCAAAACTGACTACAGTCCGTACATCATCATTATTATCTTACATCGGAGAGGTATACACCTCAATGGGGTCCCATAGTTTTCTAGATTTGAAGTTTTCGTGACTGCAAGGATCCATACTCTTTGGTTTTTTCGGTAAAGTCACGTAGGTAAAAAATAAAATAAAAATAAATTAAATCACGACGTTTCGGAGGCAACACAAGCTTCCGTCTTCAGGTGGCACCGTCACAGCAAAATTACTGCATCTGAAGACGGATGCTCGTGTTGCCTCTGAAACGTCGTGATTTAATTTACTTTAATTTTTACGTGACTTTACCGAAAAAACCAAAGAGTATGTCCCATAGTTTAGTGAAGTTCTGATACCAATATCATATGCTAATCCAGCAGCATTTGTTTAACAAGTGTGACTGCTGATGAGACCCAAGATGGCTAAATCCAGTCCAGAGTTGCTTGCTTGAACAAATGCTGCCTGATAATAATATTGGTCTGGATATCAAATAGGCCTGTGTACTAGAAACGTATTTTTATTTATATCTGGAGCTAGAGAACAGAGTTGTGCTTATATTTGCTCTTGTCATCAGCTTGAGATAGGGTTGATTTGAGCTCTTAATGAGTAACAACTCACGAACAACAACAAAAAACAATCACTGGTTGTTCGTTAGACAACATCTGACAATGTGCCCAGGTTTTTCCTGCCACCTCTGGAAGAAAAAAAAAATCACTCTCTTCATCAAAACATTAACCAGTGCAACAGTCTCCATCACTTACAGATGCATGGAAAAAAATCACATGGTCTGGTTAATGGATAAAGTTCCGAGACAAATCATCCAGCCACCACCTGGTTGTACTGGACTTTGGGTAATGCATGCACGTGAATAGTGAGAAATGCAAGCATAATTCTATTCTCTATCTCCATGGATAAAAAAACTATATATTTTCACTCCAACCAGCGATATAGTGCGAGTGATGGCGGTGGCTTGGGTAAGTCTTCATTCAGCAGTGGATCGACCATGTGATGATGCACATTTGCAGCGTTCAATGTACATCTACTTTGCCGGGACACTTAAAGGCATAATAACGTTTTTTCTTGGGTTAGATCGCCTGATGAAGCTGGTTGTAATCACCAGCGAAACGTTGTGCTCATATTGTAAACATCAGTTTACTCTCCAACACACCAGTGTGCTGAAGTAGTAATAATTGGCGAGTTCTTTTACATGGCGAGACGTTAAATACCTCGCCTGGTATGCATGAGGTCGTGGGTTTGATTCCCACCCCGGCGCTTGTGCATTAGGAGTTTGCATATTCTCCCCGTGGTCGCATGGCTTTTTCTCCGTGTCCTCTGGTTTTTATCCCCACATTTAGAATGAAGGTGCATTTAGAGTATTTGGCTGCTATAATTACCATGTAATATTCCACTTCGTTGGGCTATCATTTGTGGCCGGGTCGCTTCGGAACAATAACTATATAGCTCAGTGGGCCTTTGCTGGTAAAATAATGTTTTTAATTTTAGTTAAATTTAATTGGCTGTGTCGGATGGTGGAGGGTTTAACGACACATTTATATTTACGCGATCTAACCCAAAATAAACCCCTTTATGATGGGTAATTTTGGTAGCGAAAGCCTCCTACGGACCACCTCTCCTCGCTTTTGAGCAGCACTGAACTTGACTCGGCGCCTCGAGTCACTCTTATTTACGTCCGTGAAATATTGTGCTTGTTACAAATTGCACTATTATTATGATGATGATGACGATCTTGATGATGATTACCCAGCGGTAATTTGTTTAAGCAGGCAAACTCTGGATGGCTGTAGGCTTGAGGCTGATGGACTTAACAATATTTGTATGTATTTGTGGAGATCCACAGATTGGGGTTTTTTATTACATCGGCTTTTAGCCACAGTGGTCCACATCCATGCACATATCCTGAGTTTATTGTTTGCACCATTAAAAGCTGAGTTTATTGTTTGTCGTGTAATCAATCGTGGGTAAACCAAACCACTATTGTCGTGTGACCAATTTTTTTGTCCACAAATTATTGTATATTTCAGACCGTTTCATAATTGCACCAATTTCACTTCACACCCACCCTTGCCTGAGGCGAGTGTGTGCTTTTCTAGAGTATAAATAAACAATTAGTTCCCGATTAGTTTGGTTATTAGGCACGTTTGGATTAATTGACTGAAATGGATTGCAACGTTATTGAGACACCCACACAACACGATTTGCTTCTAAGAATCGATGGCTTGAGAGACACAACAATGGATTAGAGAACATGCGCCAGCTAATGTCACGATTCAAGCTGTTGATGAAAGTGAGCGGGCTTCGGCAGGAAACGTGGCCAGAAGGGACGATGACCGACGGTCAAGAGTAATTACGGAGTGGCAGCCAAGGAATGGAACTCGTCCGGAAAGCACGAGGAGATGGAGCGATGAAATCGGTTCTTGCACGCAGGTGCTGGGTGGATTGTGACATCGCAGGAGTGCGACGAGAGATGGCCGGTGGCTTTAGGGAGGCCTTTGTCCAACAGTGGATTGAGCATGGCTGCTGAGGATAATGACGATGGTACAGTATAAGCAAATTGTTCTGCTAATTTACCTTGAGGGAGCAAATGAGGTGGAACAAATGTGTCATAACAAACGAGACCGTCAATACACGTACAAGACAGACAAAAAGACGAATCAATTGTTGAATGGAATTGTGACCCTGACTCATGGCGATTCGTGTAATTGCCGTATTTGAGGCAGTGAGTCATTACATGCCCCATGGCTATTTTTGTTTATGTGAAAACACACTTTCCTAATGGCCCCTTGGTGGGTTTGAGCCGACGGGAAGTGATGTCACTGGATAAACTTTGGCTTGAGCGGTGCGAACACAGTGGCTGCATTGCGTTATGGTTTGTGTCGCCATGCCACTCATTTGTTACTCGCACCAATATCATCGTCAATCGATGATTAGTCAATCCGCTGCTGGATGAAGGCCCGCCCACAAGCCTCCACGATTTCCCGCGATGTAATAATCCGCTTAGCGTCAGCGCACGTGCTGAATTCACAGCCCCGTCCCTCTGCGGCGGACGTCCTTGCGGTGTGTTGTCACTGTGACCGCCCCTCCATCATTATTCTTAAAGATCGGCCGTCATCCCTTCGAGCCGTGATGTGTCCTGCCTCTAAGCCCCCCACTTACTTTTCTTAACGGTTTTGAGCGATGTCTTTAACCTCCGTATACGTTCTCTAATCCGTGCGTTTTTCTATTTCTGTCTCCTCAATAGAATTCCATTGGCAATAAAAGGTAATGTACGTTTGAATTTTCGACTAACTTGGCTGTCAAACGGCTTTGTGCAAAAATGCATTATTAACCGTGGGTGCTGGTTTTGTAGTGAAAAGGGCTTAGTTTTTGAAAAATGTGTGGCCGTCATTGATGTGGCAAAATAAAACGTTACGCGTGAACGGGTTTCATTTTAAAAATACCACTGCTGAATAGCCGTGAAAAAATTCACAATTTCTTGCCGACTCAAAAGAATTTGCAAACTTCGCAACTCGCGGCTGCTCAAGTCGGCGGGTGCACTCCGGTCCCCGCCAATCATTTTATATACGCATCGGTGTTTATGCCGTACTGAGGATTGGTGCCAATGCCGTGCTGATGAGTCCTAATGAAGACAAAACTGATCTCTAGTTGCCCTATTACTGTCTCGCCGCTGCTCATCAGTCGGTCACATTTGCTCAGATTCCTTTTGACGGTGACTTAAGGCGAGAAGACAACGAAGCAGTTCTTCAGGAGCCGCTGATGTCATTTGCATAATGCATAAAGGCCGAGTGCTTTTTACGCAATTTTTCGCGTGTTGTGTGAAATTATTTTACAGAGATGAAATTATTTACGTGTTAAACACGGGTGTTTTTTTATTCTTTAGGATTGCGCTCCTTATTTCTGGGCGTACCGGACACCGTCTGCCTTATCCACTGGTCAGGCACGCTGACCCAATGCGCGCACATGTGTGTGTGCGTGATCGGTATTGAAATTGAGGGACGATGTGTTTAGACCACAGCTTTGATAGAGAAACCTTTTTTTTAGCCTTAACAGACTTTTGGGACAAGTGCTCTTCGCGAGTTGCACCTATGAAGGTTGGCACGGCACACGAAGGGGGTGCGTGGCCAGCACCACGCCCGACCATCTTTGTCTCACCAGGTACTCATTTGAGACTAAGTTTACCTAAGCGAGACCTAGGACCGGTTCAAATCGTCACTGGTGTTGGTCGTGACAAACACACTCATTCGGATTCGTGGGCTCGTTTGAACGCGCACCGTGATGGTGCCACCTTGTGACGGCAAAATGGGTTTTCCAGAAGTTTCCGTGTGAAACTATTTTTAAATCCTTTATATTAAGTTCACTTGCTTGCTCGCTTGTGGGCTTACGACCGTGCAAACCTTTCGGTCGTTTTTTAACCCACTTCCCGTGATCCAATCGAGCCGACATTTTGCACACAGACTCGTTGTGCGTGACAATTTATTTTCGTGAAAATTTTTTCCTAAATATTCCACTTTTTAGGAATTTTTTTTTCATATTTAATTTAAAATACCAATGTGATAAAAATGAAACTCTTACTCAAGAAAAACAGAAATGAATAATAAAATAAAACCGATGCCACGCATATAAAGGATTTATAGTGAAAAACTTAGTTTTTATGGGTTTACTTGTTACATATAAAATCACCGCGAGTCCTTCATGTGCAGCAGTGGACTAGCACTTTGAATTCTATACTTGGCTAAATATTGCATGTGCCGGTGTTCTTTCCTGACCGGGGAAGCTTGTGTCAATTAATGGACGAACAAAACATAGCCCCGAATGAATGGAAAGGAAGGATGGGGGAAGTGTTAGGACTAGTGAATAAATAAAAAAGAAAAGAAACTCAAAGCACACCGTGATTTGTTTGTCTCCGAGTTCAATTTGAAAGCACATCGGAGAGTGGTACGGCTTGTACCATGCGTGGCTTCAGCGTGATGTCAGATGTTTCGCTCTGTGTGCTTTGGAGCCTCTTTGGAGCTTTTCCTCTTTTTCTTTTTAAATTCGCGAACTGAATGGATTCCTGTCTTCTTTGCTTGGAGCGAGACGTCCAGCCGTGGTGCCGAACAACGCGCGGCAACAACTCATCGCATAGCCGTGCAGCACGACTGTGACAAACCTGCGCTGTAATAAATAATATAAAATAAATCCTGCCGGAGTAAATTAAGTGTTAATCCAGTGAAATGCCAGCCCTGCGGAGCGTGGATGCGGTCGGCGCTGTGTCGTTTAATTAAGGACGGACGCAGACTGTTTGCTTGCCAGATGGTGAAGACTCCCGAGAGGTTCCACCATCACAGTCTGAAGTTCAACTCCATTTTTCACAATTCAACCAGGTGCAAATCTCAGTTCAGATTTGTTTTTTTTCTCCCAACAAAACAACAAGAATGTGCAAAAAAGCACTTGGCCTTTGTGCTGTACACTAAAACCCATCGGCAGTTCCCGCCCGAAGAGGTGCATTGTGGTCCTCTTGTCTTGGGGTCCCCATCAAAAAGCAATTTGAGCACGTGACCAACTGACAGGCATCAGTGACTCAGAGTATTGACGGCTGTAGACCAGTTTCAATTCCGCTACCATACAGGTTACTCAACCACAACCTTGATTACCATACTATTTATTTTTTAACACAACTTAAAATGGTTTTGTACATTGCTTGCAATTAATGTTAATGGAACTGTGTTTGTATCCTGTACTAAGATATATATATATATATATATTATTTTACCAGGTAAGGCCCACTGAGCTATTTCGCTTTTTTTCAGAAGTGACCTGGCCACAAATGATGGCCCAAAAAAGTGGCTTATCACGTGGCAATTTATAGCAGCGAAATACTCTTAAACGCACATTTCTAAATGTGGAGGGAAAAACCGGAGGACCCGGACAAAAATCCACACGACCACGGGGAGAGACACGCAAACTCCAAATATCCAGGTGTCAGGGTCGGGATCGAACCCACGACATCCTTCATACCAGGCGAGGTAGTTAACATCTTGACACTGCGGTGCCCTTCTTCTGAACCGATTTTCTATCTGTTTTTGTTTGTCATGTGCGGGGTTCTTTAAATTACGAACGTACTTCCTGCACTGGGATATTTGGCCAATTGCTCTTTGTAAGGAGAAACCGGTGTAAGAGGATACAACCCTTGCTGAGGAGGAGGTAACGTTCACAGGTCCACACAGGCAGGTTCATGAACCCCCCCCCCCTTTGCCTTGCTGCTGTTGCCTGGCCAAATCGCAGGCCGGCGAGGTTTGCGAGTTTCACAAGTTTCCGCGTGATCCGCCAACCCCTTGCCTCCAAAGTGCCGGATCGCAGGCGTTCAAGCGTTTGTATAATAAGCAGGGTAGTCGTTTCGATAACAGACGTTGATACTGTGATTCCACAGCGCAGCAAAATATATTTTTTTGAAAAATCAGATAACAATGAAATGCATGGATGACTTGCGTGAACTTCGGAATAATAATATATTTAGAATGCATTGAGAGCTTTCGAGATGACTATCTCTTTATCAAGGCTATGAAAGGAACAGATTGTACCAAAAATAAAAGTGCTCTGGTGAAAACACTGGTATATGTCAGCAAGAGGAATGTCACTGGGACGAAAGACAACAAAATGTCAGAGTATCAGAATCGGAATCTTTATTCAGACTGTAGGAGGAATCCGATGAGCTATAAAGCTCTTTATTTTCACAGATGTCCGGTAGGGGCAGAGCAGAACATTACAACAACAAAACACATTACTGCGGAGGGAGCTGGTAGAAACGTTGGGTTGCTTGGTCAATGGCCAGGGTCAACGGCGGCGTGGTGTATTCCGCAAATATGGCCGACTGTGAGGGCGGGCACAAGCCGGCGTGAGTAGGTTAAACATTGAGTTTTATAAGGGCACCACGGGGTGACCAGCCCCTCCCCACCCAGCCCCACCCCTCCCACCCCCCACCCAGCCCCACCTTCCCCACCCACCCCCTCCCCACCCAGCTCCTTCCCACCCTCACCACCCAGCACCTCCCCACCCTCCCTTCCCCACCCAGCCCCTCCCTGCACGACGGACGGACGGACACAATAATCCCCTGTGGGCTGGTGTAACCAGGAGGTGCCTACCAGCATAATACAAACGTACAATAAGGAGTGCAAAGTATAGGAAAGGTAAACAAATCACTTGACAAAAATACGCTAAAATATTGTATCTTACCAGGTATGCCAACTGGCCACGAATGATAAAGCTCAGCAAAGTGGCTCATCATCGTGTGGAGATTTCTCACGGCGACATCGCTGCTGCGAACGTTTTTCTCACGGCCGTGTTGTTGCGAAGCTCTCCGACGCCATGCCGGCTCGAGTTGTGCCGCGTGCGCGCGCTGTTCCGCATTGTGTCCATTATTAGCCCCCGAGGCCACCACGACGTGACATGCACCCCCCCCCAACAACACGTCGTGGGACTCGTATACCTCGCTGCCCAAGAGACATTGGGCAGTTCTTGCAAGTATTTGGTTTCAGCAAGCCTGACTCTGCTGATGAGAGTTTACTTGTGTTAAAACGCTGGGATGCTTCTTCAATAGAGTTCAGATCCTGAAGAAGCCCCAAGCACACGGAGTGAAGCGTCGGACGTAATGCCGAACAACACGCGCTACAACCCACGCCGTGCAACTGGAGAGATGAAAGGCAAAAGCGCCCATGCTCGTTTTCATTGCACTCAATAATTATTCACAACGATACGTAATGGTGATATTTCTGCAGTATACGAATCAAATTATTCTCTCTGTCATAGAACATTGCCAGAGGTAAATAAGCAAACCCCACAGCCAAAGAGAACCGGCTGTCCGCATAGAAATAAATGAATACGCTTAAGGTCATAAACCGATGAGCCTTCTGGAATCATGTTTAACAACAGCCTTTGTTTAAGCAGGCAGAGAAAGATAAAGTCACACGCCCGTAGGTCATTGCCATCGAACAAAGACGGTCGGTGCACGGCGTACTTTCAGATGCGATTAAGTGGGCGTCTAGAATGCTCCTCCTTCGGATTTTGGGAAGACACTGGAGCCATGCAATCTTGATTCAGACGCTGTCTTTCCGACACACCTGTTCTTCACCTGAGGACGGCTGCTTGCGTTGTGGCCGAAACGTCGTGAGAATTGTTTTATTTTTTATTATTTTATTATTTCCCTTCTTACGTGACTTTACCGAAAGAACCAAGAAGATGAATTCCTGCAGTCACGAAAGCTTTAAATCGAAATTTGGAGCCATGCACTTAAAAAAAATCTCGATTTCAAACTAATTTCTTGAAATGCTTTTGGTTGTTTAGTTTGTTGTCCTTCACCCCTGCGCCTCCGATTTGCGCGGTTGGCTACGTGCGGTGCGAAAGAAGTTCAACACACGACAAATTCCCAAACAATTGGAGACAACGGGGAGACTTGCGTGCATCTCAAACAGCTGTTGAAGACTGACCCGAATTAAACGTTGACGTCACGCACCTGGGGGGGGGGGGGGGGTCAGACATTTGTGACGATGTGTGACGAGGAGGGGGGGTTTGAGAAATGTGACGTCACGTAAAAATGCGCAATTTTAAATAAATATAGACAACACGTTCTACTTAATGGAATAGACTTTTTAAATAAATAAATAAATGTTTTCTCCTACAACATCAGAGTGCAGCGCCACATTAAATACGCACTACAATGCCAATAGTTTAAAGCGATTTGAAGCATGTTTTATTTTGGGGGGGGGGGGGGGGCAGAGCTTTGTGACGTCATATTTGAGGGGGGGGGGGTCTGACTTTTTGTGACGCTGTGTGACGATGGGGGGGGGGGGGATAAAAAATAATCCAAAATCACGTGACGTAATTTACGGACGGCCCCATAGAGGGTTTGGAGTACTTTTGTAGAGGTGAACTTGACGGTGAAAAGCAATGCACCCGTGTGCTTATGGATTTTAAACGGCGTGTGCTAAGGAGCCGACACACGGCAGCCCTTCACAGACGTGGCCGTTAACAGAGCAAATTGAACAATCACGGGGAAGTGTCTCCAGCTCTAGGACACTTACCGTTCAACGCAAGAGCTGAAAGCTGAAAACGGCGCAGCCCCGAAATTACCCGCCGACACCACTGCCAGCGGAAGAGCCTCCGCTAGAAAGCAACCCCCAGAGAGGGCATTGGTGGCTTATTCTCTGCGAGCCAGCCGAACGTCTTTTGAAACAGGTACCCAATCTAGATTTGAAGCTTTCGTGACTGCAATAATTCATACTCTTTGGGGTGACGTCACAACAGTGCTTGTGCCAGGTTATGTGCACGTTAAAGTCACGTGAAGTGTCGAACGCCCGCTGGCAGGAGGTCACGGAATAGATCCAGGTGCCATGGGTCTACTGACTGAGATGACTGGTTGATGCACCACCTGTGCCCCCAACTGTGCCAACACGCACACAGATCAAAGATCCCCCGTGTAGCCTGAACAGACTGTAGGGGCAAGTGCTGTTAGCGAGCACCTATGAAGGCAGGAACGGTACACGAGGGGGTGGGTGGCCAGCACCACGCCCGACCGCCTTTGTCTTCCCAGTGGCGATGTTTACCCACCGCACCAGGTACTCATTTCAGGCTGAGTTGACCTAGGGGAGGCCCAGGACTGGTTTAGATAATCTTCATTGGTGGTGTTGGCCATGAGCGGGAATCGAATCCGGGTCATCAGGTTCATACCGCTGTGCACTAACCGCTCCCCCACAAAGCGATTTGAAGCATGTTTTTTTTTCTGACTTTTTGTGACGCCTTGTGACTAGGGGGGGGGGGGGTCAGAAATTGTCCAAAATCGCGTGACGTCGTTTATGGACGGCCCCTTACCGTCCTCGTTGCCGTTGTGAGCCTTGACGATGTTTTTATTTATTTTTTAAACCTATAATGGTCACTTAGAAATGCGTCGTCTTTCCATTACACTCGTTGATGTTAGTTGCCAAGTTGCCTTAGCGGCTCACACTCTCGCCTGCCGACAACAATTTAAATAATTGCCAAAAAAAGTATATAATTGTGCTGCCAAAAAGCAATTTTCTTTTAGAGTAACACCGCCGTACAGACGGCAACAGATTGTCAAACATGATGTAAATTGTTATATGTAGGTAAGTGGTATGCAGGGGGTGTGTGTGTGTGTGGCTGTACTGTGGCGAGCGGTAGTGTAGTGGTTAGCGCGCCGCGCTATCAACCCGGTGACCCAAGTTCGATTCCCGCCGACGGGCAACACCAGCTACGATTATATCTGAACCGGTCCTGGGCCTCCCCTAGGTCGACTCAGCCTCAAACACTGCCACTAGGGAGACAAAGGCAGCCGGACGTGGTGCTGGCCCCCCACCGCCTCGCGTGCTGTTCCGGCCTTCATAGGTGCTCGCTAACAGCACTTGCCCCAACAGTCTGTTGAGGCTATACGGGGAATTTTTGCCTTTGTAACTGTAGCATTTTCTTTTTTCCTAAAGGGGAGATTGACTGTTAGAGCGCGTTGCAACTCATCGTCGTTTGTGTGCTCGCTTGTTTAATTAGCCTGGTTATTATTTCCTCGACCTTGCCTCACTCAGATTCCACGGCGAGTGCGCACCGATTGCTCAGGCTTGTGACGACGCATCGGTCTCATTGGTCCTGATGGATCGTACGCTCGCAGTGACTTGCGTGCATGAGCGCCATTGCATGAATGATAATTCACGTGTGTGAAGTGCCGCAATTTTTTATCCGTAGAGCCCACCAATGCGCCGCCGCGTATGGAAAGCTAGGAGACAAGCAAGAGCCCGCAGGGTGCACGGCCTGAACTAGGCGGATGGGGTAAAGGCCAGTTTAGAGAGGTGAGTTTTCAAGGCATGACTTAATCTAAACACAACTTTTTGTTGATTAGCAGAGGGCAAAACCTTCCAAAGATTGGGAGCTACTCTGGCAAAAGCACGATCACCCCAGGAACAGAGCCTTGACCTCGAAGTGCTTAGAAGAAGGGCAACCCGGAGATCTCGGGGGGCCTCGTTGCAGTATGAAAATTTATATTTACGACATTTTAAATTACGGTAAAGTTTTGTGTATCCGACCTTTGCATATCCACCCTGACCGATAATTACACGGCTCCACACGCTGCGCAGTATTTATGCATGGCGCTGTAACCGTCATTCCCCGTGGATATTCACAAATGCAATCTTTTCACACGTATATATCCGCCTCTCCTGTACTTTAGTCCCCAGCGATTCGGACATGCGACGTTGAATAATATTCTTTGGGTCTTTCGGTAATAATAATCTCAGCAACCCGTTAATAAACTGGGCTCTCTCCAGTGTAGTGAGTTGATTGTCTTCGTCTGGTCACCGATGAATGAACACGCGACAACATACACATCATTTATATAATTTTTGATTAAATTTCATACTTCTTGTTCCATTTTCATCACTTTGACAATTTTACTTTTAATCGACAGGATACAAACACCGTCTTCGGGATGTGTAAAAAAAATCGTGTGCCCCCCCCCCCCCTTTGTCTCTGGATTAAAGAGACTGTTGAGGTAATTTTAGAACTTGTTCTTTGACGTCATCTTCCGGAGGTTTCTCTCCGACACGGCGCGTCGCTTTGCTGTCTCTGAGAGTTCCCGGTGGACATTTCTTCATCTCCTGATGTGGCACAAATCGCGCGATGGGAACAAATTCTGGCGAAACAAGAGCGCGCAAAAAAAGAAACCGGGAATGAAAGAGATAAACACTTCATGCCTAGGCGCTGTTCCGCGCAAATATGATACCGCCTTTTCGTCGACTCCATCAATTTGGCGAGCGCCTCTTTGCCGACCGGTTCGCTGTTCACCGTGGGTACCGCCAACAACAAGGCTGATCGAAAAGTTGCCTCTGTGGCGGCAATATTTGTTTTATCGTTTCGGAAAAACGGGTGTGGAAAGACGCAGGCACGAAAAAAATGTCGCACATTCAAATCGCGGCCACGATAGCGATCCCCGCAGCAATGTTGCCCATACCAAAAAGACACAATGAAAAAAAAATGCTTAAAATGCAGCTTAACCGCGACGTCACTTTCATGAAATGTAAGCCACGCTCCGCTCCATATCCGAGGCATCGGCAGCAGCTGAGCCGAGTTTTGATTGAGACCGGAGCACCAAGAATTCACTGTAAAGCAGTCGGGGTGATTAATGATCCGGGCACCCGCTGATTCACTCCGGTCCCTCGCTCGCACACACACCGACGGTCCGTCGCCTCCTCCAATCGCTACCATGGTTACGCTTCTCTTCACCTGTTAATGCCTCCACCCAATGTTTGAGGGCTCGCTCTACCAGACGCTGACTGTTTGTCTCATCCATACCACCATCGCCGCCGCCCACCTCACTTCTCTATCCACTTCTTCCCGCGCACCGCTCCACTTGGGAATTATCTTTGCATCATCTCTTTTCCCAAGCTTTTTTACTTGAAGGGCCCTTTAACTCTTTTCCATTACGCCTTCAGCATGTACGTACGTTTTTTTAACTTCTGTCGCTCCGTACGCAGCCAACGGGGATAATCGGAGGTGCAGTGGCACCGTTTGTTGCTACCTAGCCGAGCATTCTGGGTCATTTGTAAAACGGCAAGACGGAAAAAAACAAACTACTTCATCCTTCCTGCTGCCAATGAGGGAGTTATCGTCTATCGCGATGGGTTGGGAGCGGGGATCAATAACCGGTTTATTTTTCCCCCGACGTCTGGTTGTGTTTTGGGGATTTGCGAGGAGTTTGGGAGAGAGAGAGAGAGGAGGGAGAGAGAGCGAGAGATGGCAATTCTTGCCGCGGGCAGATTAATGCGGCGTAAACCAGGCGCACGGTGAAACCGCCGCCGTTCCCGTTGACGCCATCGCTTGGAAATTCCCTTCTTGGAGCGGGGCCAGGCCGATGGAGAATTTTCAGCGTGTGAATCGCGGAGGCGATGCTCGCACGTGCGTATGCACGTTCGTTGAACTTCTTTCGTGCCCTACGTGGCCAACCGCGCCAATCGGAGATTCCGGAGGCGGGGCACTGAGCAGAACAGCCGCAGCCATGGTCAATCCTCTGCTGGATGAAGGCTCCCCCCCCCCCCCCAAGCCTTCTCCACCGTCGCAGACGGCCGCGCGACCCAACGGCAACAGCAGGCGACCGTCTCGCCGCGAATTGACGTTGACGTCAGGCTCGGGTGCACTGTGAGGTCACGTGGAGCGCAGAAGGCTCGCTCGCAGCAGAGCACGGGATAGACCCGAGGCGGTGGCCCGGGCCACCGCCTCGTCATTGGAGTCGGCTGCTGGCCATCGTCCCTCAGAGGTCGCAAACGGGTTTTGATTCCTTACCCGTACCCGCACCCGGCTGCACCAGGGTCGCAAACGGGTACCCGTACCCGTACCCGGCTGTACCCGTACCCTACCCGTACCCGGCTGGGTACGGGTAGGGTACGGGTATCGGGTACCTGATTGCGACCTCTGGGATGAAGCCATGTTGCAGGCGCGGGTGGGTTGATTCTAGGAACTTGAATTGTGAGAAGAGACAAGACGTTGGGAAATGAGTGACAAACAGTTACTCACCAGTGACTCACGGTCTACCCGTACCCGGCCGCACCAGGGTCGCAAACGGGTACCCGTACCCGGGTATCGGGTAGGGTACAGGTATCGGGTACCCGGTTGCGACCTCTGTCGTCCCTTCCAGCCACGACGCGTCCTACCTAAGCCTCACTTACTCGCCTTGACAGCCCGTGCGATGTCGCTAACCTGCGAACGCTCTCGAACCCAGAACGGCGGAGATGCGTTAAGCTCCACGCACGGCCCCTAAAAGCTTTCCCGTCTCGACAGGCCCAGCAGGCGGTTAACAAGAACGCTAAAACATGAAGGTCGTGGAGAGATAACCTGACGGTGAAAAATAAATGAGAAGTAACAACTGGCCTCCCTGTGACCTCATTGTGTCTGCCGTTTCCCTTCGGAGCTTAGTACATGGTGGAATGGTGGGAGTTGGCGAATGAGAAGCAGTGGTTAGGAGATAGTGAATCTGAGGTCTTGTGGGAGCCAGGGAAAACACTTACGAATCAGCAACCCCCCCCCCCAACCCAACTGATCTTGGAACTGTCCTGTATCAATGACGTCAGCGTTGTCTAATCTGGTGGGACCGAAGTGTTGCATTGGGTGATTCCAACGTGGCCGTGTTTGCGTGGAATTAGTGGTCAGAGACGTGGAGACATTGAGACGGAAAGGCTGAGATCCTGGATTCGAATCCAGGTTTCGGCTGCCCGTGAGTGAATGTGTTTTTTATTGAAGGTGTCGTGAAGTGACGGGTCTCAGTTTTGTCACAAATCACAGCACACAAAAGAAACTGGCATTGTAAATTTGATTATTTTCACGAAAATTTGCTAAATTACAGCTCTGAGAATTAGAATATGAAATGTTGGTTTGACTGGCTGTGTGGCAGTGCATGTGGCAGAGTGCAGTTCCCCTCGCCTGGACAAAAAGCCACGCTAAGGAATCTCAGAAGTAGTTCTTTGTTATTGTCTTCCGCGGTCCATTCTCCAACATGTGGCGATGCACTGCTCGCAGAGTTTGAATTATTTTCATCTCGTTGCATGATGGTGAATATATTGGAATTGGGGAAAGTAAAATGTTTTTAGAACATTTTGGAGTGGCTTCAAGAGAGCAGGAGGGTCATGTGGGCAACCGTTATACCTTCATACTGCGGCGGGGCGATATGCAAACGTGATCATGCGATTGAATGGAACCTCACTGATTAGTGCGGAACACCGCACGCAGAGATAATAGCCACGGTGACAATGTCGGTAACTGTGCATGAAATTAATTGATGATTTCAGAATATTTTGGTTTCCAATTTGAGCGGTTGAGTGCCTTTTTTACTTCACGCTTTTGTTACGTATTTTTTTTAACGAAATTACTTTTTTTGTTGTTGTCGTTGGTCGTGTGTTGGTAGTGCCGGTATTTAATAGCAGTGCTTGTGGAATTTAAATGCCTACCTTATAGGCCTCGCGAGTGCGTGCGCGTGCAAAATACGGAGGCGTTGCACCATGCTCAATAAGGAGTTGACTAAACATCCGCTCAGTCAGCGTCTTCCTGAGAAAAATAAACTGCAGCCTTGAGACGGCCGGGCGTTCGTAGCAACGCTCGTTGCCTTTAATCCAGCGCTGTCGAGGCAGCAGCGGGGATTGGTGGATCGTCGCACAACTGTTGTGAAATTCCACTCCCTGTGGGTATCGAGGAGGTGCCGTACCCTGGCTCGCCAGGAGACGGTGGTACAACAAGTGGACTAATCGCCATCCGTTTCCATTTGTACAGAGATGAGTGTTGCCCCATCGCACACGTGGGTGTTCTCGGGTGCTCTGGTGTCCTTCCACGTCTATAAACACAGATAACATCAGGAGCTCCTGCATAAGAGTCTACGACTCGGTGTGGTTTTTCCTGGATAAATACGTAAATTATTATTAGTATTAATCGTCTGTTACTCTCCCGATTTCAACAAATAACTTGTGCTGCTCTTATTAATTTATTATTCGATGGCCGAGGCATGTAGGGTCAGTGGGAGGCATTGCGCAGTTGCGCAGAGGGGGATGGATTTGGGGTTGTGGTCTCATCCCGCGGTGGAGGCAGTTGTTAGAGTTCACGACCCCATCTGTACAGCCAGAGAGATTAACTGCCAAGCAAGGAGCAGCTGGTGGCTAGGGCCTCTGTGTGAGTGCGTGTGTGCTTGCGCCCGTGTGTGTGTGTACACAGGTGCAAGACCGATTCACTCGATGTAACACGGCAGATGCACTGGGTGAGTGGTCGTGCGGTGGGCAGTGTGCTGCGACACAAACCCGGCCACCCGAGTTGGATACCTGGCCACGGCTAACGTCGGTGCAGTATACCTTAAACTGGACCCTGGTCTCCCTCTGGGTCAACTTAGCCTTAAACGAGGGCCTGGTTCCACGTGTAAACATCAGCACTGCAGAGACGAAGGCGGCCGGGGCGTGTTGCCGGCCACACCGCCCCTTCGTATTAACTTCTCGCTTTACAGCACTTGCCCCAACAGTCTGTTGAGGTTATACGGGGGGAGGGGGGGAGGTCTTTGTCTCTGTGTATACACAGGTGCAAGATCTATTGCTCGTAACACAAGACCAGATAGAGGAACTGACCAGCACCAATGCCCTGAAGATATGTCAGTGTCAAAAACTGGTTTTATTAGGTTTTGTGTTCCCTGCAGGGGTTAAGAGGGTTTTATGGTAGCTTGGCATATGTATATACCATGTGTATGTATGTACAGCTGTGCGCGAGAGCGGGTGGTTGAGTGTCCGGTGAATGTGGCGCAGTGAAAGCCTTGTGGTGTAGTACAACTCCTCCTATGGGCATCGATGTTGGGGGTTTTTATTGTCATCATCATCGTTGTGCATTATCAGTCTACTGCTCAGTGAAGGCCTCCCCAAACCAATGCCATCTGTCATGGTCCCATCCTTTATTTTAAACGTAAATCTACAATGGCAAAGTAGCCCCTACCTAAAACTAAAACTTTTTTTTTATTTTACCAGGCAAGGTCCACTGAGCCTATACGGCTATTTTGTCAGAAGCGACAGATACACACGGTATATACATACGCCAAGAAAAGCGATGAATGATAGCTCAACGAAGTGGCTTATCGTGTGGGAATTGATAGCAGCCGAATATCCTCAACGCAAGTTTCTCAATGTGGAGGGAAAAATCGGAGGACCCGGAGAAAAATACACTCCACCACGGGGAGAGAGACGCGGCAAACTCCAAATATAGGCCAAGCGTCAGGGTCGGGATCGAACCCACAACCTCCTGTATACCAGGCGAGGTAGTTAACATCTCACCACTTGGCAATGCTCATTTCCAGTGCTGGCCCTGAATCAGTGGCGTAAATTCCAAATTCCCATGTCAGAGACTGCGAAAATCCGAGCAACTGTCGGCGCGCTTTGACATCTTCATATCGGCTTCATTGTTACGCTATAAATACAATCGTCTGTGTATTCAGACAGACACAGTCCATTGCGGCTGCGGTTGTCCACGGGGGGCGGGTTCTGGCGTTCCCCAGCGCGACGAGCGGGACTTTCGCTGGGCACGTGGCGATGTGAGACACGTCGCATCGCTCCAAACGGCGGCGCTTCGCGATCGATCGGCGTGACCGCCCCCCCCCCACTCCACCCACCCGTCGCGTCCAAGCGCGGCTGTCGTGCCGTCCACGTCTTTTTCCGAATTTGTTTCCGCGACGAAGGGCAGCGGCGGCGGCGGCGGCAGCAGCTCCGATGCGAAAACTTAGCGGAGGAAAATCGCAACGGCAAAAAAAAAAATCTTCATGCAAAATGGCAGTTGGTAATTCGTGCCTAGATGGTTAGACAGTTACGTGTACCGAATGCGTATACGGGGGAAAGCGTTTAACCACGCTGAAACAGAATCCCAGTCAGAATGTTTATTTAGGCTGCAGGAGGAATCCGATGAGCTATGAAGCTCTTTTTCACAGATGTCCAGTAGGGGCTGAGGTGAGCAAGTTACAACAACAAACACGACAGGTGTGCAACGTAGAGAAAAGGTAAATCGCTGTCTGTGGTGCTGACGTTAGGAAAAACCGCCACTTTTTTCAAATTTTCATGCTGTGGATTTCACACCTGATGACGATTTCTTGTGTTGCAGTCGAAACGTCGTGAGCATTTTAATTGTTTTATATTTTTATTATTTTATTATTTCCCTTCTACGTGACTTTACTGAAAGAACCAAGAAGATGCCATTGCATCCTTCAGTGAACTCCAATGCAGGATTTGGGGCATCATTGCCGGTGGCTCTAGGCAGTCACGAAAGCTTTAAATAAAAATTTAAGTCAGTAAAATATTAATATATACATTTTTAAAACATATATGAGTACAATTTGCGCGAGTACATAGATTCCTGCCGATGTTGCAACATGAAAATGCAAGCTCGAACAAGGCAGCAAACCAGCAGCAGTCATGGGGGGAAGGTTTGTTCACAGTGCCTACAGATTGTTGTGTTGGTCACAGATATAGGAACCTTACGGCGGGACCCCGGGGTCCCGTAAGCCCCCGGCTCTCACGTAAACATATTTTAATGTAAACAATAACTTTGATATTTTTCACCAATGGGTTTGAAGGATGGTGGCAAGTAGGCCTTTAAAACTGAAAACTACTTACTGCAGTACCTCTATTTAAATACGCTATCGAAAAAATAATTTACACTTCTCTGTCAATCATCGTGTTACTCAGTGTGGATTTGTGAACACACTTTGTAAACAGTACATAAAATAGTACGCGTTTTCAATGCGCTGTTCATATTGTAACACGCGTTTTATACCAATGTCACACTACAGAGTAGTGGGTGGCCGCTCCTCTTATCCGCATTGATACGAGCGGTATATGGGGACTATGGCTTAACCGCAAAAAAAAAAACTATCTGCACAAATGCATACGGACAAGAGAAGTATTATAATCAAACAGGAGGAATTAACGGTGCGACGCATCTCATCTGTTAAATATCTGCAGGTAATAGGATTGTCATCGATTGATCCTGGCTGCAGACATTGGTAGGTCTCCAATTTGATGAGAGCAGTTTCACTGTATTATGCATACCGTGATGACAAATAAAGGACTCAAGTCGTGTAGGCAGTTTGAGCAGCGTTGGATAAGGCTTATGATTCTGCCCATACCCGAGCATGGAGTGCATACGCTTGTTCAGCTCTTCTGCGCATTCGTCCTCGCTGCTGCGCTTGGACACGATACGACAACAGATATCAAGCAGTGAAAGGGACCGAAGTATAAATCCCCGAGTCTGCGAGACAAATCCAAAGTTTTGGATGGAATTGATGAAGGTGTGTCAATGCGTACGGTGCGTGAAGAGTTTGGAAAGCAAATTTGGAAGAAAATAAGCTCCTTAAAAAAGTTTTTTTTTAAAAACAACGGTTTTATTAACAACTTCTTTTAACTCGCGGTTCAGAAGTACGTCAATGATGCGGCGCCTGCTCCCACATCAACGCTTACTTGAATTAATTGATGACTTGCGTAACTCGTTCACACTGAGCAGGCGATTCGAGTGTTTAGGGACCACGGCGTTTTTTTTACCTACACAAATAAATAAATAAATAATAAGGCGTCCATACAAAATGTTAATTGCTTTAAAGTAGCGAATTAATTGATTAATTGATGCCGATTTTGGTACAGGCATGCATTGTCACCGGATCTGAGTACGTGTGCACAATTTAAATTGATTACAAGATTTGACCACGACACGGGGATCAAGTTAAGTAAAACCGTTGAAAAAAAATGTATTGGGGAAGGAGGCACGGGGGAGTACCATTGTACATAATTCGGATTTTTTTTTTTGACAATGCGGCAATGAAGCGAATAGAAATCTGTGCAAAAGCAATTGTGTCGCGCGACAGATCTCTTGTCACGGGGACCGATAGCTCCGGGTGATTCAACACGCCAGCCCAGCTCGGATTCGAAACATGGTGTACATTGATATGCTCTGTAAAACTTCCCAACGCGCTTCCCTATGTTTCAATATTAGACTTTAGATTCCAGTGCTCTGCGACAATTAAGCCTTTAGCATGTCACTGTCATGTGTAGAAAAAAAAAGCAGAAATCCAATCCCCTTGCCCTTGCGGTTACGAATTCCATTTTACATGCCGCACGCGAGTTCCTCTCACCTGTCTCATTCTTTCATCTTTATTTCGGATTGCTCACTAGATTTACATTGTACATAGCTCTGGTTGGTTATTCGTCATGTTCATAAAATGTCCCTGCTGCTCTATGCAGCCGCTGTAAACCCTTCCTTCCCATGTAACGTGCCGGCTACCATCGTACCAATCGCGCTATGCAGCCCCTGTAAACCCTTCCTTCCCATGTAATGTGCCGGCTACCGCCATACCAGCCGCTCTATACAACCCCTGTAAACCCTCCCTTCCCATGTTACCTGCTTGCCCCTTTGGCCGGGTCGTCATGGAATTGGCCTCACCCGAAATCAACTGACTCACCGACTGACACGCTTCATAATTAGTTTATTTTGGGTTAGGCTGCGTAGGTTTTTTTTTTACTCTAACCCTCCACAAACCCGACGAAGGCCCTCAAATGAAGCCTGCGTGTAAAATCGACTCGCACGCATTGGGGATCCACGTGAGTCGCATGGAGTGTTTGGCACGGGGCATTTTCTAGTACGAGCACACCCCACCCTCGCCGTCGCGTACACAATTACGCACACAAGCGCGGTGTAGGATAATCCCAAATTGACGACTGTACCGTTGAGTCACTGCACTTAATCCGCAAACGTACTGTGTCGTTCCACTGCCAGTTTAATCGCACGACGAGCATCATTTCTCCTCTCGCGGCGCTGACGTCATTGACGGAGGAGATTTTGTCCACGAGCACGAAAGGAGTCGTCACAAACGCCCAGCAAGCCGTTTGAGGGTGAACCGCAATTAACAGTCGGGTTCTCGGGATACGAACGTACATTTCGCTGCATCGCCGTTGCGATATCAATTCAGGAGGACCGCGTATCCAGCTTGGGGCAGTGGTGGCTGCGGACACTTGTAGTGCAGCACTGTGGGGGCCAGCGTTGGTGGATCACACGGCAGGCAATGTTAAACAAACTCCAAACAAATGTAATACGTCAACGGAATGAATGGCCTGGTGCGATCTGCCTTTGCCTTTCGTGCATTCTGGAACGGGTGAAGAGGAAGAAGAAAAGCCCCCACTCGTGTGAAATATTGTACCGAGATTTTTATGACTGACGGTAAGGGGGGGTTGGGGATGGTGGGGGGTGCCCACCCCCCTGCCCCCCGCCCTCATTGCAGACAGTACAGGACCGATCGTCGCATGGCTACGGAATAGCAATCCCGGACCGGTGCGCCACAAATCCAAATCCGAAGCAGCAGCGACGAACTGAACGCACGGCGAGATTTCACTAATTGGAGGCTGCCACGCCGAGACGCTGCGCGGTGGCAGCGGCTGACAGACGGCCGCGCCGTTCTCCGTTTCGCCCACTCAGCTGCTCCCCGCAGGTGTCGCCCCTCCAGTCCCCCGTGGCCGAACGTCCGACGGCCACGCCTTGGTTCTGCGCGCGGCGGTTGGCGCCGTGAGCGCTCTCTCTGCGGTGCCCGCCGCGCTCCGCTCGCGACATCGGGTCGGATCAGTCACGAAGCACGCCTGCTCCGATCCGCGACCGTCCTGTCTCGCCGAGCAGTGCACGACGCCAGCCTCGGTGTGGACCCCCGACGGGAACCGGCCGACGGGTCCCCGCGGGCTCACGGCGCTCCTACTGCCGCTCCCCGTGGTAGCGCGCAAGCCGGCGTCGGTTTCACCAGAATCGGAATCGGAATATTTGTAGTGGAGGAATCCCGTGAGGCTATGAAGCTCTTTGTCACAGATGTCCAGTATTTCACAGACACAACGTTGCGACGGATTTGTAACGTCCTCACCTGCCCCCCGACTGGACATCTGTGATAAAGAGCTTTACAGCTCATCGGATTCCTCCAGTCGAAACGAAAGATTCTGAGACGTTCTAGTACCAGGCTCTCCGACCCGAAGACCTGGACCCAGTTGCCGGTGGCAGATGTTCGGGATCCACCCTCGAGTCCGAGTCGGTGTTGAAACGGACTGAAAGCAGTGTCGTCATTCCGACGAGCTCGCCAAGCGTGCGATCGACGCCGGGGCGGTCGTGATGGGCCGGACTCGTGAGGGTGCGCGCCATGACGAAGCGTTCAGACTTAATGCTGCGGCCGATTTTCAGCAGGAGGCCCGGCCGTGATATAATCCCCCGCGTGACTTGCCCCGTCAACCCACGCCGCCTCGTTTCATCACCGCCCCTCGCGCGACAACAGGCAATTAAGTGTGCGTGTGTGTGCGCGCGCGCTCGCAAGCGTCCGTGCTTTTTACCCGGCGTGGTGTTGGGGTTCGAAGGGGCATGGGACACACATCATTCGACCTGGCCACCAGCCCGCAAGCATAAAAGTAGCGTGAAACAACACCGAAGTCAATTGGAAGCGAACAGAAATCGCGAGTGTGTTTTGGTTGCGGTGTACGTGTGTGTCTGTGTGCATTATAAGTGGCAGTTGGCACAGTAGGGGGCACAGATGGTGCATCAGCCAGTCATCTCGGTCATCTCAGTCAGTCGATCCGTGGCATCTGGGTCTGCCTCGTGACCTGCTGCCAGCGGGCGTTCGACACTTCACTTGGCCTCAAGGTGCACATGGCCTGGCACAAGAGTCGTGGTGACATCACCACTACTTAGTGGCAAATGGCGGTTGTTGTTATTATTATGGTGTGTGTGGGGAGCGGTGGCGCAGTGGTTAGCACGCTGCGCTACGAACCCGGCGACCCAAGTTCCATTCCGGTTCACGGCCACCAAGACCAGTGACGATTATCTGAACCGGTCCTGGGTCTCCTCTAGGTCAACTCAGCCTTAAGTAAGTACCTGGAGTGGTGCGTAATCGTAGGAACTGGGGAGAGGAAGGCGGCCGGGCGCGGTTCTGATCACATGACCCCTTTTATTGGTGCACCATGTCAGCCGTCATAGGTGCTCGCTAACAGAACTTGCCCCAAAGCCTGTGCAGGCTACATGGGGGATCTTTGCCCTGCGCGTGCGTGCGTGTGGGCGGGTCGCGTGCATTTATTTTCATCCCCTTTATTACGTTCCGTCTTAGAAAGAGGACCCGTTTCTCTCACAGCTGACAATCTCCCCGGGAGCGCGGAGTACGACACTTTTTTAAAAGCCATGGACTATTTGTGCGACAAATAATGAGGGAGCTCGCCCTAATGGTGGGGGGGGGGGTGGGGCGCCCGTACCCACGCTGATTTGAGGCGTGCATGGAACTGAGCCTTTCCGACTCTTCTCCCGCGGGCCTGTACGCTCACGCCACACTTTGCCTAAAAATGTAATTACGACGTCGTTAATTGCGGTTGTCAAGCCCCGCGCGCACTTTCTCCAGCCAACGAAGTCGTTTTTCTTTAAGCTCCCTCGGGGTGCTTTTGGGGACTGCGCAATGATCCGACCATTATCGACTGTGATTATCGAAGCAAACGTCGTCGTTGTTGGGTTTTTTCTTCTCTTTTTCCCCAAGGCCGTCTTTTGTTGTTGTCGTTATTTGGCGAACGTGGAATTTCCACCACTCGTGGCGGTAGCTTGGGAGGCGATCACCGCCTCGGCGCTCATTTGAGCGGGGAACAATTCGAGAGCGAAGAACGCGCAATCGAAACGTCGCCTACGTCGTGTTATTTTCTGTCGGGCCACCGTTGTTGTTGACGAGCGAGTCGGTTTAAAAAGGAAAGCGAAAAAAATGTCACGCTGTGCTCGTGCACCGTCGCCAACGCAGAGATTCCGGATTGTTGAGCCGCTGTGCCCAGAGGATTCGTTGGATGACACCGATCATTGTGAGAAGATAATGGGGCTTTTTCCTCCGATTTTTGTTTTTCTCTCTCCAAAGTCTCTGACCCGGAAACATAAGACCCTGGCTGACAGCCTAGGATTTCATGTTCTCTGGCTTCCTATGTAGTATAAAAAAATATATATATTTTATCCGAGTGTTACAGACTTTTAAAGCAAGTGCTTTAAGTGGCTATTAAGGTTGGCGTGCCACACAAGGGGGTGGCGTTGCCAGCGTCACGCCGTGACCTCTTTGATCTCTCAGTACTTATGTTGCACTCATTTCAGGCTGAGTCAACCTAGGGGTGGCTCAGGCCAGGTTAATTCGCCTAACTTCACCGGCGCTTGCTGCGTTAGCGCTTGCGTGCACCTGCACCTGCGGTACGGTACGTTTAATGTGTGTGTGTGCGTCGCTGTTGTGTACTACAAATGTTCAGCTCTTAATCACCACTCCATTAGCGAATTTCACGTTGCTAAAATCTCGAAACCCGCTCGTTAAACTTAATCTGTGTCTATTAAACAGCGAACGTTCCACGGCACGCCTCTTTGCCCACTGTCGCGCAGGCTCCTGCTGCCGAAGACGCGACACAACGCAGCGATGGCAGACCCGCGCCCGTCGACCCCGAGCTTACGCGGCGCCTAAATTGATTCCGCTCGGACCATGAGCCGCGACAAACCCTCGCTCGTGTCGAGGCTTCCCAAGTTCGGCTACGGAGGCGCCGCCAAGTCCCGAGGACCTGACGACGCCGCCGCCGCCGCCGGCGATGACGGAGACGAGAAGAGGTCGAGGCCCTCGCTCGCCTCCACCTTCGGCTTCCGCGGCAAGAAGAACGACGTCGCGAGGAGGCCGGCGGCCGGCATTGCCGCTGCCGGCGAATCGGAGCGGAGAGAGGCCGAGCCGGCACCGCGAGCGGCTCCCGACGCGGACGCCGCCAACGGAGGCCCCGGGTCGGACGATCGCGGCGCCGCCCGGCCGCCGCCCGCCCGCTCCCCGTCAAAGCCGCGGGTCGCCCGGCAGGCGTTCGGCTTCGCCGGGCCGGCGCGGACGACGAGGGCCCCCCCGGTGAGGTCGGTCGTGGAGGATTTGCGGGAGGCGTCGGAGGACCGGCTCCGAGCGCGCTCCAGCAGCGACTGCGAGCGGCGCGGCGCGGGCGACCCCGGCGAGTACCGGAGTCGAACCGAGAGCCTCAAGTCGGAGGCCGGCAGCTCGAGCAGCCTGGGCGACGACGGCTTCCCGCCCGAGACGGCGCTCACGCGGGCGCAGAGCTTCTCGCACGCGCTCGCGGCGCCCGCGGCGTCCGCGTCGGTCGGCGCGGGGCAGCTCCCGCTCCTCGCCGGTCAGCTCCAGCGGTCCAAGTCCATGTCCAAGGCGCTGCAGGCGCAGCCGGGGCACGGCGGCGCGGCCTCGCGCTACCGCTTCGGCCGGCCGAACAACGCTTCGCAGCCGAACCTCACGCAAGCCGGCCGGACGAGGCCCAGGGGCGCCGGCGCTGCGCGACCGCCCGGCCCGCTCAGGGGCCCCGCGAGGAGCTCGCCGGCGGACGCGGACGAGGCGCCGACCGTCGCGAGCTTCATCCCGTCGTCGGCGCTGAAGAAGCCGAGGTTGCCCGGTTTCGCCGCGCCCGGCTCCAACGGCAGGGCCGCTGCCGGGCGAGGAGGCCCACTTGCCGCGAAGCCGGCGAGCCCGAAATCCGGCGGGGCTCCGGGAGCCGGGATCGGCGCTCGCGTGGAGTCGCACGGGGGAGGTCCAGGCGGGGGTCCGGACGACGTCGCTGTTGCCGATGGGGGAGTGCAGGTGGACTCGGAGAGCCCCCCCGAGGAGGTCGACAGGAGCGAAACTGCGTCACTGCAGGACAGCGAGTCGAGTGAGTGCTCGCGTATAACGTGCATATGTGCAAATATGCATATACTGCTTTAAGTTGTATGTATTGTATGTTGAACTTCTTCTGCACCGTACGTAGCTAACCCTGCTAATCGGAGACGTGGGGGAAGGACAACGAACGAAACACAAAAAGGAGTTCTCAAAAACATTTAAAGTGCATAACTCCCAGTGACTTCCGAATATCGAAAGGATGAGTCTTCCAAACGGCCGCGGAAGCGCATCTGAAAGCGCATCTTTACGATAGTTATTGTGACCCCATGTTACGGACATTGATGGATGGACGGACGAACAAAGGTAATGCATTGACGGTTTTCAAGCAGAGTTGTAAATCGTCACAAATTAATGTTGAGAGGCAGCGCGAATTCCCTCGCGAGGCGATCCGTGTGAAATGAGTGCTACGTTGCCCCCCGCACCTCCGACTAGCTCAGTTGGCTACGTATGTTGTGCGAAAGAAATTAGACGTGCGCACAAACGTATACACGTACGCACGCGGCCCCGACCGCGCACCGCGCGCGCGCCTTTAATCTACCGCGAGTCTCACTGCGCCTTCTGCTGCGTGCCCGGCTGCAGGCGAGACGATCGCTCCGCTCCACGGAGCCCACGCGGCCCATGGCGCCGTTTGCCACGACATGGTTCCCGACCCCGCCGAGGTCACCGGCTCGGCAGGCAGCGACGACGGCGGCGGTGACGGCGACGACGGCAACGCCGGTGACGCGGACGACCCGGTGGATCGGAGCGACGCCGCTCCGGCAGGAGACGGGGAAGAGCCGATAGGGAGGAGGGAGACGGACGGGAGTGGCGCTTCCGTGGACAGGAACAGTCCGGTAAGGCTGCTGTACGGCTGGATTCAATGATTTCCCCCCCCCCCCTCTCCCTCCCAGGAGGGGGCGATCTTTGTTGCGCGTAATTCCGGTTGAAGCAATTGGCAGGTAGTTTGTCGGCATTGAGATGTGTCGGCCACGCTTTTTCTTTTCGCCGTGGGACCGATAAACCGGAGAAGGCGGAGGAAACCCATGCAAGACAGCCTGAGGGCGTACAAACTGCACACAGAATGGGCGACCCCGAGTCATGAATCGAAGCCAGGGCCTCCTGACTGCGAGGTTCTCAAGTGTTCACACCGCGCTGCTTGCAGCCAAACGTCGAGAGTGACGCCAAACAACGAGTGGTACAACAAGCAAACGCGTCGGGAGAGTGCGGCAGTTTTTTTGTGAGCTAGTTATCGTTCTTTGCGTTGTTTTTTTTTCTATTTTACTCAAGAGGCACGAGTGTGTTACGGATGCGCTGCCAACCCGCCGAACAGAAAGTGCATGCGGCCATTCGTGCCGGAGAATGTGCCACGTAGGTGGATGTCACAGAGCTACCTCTGGGTCCACACGGTAGAGGGCAGCACTTTCTCACCCGCTCGGCACGTGAGAGTAATTGTTCGTGACAGGTCGATTCCGCCCGGGTAAGGTGGAATCGACCTCGGGCGAGGAGGTTCAGGACCGGTGTTAAACGATTCGCTTGTGACTTATTGATCGTGAGCGCTAATCATAGCGCAGATCCCTAACCGCTATGCTCCCATTCCCCACTGCTACGGCCTGTACTCTGCAGTGAATAACTTACGGTTCAAATGTAAATTGTTAATAAATGCAACTTGAAAGTTAGCATAATACCGGTGTGCCTATTATTTTCTGGCAATGCATTCCATTCATCTTCATGCCTTTAAGGTAACATTACACGAGAGTAAATTTAATAATGAGCAAGCGTATCAGATTTATTTATTTTTTTCGGAGGTGGACCAGGCAGCGCTTACCAAACACATTTGTTTCAATCATTTATTGAGCACATGTTGCCCGGGGCTGAAAAGGCGCACGGAAAACGGTGTGACGGAGTAACGACCTTGGGGAATTTCTTTGTCTCGACTACAATTTTTGTTTGCAAAGTGGCCCGCCGAAGACAAACCGCTGAGCCCGCAGTTTGTCGCCGCCCGCAGAGTAATTAAACGCGGGGGGTCACGACTAATTAACTTACACGTGGCCCCGCTCAAGGCCCGCTAAGTGCCACTGCTCGATACTATCAATCGGCTGCCCCACAGCCTTCCCCAATCCCAGTTCAACCGTCTCCTGCGCGACATTTTCATTTCGTTTCTCTTTGCTATTGTCCACCCCCTATGCCTCCCCCTTTATACAAACTAAGAAGACGGTCCCTCTCTCCCCTCCCCCACCCCGCCCCCCTCCCGCCCCCCTCCCTCCCGCCTCCCGCCCCCCTCCCGCCCCCCTCCCGCCCCCCTCCCTCCCGCCTCCCGCCCCCCTCCCGCCCCCCTTCCGCCCCCCTTCCGCCCCCCTCCCGCCCCCCTCCCGCCCCCCTCCCTGGACAGCCTTAACAGACTGTTAGCGAGCACCTATGAAGGCCAGAACGGTACACGAGGGGGTGGGCGGGCCACCACCACGCCCGACCGCCTTTGTCTCCTCAGTAGCGATGTTTACACACCACACCAGGTACTCATTTAAGGCTGAGTCGACCCAGAGGAGGCCCAGTGCCGGTTCGGATAATCGTCACCGGTGTTGGCCATGAGCGGGAATCGAACCCGGGTCGCCGGGTTTGTAACGCAGCGCGCTGACCGCTACACTACCGCTCCCCACCTACACTACCCCATACACAGCTACACTACCGCCCCCCCCCCCATACACCACCACCACTACTACCTCCCATCAACCTCCATCACCACCACCACATTCCACCTTCCCTTGTAATTCATTGCCCTCCATCCATGCTATTCGCAATGACCTCAATTCCTCACCCTTCAGGGAGCAAGGAGGGGTTTGATGTTCAGCAGATGAGGTGCAGGGCCTGGCCTCCCGGGTGTTGTGGGGGTGCGTCTGTGAAGTCTTCCCGTGGGTGGCGCGTGGGGGAGGGGGGGGCTGCTCTTGGGGTGGACAAGTTCAGGTAATAATAAGGGCTCCACCTACATTGGACCGCGCGCTGTTTGGGAGTCATTGGGGTCACGGGGGGCCCCACGCCACGGGCACGAGGGCTCGTCACGTTGTCCTCGCCTCCTGCTGATGTAGATGCCGGAGCAGCAGCTACAATTTGGCATTCAGATGGTTAAGTCGGATAACCGCGTCAGGAGCCAGCGGAGTTGTGTATCATCATCGCCGTGATGTGTCTCCTTCGCATTGCGTCCGTTACACGTTGTACGGACTCTGTTTGACCACAGTCGCACCACTACTACTGGAGAGTTTTTAATCTTTCATTTGTTCATCAGGTATCCGCATCTGCCACCGTTTCTGCAGTGGATGCGGTTTAGGGTGGACCGTGAGCGTCACTGCAGTCGAGTGAGTGCTTGTGTATACGTGGGGAGTGGTGGTGTAGCAGTTAGCTCCGCACTACAAATCTGGCCGCACGGGTTCGATTCCCGCTCACGGCCAACAGCAGTGACGATTATCTAAATGAGTCCCGGGCCTCCCCTAGGTCGACTCGGCCTCAAATGAGTACCTCGTGCGGTGTGTAGACATCGCCACTGGGGAGACAAAGGCGGCCGGGCGTGGTGCTGGCCACCCACTCCCTCGTGTGCCATTCCGGCCTTCATAGGTGCTCACTAACAGCACTTGCCCATACAGTCTGTTAAGGCTATGCGAGGGATCTTTGCCTCTGTCTATATATACCATGATTTGGCCAGGTTTTCTAAAATTGCAAGCAGAGCCATCGTTCTCACAGAGAACCTGTGTGATAAGAATTCAGTATTAACCGGCGACCTCTACAAACAAGAATTAAGGATGTGCGAGAAGAGCCAGTGGTGATCTTAAAGCCCGGCGTTCGTGGAAATTACACTCAATGTGGGTGATGCAGGTAGCCCAGTGGTTCGGAGGTAACGCTCCGTTTGTGAAACTCCCAAAGCAACTGACCTGCGAGGTGGCCGGGAGATGGCAGTATGGCAAGTGGGTTTCTGGAACCCATCTGTGCGGAGTCTGTGAGTCTTGTACCCCCTAACGAGCGTCTTGGAGTTTTTCTCCCCAAGTCCCTCCCCCCCCTCCCAGTTTCTTCCCAAATGCAAAAACACACGTGCAAAGGATTTTTTGCTAAAACGCCCTAATCATGCAGAATTCTTGCCGAAAGGGGAACTTGAGATTTTTAGCGAGGCCTATCTGAATAAACGAACTACTTGCGGTGGTGAACAGGGGCATGGTGAACCGGGGGATAGTGCACGCTGCGCTGTGAATCTGGCACCGTGAGGTCTATTCCCAGCCACAGTTAACATCAGGTCCTCGGACTGGTCCTGGGCTCCCTCCTTAACCCGGCCGCACTGACCTGCATCAAGCAACGCGGGACTGGGGCAGCGCCTTCATCCAGCAGCGGATAGGCAATGCAGAGTAACTTTCGTTTTAATTTCACGACGTTTGCTGAGAAGTATTTTTGTTTCATAATACGTTTCTTTTGGGCCAGATTGCGTCGGTATACATTGTCAGATCCCCAGTCACTCACCCGCTCGCACACCCCCGCGGTGGCGCGGCTCGGATGTGCCAGTGAAAACATGGGTGGCGCACTCACCACTGACGGCTGCCTGGTTTTGCACCTCGGTGCGAAAGAATTTCAACGTACGTCCGGAGAAACTTCGCGATGCTGAAAAAAAAATTGCGGTTTAATTTATTATTCATAACCGGCCCTGCGTGTTTCGCCACCACCACTCTCAGCACTTAGCCGGCGCTGGATGTATTGACCGTGGCCCGCCGGAGCTGCGTACGGCCGGCAGGGAGTCTGGACGCTCAAGTGGGCTCCCGAGGCTTAAACCATCAACTCCGGGGAGCGAACGCACGGCCGGCGACTGCCAATGGAGCGAAATTACGGGCACGGCGCAGGAAACCTTGGTGGCTAGGAGATGTTAACTACCTCGCTTGGTGTACGGGAGGTCGTGGGTTTTATTCCCGACCCTTACGCCTGCTGTCTATTTGGAGTTTGCGGTGTCTCTGTCCCCGTGGTCGCGTGGAGTTTTCTCCGAGTCCTCCGTTATTCCCTCCACATTTAGAAACGTGCGTTTAGAGTATTTGGCTGCTGTAACATTTCCACGTGATAAGCCACTTCGTTGAGCTATCGTTTGTGGTCAGGTCGCTTCTGAAAAAGAGCTGTATAGCTCAGTGGGCCTTACCCAGTAAAATAAAACAAATTGCGTTTTAGTTTAGTGTTGTCCTGGTGCAAGGAATTAAATGGGGGTTCTTCTGTCCGATTTCTCTGCCTTTTTGGCCCAGTGCCTGGGCCCCTTTCCTTTGGGGCCCTTCTGTCCTTTGGGCACCGAAGGCTGTAGAGCTGAAGATGGATTGGTTTGTGGTGAGTTAGAGTTCAGCGATTGCTGATCACAGTTTTTAGGTTTGAGTGATGTTTTTTTTTTAACTGATAGGGTTGAATGGCTTGTATGAATGGGTCTTCACGGCTCTGTTGGATTGATGTGGTTGGGCAGCTTTGAGGTCACAGCACTGAGATTCTTTATTGGAGACCGGATTTCAGCC
Source organism: Lampetra planeri (assembly GCF_965212315.1). Classification (NCBI taxonomy): domain Eukaryota; kingdom Metazoa; phylum Chordata; class Hyperoartia; order Petromyzontiformes; family Petromyzontidae; genus Lampetra; species Lampetra planeri. The sequence continues at coordinate 4,362,228 of NC_136147.1, forward strand.
TTCAGTATTCAAACCAGGTTTATGGTTTCAGCCAGAGTCACGAATAACTGCGGCAAATACATCTAAAAACTGTATTTGCACTTAATTGGGCCAAATCCTAGCTGTGAGTATTAAGACATCTCAGTTTCACTGCCACGGCTACTTGAAGGGCTTTTCAAGTCTGTGAATGTGTCTTGTGCATATTTTTGCAAATGCATTCTTTGTCTAAAGACGCATCGCCGATAGTGTACCCGGAATACAATTCTGGGAAAATAAATGACCCGTTATAAAAAGGCGTGCCGCGTAGTGTGCACATGAGAGCACGTTTTAGCGAAAACGCGTTGTGTGAACACGCGTTCAACGAGGACTTACCCTACAGTAATTGTTGTGCGCGAAGTGTTACCACCGTAGCTGGCAATTTTTGAAACAAATTCTTTAACCAATGCACTATCGCCCCCTGGTGGACACACTGTGCAATTTCACATTGTTCCTTTAATAATTATCCGTAATAGAGTTTGTATTATTATTATTCAAATGTATAAAGGGCCCTTAAATAATTAATCGTTTTTGTTTCAGAGCTTAGCAGTGAGGGCCCCCGTTGCCGCCCTGGTTGACGCTCCGGGGTGTATTATAGCCGTAAGATCCGCGCCGTGTCTGCCTCACCGCGGGGACGTTAAAGATCCAACGACATCGTTAAAAAAAAAAAGAGCCGGCCACGTGAGTTGCGGAGTCGTCGTGCTAATTTTACCAATTTTTTTACCGTATCCGCGTCGAGTATTTGCTCGTTATTCGCGAGGGATACGTTCCGGGAGTGGCTCGTGAATAGAACATTCCGCTGATAATATTGGCCTATGAAATCTTTAATTTTAAATTAATTACCTCAAATAAAAACATAAACAAGCTGTTAAATACATGCAGATGATCATAACACAAAAATAATAAAATTGGTTAATAAGTATTAGAAGATTATATATTAACCTACCTTTATCTCGTCACTTTATCTCTCTCTCAATGCAGTCGTGTAGAGTTCCAGACGTTATTCGCAGATAACAAGTTCGTGAATTGCGAGGGAATACCGTACAGCATTAGCTACTTTGGTCAAACCACTTTTGGCAACGTTGCCCCCTTGCTAGCAGACTACATTCGTCTGTGAAACGTTGCGGCCTTCGTGATTGCCTTGTGCCGTAAGAAAAGCGCGGCTATCAAATGTACCGAACGTTGGCTTTTTTTCGGTTCCAACACGCAGGGGCTTTGCTGCAATGATCAATTCAGATTACCTGACCGCACCGTTATTTTATTCGTGCCTTCAATCAATCGGCCAGTCAATCGTGAGCCCAACCAACTTGCTGACCCGCCTCTGTGAAAAAATAACTTTCATAGCTCATCAGATTTTTCCAGGAATACAGAGACTCCTCTACTTACGAACAAGTTAGGTTCCAGAGGTCTGTTCGTAAGTCGATTACAAACACGTTGTACGGCATGTACACTCAACACGGGGAATGGCTTTAAAAGTTGTATAATCTCTCGTAGATGTAGATGCCACCGGTTCTTCACGTTCTGCAGATGTAGATGCCACCAGTTCTTAAAGTTCTGCAGCTTTAGATGCCACCAGTTCTTCACGTTCTGCAGATGTAGATGCCACTGGTTCTTCATGTTCTGCAGATGTAGATGCCACCGGTTCTTCACGTTCTGCAGATGTAGATGCCACTGGTTCTTCACGTTCTGCAGATGTAGATGCCACTGGTTCTTGACATTCTACAGATGTAGATGCCACCGGTTCTTCTCGTTCTGCAGATGTAGATGCCACCGGTTCTTCACGTTCTACAGATGTAGATGCCACCGGATCTTCACGTTCTGCAGATGTAGATGCCACTGGTTCTTCACGTTCTGCAGATGTAGATGCCACTGGTTCTTCACATTCTGCAGATGTAGATGCCACCGGTTCTTCTCATTCTGCAGATGTAGATGCCACCGATTCTTCAAGTTCTGCAGATTTAGATGCCACCGGATCTTAACGTTCTACAGATGTAGATGCCAACGGTTCTTCACGTTCTGTAGATGTAGATGCCACTGGTTTTTTACTTTCTGCAGATGTAGATGCCACTGGTTCTTCATGTTCTGCAGATGTAGATGCCACCGGTTCTTCTCGTTCTGCAGATGTAGATGCCACCGGTTCTTCAAGTTCTGCAGATTTAGATGCCACCGAATCTTCACGTTCTGCAGATGTAGATGCCACTGGTTCTTCACGTTCTGCGGATGTAGATGTCACTGGTTCTTCATGTTCTGCAGATGTAGATGCCACTGGTTCTTCACGTTCTGCAGATGTAGATGCCACTGGTTCTTCTCGTTCTGCAGATGTAGATGCCACCGATTCTTCAAGTTCTGCAGATTTAGATGCCACCGGATCTTAATGTTCTGCAGATGTAGATGCCGACGGTTCTTCACGTTCTGTAGATGTAGATGCCACTGGTTTTTTACGTTCTGCAGATGTAGATGCCACTGGTTCTTCATGTTCTGCAGATGTAGATGCCACTGGTTCTTCACGTTCTGCAGATGTAGATTCCACCGGTTCTTCACGTTCTGCAGATGGAGATGCCACTGGTTCTTCATGTTCTGCAGATGTAGATGCCACCGGTTCTTCTCGTTCTGCAGATGTAGATGCCACTGGTTCTTCAAGTTCTGCAGATTTAGATGCCACCGAATCTTCACGTTCTACAGATGTAGATGCCACCGGTTCTTCACGTTCTGCAGATGTAGATGCCACTGGTTCTTCACGTTCTGCAGATGTAGATGCCACTGGTTCTTGACATTCTACAGATGTAGATGCCACCGGTTCTTCTCGTTCTGCAGATGTAGATGCCACCGGTTCTTCACGTTCTACAGATGTAGATGCCACTGGTTCTTCACGTTCTGCAGATGTAGATGCCACCGGATCTTCACGTTCTGCAGATGTAGATGCCACTGGTTCTTCACGTTCTGCAGATGTAGATGCCACTGGTTCTTCACATTCTGCAGATGTAGATGCCACCGGTTCTTCTCATTCTGCAGATGTAGATGCCACCGATTCTTCAAGTTCTGCAGATTTAGATGCCACCGGATCTTAACGTTCTACAGATGTAGATGCCAACGGTTCTTCACGTTCTGTAGATGTAGATGCCACTGGTTTTTTACTTTCTGCAGATGTAGATGCCACTGGTTCTTCTCGTTCTGCAGATTTAGATGCCACCGAATCTTCACGATCTACAGATGTAGATGCCACTGGTTCTTCACGTTCTGCAGATGTAGATGCCACTGGTTCTTCACGTTCTGCGGATGTAGATGTCACTGGTTCTTCATGTTCTGCAGATGTAGATGCCACTGGTTCTTCACGTTCTGCAGATGTAGATGCCACTGGTTCTTCACGTTCTGCAGATGTAGATGCCACTGGTTCTTCACGTTCTGCAGATGCAGATACCACTGGTTCTTCACGTTCTGCAGATGTAGATGCCACTGGTTCTTCACGTTCTGCAGATGTAGATGCCACTGGTTCTTCACGTTCTGCGGATGTAGATGTCACTGGTTCTTCATGTTCTGCAGATGTAGATGCCACTGGTTCTTCACGTTCTGCAGATGTAGATGCCACTGGTTCTTCTCGTTCTGCAGATGTAGATGCCACCGATTCTTCAAGTTCTGCAGATTTAGATGCCACCGGATCTTAATGTTCTACAGATGTAGATGCCGACGGTTCTTCACGTTCTGTAGATGTAGATGCCACTGGTTTTTTACGTTCTGCAGATGTAGATGCCACTGGTTCTTCATGTTCTGCAGATGTAGATGCCACTGGTTCTTCACGTTCTGCAGATGTAGATTCCACCGGTTCTTCACGTTCTGCAGATGGAGATGCCACTGGTTCCTCACGTTCTGCAGATATAGATTCCACCGGTTATTCACGTTCTGCAGATGTAGATGCCACTGGTTCTTCACGTTCTGCAGATGTAGATGCCACTGGTTCTTCACGTTCTGCGGATGTAGATGCCACTGGTTCTTCATGTTCTGCAGATGTAGATGCCACTGGTTCTTCACGTTCTGTAGATGTAGATGCCACTGGTTCTTCACGTTCTGCGGATGTAGATGCCACTGGTTCTTCATGTTCTGCAGATGTAGATGCCACTGGTTCTTCACGTTCTGCAGATGTAGATGCCACTGGTTCTTCACGTTCCGCAGATGTAGATGCCAACGGTTCTTTACGTTCCACAGATGTAGATGCCACTGGTTCTTCACGTTCTGCAGATGTTAATGCCACTGGTTCTTCACGTTCTGCAGATGTAGATGCCAACGGTTCTTCACGTTCTGTAGATATAGATGCCACTGGTTCTTCACGTTCTGCAGATGTAGATGCCACTGGTTTTTTACGTTCTGCAGATGTAGATGCCACTAGTTCTTCACGTTCTGCGGATGTAGATGCCACTGGTTCTTCATGTTCTGCAGATGTAGATGCCACTGGTTCTTCACGTTCTGCAGATGTAGATGCCACTGGTTCTTCATGTTCTGCAGATGTAGATGCCACTGGTTCTTCATGTTCTGCAGATGTAGATGCCACTGGTTCTTCACGTTCTGCAGATGTAGATGCCACCGGTTCTTCACGTTCGGCAGATGTAGATGCCAACGATTCTTTACGTTCCACAGATGTAGATGCCACTGGTTCCTCACGTTCTGCAGATGTAGATGCCACTAGTTCTTCACGTTCTGCAGATGCAGATGCCACCACCACCATCTATTGCGCGGCGGTTGAACCTACGAAGCTCGGTCTGAACAAGCGACTGGGCATAGGGGCAGGTTTGTTCGTATTTCTCAAAGTTCGTAAGTCGAATGTTCGTAAGTGGAGGAGTCCAGTGTAAATACAGATTGTGATGCGGTTCTGCACCAGCAGATGGCAGGCTAAGTGCACGCACCCGACAGTAAAACCGACCGCGTCATGGCAGCAGCCTGATTACCATCGGAGCCTTCACCCCCCCCCTCCACCGTTTCTCAAATTAACATTTTGCGCTCGTTAATTTATCGTTTGACACCGTGATCTTGGAAAGGTTTAAACTGCTAATGGTTTTGTTTTTTCCCCGCACACGCTGTTTCGCCTGGCTGCGCTGCTAATGCAGCAACAGCTGTAATGCGAGCGGTGTCACAAAGTTTCACTCGTCTCCTTCCATTGCTCGGTTCACTTTTGTTTATTTCATTAAACATTCACAGCTTTTGTATTCATTAAGAGATCTACGCCGTGAGCTGACATCACCTTAAAAAAAAAACACCAAGCACCGTACTGATAATTATCCACCGTGCAAAATGCATTATTAAACAACAACAACTTGACATCAAAGATGTGCCCATAGGCTTCTTCGGTCCATTGTGTGCGTGGGGCGGGGGTTTCAGTGTGCTCAGCACAACCATCAAGATGAAAATCCTCCCCGTTTAGCATCGCCAAGGGGTGGCCCGAGCCACGACTCACGGGCACCGTGCCCGGGGCAGCTCAAGTGCGGCTCGATAAGAGGGCCCCCGCCGATGTTTAACTCCTCCACGTGTCTTCTTGGTTCTTTCGGTAAAGTCACGTAGAAGGGAAATAATAAAATAATAAAAATAAAACATAATAAAATAATTCTCACGACGTTTCGGCTACAACGCAAGCAGCCGTCCTCAGGTTAAGACCAGGTCTGTCGGGGAGACAGTGACTTTACCGAAAGAACCAAGAAGATGAATCCCTGCAGTCACGAAAGCTTTAAATCGAAATCCTCCACATGTCTTCGATTGATCCCGGAGAAATCGTCGAGAGCGGCGGGAGAAGAGCGCCGGCCACTCGCCTCTGGCAGTAGGTGGTGGTGGGTGGGGGGGCTGGTGTTTGGGCGCTCCCGCGGATTTCTTAATCCGAAAAACTTCACGGCCAATCGGCGCGAGCGACCTGGGCCGTGTGACTCCCCCCCCTCGCCCCCCCTTATTGACCGACTCCACGTGGCTCTTGTTGTGATCCTTTTGTGCCATGCGAGCATCTTGGTACGTGGCTCGGAGCGTCCAAGAAGTTTGGGTCCACCCCACCCCCTGTCGCGTGGGCTGTCGGGGAGAGTGCTGTGGGTGGTAAAAGACGAAGATTCCCCCCCCCCCACCCCCCAGTAGCCTTCGCAGACTTTTGGGGCAAGTGCTGTTAGCGAGCACCAATTGAGACCAGCGTGCCACACGAATGGGTGGAGGGCAAACCGTTGTTCGGTGCCGAAGGTCACCACATCAGGTGCTAAGTGTCGGCTTGCTTCATCCAAGGGGAAGTCCGGACAACGGTTAGAAACCAACACCGACATCTTCATGGCCTGGGAAATCGAACCGATGTTTGTCGGGGTTGTTTTCGAGTGCAAAGATGACGAGCTTGCCAGTGCCGGATTAAGCTAGTGCAGGGCCTGTAGCATATGTTATAAAGGGGCCCTAAATAAAATAAAAACACGTAAATATTAAAACACATTTTTTACTTGCATAGTAGAGTAATTGTATTTTTTCATTTGCTATACAGCTTGATAATACAACAAATCGCTAACCTTAAACACCCAGTCGTTCATAAAAGTCGAAGGCGGTATAGTACTATGGTAATAGAACAAGTGCGGAATCGCTGAACCGGAATTGATAGCTTGAAAGCATTTAGCGTGGGCCCTTGAAAGTGCGGGGCCCGCAGCTACTACACGTGTAGCTACTACACGTGTAGCTACTACACGTGTAGCTACTACACGTGTAGCTACTACACGTGTAGCTACTACACGTGTAGCTACTACACGTGTAGCTACTACACGTGTAGCTACTACACGTGTAGCTACTACACGTGTAGCTACTACACGTGTAGCTACTACACGTGTAGCTACTACACGTGTAGCTACTACACGTGTAGCTACTACACGTGTAGCTACTACACGTGTAGCTACTACACGTGTAGCTACTACACGTGTAGCTACTACACGTGTAGCTACTACACGTGTAGCTACTACACGTGTAGCTACTACACGTGTAGCTACTACACGTGTAGCTACTACACGTGTAGCTACTACACGTGTAGCTACTACACGTGTAGCTACTACACGTGTAGCTACTACACGTGTAGCTACTACACGTGTAGCAGTAGCTACTACACGTGTAGCTACTACTACACGTGTAGCTACTACTACACGTGTAGCTACTACTACACGTGTAGCTACTACTACACGTGTAGCTACTACTACACGTGTAGCTACTACTACACGTGTTGTAGCTACTACTACACGTGTTGTAGCTACTACTACACGTGTTGTAGCTACTACTACACGTGTTGTAGCTACTACTACACGTGTTGTAGCTACTACTACACGTGTTGTAGCTACTACACGTGGTGTAGCTACTACACGTGGTGTAGCTACTACACGTGGTGTAGCTACTACACGTGTTGTAGCTACTACACGTGTTGTAGCTACTACACGTGTTGTAGCTACTACACGTGTTGTAGCTACACCACGTGTTGTAGCTACTACACGTGTTGTAGCTACTACACGTGTAGCAGCTACTACACGTGTTGTAGCTACTACTACACGTGTTGTAGCTACTACTACACGTGTTGTAGCTACTACTACACGTGTTGTAGCTACTACTACACGTGTTGTAGCTACTACTACACGTGTTGTAGCTACTACTACACGTGTTGTAGCTACTACACGTGGTGTAGCTACTACACGTGGTGTAGCTACTACACGTGGTGTAGCTACTACACGTGTTGTAGCTACTACACGTGTTGTAGCTACTACACGTGTTGTAGCTACTACACGTGTTGTAGCTACTACACGTGTTGTAGCTACTACACGTGTTGTAGCTACTACACGTGTTGTAGCTACTACACGTGTTGTAGCTACTACACGTGTAGCAGCTACTACACGTGTTGTAGCTACTACTACACGTGTTGTAGCTACTACTACACGTGTTGTAGCTACTACACGTGTTGTAGCTACTACTACACGTGTTGTAGCTACTACTACACGTGTTGTAGCTACTACTACACGTGTTGTAGCTACTACTACACGTGTTGTAGCTACTACTACACGTGTTGTAGCTACTACTACACGTGTTGTAGCTACTACTACACGTGTTGTAGCTACTACTACACGTGTTGTAGCTACTACTACACGTGTTGTAGCTACTACTACACGTGGTGTAGCTACTACTACACGTGGTGTAGCTACTACTACACGTGTTGTAGCTACTACTACACGTGTTGTAGCTACTACTACACGTGTTGTAGCTACTACTACACGTGTTGTAGCTACTACTACACGTGTTGTAGCTACTACTACACGTGTTGTAGCTACTACTACACGTGTTGTAGCTACTACTACACGTGTTGTAGCTACTACTACACGTGTTGTAGCTACTACTACACGTGGTGTAGCTACTACACGTGGTGTAGCTACTACACGTGGTGTAGCTACTACACGTGGTGTAGCTACTACACGTGTTGTAGCTACTACACGTGTTGTAGCTACTACACGTGTTGTAGCTACTACACGTGTTGTAGCTACACCACGTGTTGTAGCTACTACACGTGTTGTAGCTACTACACGTGTAGCAGCTACTACACGTGTTGTAGCTACTACTACACGTGTTGTAGCTACTACTACACGTGTTGTAGCTACTACTACACGTGTTGTAGCTACTACTACACGTGTTGTAGCTACTACTACACGTGTTGTAGCTACTACACGTGGTGTAGCTACTACACGTGGTGTAGCTACTACACGTGGTGTAGCTACTACACGTGTTGTAGCTACTACACGTGTTGTAGCTACTACACGTGTTGTAGCTACTACACGTGTTGTAGCTACTACACGTGTTGTAGCTACTACACGTGTTGTAGCTACTACACGTGTTGTAGCTACTACACGTGTTGTAGCTACTACACGTGTAGCAGCTACTACACGTGTTGTAGCTACTACTACACGTGTTGTAGCTACTACTACACGTGTTGTAGCTACTACTACACGTGTTGTAGCTACTACACGTGTTGTAGCTACTACTACACGTGTTGTAGCTACTACTACACGTGTTGTAGCTACTACTACACGTGTTGTAGCTACTACTACACGTGTTGTAGCTACTACTACACGTGTTGTAGCTACTACTACACGTGTTGTAGCTACTACTACACGTGTTGTAGCTACTACTACACGTGGTGTAGCTACTACTACACGTGTTGTAGCTACTACTACACGTGTTGTAGCTACTACTACACGTGTTGTAGCTACTACTACACGTGTTGTAGCTACTACTACACGTGTTGTAGCTACTACTACACGTGTTGTAGCTACTACTACACGTGTTGTAGCTACTACTACACGTGTTGTAGCTACTACTACACGTGTTGTAGCTACTACTACACGTGTTGTAGCTACTACTACACGTGTTGTAGCTACTACTACACGTGTTGTAGCTACTACTACACGTGTTGTAGCTACTACTACACGTGTTGTAGCTACTACTACACGTGTTGTAGCTACTACTACACGTGTTGTAGCTACTACACGTGTTGTAGGGATAATGCGGCACTGGAGCTCACCACCCCCTTGAACAAATGTAGCCTTCCCCTGTGAAGCCATGCGGGCTGTTGTGGCAGGCAAATGCTGCACGCGGCCTGGCCACCAGTGCTGATGTTTTCACACCATGTCAGTTATTCATTTCAGGTTGGACCGACTTAAGACCCGTGACTGCACTCGCTCCTGGTGTTTGCTGCGGATGGGAATTAAAGTTTGTGTGCGGATTTCCGTGGTAAACGACCGCACCACTGCTCCGCTGTACAATTTCTGTTATGACCCTGGAACAGACTGTTGGGGCAAGTGCTGTTAGTGAGCACCTATCAAGGCCGGAACGGAACACGAGGGAGTGGGTGGCCGGCACCACGCCCGGCCCCCTTTGTCTCCCCAGTGGCGATGTTCTCCCACCGCACCAAGTACTCATTTGAGGCTGAGTCGACCTCAGGAAGGCTCAGGACCGGCTCCGATATTCGATTGTTGGTCATGAGCGGGAATCGAACTCAGGTGGCCAGGTTCGTAGCGAGGCGCGTTAATCACGACACTACTGCTCTACACACACACACACTCTCTACACACACACACTCTCGCACGCTCGCACGCTCGCATGCCGCACGTGCACAATATGCCGTTGATGCTCCGTCGTGGGAAGCCATGGTGTGGAATACTAAGAGTGGCTGTCGGAGAGACTTGGCAGATGTGTTATTTGTGGCGCGGTTGGTACGCCCACCGCTGAGGGCGCAGCGGTACACTCGTCGGTACACTCGTCAGTACGTACGCCGGTACACGCGTTGTTGGTACACGTGTTTGCAAATGAGCGTTAGTTGCCAGTGCGACCCGAGAGCCATCGGGGGGGGGGGGGTCTTCCGCTGCTCCGTGCCCGTTGGGAAAAATTGGCAGTGAATTCCAAAATTAGAAAGTTTAATTCTTCACCTGCTGAAATGTGCCAGCACCCAACGGTCTTGCTTTTTAAAGAATATTCTATTGGACTGCCCGGGCGAAATTTTGTTAGCAACTGTCTTCTTTGGCCGCAATCACGGCCAGTGCTCTCTCCGTTTGGCCTCCCCAATCGTGCACTTGTCACAACTCCGTGCCAAGCGCCACTTTTATCCTCGCCATTATTGGCATTCGTATACCCAGGGGAACCTTCCCTGGGTCTCAACAATCGTTCCAGGAGGGGGTCCTGCATGATGATGTTAGGCCAGTGCCTTTGTAAATGAGACCAGTGTATCTGGAGACAACCTGTCATGCACGTGTTTGTGTGGGGAGCTGTAGTGTGGGGGGGGGGGGATAGCACATATTCTTAGGTTTTTTCGGTAAAGTCACGTAGGTAAAAAATAAAATGAATAGAAACAAAATAAAATAATAAATCACGACGTTTCGGAGGCAACGCAAGTCTCCGTCATCAGGTGGGACCGTCACAGCTAGATTTACTGTATCAAGTGACTTCTTGTCTCGTTGTCTGTTAAAAACTCTAACAGATAGGTGGAATTCCTCCCCGTAGAGGGAATTAATTCTAGATTTGAAGCTTTCGTGACTGCAAGGATTCATACTCTTAGGTTGTTTCGGTAAAGTCACGTAGGTAAGAAATATAATTAATAGAAACAAAATAAAATAATAAATCACGACGTTATAGCACACTGTGCTACGAACCCGGCCACCAGTGACGAATATCTGCACCGGTTCTGCGCTTCCCCTAGGTCGACTCAGCCTCAAATGAGTATTCGGTGCGATGTTTAAACATCGACACTTGGGAGACAAAGGTGACCGGGAGTGGTGCTGGCTAACCCACCCACTCCCTCGTGTGCCGGGCCAGCTTTCATAGGGTCACTCGCCACTGATGTTCGCGTTCAACTGGGATTAACGCCGAGTCTGCCCGATTCTTAGCGCAGTATGCTGACAACTATACAGCCACTCACCGCCCCCCACCCCTGCTGTCGTGGACTGTCGAAACCTCTAGCGTGTGAGGGTATGAGACTCAAAGCTGCACACAGCCTCAATGCAGTGAATGGACCAAATCTATCTGTGGACCACACCCATTGCTATACTGCCATCTTGTGAAACCTCACTTCCACGGAAGCCATACACCCACAATACCTGTTTCAAACTCAACTAAACTTTTTTTATTTTACCAGGTAAGGCCCACCGAACTATTCAGCTCTTTTTGAGAAGCGGCCTGGCCACAAATGACAGCTCAACTTGGCGGCTCATCACATGGAAATGTTTCGCAGCCAAACACTCTAAACGCGTGGAGAGAGACACGCAAACTCCAAATATACAGCAGGCGTCAGGGTCGGGATCGAACCCACGATCTCCCGTATACCAGGCGAGGTAGTTAACATCTCCTGGCCACCGCGACGTCCGCTGGCGGCTGTGTTATATTTTCAGCGGCCGTCTCGTTCCATGCCTCCGTGCGGACGAACACCCCGTGCCCGTTTGTGAATCCACTGCTGGGCCACGCACGCGGGTCACGGTGGGCTACGTGACCATACTTCACCGCACTGGTCAGCGCACGCTGGCGGTGCTCGGGGGGAGGGGAGTCCACAACTAACACCGCATTGCCTGCACTGCCCTCTACCGTCTACAATGCCCAATAACACCGGTGTGTTGTACGCTTGTTGCGCGTCCCATGCAAGCACTATCCAGGCTCAATCCTGCTTAGCTTCTGAGGTCTGACAGGATGGGGCACCCTCCAGGTGATTTGGTCGCTGGCGATTCCTGATGTATTGGGTTTCCCTCCGGCGGGAAGTCGGTGGTCAGACATCGGATCGGCGGAGGTCGCGGTAATCCGGCAGACGAACCGCCCATCCCGTTGCGTGGAGTCTTCGCGATTGAGCTCTGCCGCTCACCGGTGTAACAGCTACGCCACAGAGCCGAGCCAATCGGCGCCAAGAACCGGCAAAGCACCAGCATGAACAGCAGCAGCCGGCAACGCTGTACAATGCAGCGGGAGAACGCCAGCTGCTCGATTCAGCTCCCGAAGAAGCTCCCAGCACGCGGAGCGAAACGTCGGACATCGTGCCGAACAGCACGCGGCACGGACCCCGCAAACACGTGGCGGTTGCGGGAGAGCTGTGCCGCCGATTAGGTGCTGACCTATTCAGCTGCCATTGGGACCTTGCTGGGGGGGGGGGGGCGGTGTGGATCGCCTTCGAGCCGTTCCTGTCCGTGCAGAATGCTAACGCGCGCCCGCAATTGCGCCAAGGCTGCTTGCGGAGGGCTAATTGTTATTAATGGGAAGGCAACAAGCAATAGCAGAGAGTCGGGCCTGCAACAAGCCTTTTCTCCCAGTATTAATGAACGGGCTGCATGATTAGCAATTAATCATTTAGTAATCTATCGCGAAAAGGTATAATTAAATACTCGGATTTCGCCCCACCCCCCCCCCACCCCGTGCTCCCCCCCCCCCCCACCAGCACCCCCTCCCCACTCCTAATTTACCACGTGGACCCCGTCCGTCGACGTTGCGGCGTGGGTTTTTACTTTTGCGCTCGCGCGTGATGCAGCGGCAAGTCGCGAGCGCGTGGGTACGTGTGTCGGCGCCCCTGGAAATGCGACGCGCGAGACAAAAGTCGCCCACCCACCCCCGTGGTCGCACGGCTGTGACGGACGCACTCTACGGGGTTGAGAGCGCCAAAGAGGAGGTGTGTGTGTGTGTGTGTGTGCGATCGCGGGCGCTGGGGGATGCGCGTGCCTGCGTCTGGCCTGGATCGTAGTCTAAACTGTCTTTTACAAAATATATGTTTACCAGGTAAGGCCCCCACTGAGCTACATAGTTCTTATTGAGAAGCGACCTGGCCACAAATGATAGCCCAACGAAAGTGGCTTATCGCGTACAGCAGCCAAATACTCTAAACGGGTGTTGATTCTAAATGTGGAGGTAGAAAGCAGAGGACGCGGAGAAAAATCAATGTGACCACGGGGAGAATATGCAAACTACAAATACACAGGTGCCAGGGTTGGGATCAAACCCACGAGCTCCTGCATACCGGGCGAGGTAGTTAACATTTCGTCACGTAAACTAACGTGCCAATTATTACTACTTCAGCACACCGGTGTGTTGGAGAGTAAACTGATGTTTATAATTTGAGTACGACGTTTCGCTGGGGATTACAACCAGCTTCACCAGGCGATCTAACCCCCAAAAAAACGTTATTCCTTTAATTATATCCACAAAGTAGATGTACATTGAACGCTGCCAATGTGCATCATCTGGTTGATTTAAATGTGAAGGGGAAAAACCGGAGGACCCGGAGAAACAATCCACTAAACCCCGGGCGAGAGAGACACCGCAAACTCCAAATATACAGCAGGCTTCAGGGTCGGGATCGAATCCGCGACCTCCTGCATGCCAGGTGAGGGAGTTGACATTTCGCCACCGCGGCGCAGTGCGGTGAGCTCGTGGCCGTGCAAAGGTGGCAGCAGATGGAGTGGGCGGTCGGAGAGGGTCCGCATAAAATCGATAATCCTTTAGCGGGAGTGAGGGGCAGCGCTGATGCCCTTAGGAATCCGAGAGCCGTCTGTACTCCGGGAGAAAGTGTCTCGGCTTATGCGTTTTTTTTTCCCTCTGTTTATTTATTTCATTGATATTTACCGACAGAAAATGCAGAAAGGCGCGGAACCGGAGACCCGCGCGACGTTTAGGCACTCGGCACAAAGCAAGCATGAGGCCCAGAGTTTGCAGTATTGCTGCGGTCTGGGAAACAACGGGGAATCAAAACAGCAACAACAACAACGGGCAGGGGGAGGGAACGGGATGAACATGTCACAATATTTATTTCGACCGGAGGAATAGGATGAGCTCATGAAAGCTCTTTGTAACAGATGTCCAGTAAGGGGCGGGTCACAAAGCTACCAAAGCAAAACGATACAAAAGCAACGATAGGAGTGCAAAGTAGAGGCAAGGTAAAGAAATCCCTGAGATGGCTGGCAGATGCACGGAGAAGGGAAGCTGGACAAGAGGAGACCAGATCTTCCCCCCTAGGCCAAGCAGGTTGGCAACCAAAATAATTGTAAAAAAAAAAACACTATTTCGAGAGCCGCACAAAGCATGTGAACACACGAAATGATCCTTCAATAAACGACGTCACGAAGCGGTCCTTAAAGAGCCGCACGCGGCTCGGGAGTGGCGGGTTGGCGACCACTGCCGGTAGACCCAATGGTGAAGCCTGCGACAGAGGCCCAAGGGAGTTGGTCGGTGGGTCCTCCCCCCCCCCCCGTGTGTCAGCTGTCTGCATGAAGGTGGAACTTCTTTTGCGCCGTGAGCTATAAAGCTAATTGGAGGTGCGGGGAAAGGACAACAAATTAAACGCACAAAGCAGTTTTTTTGAAATGAGTTGTCAATCTAGATTGAAACATGCACAGATCCAGTGGCTTCCTAATATCGGAAGGAAGAGCGTTCCCGACGGCCACAGGAGCGCATCTGAAAGCCACGCGCGATGCAGCGACCGTCTTTGTTCGATGGCTAGACAAAAGCCGCTGTTGCGAGCACGACGAGAGAAATTCGCGAGATCAGCGAGGTATCGTGGTTCATTTTTGGCAAGCGCTTTGTTGTGTGCAGCGAGTTTGGAAGTTGGGTTGCCCACGGCTCATTGCCTAAAGCATCGCGACGAGCGCTGGCGCGATATCCGTGCTCACGACGGCGTGATGCGGTGACGAGGATTATTGCGATGTCGGCTTTGATCGCGTTTTGCGTTTTTTTTATCCCGTCTCTTTCTTCGCCCTCGCTCTTCCCCTCGCTGTTCTTCTCGCGTCAACGAAGGGAAATTGAGAGTTCTTCACTTTCAGTTCGCCCTTCGCGTAAGCCGCATTACAAATCTGAGATTGCTTTGCAAAGCGCGCTTTGCTGTCCGTTACGCAAGGAGCAATTAGAAATTCCACTCGCCGGAAAAATGATGACGTGCAATTGTCATTCTGATAATTGCTTCAGAAAACTTTTTTTGGCAAAGCACTGATGGCATTTTTTATTTTAGATATATATTTACAACTTTAATTATTTAAGAAAAGTAAAATGAGCAACGACAATCTGTTTTAAAATTATGATTAAATTAATCTAAGTGGTTTTGTTCTAAAAAGAGCATTGAGGCATCGGCGCTCATCTGTTGACAGCCCTTACAGAGCCAGTGGTAGAAATTCCACATTCCTATGGCGGGGGCGAGCCTATCCCAAGGACAAGCGCTGTTCTCCACGAAGTGGCACCTCGTTTTAATGACCCCGTGGAGACGGTGGGGCCGAGTCAGCCCTCTCCCAACTACCCAACCACGATGGGAGCTCTCGACCTTCCGATTGGGAGCCGCTCGCTCTATCGCCGGTGGCTCGGCGGGCGAGAGCGAGCGGCGTGAGGCGCGCTCTGATGTTGGCTTGTGACTGCAAGGGGCCCGCAGAGCGTCAGTTGTGGCCACTTGGTTGTGGTGCGCGGCGGTTGCAGCCGCGCGAAGAGCCCGGCTCCTCTTTAAAAAAAAATAGAGATGAGAGGGATTCGCGTGCGTCTTATTTGCGGGATCACTGGAGCGCTAATGCTACACAATAGCTGCGATCACGGCGTTTAATTTCCTCGCTTTTTGTTTTTGTTCTCATCTCTACAGAGGCCTCTCCGCCGGCTGGAGAACAAAGCTTTGGGCGCACGAGGTTGGGTGAGGGGAGGGGGGGAAAAAAAACTCGTCGCGTGCTTGGGCCGCCCTTGGTGTAGCCTCGATAAAAAAAATTCAACTCGGGCGAATGCCTCTTCTCTCTGTATTACTGTCGTTATAATAATTTGCAACGTTGTAGCCGTGGCTACACCACGGGAAGGGGAGTAGAGTTCGAGGATGTAAAGTAAGTGATAAAGAGAGAAAAAAAATGGCAGTGGCAAGAGAGACGATTGGGAAACAAGAGAAAGCGGATGCATCTTCTTGGTTCTTTCGGTAAAGTCACGTAGAAAGGAAATAATAAAATTATAAAAATAAAACATAATAAAATAATTCTCACGACGTTTCGGCCACAACGCAAGCAGCCGTCCTTAGGTCACCTGAGGACGGCTGCTTGCAGGTCACCTGAGGACGGCTGCTTGCGTTGTGGTCGAAACGTCGTGAGAATTATTTTATTATGTCACCTGAGGACGGCTGCTTGCGTTGTGGCCGAAACGTCGTGAGAATTATTTTATTATGTTTTATTTTTATAATTTTTATTATTTTATTATTTCCCTTCTATGTGACTTTACCGAAAGAACCAAGAAGATGAATCCCTGCAGTCACGAAAGCTTTAAATCGAAAAAGGAAGCGGATGGTAAAGGAATGGAGAAACAGGAGCAAGGGGCCAGGAGGGATGAGGAGGATGTGGAGGAAGAGGAGGAAGAGGCTGCATGAGTGCCTTGACGCTGCTGCTGTATGGTGAAGCGGAGTCTGTTCTCACAGTGGGCGGTGCCTGAGAGAGGGGGAGGGGCCGTTTGGCACATAGAGATTGGTATTCAACAAAAATAAATAATTATACGAATTATTTCATTTTACATGAATTATAATTGCAATAATGTCATGATAGTAAAGTCCTTTATTTACTCTGAAAATCCCACCCGGTGTCTCAAGACTCTTTCCAGGAGGGTCCTCCCACCTGCGTTTAGTTGGCACCGAAGTTCCCGGAGACAACTCGTGCGTACGAGGGGGTCAATGCACCAAGCTCTGCTCGGTCTGCTTGCCGCAAGACCTCCTTCTCTCGTTCACCTCGCAGGCTAAGCCTGGCGACCAGGCCAAACTCTCGCATTGCTTCGCTGAGATCTGACCGAGACCGGGCACATTCGGTGCGCTGTGGCCCCCCCCCCACCCCCCCCCCCCCCCCGGGTTCACAACTTCACGGAGACATACGCCGCGCGCACAGCCCGCTTGTGAATCCGCTTGCTGATTTTAGACGTTCCATGTGTTGTGCCACCGCAGGCTGGGTTTGGGGACGCTGCCGTGTTGTTGCAATGGTCAACACACTGAACTCGCAATAGAGAGGTCGGCTCTCACCACCGCTCTCCCCCCACCCCACCACTCACCCCTCCTCAAGTGGAGGCCCTTATTCCAGCAGTAGCGTGAGCAAAGCAAATCGCAGGGGGCCATACCGCAACCTCTTACCTTTCTCTCTGTATGGCAAGGTGCATTTCGCCTTATCTTTTTTTTGCCTTTCCTTTGCTTGCCCAATCGAAATTCCATACTCTGCGCTGAAATCGGTTGATGCGTACGGACCGGACCCTCCGCGGGAAGCTCTCCAAGATCTCCTCGGCGGGTGATGTGATGCGATGATGATGTCGTGTTCTGTCCTGTCGTGTTGTCCGCGGGGCTCGTCAAAGCCATCTCCTTAACTCCCAATCCGATCGTAGATCCTCCCAGATGCTGCGAGGTCCATGGGATTTAGTTGACAAACGTCGAGTGTCTGCGCCTTCCATTGAGTGGGCCAGAGTCAAAAAAAGATAAACCACGAGTGGTGTGTGGCCGCGCGCCGTGGTACGGCAACGGTAGTGCAGCGGTTTGCGCGTGCCGCGCTACAAACCGGGCCACCCGAGTTCGATTCCCGCTCACGGCCACCAACATCAGTGACAATTATCTGAACCGGTGCTGAGCTTCCCCGCAGGTAGACTAAACTTCACGAGTACCTGGTACGGTGTCTTAACACCGCCACTGGCAGTCCTGGCCGGCCGCCCCTCCCATCGTGTGCCGTGCCGGCCTTCATCGGTGCTTACTAACAGCACCTCTGGCTGTTGTCTAATGAGGCCGGTTGTAATTACCGGCGAAACGTCGTACTTGCATTGTAAATGTTGTTTACTCTCCAACACAGCGATGTGCGGAACTAGTAACGAATTTGCGTGTTTTGTTCATGTGACAAACCTTACTAATTGGCTGTATCTGGTGGTGGCGGGTTTAGCAACTCATATTTATGCATGCGAACCAAAATATTGGTCTAAAAAGCCTAGGTGTTAAACTAATAGCACCTGTTCCAACAGTCTGTTAAGGCTATACGTGGGATCTTTGTATTTGGTTGTGGCGGTTTACGATTTTTCTTTTTAATATTTTGAATGTGTTTATTTTTTACTTCCCTGTTAATCAAATCACCGGGAATACCAAATCATATTAAAGGATACTTGCATGTTTATATTGCGCCCAAAAAATAACAACGTCTCACAGCGCAGTTGTTTGGCCTGGGGGATCCCCGCAAACAGCAAGCCAGAAGGGGGTCATTTTGATCTTGGCTGTCCCAATCAATCAATTTACGGACAATATATCAAGTTTGCCAAATTTGGACCACAATGCCAGCGCGTGTGGCCTAACGTGGTGAGCATCACGTCACGGGTTCTCGTTAATGTCCGCTACAAAGCACGGTGGCGAGATGTTGACTACCTTGCCTGTTATGCAGGAGGTTGTCGGTTCGATCCCGAGCCTGACGTGTCCCTCTCCCCGTGTTCGCGTTTGGAGTGGTTGGCTGCTATCAAGTTTCACGTGATGAGCCACTTTGTTGAGCAATTGTCTGTTGCCAGGTCGCTTCTTGAAAAGAGCTGTACAGTAGCTCTGTGGGCCTTACCGAGTAACACAAAAACAGTTTAGTTTTTTCGTTTCAGTTCACAGCAGATAGTGAGTAGCAGCTACTAATGATACATTTGCAGTATTAACCAGGGCGGCCGTTGGGCTTGAACCGCGAACCTTTCTGCAACAGGCGGCAAACATATCACCGCCGCCATGCTCCCCGTCTCGTCGGTTCTCGGAACCCCAGTGAGGTTCTGCTCAGGTTGTACAGTGGGAAATATGTACGTTGAACTTCTTTCGCACCATACGTGGCCAACCGTGCAAAATCGGAAGTGCGGGGAAAAGACAACAACACTAAACGCAAAAAGCAGTTCTAAAGATTTGAGTTTTCAATATGGATGTAAAAGTGCATAGCTCCAGTGGCTTCCTAATATCGGAAAAAAGAGCGTTCCGGACGGACGCAGAAGCACATCTGAAAGCGCGCGATGCGGTGACCACCGTGTTTGTTCGATGGCCAGCCAAAAGCCGCTGCGAGAGGAAAAAAAAAAGTAAAAGTGACTAGACTGGAGCGTACATCATCATCATCATCAGCGAACACACACAATGCACGATTGAACCTGGGTTCCCATCGGTGGGAGTCAGGGATTTAAACCTGGGTAGCAGGTTTATTACTCTGACAAGGGGAATAGTGGTAAGTCTCTAACCACCCCACCATTCCCAATTTTAATCACTGTTGGCAACATTCTCAGATAGTGCTCTTTGTTTTTGTTATATGTACGGCTTCAGAGCAAACAAAAAAGATCACCCCGTGTAGCTTTTCCCCTGTGTCTCAGGAAAATGAATCATGGCTTTCATAAGAAAATGACACCAAGCCTTGTAAACGGCGTGTAACCAGACCGGTGGTCGGGACTGGCTGTTTGCCCATCATGTGACCCTCCCCGGAGCCTCTGACGGTGGCAGCACCAGGCATAGGGATACCGGGCAAAGGTTTACGGCCCCAAGCAGATCAAGTGGTCCCAGATTAATGTAAAACTAGTAATAATACGGAAGAACCAAATATCAGCTCAAATTCAAATCCGAATAAACGTAACAAGTCAATTCACATTTAATGTTTTTTTTTATTGATTTGCTGTCATCTCTATCTTGGCCACATCTCCCGTCTCTCGTTTCACGAGCTTTCCGTCTCGCCTCTCTCTCCATATCTTGCACCTCTGTATCTTGTCTATATATCTCTCTGGAGGGAGTGGGGGGGGGGTGTGGACCAAAAATTACTTCTGCTTAGCAACCCTAATGTGCCAGCACTGCCACCACTTGGCTACAGACTGTCGTCTTCATTTCATTTGCGGACTCGAAGCCATGCCAAATAACAGAGACACCCATAACTTGGCACCCAAGCTAATAATAACAATACGTATCTACCTCTTGTGCAACTGAACCGGCTGCCAAACCATTCCGCGATGAGTGGAACTGCAATATGGTTCCGTACTGATGTGCGTGTGTGTATGTTCAACTTCTTTCGCCACCGTACAAAGCCAACCACGTTCATCGGAGGCGTGGGATGCATTGGTGGCAGCTGGCAAGATGCGCAACCGTGCCATCAGTGGAAGCAGTGGCAGCAGTGCAAGCAGCGGCCCATGTTTCTCAACAAAACGCTTCACATGATGCTTGTGTGTGCGCACCGCTCCGTGCGTGACTGTCTTTGCGTGGTTTGATAGTGAGCCTGATGTCATACCAGCAAAGTTTGGCTCGCAGATGTTCCCCGTGCACACTTGTAACACACTCGGAGCAAACAAAAACTAAGCATCGACCGTGTAGCCTGTACAGGCTTGTGGGGACTGTTAACGCCGGCTGATGTGGCCAGCACCACGCCCGGCCGCCTTTGTCTCCCCAGTGCGGATGTTTACCAACTGCATCGAGTACGCTCATTTATGGTTGAGTAAAGATATGGGAGAACCAGGACTGGTTCTGGTATCGCTCGCTGCTGATGTTGCAGTGGATGGGAACTGATCTTCGGTTGAAGGATTTTTGAAGCACAGCTTTCTGACAATCATCACCGACCTTGGCCGCGAGCGGGAATCGAACTCGGGTCGCCGGGTTTGTGGGGCGGCGCACTAACTATTACACTGCTGTTCCCCTAACCCGAACACATACACACAGAACAAAGACAAAGATCTCCTGTATAGCCTTAACAGACTGTTGGGGCAAGTGCTGTTAGCGAGCACCTATGAAGGCCAGAACAGCACACGAGGGGGTGGGTGGCCAACACCTCGCCCGGCCGCCTTTGTCTCCCCAGTGGTGATATTTACACACCACACCAGGTCCTCATTTGAGGCTGGGTCAACCTCGGGGAGGCCCAGGACCAGTTTATATAATCGTCACTGGCGTTGGCCGTGGGCGGGAATCGAACTCGGGTTGCCAGCTTCGTAGCGAGCTAACCGCTACACTATCGCTCCCCCCACACGCACACGTACGCAGGCACATACATACACACGCACCAACACGGCAAGCAATTGTACACACATCCCTGTTCTCCCCTTGGAGGCTCGCATGCACACAGGAGGTTTCATCGCTGCAGTTTCATAAATTCGCAACCAGACTGATAACGCTTTACAGCGCTGGTCTTCACCGATAATTGCCCCCCCCCCTTCCCCCAATAGCTTTATTAAACCTCTGATGCCAAAATAACTTTTGACCATTTTGTTATATTTTACAAAAATGGTGGGGGGGGGGGGAGTTGTGGAGTTAGAAACAAATAAAAAACAAACCGTTCAGTAATTGGTTTTGTTCCTCCCAAATACGAGCGGCAGAGAGTTTTAAGCTGCGCAAATGTCCACACAATCTGGCCGGCTGGCTCCAGCAAGTTGAGCCAGCATTTCACAGTTTGAAGGTTTGCAATTTTGAAGTCTGGTTGGCGGGTGGTGGGGGGGGGGGGGATTTGCCCAGCCCCATCATCCCTACGCGGTCGATAAAATGAGTAGCCACTTTGCGGGGACGTCAACAGTGGTAGCTCTATGGAATGGACTCGCCATAGAAATTCCCACCGCTGGCTCAGGGCTGAAAACGGGAGATTAGCACCAATGATGCCTCGATGCTCGTGGGAGCCGCGACTGGGGTTGTGTGTTTTCCAAAGCTTAACGAGTGAGCGAGCGGCGGCGGCGGCAATGATGTAATTACGATTTTGATTTATACAGCGTCCTAACGCGGCCGCGTCTGTGGTCGCTCAACGTCGTGCCACGCCTCTCAGGTGTCCCCGTCGCGTTTATTGTCCGTGAGATTGCGCTGAGCCAGCTTTTAAGGCCCATTATCGTTTGATTTGCCACCCATCGCTGCAGCGGCAGTCCCAACGGAACTCCTGAGCTTTTACCAAACACCCGGTCGAGAAATTATGCTTTTTCAGCATCGAGCTTGTAAACAAAAATTTTGGCTTAAAATTTTATAATGATTTTTTGGAATCTCGATTTGTCGCAGTTGCGCTATCGGCATTGTCACGGGACGTAGAGAATCCATGAGGAAACCTCACGGAGTGGTGCGGCGCGTGCCACGCGGACCCGCGAATGGCTGCGGAAGATTTTTTTTTTTCCTCCCCCGTGAGATTTATTTCCTGAAGAACTCGGCCCGACTATCCCACACACAGCTTGAGGGGGAGGGGGGGGGGCGGGGGGTTCGTGTCCTGGCACTCGCAGCTACGGCGTTGTTTGTTGCGTGACGGTCAATCCCATATTCATCGTTGTGTCAGCTGGAATTTGGCCACATGAAGTGAATAATTAACTTCAATGTGATGGGCGGGGGGTTTGTTGTTGTTGTGCGGTCATTATCGATCGAGCTGAGACCATCAGCTCCGCTACCTTTAAAAACTCGGTTTCAACCCCCTCCAGGGCGTCTCCTCCAGTGGGCATTGATTTTCATGATCATTTATTCGGGTATTAAGGTACGCCCACCCCTTCCCTTCACCCCCCCGGCCCCCCTTTTATTTTTTCCTTCCCCTCCCCCAACCTTCCCCCGAGAGCAAGGATGGGCAACCAAAATAACAAGAGACATTTTTTTCGAATTCGGTACCAAACTCAATATTTCAAGAGCCGCAACGCACGTGAACAAGTACACACACAAAGACATACATATACACATACAACAACAACCGCCATTAGCCACTCAATGGCGGTGACGTCACCACGGCGCTTTTGCCAGGCTATGTGCACGTTGAGGCCACGTGAAGTGTCGAATGCCCGCTGGCAGGAGGTCACGGGGCAGATCCAGGTGGCATGGGTCGACTGACTGAGATGACTGGCCGATGCACCACCTCTGCCCCCTACTGTGCAAACTTGCTGTGTTGTAGCCACCCGGCGCTCCACTCGTTCTTGTGAGCGTCGCTCCTCCGCCCTCCATTGTTGTTGGAGGGCAACTGCCTCCAACTGCCCAGTAGCAGCGTCCTTCACGAGCCTCCTCCACTGAGGCCGATCTTGACACTGCTATACTAGTCATCGGCAAATCCACTCAGCTCCACATCTTCTTGTACCACATCACTCCATCTCTTCTCTAGCCCATGCCGCGCCCGTTTAGCCCCTTCTATCCGGCCAAACAAAAGCTGTTTAGGCATGCGGTGGCTGGGCATGCGGGCTACGTGACCCAGCCAACACAGCCTTGCCTGCCGGAGGAGCTCACCGATGGGACTTTGTCCAGATCTTTCAAGGATTTGTGAGCTCACACAATCCAGCCTGGTTAAACCCAGGATGGATCGTAGGCAGGCCAGCCTAAATGTTTCTAACCGGCGAAGATGTTTCTTTAGGGGGGTCCACATAGAAAGACAAAGATCCCCCTGTAGCCTTAACAGACTGTAGGGGCAAGTTCTGTTAGCGAGCACCTATGAAGGCCGGCACAGCACGCGAGGGGGTGGTTGGCCAACACCACGCCTTTATCTCCCTAGCGGCGATGTTTACACATCGCACCAGGTACTCATTTGAGGCTAAGGCGATCTAGGGGAGGCCCAGGACCGGTTCAGATAATCGTCACTGGTGTTGGCCATGAGCGGGAATCGAACCCGTGTCGTCAGGTTCGGAGCGCAGCGCACTAACCGCTACACTACCGCTCCCCACACATACACACACACAGATACGTACACACACATTGCGGTTTGAAGCAGTCCGTTAAGATCCACATGCCAGAGGTGGGACAAAGTCATTGTTATGCAAGTCCAAGTCGAGTCGCAAGTCATCAAATTCATGACTCGAGTCTGACTCGAGTCCAAGTCACATGACTCGAGTCCACACCTCTGCCACATGCGGCTCTGGCGCTGCAGGTTGCCGACCCTTCCCTTCGAGGGTTATCCAAGTTAAGGAAGCAGACACCAGGGATGTAGAGTTTATTGACACACGTGGCCAGAGACAGGTTCAAAATATGAAACGTTGGTAACAATCATTGTACTCCGCATTGTCTCTCTATACTGTCGTTAATTCCCATACACGCCCTTTGTGTATAGCTGGATCGTTTGTGCAATAAAGTGACTTAGCAAAAGAAACAAAAATCCCGTTTTAATCACGGGCGGCTAAAATATAGCGCTACTCATACGCAGGATCTCAGCTGTACGATCGCTGTGCTCCGACAAACGGCCGATCGTGGCGATCGCTACCTTCTGATTAGCGCGGTCGGCTACGTGCGGCGCGATCGAGGTTCAACATACGTGCGTTTGCGCGTGTTGAACTTCTTTCGCACCGTACTTAGCCGGCCGCGCTAATCGGCGGTGCTCGTGAGTTTGCGCCACCTGCCTGGAGTGGCGAAAACGTAAACCGCTTTGCTCGTTCATCGACACGGTCTCTACCTTCCTTCGTGTGAGCCTGCGCCTGGGATTGCATAAAACTCTGGGAGTCTAATTTCCGTGTTGTTTGTTTGGTGTGTGTTTGCGCGCGTGTGTTTGTGGGTGGATATTTGCAGGATGCCTCGAGGCGTGAGCCGTCCTGCGAGCTCGATGATGATGACCTCATGCTTGAACTCGATTTTCCGGATGAAGCCTCCCTGCTGGCGGCAGCCGCGGAAGCCGGTGAGTTGGGTTGCGGGGTCAAAAAAAGTAAACCTTTGGGAGGCAGTACAGCAAGTAACACACGTGGCCACCGGTTTTTCGCGGTTGTGCCGCGTATGCTCTCCCGACGCGGTTTTCAGGGCAGACCGCGTGCTGTCTGGCACGATGTGTCAACGATTGTGCCCCACGTGGGTTGATTCCGCTTTCTGACACAAGCTCCCAGCGCTTTTTATCGTTTCGCTGGTTCTGCCAGGAAAGACTCACTCGGAGGGTGCTGCAAGTTTTTTGCAGTTGCGGTTTGGCGTCGCGATGTTGTCATCCACTTTCCGAGTGATTTTCCAAAAATTTTTCAAGCATTGGGATATTGGGCCCAATGCTAATTATGCTGGGGGGGGGGGGGGTTGTGCTTTTTAGCTAAGCGAGGAAACTGGAGAACCCAGGAGAAACCCATGCAGAGCAGTGGGAGAACGTACAAACTAAATTTCGATTTAAAGCTTTCGTGACTGCAGGGATTCATCTTCTTGGTTCTTTCGGTAAAGTCACGTAGAAAGGGAAATAAGAAAATAATAAAAATAAAACATAATAAAATAATTCTCACGACGTTTCGGCCACAACACAAGCAGCCGTCCTCAGGTGAAGAACAGGTCTGTCGGGGAGACAGCTGTCACCTGAGGACGGCTGCTTGCGTTGTGGCCGAAACTTCGTGAGAATTATTTATTATGTTTTATTTTTATTATTTTCTTATTTCCCTTCCTACGTGACTTTACCGAAAGAACCAAGAAAACGTACAAACTCCGCACAAAAGAGGCGCCACAGTCAAGGGATCGAAGCCAGGCCCTCCGAGTTGTTACCACCGCGCTACGTGAAGCCAGACGTCGCACGTGATGCCAAACGACATGTGCTGCAACAAGCGTGTTTTTTTTTCGCGGGCACGTTATCATTCTTTGGGGGGTGTTTTTTTTCTGCTTTCTATTTTTCCCAAGAGTGTATTTTACCAAAATTAGAAATTGGCTAAACACCGTAAGCAGGGCCCTCCTGAAAATTGTGTTGGGACTTCCCGAAGCTTTCCAGAATAAATAAAGGAATTATGGAAGCCAGGTCTTGGTCTCTGCAGCTGATTGATCAATCGATGTGCGTTGTTTTTCTGGCCTGCTGGATGATTTAAAAGGGGCCCTTGTATATTATGTCTACACAGCTGTGTGTGGCTTGAAGAAAAAGTTTTTAGGAAGTACTCTACTCTCAGAAGCATATCATAGTGGTTATATATTTTCCGTATTCAATAAGGATGTGTTAATGAAGTGACGGATTCCAACAGAAGGAAATATGTAATGCCAATACGGTGAAAATTACACAAGGCGATGGGGGGAGTGGTGGTGGCATAGTGGTTAGCACGCTGCGCTATTATCGTTATACAGGGCTCTCATTTTTTTAATTAAGCGTTTTCAAGTTGCATTGCGTTGCCGCGCTACATTTTAGCACAATCGGTGCACGGCCGGTCATCTTTCTATAAATACATACACATTGTTTGTATTTCTAAGTTTATTTTTTGGCACAGAAAGTCAGTTTGCCGGAGGCGTTGAGGTTTGATATTCGGGGAGGAATTGGCGAGGCTGATAAAGAGGGTTTGGGGGGCCGATGGTGGAGGCGGGGAATGGGGGATTCTCTGCCAGCGCGTGGCGACGTCTGCTCGACTTTCCATCCGAAAACGCCCGCGCCCCTGCCACCAGTCCCCACGCGAGCGCCGACGGTGACCTTTGTCGTGTGAAGTGTGCGTTATGAGGTCAAAAACGCACGCGCTCAAGATTAATGAGGGAGCTGCCGTATCGTGTCACCCACTGATTGCCGTTCGTTTTTCTTTCATTCGTTCTCCCCTCGCTTTGGCATTCATATTATTATACATTTCTTCGCTTTTGCCGTGCGGCATAAATACATAAGCGGGCCTCCGTATTAATTCCCTGCGCAATGTCATTACTTAAGAATTCCACATTAATATTTCACAGCGTATCGACGTAAGCAAATAAAAAAAAATTCAGTGTGAGCAAGCGGTTTGCCAGAGATTGATTGAAAATGAGATGCGCTTGGCCTATTTAATTGAGGCTCGTTCAGTTACTGTGCTCCGGAGTTGTGTGTGTGTGTGTGCGCGCGTGTGCGCGCGCGTGCGCGCGTGTGAGTATGTGTGGGTATGTGTGTGTGGCTTCCTTCACTGATAGTCAGGGTAAAAGTAATTGCCATTCTTTAGGTTTAACCCTTTGACCTTCTGAACAACACTGGACAAATTAAATTGCGACAAGGACCTCCGCTACGCACGCGAACAGCTGTGTTTGTGTAATGTGAACCTGTGCAGTAATGCTCTGAGCCCTTATGCTGGAAAGACAAAGATCCCCTGTATAGCTGTAACATACTTTTGTGACAAGTGCTGTTAGCGAGCATCTCTACGAAGGCCGCCACGGCACACACGTGGGGGGCCCATCACCATGCCCGGCCGCCTTTGCCTCCCCATTGGCGATGGTTACACATCGCACCAGGTACTCATTTGAGGCTTACTGGTGTTAGCCACGCCTGGGAATTGACCTAGGATCGCAAGGTTTGTGGTGCGGCATGGGATCTCCTGCACCCCACCGCTGAGCTCTACTCGTCATGCAAGCCATTAACGGACTCGTAATAAGAGCTGTTAGCGAGCACCAATTAAGGCCGGAAAGCTACACGAAGGGGTGGGTGGCCAGCACCGCGGAAAGGCTCAGAACCACATTAGGATATCACTTACCGCTGATGTTCGCCATGGCCAGGAATTGAACCCAAGTGGTTGGCTTCATAGCGCAATGCGCAAAACCACTACAAAGACAAAATTCACCCATATAGCCTTAAGCGACCGTAGGAGCAAGTGCTGTAAGCGAGCAGCGATGAAGGCTGACACGGCACACGAGGGGGTGGGTGGCAAGCACCACACCCGGGCCCGCCTTTGTCTCCTGAGTTGCGATGTTTACACACCACTGCACTACCGTGCACGCCTGCAAGCACCATTTCGTCTTGGATTGAAACGCAGGATCTCAGTGGTCCTGGATCGGTGCTTTGACGTGGAACGGGCAGATCGCTCGTTGTGTTTGCAGATTGCCGCTCCTCTCTAAAGATAATGATACACTTGAGTAACATTCAAGAGTTATCACTGACACTGGCAACAGATGGCACGCGCGTTTATATCGCAAAGACGTTTTGGTTGCTAGTGGAAGGGTGACGGCGCAGCCCTTCAATCGCTTGCTCGCACCACTGCTGGCAAGAAGGGCCTCCACTTGCGAGCACTGCCCCGGAGTGCTTGGCCTACTCTTCCATTCTGGCCAGACGGTGATGCTACCCGCAGGTGTGGTGGTTGGTTGAACAGCCTGCAGACGAGATGAAAGAGTCATTCTGGTAGACGGAGTGCTCGGCATGGGAGCAGCGGCCATGGGTGTGAGAAGTTGGGGCTCGTGGGGGTCACGTTATGAGGGGGGTCAAGGAACGGGCGGTTGGTAGCAGTGGCGGAGAGATTTCACGGCATTTGGGGCGGGGGGGTGGCAGGGGGGGGCGAGCGTCGTACGCGAGCTCCGTCTGCTGAGACGCAAAGCGTGCGGGGGTCTCTTGGCGCGGCTTTATAAACTCGAAGAATGCAAACGCGTAGAAGTGATAACCGCGGCAGTGGCGATAGAAGAGTGACGCGGAGACGGCTGACCGCCAGCGAGCGAGTGGCCGGAGTGAATCCCCGCATCAACGATCAACCCGATGACTGCCTTACGTCGATTCCTATCGGGGCGCGGCGAGGTCGGGAACTCGGCTCCCCACGCCGCACCTCCGAGTTCCCCGCACCTCCGATTGGCGCGGTTGGCTACGTACGGTGCGAAAGAAGTTCACTGTACAGACGGACGATGACGACAGCGTTCCAACTTTATCCCCGGCGCGGACGGGCGGGGAAAGCGGAACCCGACGGCCAGGGAGGGAGGTGGTGGGAGGGACCTGGCGTGAGTCGTTGGTGAAAAGCCGGCTGGCACCGGTGAAGCATCCCCCTCCCCCTTCCCCGCCGATATTCGCCGCGGAAGCGATAACGGCGGCCTCGCTGCCGGCGCTGACCTCGGGTACAGCGCCGAGGCTGCGATATTTTTTTTTATTTGGATAAAAATAGAACGGTCGGTGCTGTCTATCAAATTGTACGTTTCAATTCTGCGTGCGGCTTTGTGTGTATTTGTCTGCGCGAGCGGTCGTTTGTGTACGGCGGGAACTTGTAAATGATTCTGAGCGTATAGCTGCGTATCGTCAAGGTGCAGTCCTGCAATTTCATATTCACTTCACTGCTGGCAGAACCACGAGAGGAGAGATCTTCAGAGGGCGGAGGGGGTGTTTGGCATCGTCTTTCACACTGACCGGACGTCGTGGATGAGGTGGGAGTGCCCACAGTTTTCCCCACCGCGCGCGACCTGCCGATGAGCAAACCGTAGTGGAC
Organism: Lampetra planeri; assembly: GCF_965212315.1. Lineage (NCBI taxonomy): Eukaryota > Metazoa > Chordata > Hyperoartia > Petromyzontiformes > Petromyzontidae > Lampetra > Lampetra planeri. The sequence continues at coordinate 4,391,703 of NC_136147.1, forward strand.
TCATAACTTGCCAGGCTGCGAATGCGGAACCTATCACTGATGACTGCCCCAATACAACCACGCGTACTTTGGTGGAACTAGTGGACTGCTCCACTCAGCTACCCCGATACAACCACGTGCACTCTGGTGGAGCAAGCGGACTGGTCCACTCAGCTACCTCAATACAACCACGTGCACTCTGGTGGAGCAAGTGGACTGCTCCACTCAGCTACCTCAATACAACCACGTGCACTCTGGTGGAGCAAGGGGACTGCTCCACTCAGCTACCCCAATACAACCACGTGCACTCTGGTGGAGCGAGTGGACTGCTCCACTCAGCTACCCCGATACAACCACACTCCAGCGCACCGTTGTCCGCTTGTGCTCGTGGCCGACATCAATGGCGAATCTCGTTTCCTTCCCCCGATTGAGCAGGATGGGAGCCGGGGTGACATGTGTCCTAACATTGTGCATGCAACGAAATAATGGGTGGATGGAAAGAAATGGGGGGGGGGGGAGGGTCGGGGCAGTGAGATTCAAGTGAGAGAAAAATATAAATACTCTCCCACCCCTCCAACTACCTCTGAAAAAAAAATGCAAACAGAAGCTCGTAAAAAAATATTATCGTCGCGTAATTCAGCGGCGGTTTCGTGTTTGTGGGGTTACTTTCAAGCTCGATTGGATGTCTAATTCCCACGACGCACCGCACGTTTAGGGTGTTCCGACTGTCGCTCTCTCGCTCTCTGCGTCTTCGCGTCCGCCTCGTAAACGAGCGGAGGGGGGGGGAGAAGCCAGCGCCCGTATTCAACGCAAGTTGTCGGGGCTGCCGCCGGCAATAACTGACCGCGGCTTGAACTGCGTCACCGGCGTTCGCGTTGCGTCTCCGTTCGCGCCGAGGGCCGCGCACGCTCGCGTCCCTTCAACTGCCCGTGGGCCTCCCCTTTCGATTCGTCACTGAAATAAATGCGCGCGTCGCGACGGCCGAGGATGGGCCCAGAGGCTTGGAGCTGTCGCCGATGCAGAGTCTCTCGGTCTCTCGGTTAGCGTGGTTGGCTTCGCTTGGCGCGGAAAGAAGTTCAACATGCGTACGCACGTGCATGCAGCCGGGCGGAGCGGTGTCTTCCTGCGTCTGACGTGGCCCGGCGGTCGCCCGTTTGCCACCGGTTTGAATGCATTCGCCCTCCATCGTTGTTGCCGCTGGTGCGTTTACCGTAAAAAAATATATGTACTCGTACGCGCCAGAAGCGTTCAGTCCATACAAATGACATCCCGACAATGAGCTCTGTAAGTAAAGACGCGACACGACTTGGAACAGCGCCGGACAGTGCGGTTTTGCTGTTGGAACTTGCCATGCGTCGTAAATGTGAATAAAGAAGGAAAGAATGTAAAACTGCCACGTGCTGTCTGTTTTGCAGTGGCCACTAACGATCGCGTGGCATCGTTCGCGAGAGCAGGTCACTGTGCACCGGCGTCATGGTCCAAATGAGCCAATTTTTAAAGAATTGGGATTATACACCGCAACCGTCGCCCCCCCCCCCCCCCCGTACTACGAGATTTGGCAGGACCCTCCTGAAAGAGAGTCAAGAAACCCAGTGAAAAACTCAACGAAACATTATTTTTTTTATTTTACAAGGTAAGGCCCACTGAGCTACGTAGCCCTTTTTCCGATGCGACCGGGCCATGAATGATAGCCCAACAAAGGGGCTTATCACGTGGACATTTATAGCAGCCGAATGCTCTAAACGCATCATTCTAAATGTGGAGGGAAAAACCGAAGGACCTGGAGAAAAATCCACGCGACCACGGGGAGAACATGCATCGTCAGGGTCGGGATCGAAACCACGACCTGCATACCAGGCGAGGGAGTTAACATCTCACCACCATGGCATCCTGATGCTTTCCTGGGTAAACAAGTGGTTTGGTGAAACAAAAAATTATTCGGCAACTTCCCTGATCCAAAATGCTGCTGCTAGACTTCTCGCCCACACCTGTAAATGCGACTGTACCACCACCACCACCACGATACTCCGGTCCTCTTTACTCGGTCCCATCATGGATTATCGACAAGATTCACCCTCGCTGTTCTTCAGCGAAGATGAAGACCTGCCGACCTATCTCCTCTACCTACCTTGAAGACCTGCCTACCGCCTCTCCCCTCTAATCTCACTTTTACACTCGACCTCTCCTTCGTGGACTCCATACTCCGGCAACGAAGGACTTCTTTTCAAGGCCGGAGTAAACCTTTGTACGTGTGTACGTTGAACTTCTTTCGCACCGTACGTAGCCAACCGTGCTACTCGGAGGTGCAGAGGAAGGACAACAAACTAAACACAAAAATCGGTTCCAAATAAATGCATTTTCAATCTATATGATTTAAAAGTCCATAGCTCCAGTGGTTTCCTAAGGTCGGAAGGAAGAGCGTTCCAGACGGCCGCAGAAGCGCATCTGAAAACTCGCGATGCGGCGACCGTCTTTGTTCGACGGCTGAGCCAAAAGCCGCTTCTGCTGCGAGGAAGACCGGTGTTTGCGCGATGATGGTTGATGCTCCTAGACGACATCGGCGAGGTTGTTGTGGTGCGTTTGTGGCGAGCAATTTGCTGTGTGCAATGGGTTAATTGTTTATCCTCTGCCCCCTCTGTGGGTCTGGAGCTCCCTCCATCCGGCCATCTGTGTCATGGACTTCCTGCCTCTGTTTCAAGTCCAGGCCCAAGATCTTCCCCTTCTCCACTTGCCTATGACTGTCTGTATTATATAAATACATGTCAATTATATGTAAGCGTGCGTGCGCGCTTGCATGATGTTTGTGGGGAGCTGTAGTGTACTGGTTAGCGCGCTGCGCTACAAACCCGGCGACCCGAATTCGATTCTCGCTCATGGCCAACACCAGTGACGATTATCTGAACCGGTCCCGGGCCTCCCCTAGGTCTACTCAGCCTCAAATGAGTACCTGGTGAGTTGTATAAACATTGCTATTAGGGAGATAAAGGCGGTAGGGCATGATGCTGGCCCCCTTGTGTACTGTTCCCGCCTTCATAGGTGCTCGCTAACAGCACTTGCCCCAACAGTCTGTCAAGGCTATACGAGGGATCTTTGTCTTTGTTTGTCTATACACACACGCCTCCTGTTTCCACACAGCGCACGCCCCAAATGTGTGTTTTGCCGCGTGTTGAGATCCGGTTGCGTTTAGACGCCGCTCGCAATAAATCCGAACGAATCCAAATCGCCGTCGCCCAAGTGTGACGCTTGTTGAATGTCAGCCGGCTTGCCGTGCCCAATTTTTTTTTCTTCTTAAATGTCCGGCAACGTTTCTATTTTACTTGTAGAGTTTTGCTTTCCACGTGGCCAGTCGGTCATGCCACGGGGCGGTACGTAAGGGACGCAAATATTTTTAGTGGCAACGTAACTCGCGGCACTGCCCGGTTAAATTTTTTTTATTTTCCCCACTCCCCCCCACCCACCGACTCCTCTCGCCTCTTTCCAAGCCGCGTTTAAAAAAGGAAGCGTTTCACGTAACACATTCCGCTTGCTCGTCGCGTGGGCTGGGCTTTTTTGGCCAGGGCAGCTGCCGCGTCCCGGGGCCTCGCACGGTCAAGCCACCGCAAATTTTCTTCGCGAGCCCCGCGGCGGGTACCGTTAAGGGCTTCGAAAGAGGAAAACTAAAACGATTCTAAAGTTTGGGAAAGTTCGTCGCTCGGCTTTCCGGTGAGGTACGGTCTCTCTCGAGGCGTCTCTGTTCGTCTGTCCGCGGCGTTGGCCTTTTTGAGTTTTCTCATCTGGCTCGGTTGGGTTTCCTCTTTGCTCTCCAGCCGTCGGTTGACGTCAAGGGGAGAGCATAAGAAGAAAAAAAAACCGTGTCGACATTGATTTGTTTTAGCGGCTCCTTCTCTAACGAGGTCCGGCTTCCTTCGGGGCCTGAAACGTGAACAACAACAACAACAACAAAAAAGGGAGAGAACAACGGAGAAACATTTATAAATAATAAAAAAAGCCGCTGCTGTGATGCCGCGGTGGTGTTCAGTGCGCTGCGTGCGTGCGCGTGTGTGCGTATGCGTGCGCGTGTGTGTGTGCGTTTGTATGTGTGCGTAGGGAGCAGTAGGGTAGTGGTTAGCGCACCGCGCTACAATCCCGGCGACCGTAGTTCGATTCCTGCTCATGGCCAACACCGGTGACAATTATCTGAACCGGTCCTGGGCCTCCCCTGGGTCGATTAAGCCTCGAATGAGTACCTGGTGCGGTGTGTAAACATCGCCACTGGGGAGTTAAAGGTGGCCGGGCGGGGTGCTGGCCACCCACCCCCTCGTGTGCCGTGCCGGCCTTCATAGGTGCTCGCTGACAGCACTTGACCCAACAGTCTGTTAAGGCTATATGGGGGAATCTTTGTCTTTGTGTGCGTGCGTGTGTGTTTATTTTCCTCGTCATTAATGAGAGTTATGCTTCTTTAGCATCTGCTGCCTGCTGGCCATATCCTACATGATGACAAGAAATGTTTACCCCTTAATGAACCTCACCGGATGTGTTCATTGCACACGGACCGGGTCTTGCCGACGACAACACATTCGCCCTTAATGTGCCCGAACTCGTCAGATCTTGGAAGCCATCTGGGTTTGAGCCTGGTTATTTCTCGGATGGGAGACCACGCCGGGGCTTGCCAGGTGTCGTAGGTCTGGCGCTGAAAGGTGGTGGTGCTGAGCGCCACTTCCTTCGCACACATGGTCAGTTTCCTCCGGGTTCCCTAATTTTTTATACACCCAAAACCTCTCATGTTGAGGTACTCTCACCCCTTCCAAGATGTCTGACCAGCATGGAAGAGTAGGCCAAAACACCATCTATAGCTGTTCTTTAGAGCTACCGCTAGTCAGAGGCCCTTCCGTCAGGATATCCGTGAGCAAGTAATTGGAATAAGCAATTGCAAGGCTGCACCTTTACCTATGATACGCTTTGTCCTTCGCCCCCCACACCTCCGATTGGCACGGTTGGCTACGTACGGTGCGAAAAAATTTCAGCAAACGTACGTACAGGCAGTGCTTTGGAGTGGAACCTTGAGGTTTTGTTTTAATTCGGGAGACTTTGGGGAAATATGTCAGCTGGTTGATATATTTTTTTTTTATGGATAATGCATGTGCACTCGTGCTTTTGATTATTCTGTAGGCTGTGCAAGTATCCCTTTTTTGCATAAATTCCCGTCTCAAAATCGCACCCCCTTGAGCGTTGCTTCTCTCGAACGATCATTTCCACGTGATGGGAGAAAGAAAAAAAAATGAGTTCCGTTTCCAGCAAGCGCTTACGGGTTCTGTTTTAACCATCGCCCGGATGAACATGTCGTTGACGGCGGCGATGTAAAGCTATCAAAGGTATTTGACGTAGCGTGGGCGAAGACGCAATTTTACGCCTGTAAAGTGTTTCCCCGTGGAGCTGTCGCGAGATAACTAGGTTGGTCCTTCTCTGTGGACGGGACCAAATATTTTGTTGAGATCATTCCTTGAGACGCTTCGGCACGTGATAGGGAACGCAACCAACGTTTTTGGGTGCCTGTGCTGAAAAAAAAAATTGGCCAAAAAATAAGGCCCTTCAAAAATAGGACCCATCACCTCCAAAATACAACGCTTGCTTTGTTGTTACGCTTACTCTCTGAAGAAATATTCACGGCTATTTTTTACCTGCTAACAAATTGAGCTGACTGAGATGTTGTTGGCAAATGGTGAGAATTTTTTCTTCACGATTTTTTTTAAGTACCTATGAAATCCCAAAACATTACAGAAGCTCAGCCCTTTCTATATTAATTGGATCGCTTTGAATGGATTTATAAAAATACAGGCGTTACCTCCTTAAAAGTCACCACCTGCGGACCCGGGAGGGGGGGGGGGGCACATTCGTTCTATCAGCTGTGTTCAAGAGATCAGATTTTTCCGACAATACCAATTTTTTTATGACAAAAAAAACTACGTGCACGTTTTAACTTGTACGGGGGGTGGTCACCTGGTCGAAGGCGAAATGAGAATGTGGTCCGCACGCAGGTACGCGTGTACGGTATTCACCGTGCGGGAAGGACAAATGGACGACGATGGGATATTTGTCAGCACGCGCTTGTCGTCGTTACTCGCGGGGGCCGCTGACGTAACGCGACCGCTGCGTGGAGGTATGAAATCGTCACAGGTGAAACGCGTTCCTGCAGCTACCTCTCGTGTTAAACGGCTCTCGCTGTGAGCACGGTTCGCTAACGGCGTGGCGACGCTGCGTAGGTGTCACATTCGCCAAAGTCAACGCTATCAAGAACGAAACGTTGCTTGTTGGTGGTGATGCTGCTGCTGCTGCTGCCTTGGCAGTGGTGCACAGGCACAATGAACCAACAAGCAAACTCGACACGTCGCGTTAATAACACTGCGTGGCCTCGTACGCAACGAATGTAGATACCAGGCGACGTTTAGGGCAATGTACCGTCATCACGTGCTTTGGAGGGGGGTAAGGGGAGGGGGATGACAGCCTCCGAGTGGCTGTGGGACACCTGTAGAAGCTCCAGGATGGCCTGTAACTCCGTCACACAGGTGGCCGGCGGGCTCGAGAACACAAGAAGCTCACCGACAGGAATACGAATCGAGAAGTGAGAGGATGGCGGCGGGGCCGGATGCGTTTGCAATTTTTCACCCCCTTTCGTTTACCAGCACTGTGGTTTACGACGGCTGTTCCTTGCGAAAGTGTCCGCTTACAAATGGCTACGCAGCCAGGCAGATATCTGAAGGATGAAACGAGATCTGTGGGCTGACGTGCCGCTACGGGGGAAATGACACGCGTCACTGCTGTGCCCTTGTGTGCTTTGTGTGTCACCTCAGTCGGTCAACCCATGGCGCCTGGGTCTGTTCCGTGACCTCCTGCCAGCGGGCCTAACACCTCACGCGGCTTTCAAAGTGCACCTAGCATGGCACAAGCGCCGTGGTGACGCCACCGCCACTTAGTTGTTGTTGTTGTGTCGTGGGCAGCGGTAGTGGTCATTGGCCTTGCCTAAGTCGACTCAGCCTTAAATGAGTCCCTGGTACGTTGCGTCAACAACTGCAGTGGGGAGAAAGAGGAGGCTTGGCGTGGTGCTGGCCAGCCGCACCCTCCCTCGTGTGCCCCGTCGGCCTTAATAGGTGCTCGCTAACAGCACTCGCCCCAAAAGTCTGCTGAAGGCTGCGTGGGTGATCTTTGTCTTTGGTATTTGTTTAGGATGATGCTGCTGTTTGTAGATGTCTGCCGAGGCAAACTGTAAACGGAGCCATCCTGCTTCTCATGTTGACATCATGTGCAGATGCTGTTCGAAATAGTAGGTTGAACCGCAGTGGCAGAAATACGTGAAATGACTTAAGAGAAAACATTTGTGGCGTTCTCTGAATAACTCCAATACGTCATTACGCACGAAATGTATTCCTTAACGTTTTTTTTGTAAGTTTCTCTTATTAATTTTTTTCCGACCAAAGTAATTTGCCGTCTGCGCCGTTTGCAAAGCACAAAGGCGGCCGGTCACGGAGGCGCTATGTGTATGATTTGTAAACTTGATTGGAATAATCTTTGTAACATTGCATCTCCCTTGTGTTGAGAATCTAGTCCTTCCTGATGAGCCGTTACGAGGGCAACTGGTTTCATTTGCTTGGTCATGATGAATGTGAAGTGCTTTCGAACTGTATGCCATACCTTAGCATATACCGTGCGTCTCATTCATGTCAGTTATAATTAAGATGCTTACACTGTTGTTAATTGTTGAAGGTTTAATTATTGTTCCAATTATCGCGGTTAGCGCACTGCGTTACGACGCCCGCTGACCCGAGTTCGATTCCCGCTTACGACCAATAACAGTCGTCCTGGGCCTCCCCTAGGTCAACGCAGCTTTAAATGAGTATCCGGTGCAGTGTGTGTAAACATCAGCACTGGGGAGACAAAGGTGGATAAATGTGGGTTTGGCCACCCACCTTCTAATGTGCCGTGCTGACCTTCATAGGTGCTCGCTAACTGCACTTGCCCCTTCAGTCTGTTAATTGCCATATAGGGGATTTTGCTCTGTATCCGAGGTCTCCCTTGAAGAGAAATACTGTTAGAGGTAGCCAAGGAGGCTTAGAGGACAGAGCGTCAAGTTGATTATATTAGCCCGGTCACCAATTACTGGACGACACAAATGTCAGTTTGACCGTCATTTGGCGAACATCCCTCTCATATGCGGAGCGGGTGGGGAAGCGCCGCCCACTAATGTGTGCACCAGGGTCGCTTGAAGGGATCTCGGAGGTAGCTCTGTGACATCCACTTCCGTGGGCTGTTCTCCATGACGCACAAAAGGCTTTTGGCTCTGCTGTGCGAGAGATCTGAATGTCCCGTGGCACGGTAATTGGCATCGCAACGTGGACACAATTCAGAACATTTATGACAGAAGAATCTATTCAAACAACATTCACATGCAATCCCTTTTTTCAGTTTTAGTTATCATCTCTTAATTTTTCAGTAACAAAAAACCCTTGCAGCGGAAAGTTGCGACATACCCTTCACCTGTGCAAGCAATTTAAATCGCATCATCCCAAATGAAAGCACCTGGTGCAAAATGCTCCACTCGTGTGAAGTGTGTTGCAATCATCTCGATTATCCACGCGACACAGTGACTTTAAAATAATATTGTCGCGCTAGGAAGAAATACACACTTGTGCTGTGAAAGGCCTCGTTATGAGCGCGTCATACGCCTGCACCTGTGGAGTTTGAGCACGCGCCTAAGTCCTCTCTTGACAAAGGAGACGAAGACACACTCCCACGCACTCCCCGCAAAGATCCCCCGCGCAGCGCGAACAGACTGTTGGGTGCAAGTGCTGTCGGTAGCGAGTAGCGCCTAGTGAAGGGTGGCACAGCGCACGAGGGGGTGGGTGGCCAGCGCCGTGCCCGGTCGCCTTTGTGTCCCCAGTGGCAATGTTTTTTTTTACACATAGCGCCAGGTATTCATTTGAGGCTGAGTCAGTTCAGTTTTTTCAGTTTCATTTTTCGGTATAAGCCCGTGAGCCATGCGGCTCTTGACTCGGGTGCAACCGCAACAAAACATGAACAAGAAACATCTTAAAGTGACTACACGCAACAGAAAAATCCTGGAAAAAACAGCAAAGTCTTCCAGAAAAAAACACGACCTAGGGTCGACCTAGGGTAGGCCCAGGACAAATTCAGATAATCGTCACTGGTGTTGGCCGTGAGTGGGAATCGAACTCGGGTCCCTGGGTGCATAGTGCAGTGCGCTAACCACTACGTTTCCGCTGTCCAAAGTAAAAAGATCCCCCATATAGCCTTAACAGACTGTTGGGGCAAGTGCTGTTAGCGAGCACCTATGAAGGCCTGTACGGTACACGAGGGAGTGGGTGGCCAGCACCACACCCGACCACCTTTGTCTCCCCAGTGGCGAAGTTTACACACCACACCAGGTACTCATTTAAGGCTGAGTCGGCTTAGGGGAGGCCCAGGACCGTCTCAGATAATCGTAACTGGTGTTGGCCATGGGCGGGAATCGAAACTGGGTCGTCAGGTTAGTAGCGCAGCACGCTAACCACTACACAACCGCTCCCCACACACACCACACACACCACACACAATCATTAAGGAATTGGAAAACCAATCTGAAGCACTAGCAGGGAGTGCTGCACTGAGCCTTGGCATCCAGTGATATTTTTTTTCCTTTCCCCTGGATAAACAAACATCTGCCTTCGTTAATATTTAATATGTATAAATAAACTGAGCCTGCCTATGACCTGTGCACCCAGAATGCCCTCAATCTCGTCAGATCACGGAAGCTAAGCTGATTTCAGCCTGGCCGGGGCTTGGAGCATACACCGCCTGCGGGGACACCACGTATCGTAAACCGTGAGCCGCGAGGTGGCCAGAGGATGGTGGTCGAGGAATAGATTCTTGAATCCATCTGTGTGGAGCTTTGAGTATTATGCCTCTATATGCGTGGGTTTTCTCCCAATATTCCTGTCCCCCACTCCCCTGCAAGCGATGCAAGATCCTCCAGGAATAAAAGTAGACGCTGGATATAAGCACACCCCCTTGAGAGCAAGGTCCAGCCGTGCTGATATCCAAACTAGTGTGCTTTTATCAGAAGCTGCCCTTCGCCTTCCCCTCCACCATTGTAATGCAAGCACGTGTTGCTTATATGAGAACCGTGGTTACATAGGGTGTGCTTATATTGAGCGTTTACTTTCAAGGACATTATTATGACAGAGGCAACTTGCCGAGGTGGCGAACGTAGTGATCGAAGTCGTCGTGAAATATTGAATGTGTGCCATCGCAGAGACAGCTGCCACTGGGGGTGGCCCCTCTTGGCTAGACCACGGCATGGTTGACATGAGATGTGATGTGAAGTTTCCTTTGATCGAAGCGCCCCAAAAACTTGATTGAAACATTTGATCATCTCCCCTTCTGGGTCTCTGCTTCAGTCTTGTGGGTCTCTGTGCGAGTCACTCTATAAACTATTAAGCTATAAACCATTTTTTTTATTTTACGAGGAAATACCCACTGAGCTACGTAGACCTTTTTCAGAAGCGACCTGGCCACAAATGATAGCTCAACGACAGTGGCTTATTGCGTGGCAATTTATCGCAGCAAAATTCTGTAAACTCTGGGAGTCAATAGGTATCCATGTAAATCTATACATTGCACAGGGAAGGCTGCCAATGGTAGCGAATCGGAATAGTTGAGATCTGGTGTGATATCAGCTGTTTTGAGTTGCCTAAGCATTTTTAAGTCAGTGCAACTGCACATTCGGTTGCCGAACGAATACATTACAAGGTCGCACTCATCACACGCGGAGTGCTTGCCACAGATGAACCACAATACCTTGCTGACCTCATCAAGTAACAAAGACCATCACGTGAACTCCGGTCATCCTCGCAGCGGCTATTGGCTGGCACAATCGGGGAATTCTCACCTTGGTCTTGTCCCCCCCCTGGGTGGGTTCATGCGAGTGATCGTATACGGAGACCTCTCTCTCTCGTCGACAGAGGGCACGGATGGAGTGAGGGCGGCTGAGATGAGGGGCCACGGACGAGGAGAAGCACGGAGGGAGGCGCGCTCGCACTGGAGGTGAGTGACTCCGAGCTTCGCACTCATTGGGTCGGGCCGCTGCTGATTTGCTGCCACTTTTTGTCTGACTTTGACTGCAACACCACGGGGGGGGGAGGGGCGCGGGAATGGGGCGGAGGATTTTTGCCGTTCGTGTTCGAGTGGCAGCAACTGATTTGTTCCAGCTCTGGTGGCATGCCGAAATTTATCCACGGTGTACCACTGCTCAGTTTTGCTAGACCTTTCACTGACCAAACAATACAGGGCGTTTTAAAAAGATGGACCCGATTTGAAATCGCTATATCTTTGCAACCTCGAACCGCCCATGAATGAAACTCTTACCACTTGGAAGGGCGGGGCATAGAGTTTCAAATGACTACCGCTAGATGCCTCTCCCAGCGCACAAACAGCCCCTAGCCTCAGTCATTCGCAAGACGCGCTGCCTCAACGTTGGATAGGTCGCACAGGACCCCAAGACTTGGCGCTACACTCTTGGCCCCCAAGATTGCCAGACATCGCACCCTGCGACTTTTTCTTGTGGGGATACGTCAAAGACCGTGTTTTTGTGCCACCATTAGCAACTAATCTGGATGACCTCAAAAATAGAATCACAGCAGCTGTGACTACAGTGGAAGAAGACACTTTGAGAGGCGTTTGGGACGAATTCAACTATCGTCTCGATGTTGTCCGTACAGCAGGTGGAGGGCACATAGAGCATTTATAAAATGGTTAGTAAAACTAGATAACTCATTAAACCGTTTGTAACTTTTTGTGTGATTGTAACGTGTTGCCATCGTGAAATATACTGCTTTGAAATTGGGTCCATATATTTGAAACACCCTGTATATCCGGATTCTGCTGGAGGAAACGATGACAATGCTATCACTGGGTTTCCGTTAAGACCGGTGGTAGCGATCGTACGGTACCTGGCCCCATGACTCTGTTTCGTCCGGTTGGCGGCCAAATCTGGTCTCCCACTTTTGCAACGGCATTGTTATTGCGTTTGAATGAACGGATGCGTTTGACGTAATCATGATGATATATAAATTGACTTGTATAAATATATGTAATTCACGTGTCCTCTTGATTTTGCAAGCTGTGCTCAATTTTACAGAACTTGATCAAGCAAAATATATGATTCAAAACGCGGCGATAGGCACAGAAAGGAGAGCCCTGTCTCTCTCCCTGTGTGCGCTTTTTCGTGCTCGAGAATGGCTCCTCATATCAAGCAGCCAATCAATCAATTCGGCTGTCAGTCTGACCGAGCGGTCAGAGCTTGTGACCGACAATCAGAAGACTCAACTCGGGGTTGCAGCTTGACCGCCGGTCTGGATCGATGCGGTTATCATTGCCCTTGTCAAAAAGTATCTCCCGTGGTTGTTGTCTGGGGACGCCCGTAACCTGGCAAGGAAATGTGGATATTTCACCAAGGGCTGAAGAGCCCCAATGGGGATTGAAGCCATCCCTGCCTGACGCTCGTTTAAGTTGTCGTAGCAGGTTATCAGGATCAGAATATGTATTTATACTGGAGTAAATCCGATGAGATAGAAAGGCCTTAATTCTAGATTTGAAGCTTTCGTGACTGCAAGGATTCATATTCTTAGGTTTTTTCGGTAAAGTCACGTAGGTAAAACATCAAAATTAATAAAAATAAAATAAAGATCACGACGTTTCGGAGGCAACACAAGTCTCCGTCATCAGGTGGGACCGTCCCATTTTTATTTTATTAATTTTGATGTTTTACCTACGTGACTTTACCGAAAAAACCTAAGAATAGAAAGGCCTTTTTTCACAGATGTCCAGTCGCCCAGGTATATTTCTCCGTTTGTGTGCAACGCGAAATATATGGCTTGATCATTAACGTGACCTCACACCCCCCCCCCCCCCAAACTCAATCGTGAAAACACCACCGCTCGTCGATCGGTGGGTTTCGTATGGTGAGGTAAAGTGTGGGTACTCCCGTCTTTGCCAAGACGGTCTGGCCAGCCTTGAAGAGTGGTGCCAAAATATTGTGCTGTCTTACAGAGGGCTCCAGAGAGCTCCCTCCAGCGGATGCCACCTCTGCCCAACAGTGTCGCGAGCAAGCAATTGCAGGGCCCGCACCTTTACTTGAACAACAACAAAAAATATCTATATACATTTAATTCGCCCAAGACACGGAGGTGTAATTCATCTCGTAACGGGCGCAAAACAAATAAACGGAGTGTGTATTTCAAACCGGATTAATGGCGCGGGAAAAGGGCACTCGCTCGCTCGTTCGCTCGCGGGCACCGTGAGGGGGATGCGCTTGAGCGCACGCCGCCGTTCATTAGCAGCGGAGCCTGCAGCAGCACCTGCGGTGGTGCTCAACACCTGGCCACGTTCTGGGGGTCAAAGGGAAATTAAAGGAAATGGCATGGCTCGTTGAAAATGAGTAGGTTCACACCGGCGGGCACTGTTTTGTTGTTGTTGTTGTTTTTACATTTTCTCAAGGGGGGGGGGGAGTGGGGAAGCTTTTGGCTAGAACCTTTGCGTTAGTCTATTTGCATTACGAGTGGCCAACCACCCCCCCCCGTCGTGTGCCACTGTGCCGGCCGTCATAGGTGCTGCTCGCTAACAGCACTTGCCCCAACGGTCTGTTAAGGCTACGCGGGGGAACTTCATCTTCATGGCGGCGCCACGGTTACCGCACCGTTCAGCGTTCCCTGCGCTCCATGCGGTCCCGAGTTCAATTCCCGCTCACGACCAACAATAGTGGTGACTATTTACACTCGTCCTGGGCCTCCCCTAGGTTGACTCGGCCTTAAATGAGTTTCTGGTGCGGTGCATAAACATCGCCACAGGGGAGACAAATTGTGGCCGGGCGTCGTGTTTGGTGACACCACCTCACCGTTTGCCGTGCCGGCCTTCATAGGTGCTCGCTAACCGCACCCGCCCCAGCAGTCTGTTAAATACTATGCAGTACGTGGACTGTTGTGTGTGTGTGTCCGGGTAAGCGATCGTGCAGTGGGCTTGTGCACTGCACTACGATCGCTGCCCCGTGACTTCGATCCCCATTCACCGAGAACATCATTGGCAATGGTGTCTGAACGTGTCCTATGCCTTCCTTTGGTTTGCCGAGTACCTGGTGTGGTGTGCAAACATCAGTACCGGGAGACAAAGGCGGCCGGGTGTGGTGCTGGCGGCCTCACCAGTCGGTGCTGGGCCTCAGCAGCCTATAATGCCCGAGAGAGCATCTGTTTTTTTTTCTTGGTTCTTTCAGTAAAGTCACGTAGAAGGCAAGTAATAAAATAATAAAAAATAAAACATAATAGAATAATTCTCACGAAGTTTCGGCCACAACGCAAGCAGTACTGAAAGAACCAAGAAGATGAATCCCTGCAGTCACGAAAGCTTTAAATCGAAATTTAGAGCATCTGTTCTTTGTCTGTGCCTGTTGCCACTCCAGGCTTCGGCTAATAATGAAGACATTGTGAAGTGTGTGACACATTGGAAATATTTGTCCCAAATACTCGGAATTCCCAGCCCCGCGGTTCAAACAACAGCGTGAACCCCGAGACTGACTGCTTTTCGCCATGCACGTGACGCAGAAACGCACTCGGCATATCTGAAATCGATCCCTCGCCCAGAGAAACTGAATCCAGATGTTAGCGACGTGTTGTGTTTTTCCTTTCTCCCCCATCCTCTCCCCACCTTTTCGGCCGCCGTGCGTTTGTCCTTGTTGCCGCTTGTAGATCGTCCACGCATTATCCCGACTTGGGCGCGATGGACAATAATACCGCGTGCACCGGTCGCCGACGGCCGCCGTACAACGCGGCGGAATTGAACGCTTTTGCTGGCGCCTCGAGAAGCAAATTCGAGGGCTTTCGTCTCGTTCACCAGCGGTGCTCTGGAGCGATTCAACGGGCCGAATGGAAATGTGCGCAGGCGGCGTGAGAATTACACGTTCGCAAAGAGAGGCTGCGTCTTCGGCGGCAAAAACTTGAACTGGCGTCCCGGCGTGTCTGGATGCGATCAAGGTGCTGCACGAAACAGTGGGGTGTGTTGATCGTCATGGCGAAATGGTGGTGTGGATAAGGTGTATATTTTGAAGAGGTAGGAGTGCCTACAAAGACAAAGATCCCACGTGTGGCCTTTAACAAGCTCTTGGGGCAAGTGCTGTTTGCGAGCACCTGTCAAGGCTGGGACAGCACACGAGGGGGGTCAGTTGGCCTACACCACGCCCGGCCACCTTTGTCTCCCCAGTGCAGATGTTTACACACCGCACCAAGTACTCATTTGAGGCTGAGTCGACCAAGGGAACGCCGAGGCCCTGGTTCACATATTCGCCGCCGATATTGGCCGTGGGCAGGAATCGAACTCTGGTTAGCCACCGTTCTATGTACACCGCACCAAATGCGGAGGGTTCGCCAATCGAACCCGTTCACACTGCTGGGTGAAAACAAAAAAACAAGCCAAAGGGAGAGCGAATGGGCGGAGGATAGGGAGACGATTTTGACCTTGGACTTGGCAAGGAACAAGGCGTTGACGGAGCAGATGGCCTAGTGGGAGGGTCATTCTTCCTGGGGTAGTCGGAGGGATGGAGTGAACTCCCACTGAGAGGTCGACTGGAGTCTTAGACAGGACGCCTTGGTTGATGGAGTGTCAAAGGCAGAGGTGGAGGGGGGCGTCGGTGGGAGATGAGAGGGATTTAGGTAGGCAGAGGTTGAGCCTACGAAGGAATCTTGAAGAGAATGAGGGTTTAAGTCGAAGTTTATATCACGCATTATTTTTGTCCGGCACAGGAGTGGGTTTTGGACAAGAAAAAAAAACCCCAAAAAGAACGAAATTTTGATAAACCGCTTACGTGGTGCTCGGCGGGTCACGCGTGCAAAAATACGAAAAGGAAAACGGCGTGGGGGTGTTAAATAATGGATAGTTTAACTGGAAGCTCCCGGAGAATGCTCGCGCAAGGGCACGTCAAAACAGACAGCCGCCGACTGTTAATATTTTATGGCTCCTTGCGGCGATGGAGCTGCCCTTTTTTTCCCTTCCTTCTCCCGCGCGCGTTCGTGTCCTCGCGTACACTTGGCGCAAACTTGAGCCACCATCCTCCGCCACGCGGAGACGCGGAGACGCGCCGCTCGCCTCTGCCTTTGGGACGTTGTCGGGACTGAGGCGCGGCGAGTCACCGCCGATGCGGCGAGCCACCGCCGGCGCGGCGAGTCCCGTCCGGTGCGGGAAGGCAGCATTTCAACGTCTCGTTCGGGCGCTAAAATAATACATTAAAAAAATTAGATTGTGAATGCTTCGCTACCCCCTTGTTGAGATTCGACAAATTGTCACGGTCCACTATCACGATTTGTTTAAAATAAAAAAAAAATCTGATTTATTTTTGCCTTTGTGGTGCATTTTGAACCTCTAGTTTCTGCGCAGTTTACACAAATAAATTACATGCTACGTATATGACAGGACGCCCCGCCTGTGATTGGTTCCTGGTGGTTTTGTTTAGGATACAGATCCTCAGTGACCCGGTGTTGCTAATGCTATCTCACTGTGAATGTGTGTTCATTGCGCCTGTCTGAATTTGTGTGTGTTTTTTTTCGTGTTTAAATGTGTGATGCATCTGCCAGTCCTGTCAGTCAGTCAACCCATGGCATCTGGGTCTGTCCCGTGACCTCCTGCCATTGAGCCTTCAACACTTGACGCGGCTTCGACGTGCACATAGCCTGGCACATGCTCTGTGGTAATGTCACTGCCACTTAGTGGTGAATGGCGGTTGTTTTTATTGTTGTGTGCCCGCTGACTCTGTGTGTGTGGATGTTGACCCTGTGTGTGTGTGTGCACGCTGACCACGCTTTGCAAAATCTCGTGGGTGCCACATCTGCACATTTTTTTTAGGGTGTCCAGACCCTCATGAACACCCACAGTGGCTGCTCACCCCGCTGCTTCTCACAATTGATTATTGCGCACAAAAACGACCGCTCATTGTGAGCGTGGCAAATCGAGAGTGGAGACCGTGACCTCTGGGGGGAGCACACTCCCCCGTGCTCACCTGTGCCTCCATTTCCACATTGCCACGCCCGCTGACACAAATGTCCACGGGAACACGGGGGGGGGGGGGGGGGGAAGCCTCGTTTATGAATCTGGGTAAAAAGCACAACACGTAAAAAAACCCTGGCCGGCTAATCCCCCCCACCAACCCCCCCCCCCCCGTCCAGCGGCTTGCCCGGGACTCTTTTTGTCTCGCCAAAGTGGCCGGCGGACAACGCTCGATGCGCCGCCAGATTTAGTGGGCAAGGCAAGCCGATGATCTGGAAGGCGTGGGGCTGGAATGGATGCGCCCGGGGCTCGTAGGGGGCAGCCTTTCCCGGCCGCTCTGTTTTAGAGGGCCCTGCGCTTCGAGGTTGCTGCTCCGCTTGTGGATCATGCGGACGAGCTTTGGTAGATTTTGACCTTGAGCGGGGTCATCACGCAGGATTGAAAAAATAAAAATAAGACGGGAGGTGGGGAGAAAATACAGTAATATTTGTGTGCGCCTCGTGAATTCCTCGACGTTTTCCAAAAGCCGCATTTGAGCTCTTCCGGAAGTATTTAATTTAGCGGTTTCACTCCGCCTCACCTGCAGCCGTTGTGCGATATTAAAACTTGAATCTAAATATATATATATATCTTTGCGTTGCTGTTCACTAAGCCACAGGCAAGAAATATAATTGAGAAACTTGGAAACTGTTGGGTGGCGTGTAAGGGGAAGATACGTTTGCATGTTGTTAAATAGTCATTTTTTGCTCCGGATTGCATTTCCCAGTTTTGGCAAGTTCTTTGACCGATTTTGCCGAGTTTCGAACGTGCGCTAAAGAGCCTTACCTGGTAAAATAAATCATAGTTTTAATAGTTTTAATACTTTAGTTGAGTCTCTAATAGCGAAGCGAATTCACACACCAAAGTTTCGTTACATATTGGTTAATCTTTATGAGCGATTAAAGTGCCCCGGCACACACCGCTACAGACGGAGGGGGCCGGTGCGTGAACGCTTCCGACCTCATTTGGAAAGCATTCAGCAAAATTCAAGGCCGAAATTCCATTCCCCCCTGTAATAACTGTCCATATTCACGAGATATCTTTTCTTTTTTCGGCCCAGTTGCAGCGTTGAGCCCCTTTGCTATTAAGCGTAAAAGCGGCACAATTATGGCGCGACCTCGCTCCGTTGACCTTTGCGGCCTATTTTTCTTGCGTGCACACCCAAGCACGGGTGGAGGTGGGAGAGGGGGGTGGGGGCAGGTGGGCGGCTTACCACAACCCCCCCCCCCCACTGCAAGGGCACGTCAGGGTCTGTGCCGCAAATGAAAACCAAAACTTAGACGAAAGCCATCGCGCGCCCTGGCCAGTGCACTTGTCATACCCATCTCGGTTGATGGAAATTGTGGACGTTTTTCACGGCAGTTGTCTCATTCGCGCGTGGCTTTTGATCGACTCTTCATGTAAACAACAACGACAAACAACGTCGCTCCGATCGTAACGTCCGCACGCGCGTTCGAATTCGGCGGCATGCAATTACTCCTCTTCCGTATTGCACCGGATTATGAGACCCCCTCCTGTGTCGACAAAGTTGTAGAGGTCGCATCTCGGACACGTGCACCTACCAGGTTATGAGATGCACCCACACAGCTTTTGCTTTAAATTACATGGGGAGGTGGGGTGGGGTGAGTTAATTATATTATCTTGAGAAGGCGGGACTGCTTAGTCGGTCCCGTTTCAGTTTCAGTTTCATTCATTACTTATAGCCCTGTGAGCCATGCGGCTCTTGACTCGGGTGCAATCGCAACAAACAAAAACATGAACAAAGAACATCTTAAAGTGACTACGCGCAACAGAAAAATCCATGAAAAAACACCGGGAAAACCCAAGGGCCTTGTGGCATGACGACTCACAGCGCTTCCCCAATAATAGCATCACTTCCACACGTTGCATTCATTGTTCTGTTTTATTTTATTCTTTCCAGCTCTCGTCTTTGTCATGTTGTCATCCCTCTGTCGTGTTTCACCCTGTTCCCCGTGAAATATTCAATTTTGCCATTCCGAGGTCTATTTACAGATTATTATAAAGTAATACTGTAAACTTATAATAATAACGTGCAGCCCTTTAGCGTTCTACCTGCTGGATGAAGGCCCTCTCACGCTACGTTGGTCATGGTGTTTGGTTGACCGCACTTAACCGTGCCGGCCCAGTGCCGGTTGTGTGAATGGGAGAGCAGCGATGGCTGTCATAAAGGACTTGCTCGGGTATCACTCGCCGCTGATGTTAGCCGTGGCCCGGAATCAAACTCAGGTTTTCCAGGTTCTGCAGCGCAGTTCGCAAACTACTGTGCCACACTCCTGCAATTATACTCATCATCATCATTGTTATTATTATTTTAACACGTTCCTCCCCGGGTCACCGTGTTCATAGCGCAGTGCACCGGCCACGGCGCCACCGCTCCACCCGTGATTTGCTCATCTCGCATTGCAGAGCAGGAATGAGTCATCGTGCGCCGTTGGCACGACCCGCGGGAACTTTTCCACGCGAAAAGCAGGTTAATCATCCGTCTTATCTGAGAACTCGCCCGCGTCCCTGTGGCCCGCGTGACCACATCGTCACGGCGCCCTCTGAGCCCCCTCTCTTCCCCCCTGCGCCGTCGTCCGGCTGTCTCCCGGCACGGCACACGGGGGGGGAGGGGGGGGCTGTTGGTGCGGCCCAGCATCACAAACGGCTGCCCGTCACTTCTCCAGAGCCCGACGTTGGCACACTGCGACGGCCGCTCGCTTGAGGCTGAGCTCAGGGACGCCCAGGACCGCTTCAGGTAGTCGTCACTGCTGGTGTTGGTGGCCGTGAGCAGGAATCAAACTCGGGTCGCCGGGTTTGTGGCGCTGCACGCTAACCGCTGCGCCACCGCTCCCCTCCCTAGCCGGCACACAAACACAGGCTTCACCTCACTCTGTCTAAAATAATGGGTCTGCCTGCAAGCGCACAGGCCAAACACTCCATGTTGCGACATCGCGAGCCCTCCCCAAACTTCATCCCGTTTGGACGAGGCTGTAACGCTTCTGAACTTCTGAAGAACTGTAATATTTACGGGCATTACAGCCCGTAGCCTCAATAGATTATTTCTGTTGTGTGTTGCAACATTGATGGGGTCTGCTGCTGGTAAAATCTGATGGCAATAGTTTCCCCCATGGACTGTTTCTAACTATTGATGGATTCATCGATTAAATCGATTCTCAGGGTCACGATACATGCGCCATCGAATTCTCGCTTGTCAGAATGGACTATCTGCCCGATGGGATGCTTCTCGCGTTGCCAACGGAACGGAGCGGATTCCAGTGGGCCGTCCGAGCGAGGAGACGGAGTGATTTAAGATCGGCGTGCAGGTGACTACACCCGTCGGACCATGATGAGTGGCGGCGGCTTGGGGGGAGGCCATCATCCAGCAGTGGATTGATCAAGGTTGCTACTGCTGATGATGATATGCTTCTGAATCTGCCCCACTTGTGGTTATGCTATAGTTGTAATTTTGGTACTTGATGCAGCTAATTCGGCTGTGACGGTCCCACCTGATGACGGAGACTTGTGTTGCCTCCGAAACGTCGTGATTTTTGTTTTATTTTATTTTATTTTCATTAATTTTGATGTTTTACCTACGTGACTTTACCGAAACAACCTAAGAATATTTTGGTACCTCTGTTTTTGTTCCGTTATGTTTAAACGGTTGCCTTGTGCAGCACCTAGAGATATACTTGCATTTATTCGCCGATTTAAATGCAAATCTTCACATTATGTATGCACACGGTTCCTATTTGCCTGCGGTTTCTCAGCGACCGTGGGATGCAATTTGCACAAACGACAACAGCGTGTGTGAAGCTAATAAAATTATTCAAAGAGAAGACGTTTCAGGCACTGGCCCCTTACCGTACTATGAAATCAGGACATGGAACGTGCTAGGAGCAAGACAGGCCCGTTGCCCGGAATGTCTCCTCTCATGTATGATATGTATTTTTTTTCCCCCTCGCGACGGGAGTCAACACCAGGGCGTTATTGACGAACGTTCTTGCATTTTCTTGCCGTTGTTAAAAATATGAATAACGGTGAGCGACGTCCCCCCTGGGGGGGGGGGCGGGGGGGGTTTAAACGCCCGATGCCTTATTACCGTGATGCGCACAACGCTGGAAACAACAACAACGGCGGCGAAGACGACGGTTCGCCCCGTGCATTGTTTTCTGTTTTTATTGCCCACGGAGCCGACACTTTGACGTGTCAGAATTCCATCTCCGCCTGTTTATTACCTCCGAACGTCGTCGCGCGTTTAGGCCGCGCGCATCGGGCTTTGCGCCCCTCCAAGCCCGCCTCCGCCTTCTCCCACCGTCACAAGCGGGGGCCGCCCGCTCGTTACGTGCGATTTGTGAGGCGTTTGGGATCGTTTATGAGGATTTGTTGGGGTCTGCCTCTCTCCGCCCCTGGTGGGGGACTACTCGTTGTCCATCTGTCGCGACGCTCTGCTTGCCCCGCTCGCTCGCCTCGTGCCCTCACCCCGCTCACCCCACTCGCTCGCCCCGCTCACCCCACTCGCTCGCCCCAGACACTAACCCCGCATGCTCTCCCCGCTCGCTCACCCTGCACCCTCGCCCCGCTCACCCCACTCGCTCGCCCCAGACACTCACCCCGCACGCTCTACCCGCTCGCTCACCCTGCACCCTCGCCACGCTCTCCCCGCGCTCCTGCGATGAGCGGCGTTTGGTCAGTGGGGGGGCGGACTAGGCCGGGCAGCAGCGATTGAGGGTTAGCGGACATTGTTATTGGTGATGGTTAGGAGGAGGCGAGAATGGATTTCGGGCGGGCGATGAAAAAAAACGCCTCTAAAGCACGCGGTCGCAGCCAATCAAAATTGATTGGTGGCGTTGTTGTTGGGGGCTGACGGAGTGGCAGAGACATCGTTGGTGTTGGGGGTGACGGAGTCGGGAAGTCATCATCAGCGTTCGTGTTGGGGTGACGGAGTCATCGTCAGCGTTGGTGTTGGGGTGACGGAGTCATCGTCAGCGTTGGTGTTGGGGGTGGCGGAGTGACGGAGTCATCGTCAGCGTTGGTGTTGGGGGTGGCGGAGTCGGGGAGTCATCGTCAGCGTTGGTGTTGGGGGTGACGGAGTCAGGGAGTCATCGTTAGCGTTCGTGTTGGGGTGACGGAGTGACGGAGTCATCGTTAGCGTTCGTGTTGGGGTGACGGAGTCAGGGAGTCATCGTCAGCGTTCGTGTTGGGGTGACGGAGTGACGGAGTCATCGTTAGCGTTCGTGTTGGGGGTGACGGAGTCAGGGAGTCATCGTTAGCGTTCGTGTTGGGGGTGGCGGAGTCGGGGAGTCATCGTTAGCGTTCGTGTTGGGGGTGGCGGAGTCAGGGAGTCATCGTTAGCGTTCGTGTTGGGGGTGACGGAGTCAGGGAGTCATCGTTAGCGTTCGTGTTGGGGGTGGCGGAGTCGGGGAGTCATCGTTAGCGTTCGTGTTGGGGGTGGCGGAGTCGGGGAGTCATCGTTAGCGTTCGTGTTGGGGGTGACGGAGTCAGGGAGTCATCGTTAGCGTTCGTGTTGGGGGTGGCGGAGTCGGGGAGTCATCGTTAGCGTTCGTGTTGGGGGTGGCGGAGTCAGGGAGTCATCGTTAGCGTTCGTGTTGGGGGTGACGGAGTCAGGGAGTCATCGTTAGCGTTCGTGTTGGGGGTGGCGGAGTCGGGGAGTCATCGTTAGCGCTCGTGTTGGGGTGACGGAGTCATCGTCAGCGTTGGTGTTGGGATGACGGAGTGATGGAGTCATCGTTAGCGTTGGTGTGTAAACATTGCCACTAGGTAGACAAAGGTGGCCGGGTGTGTTGCTGGCCACCCATCCCATCGTGTGCTGTGCCGGCCTTCATAGGTGCTCTTAAACGGCACTTGCCCCAACAGTCTGAAAGCTATTGGGGGAATCTTTGTCCCGTCGTGAGCAGCATCTTCAGGCATTGCTGCAGACAAACAATAATGATTTGCAGCTCTTTGCTGAATGAATGCTTCCTCGCGCCTTGTCGATCACGCACTTCGCTTCGTTGACCGTACTTCACCACACTGATCAACTGATCAGTGCGGGTTGGTGGTGAAGGATGGGATGGACATGGTGGTGCCCGTGACCGTTTCAGATATCGTTCACCGCTGACATTAGCCACGGACGCGAATCAAACTGACGTGCTTCTAACAGCGCAGTGCTCAAACCCGCTGCACCCATCACTCCACAGTCCTGCATTAAACTCTCTATTAAATCGAATTATTATTCATTAGGAAAATTCCACATCAGGTGCCAATGCTGTGGGGTGCCTAGGGAGAGGTTTAATTTGGCGAATCAGTCTGGGACGCGGTAATCAAACGAAGGGTCAGTGCCATCGTGGTGGCGTGCAGCGGTGCGTATGTACCATGCGCGTGCAAGTGTGTCCGCGTGCATGCCCATCCACCGCATGCCCCAGCAGCTTCTGTTCGACTGGATAGAGGGGGCTAAACGAGCGCGCCACGGGCTGGAGTGATGTGGTACAAGAGGACGTGGAGCTGAGTGGACTTGCCGATGACTGGTACCGGCGGTGTCAAGATTGGCCTCTGTGGAGGAGGCTCGTGAAGGACGCTGCTGGGCAGTTGGAGGCAGTCGCCCTCCAGAAACAACGGGGGGCAGAGGAGCGACGCTCACAACAACGAGCGGAGCACTGGGTGGTTGATACAGTGGAGATCAACAGTGGTGCATCTGCCAGCCATTTCAGTCACCGGTGTAGGCCAATCAGTTTCAAAGACAGTGCGTATATTATCGGAGCATATTTGTTTGCATGTTTGTGTGGTTAATGTAGACTTGATGCCTTGCAAAAGGTATCTATTTGGTGTTTGACACAACTCCTGTTTTATTGGCAGAAAGGGGTAAAGCCTATATTTGTTTCTTCATCGTTTTGATACTGGCAAAAAAAGGTCCCAAAATTACACCTTGGTCAGTCGATCCATGGCACCTCCTGGCTCTGTCCCTTGATTTCCTGCCAGCAGAAAGCCTTGGATGCTTCACGTGGCCTCGGGGGTGTAACCTGACCGGTCGGCCGGCCGTTCGGGCGGCCAGGCGACGGACAGGTCACAGGCGCGGCCGCGTCACGAGAGCCCTGCCGGCGGGGGGGCGGGGCTCTGGACATTGCATTCTGCATCACCCGCTTCCACTCAAAATCAACGATAATGAAATCGCGATGACGGCAGTAATAACGGACGATTTGCATCCATTATCAATCGTTGCAATAACACCGACACCCTACGTGGTGTCTTAACGAGGCGGAATTTGTATAGGGTGTCCATATATATATTCATATTAATATATGCCATCCATTATTTAAAGAATGATAATTTTAACAGCAGTCGATGATACATTTACATGAACCCACACTTGTTGCTAAAACAAAAAGATAAAGGTGCAGCCCTGCAATTTCTTGCTCACGCCGCTGCTGACTGTGAGGCCTGCGCTAAGTGGCTGCTTTTTGAGAACCGTTCTCTAGGCGTGTTTGGGCTGCTCGTCCACGCTCGCCAGACGCCTCGGGAAAGAGGTGGGAGAACCCACACTTTACCCCACCATGCGGTAGACTGCCGATCGACTACCTGCAGTGGAAAGAGGTAGCAGCGGGGGTATTCAAGAAGAAACGTCCACCGTCGTTTTAACTGCCACTCCGGGAGATCGAACCGGCGGACCTCCGGTGACCCGCTGATCGTTATGCTACCACGGTGGCATCACTCTACCGGGTGGCACGGAAGTTGACCCTCGTCCCTCTAAACCTCCACGTGTCTCCACCGCGACTCTGAGTACCTCAAGAGATGCGAGGCAGTGCCAGGCGTTCTCCAGCGTCGCGGCTGCGATTAGTTCGACCAATCGTTTTGCCACCTGCAATGGTAGATCACGCAATGGTAGATCACGCAAAGAAGCGTTTTGGATTTTTTTTTGGGGCCAAATGCTTGGTTCTGCTTGCTTACCCATGCAGCGGAGCCTCACTGAGTAGTCACTGGATTCTGTTCAGGGAGGTTCCTGTGAGAGTTTTTGCCCGGGGGGCGGGGGGTGGGAGAGGGATAGGAGGCGATTGGTTGTTGTGTCTTTTAGTTGTTATTTTTTTACTTAAATCCCATTGCGATTTTTGCAAACAGCCTTGTTTTTTACAGTCTTTTTTTTCTGAAAGATTTTGCTGGTTTGCCATGGATGTTTCTGTTGCGTGTCGTTATTTTAAGGTGTTCTGTGTTCATGTTTTTGTTTGTTGCGGTTGCACCCGAGTCAAGAGCCACATGGCTCACAGGGCTGTACCTAACAAATAAACTTGAAACTTGATCATCGATTGCTGTGTAACGTTCCGAGCGAGTGGTTCGTGGGCTAGCGACTTCGGCACACCTGAGTCTCTTCCCGTGAATGACGTCACTGAGATCGTTAACGTCCACGGGGAAGCAGGCGGTACGTCTACGGTTAATACCCCCGCGGCATTAATCTTTCACATAACCCAGCAAACTGTTGTCAATATTTCCTTAATAATGGATGGTACCTTGGCGGATGGCCTGAATATATGTATACATATGCATCGCTAATGGAGTAATGCATCCCCAGGTAGTGAGCGCATTGTTTGACATCTCACTCTATTGTTGGCTTTTTTGCTCCAAAAGTGACTTTTTCATTGTATTCTTGGCCAGATGGCTTTTTCCCATCTGCCCGGTATCTGAGCGGTTGCTGCGAATACGCCGCCCTTGCATAATCCGCATCGCGTTAACTGTCGTCATGCGATGCGTGATATTTCCGAGATAGGCCACGTAACGGTCTGGCCAAGCATGGTGTCGTCCGGTGCCCTCCACCACCCGGCACGCCGAAACAAATGAACGGCCGAGTGTGCGAGCGTTTAAGGACGAGCCGATTCCGATTGTTCCGGCTAAATTGAAGGACCAAATGTAGCTCGGTCAGACGCGACCATTTGTTGGGCACTCCCTTGAGCGTCGTCGGGACAAGAGCCAGGAAGTCAGACCAACAATCCATGAAGTCGTTAAAAGTACGTTTGTTTTTTTGTCGAAGCATTTCTTGCAACCGACCTTCGTTCAGGACGAGATCATTCATTCTCCTGTGCTTCCCCCATAGTCCGGCATTTCACTTCCCCCCCCCCCCCAGCCATCCGTGCTGTCGACTACCTGCTCCCGTTCATGTCCAATCTCAAGGCAATCATTTTTTTTTTCTCCTGCCCATCACCGACAGCCTCTCTTACTAGTTGGCTGTGTCAGGTGGTGGCGGGTTTAACAACACATTTATATATTTACGCAATCTAAAAAAAAAAGCCTGTATTATGGATGATATTGGTTGCGAAAGCCTACATGTTAAACTGAGTATCCATTGCGTTCACTTCTGTGAGGAATGCCCCTTTTTTGTCTTTTTCCACCACTTGTCTTCCCAAACGGACGCGGTGAGCGGGACCGCTGCTGACCCTCGTTTAAAACTATTAAAGCTATTTTTTAAAAAATGACCAGGTAAGGCACACTGAGCTAATGTAGCTCTTTTTCACAAGCGACCTGGCTAACGCAAATGATAGCTCAACAAAGTCCTACATCGTGTGGAAATTTACAGCAACACCGAATACCCTTAACGCGCGATGTTAATTCTCCACGTGGAGGCAAAAAGCCAGAGGACCCGGAGTAAAATCCACCCGTTACAAACGGGGAGGGAGAGAGAGAGAGAGACACGCAAACTCCAAATATACAGCAGCAGGCGTCAGGGTCAGGATCGAGGACCCGACCCTCCGCGTACCCTCACTCGGCTGACTGAGCGGATTTGGGTGAATTCATCAATGACTGGGTGGGCGACCGAGCCGTCTGGGACCAAATTAAGGGGCACCCCTCTGTTACGAGGTGGCTCTCGCGTTGTCACGCGGCGCGCTTACCTATTGGTGCCGAGGCAGCCACTTCGACGGAAGCGCGCTCGCGTGACGCCGGCAGAGCGGTGGCGCCATTAATTGTGGAGCCTTTCACCTCCCAGGTGAGCTCCGGCCTTATTAAGTCCGGCAAGGTTTATCGGTGTAACAAAAATAATTGAATGTCGCCGCTTTTATTTCCATTTGTTTTTTTCCGGGCGCCTTGATGGGACGCCGTGCGTCACGTCGGAAAGGACTCGCCGTGCGACTCCGAAACGCCTCCCGAGTCAGAGAGCAAGAGGCGAGGGGAGGTGTGCCTTTTTAATGGCACCGGTTCAATGGAGAGGGCGCGGCAGAGGTCGCAACCGGGTACCCGATACCCGTACCCTACCCGATATCCGGCTACCCGTACCCGGCCGGGTACGGGTACGGGTTTTATTTTACTTTCATTAATTTTAATGTTTTTACCTACGTGACTTTACCGAAAAAACCTGAGAATACGGGTACGGGTACCCGTTTGCGACCCTGTTGTGGCCAGGTACGGGTAGACCGTGAGTCACTGGTGAATAACCGTTTGTCACTCATTTCCCAACGTCTTGTCTCTTCTCACAATTCAAGTTCCTAGAATCAACCCACCCGCGCCTGCAACGTGGCTTCATCCCAGAGGTCGCAATCAGGTACCCGATACCCGTACCCTACCCCTACCCGGCCGGGTACGGGTACGGCCGGGTACGGGTACCCGTTTGCGACCCTGGTGCGGCCGGGTACGAGTACGGGTAAAGAATCAAAACCCGTTTGCGACCTCTGGGGCACGGTGGACGATGGGCACAGCAGGCGATGAAAAGGATGTGTTGTTGAACACCGCAATCGGTTACGGGAGGCAGGGGGGGGGACGAAATAGCGTTTCAAATGCGGGGAGCGGGGAGGGATTCTCACGTGCCCTGTGCTGAATAATTTAAAAGCGGTAGAGGCCATTCAAGGCGGGTGCAGCTGCCCCCTCAACCGCAACTCCCCCCCCCCATCCTGTAGTTCTTAATTATTAATTAAGGCACTCTCACTCGGAGCTCGGTTGGTGGTTATTATCAGTGTTGTGGGAAACATTGCAAATTGATTACTGTTAATTACAAAACCCGGCGACGACTCCGGACTAGTGAAGGGCAGGTGGGTTGGCGGGTTCCCTTTTAGTTTTCATTACCCCCACTGGTCTTCCTTCGCGCACTTTTGCCAACTGGCCGGAGTTAACCTCGTACTTAATTTGGAGCTTTCGTGACTGCAGGAATTACTCTGTGGTTCTTTCGGTAAAGTCACGTATAAAGAGAAAATAATGAATTAAATACTAGCATACGACGTTTCGATTGCAACACAAGCAATCGTCATCAGGTATAAATGAAATAGAAACACAAATCTAGTATACTTAGAAATGTAATGTAATACAACAGAGAGTCGGATAACATAACAGTCAACACCCTACCTGGTTGATTACGTTCTTCCTGAGAATGCTAAATTTGAGAGAAAGATAAAACACAGAACCAGAGACATATAGACAGACATATAAGTAGAGACAGATATCACAGAGATACCTAGAGAGAGAGAGACGTACATAGGCACACAGAGGAGTTAACCTCATCCGTGTGTCCGCAAGTCCTCCAGTCGGGGTGTTGTGAGATGGGTTTTTGTTGTAGAGATAGCTCGGGCAAACAAGTTATTTTACGAAGCCGGTAAAAGTAACCGAAGGATGATTTTTTTGGTAAAGTCACGTAGGTAGAAAAAAAAATAGATCACGACGTTTCGATCGCAACACAAGCAATTGTCAAGAAAAAAACTGCAGAAAAAAACTGCAGTTTTTTTCTGCAGTTTTTTTCTTGCTGTGGTTGTCCCACCTGATGACGATTGCTTGTGTAGCGATCGAAACGTTGTGATCTATTATTTTTCTACCTACGTGACTTTACCGAAAGAACCAAAGAGTATGGATTCTTGCAGTCACGAAAGCTTCAAATCAAGATTGATAATGTTTTTGTTAAGTTCACGCCTAGGACACGAGCCGTACGAAACGAGCTCGCAACTCGGCAGGGTTTGGAAACCTGCCGGTTTTTCGAAGTGAAAATTAAGTTTAAAAACGAACCAAAACAATCTTAAGATGTTAATCAAGCGGCTCGATTAGCTTTGAGAAATTGGTGTTGCCTTATCATTTGTTTCCAACGTTTGGCGAGTTTGGAATTCGCCGTTAATTAAAAAGTTGTGTTGTCGTGAAAGCTCACGGAGTATTATAATGATTCGAAGACAAAGATCGCCTTACAGCCTAAACAGACTGTTGGGGCAAGTGGTGTTAATGAGCACCTGTGAAGGCTGGAACGGTACACGAGGGGGTGGGTGACCATTACCACACACAACCGCCTTTGTCTCCCCAGTGGCGATGTTTACACCCCGCACCTGGCACTCATTTGAGGCTGAGTCGACCCTGGGGGAGGTCCAGGACCGGTTTAGATAATCGTCACCGGTGTTGGCCGTGAGCGGGAATCGAATTCGGGTCGCCGGGTTTGTAGTTTTGCACTTTAGCTGCTGCGCTACCGCTCCCCACATTATCATGGTCCACACCCCGCCACACACACACACACTCCGACCGTTGTGGTTTGAGAATAATCCTCGATCCAGGAATGCGAGCCGTAGGATTCGAGAGGTGATTCTTTTTTTCTCACTTTTACCATTTCTCAATAGTAAATGTTGTGGGTTTTCTCTCCAACACACCGGCGTGCTGAACTAGTAATGAATTGACACGAACTGTTTACGTGACAAACCTTACTAATTGGCTGTGTCGGGTCGTGGCGGGTTTAAGGGACACATTCATATTTACGGAATCTAACCACGTAAAGAAAACCTCGATTATCGATTTCTCAATTTGTTCCGTGTTTTTTTCTTTTCCCAAACACAGTTTCGCATCCCTACGCTAGCCTGAATGCAGCGTGAGATTTTACGTTGCACACACTTCGCAGCGGCGAGGCGACGGCTCATCCGCATGCTGTGGACCTGGGTTTCATTCCTGTGGCGGTTCCGGAGCGGCTGATGGAGAAGCCGCCACGGCAGAGGTCGCAAACGGGTAGGGTACGGGTATCGGGTACCTGATTGCGACCTCTGGGATGAAGCCATGTTGCAGGCGCGGGTGGGTTGATTCTAGGAACTTGAATTGTGAGAAAAGACAAGACGTTGGGAAATGAGTGACAAACGGTTATTCACCAGTGACTCACGGCCTACCCGTACCCGGCCGCACCTGGGTCGCAAATGAGTACCCGTACCCGGCCGGGTACGGATAGCCGGGTATCGGGTACCCAGTTGCGACCTCTGCGCCACGGTGAGGCTCCTCAACAAGGCGGCTTAAAATTGAGACGCTCGACAAAACCGTGGGAAATTAACGACAGGGAACGGTGAGAAGCACTAGGTCGTGAAAGCTTGCGAAGGGGGGGGGCGCTTCCCATGATAAAAATCAACTCCACCGTTGGAGTTGTCGTAGCACTCTGGTGAAAATGAAGATGCTAAGGAAGGGGAGCGGCGATTACTTTGTGCTTCGGTAAGGTCTGAACGATGACTGTTAATGCCTTCTTGGCCAAATATGGGACAATCTTAGACACTTTGGCATATTCTTGTCAACCCACCAATTTGGGTCCAATGCAGTTCTGTGGTTGTCTACGAACCCACCCACGTTACCCCAAAATCACGTTGCTATGGAAGCTACGGCTTTAACATCGCACTGTGAAAAGAATATCAGCGCGTCGTCTGCATCGCTTTTGTGTTTTTGACGATAACGTCTGCAGGGCGCCGCAGTTGCGAGATTTTATCTCCCTCGCCTCATTTTCAGGAGGTCGTGGGTTCGATCCCGACCCTGAGGTCTGTCAATTTGGAGTTTGCATGTTTCTCCCCGTGGTCACGTGGATTTTTCTCCACGTCCTCCAGTTTTTCCCTCCACATTTAGAATCAACGTGCATCAAGAGTATTTGGCTGTTATGAATTTCCACGCGGTGAGCCCACTGCGTTGGGCTACCATTGGTGGCCAGGTGGCTTCTGAAAAAGAGCTCTGTCGTTTAGTGGGCCTTACCTGGTTAAAATAAAAAATTAAAAACTTCGACGCGAATGTTGGTGAAACAAAAGCCGTGTACGTGCTCGTTAAATTACGGAAGAGATCTGTCACAGGAACACGAGTGGAAAGAAAAAAAACATCGGCGGCTGTATACTTAAGAGGACACTTATTTAAATCAGACTGGGATAGATATGGTGAAAGAAAAGAGGCGGATAAAAATAAAACATAATAAAATACAATTGTGAGAATTGTATTTTATTATGTTTTATTTTTCTTATTTTTTTATTAACCAAGAAGATGAATCCCTGCAGTTACGAAAGCTTTAAATCGAAATTCAGGTTGGTAGTCTTTTTGGTCTTTACAAAACTGAATGTGATGCAGTGATACCCCGATTCACATCTCCAACCATTTACTCGTTTGGAAAATACGTCATCGCTTTATTAACACCACTACCCGATTTGCATCACGTCAGCCCACCCTCGCGTCGCTGACAGCATCGTCCATCCTCTGTCGTTATCCGTCGCCTCTCAGCCTTCGCCTCCACCTATTCCCCTGTAAATTGCTTCGATTCACGTAATTTCGATATTCGATGTATTCCTCTTAACAAAATGTAAAGAAGCGCGGAGAGGTGCGTGCTGGGAATTACCCTGAGAGGCGGGAAGAGGACCACTTGGATTTGAAAACACACCCAAGCTAGAGACATCATATTGTTAAGCAAAGTAAATGGGCGTCAGCAGGACATGCCACGATCACTATAATTATGGCTGCGTAATCGTAGGACTGTGAGAGACGGTGACATGTCTGAGAAGCCTTCGTACAGCAGTGACTCGATCATCGCCGTTGTTCATGATGAATGGTACAATATTTCAAACCTCGATTTTGTCTCGCAACTTTTGACTTGAGGAATTGATCTCAAATTAACACCGTAGGTATGACGCTTCCGTACTTTGCGATCGAGAGCTTTAAAAAAAAAATGCAACAAATTTAAATAGAAAGTAAAATTGCCAACATGTTTGCAGACAATTTTTTTTTTTACTGAGGCCTATTAAATGGTTTAATTGTCCTTGGGGGTGTGTTTGGATGCGTAGATGATGGGGCTGTAAACTTCTGTCGTGCTATAGGGTGTAATAACGTTTTTGTTACATTTTAAATACACGCAGGCACAAGCCGTTCGGTACAAGCAGACATGAGCAAAATAAGCAGAGAACGTCTACTTAGCTGTCCGACGTGCTTTCGCGTTGTACCGCACGTGCTGCGGTTCATCCCCGACAGCCTCGCTCCGTGGTCCTGGAAGCTTCGAGGGTGGCTACGTTCGTGTGCTAGGAGAGCTGCACAACACAACTGTGGAAACCCATGCGGCACAACGTGTACTGGGGCACGACAACGACCGACATCCTCCGTATGATGTTCGGGCTGTTGGAGCAAGCGCTGTTGTAGTGAGCACCTATCAAAGGCCGGCACGCCACAGGAGGCGTTGGTGTGGCAAGTATCACACCGCGCTGCCCCGTCGCTTCTCCACGCTGATGTTGACACACCGCACCAGCTACTTGACTGAGCTCACCCGTCGGAGGCCCAGGACCCGTTCCAGATCATAATCACCAATGTAAGCCATGGCCAGGGAATCGAACTCGAGCGGTCGTGTTCATAGTGCCTGGCGCTAAGCACTGCGCAACCGCTTCTTACTCGCACAAAGGCAAAGACAAAGGTCCCCCGTATACCCGTAACAGACTGCCGGGGCAAGTGCTGCTAGGGAGCAACTACGAAGGGCGGCATGGCACACGTGGGTGGTGAAGTTTACACGCCGCAGCAGCGTCTCACTTGAAGCCGAGTCGACCCAGCGTAGGTTTCGGGAGCTGTAACAAAAAAAAAATATTCGCCACCGTTGTTGGTCGAGAGCGGGGGGAACGGAACTCGGATCGCCGGGGGTCGTGGCGCAGCGCGGATGACCGCAGCGCCGTCGCTCCCCGCTCTCGTTGCGCCCTTGCGCATGATGGTCGCGAGCGTGTGGCCTACTTACGTGGAAGTGTTGCGCTTGAGTGGCTCCCCCGGCTGGGGCCAGCATATTTGATGGGCCATAACCCAGTGTGACGCCAGCACTCGCTCGACATCTGCGGCTCGCTACGCAGCACTTAACTCAGTGAGCAGCGGGCGGGCGGGCGGGCAGCAGGGAGTGCGGGCAGGGTTAAGCACTAAGCAGCCATACAACGAGTTACTGGAGGGTAGGGGTTGCCACCTGTCCTTTAAAAAAAATTGTCAATATCCGATTTTTTAAAATGTTTTAAGGCGGCAGTGGTGGTAACCACTCCGTGCCTCGCAACAAGAAGCACCTGGGTTAGATTCCCGACTCGAGTGCCTTTCTGCGTCGAGTTTGCATGTTTCTCCCACCGTTGCCATTTTTCCAATGTCCCTGATGCGTGTTACCGATCACGTGCAAAATTCCTCGTGCGCTGTCCTGGCTGCTGGAACGTGTGGGGTGTTTTTTATTGTTGTTGTTGTACCACTGCCATCACAGCAGCAGTCGTGTGGGTCGTTTGACCATACATCGCCACGTTGGTTCGTGCGGGTTGGCGGAGGAGCGGGCCTCAAACCGGTTCAGGTGCAACTCAACACTGATGTTAGCTGCAGCCAGGAGTTGAAAGCAGGTCACCCGGTTCATTGGTCAGCGAGCGACCAACTGCACCGCCTCTCCATCCCGCTCGTCTGTTCACCCATTGTCTTGTAGGTCAACCGTCTCATTTGTATTTCTACTTAATGCGTTGTCTCGTTTGCAAAGTTGCGTCCGCCCCACGAACCTGACCCTAACGTCACCGCATCATATCCGTGAAGTGCAACTCTGCCGAATCTGGCGTGCGCGATCCGACGCGTGCCGCCGTGAGGAGCGTTAAGTCTCGCTTTGGAATCGAATCGAGGAAATTCACGCAAGTCCGGGACTTGATTTTTTTTGGGGGGCGGCGTTGGTTTGGGGGGATTAGTTGGGGGATGGCGAGGTATGTGTGGGGGGTGAGGGCGGGGCGTGAGGGTGGGGGCCGGGGGCGTGAGGTCCTCGAATGTAATCAGCCCATCAGCATGCATCTTCGCCGGATTAAACTTAATTAGTCTCGGCCGGGTAATTGACCTGCTAATGCGCGCAAGATGCCTGTGCGCATGGCAGCTCTTAACGAGCGCGGCCTCCTTTGGAGCGGCTCCCAGTGGGGAGCTTTGTTCACCTCGGCGTCGTCGGCGTTCGCCGTCTTAACCGCGGCACCTTCGAGGCCCGCGTGGTGGCACGCTCGATCCCCGAGGTCAAAGGTCACATTGGAAGGGTACAAGCCCACTGCGACTGTGGCCCTGCCACCCGGCTGGCACGGCGAAGGGCTGCGCGATGTTCCTCGTACCTGGTGGGAGGTGACGGCGAGATGGAAGTGTCCGCCAGACGGGGGCTGATACAATCTTCCGGCAAAACGTACCCACTTGTTTGTGCCTTATAACTTTAAGTGGTTAGGCTGCCGAAAGGACAACGCGGTAAAATCCGTTGTCTTTGCTGTGCTATGCTCCCCAGGGACGCTGCCGTGGTGTGATTGTTAGCATTGTGGACTCGCAAACCTGAGGTCTCTCGGGTTCAATCTCTCTGCACGGCAGTTGAAACGACGGCGCAAATTTCTTTAATCTTCTTCCCCCCCCACCCCCCCTTCTTGTTCGCCCAGCAGTGTAAATGGGTTCACCACAGTTAGCGTGTCGTGAGGTAAAATGTGGGTAGTCCCATCGCTACGTTCCAAGACATCTGACCAGCGTACATTCTAAAAACGCCCTCTCGTGCTACCTCTGTTGGAGACCCGTGCGAACAGATGGCGACGCCAGCAAGATATTGCAGGGC
Organism: Lampetra planeri; assembly: GCF_965212315.1. NCBI lineage: Eukaryota > Metazoa > Chordata > Hyperoartia > Petromyzontiformes > Petromyzontidae > Lampetra > Lampetra planeri. Next base: position 4,426,537 of record NC_136147.1, read on the forward strand.
TGCACCTTTACCTTTTACCGTATATCATCAGGTGACACCATTCTGTTCAGGTGAGACCATTATTTTCACCTCTTACAACAACAACAACGTGTTAAAGTCCGCGAGAGTCACGAGGCCAGAATACGTTTCTCCCAAAAAAAAAAAAAATCCAAAATTAGCAAAAAGGGGAATTGACATCATTAGCCAATTTTTCTTTCCTAACGTGTCCTCGTTTCCAAATTCCACGCGGCTTACCAGATGCGCGCACCTTTCATCGCGTTGGTATGCATTTAAAAAAAAGAAATGTAAGGGAATGGACAGTCACGCGTGCACCGGCATATGTTACGTGCACGTCGCTTTAAACGGCAAAAGTTGTCACCGCCGCTGGATGCGTGATGCCTGCGCGTTTTATTGCCCGAATTGCGCGGAGTTCGGTCCTGATTGGGGCTCGTCCTGCCGCGTGTCGCCGCCGTGCGGTTTTGACGTCTTCCTGGCTCGGCCTCATGAATATTTCAGCAAATGTGTCCTCCCTAATTTGTGCCAACAGAGAGGAGCCGGGGTTTTAACGAGGGAGCACCTGGGCAGTGAAAATGATTCGCTTGCGTGCGCGGTCACATGTGCCGCAGACAGACGCGCGCACACACAGTCAAGATGAAGATCTGCTGCGTAACTTACATAGACTGTTGGGGCCAGCTACGGTAGAGAGCAACCTACGAAAACCGGCACGGCGCACGAGGTCATCATGTGGTCCAAAAACTACACCTGGCCGCCTTTGTCTTCCTGCTGCTGATGTTTACATACCACGTGACGTATTCATTTAAGGCTGAGGCCACCTAGGGGAGGCCCAGTGCTCATTTAGATGAACGTCACTGATGTTGGCCCTGGTAAAGAATCGATTTATGGTCGATGGGTTCATAGTGCAGTGCTCCAACCACTACGCTCCCGCTACCCGAAAATACAGACACAAAGACAAAATTCCCCCGTGTTGCCTTAAACAGACATTTAGGGCAACTGCTGTTAGCGAGCACCTATGAAGGCTGTCACGGCATACGAGGGGGTGGGTGGCGATGTTTACACACCGCACCAGATACTCGATTGAGGCTGAGTCGACCTAGAGGAGGCCCAGGACCGGGTCAGATAATCATCACCGGTGTTGGCCACGAGCGGGAACTGAACTCGGGTGGCCAGGTTCGTCGCACCCAAACCACTGCATAGCGTCCTAACCACTGCACTACCGCTCCCCATAACACATGCGCCCACACACCCACGCCACCCACCCACGCACACACTAACGTATGCATGTATGCATGCAGGCAAGCGTCGCGGGTGCACGCAGGATAGCTCTGATTAAATAGGCGCGGTGCTCACGCAGCAAATGTGTGCTTAGGGAGCCCGGGCTAATTTGCAAGTGAGAGAAAATTGTCCTTCTTGGCAAAGTACACGCCACGATTGAAACCCCTAACGGGAGAGAGCAGGAGAGAGGAGCCACGTACCGAGAGAGGGAAACACGGTGGGAGACAGGATGGAAATGGGAGAAAGAAATAAGGGGCGATTGTGGGAGAGATGCAAATTGAGAGCTAGAGAGAGCCAGAGAGTTGAAGAAAGGCCCCCGATATTTTTTTTTGTCACCAGAGGCTCGGCCAGGGTTATATTAGGTCACCGATTCCCTTCCTAATGCAAATTTATTGACCTACCTTCTTTTTTGCACGTACGTTGGTATAAACAGCTTAATAGAAAGCGGTAATCTTTTTCCCATCGTAAAAATGATCTCAGTAATTCACCCTTAACCATATCCCATTTGCCGTTGCATTTCATAATTCCAGGACCCTGCCACAGCGGTCTAATGGCTGGAACGCTGGACTTGCGTACAGGTGACTGTTTTTGATTTTTATCTCCTGGCGTGGCAGTTGAAAGATTGGGGCAAGTTTCTTAAATTGCCCCCTCCCGAGCCCCCCCTGCAACCACCTCTCCTGCCTCCACCTCTGCCAGATAGATGAGTTCACCACACATGGGCAGTTTGCATGTGGTGGGGTAAAATGTGGGTATCCTGACCCAGGGTAGAAGAAATTGAGTATTTTGTGGATAACTTTAAAATTTGACAAACCTACTCTTGCGAATTATGTCACATGATGTTAAAACATCCACTGTGAGGAAGACGGCGTGTAGTATTTTCACGGTTAATGGACTCTGCGGTATTAACCAGGGTGGACTCTGGAATTCGAACCGTGAACCCCTGCAACAAGCGGCTAGAGATCAGGACACCACAGGGCTGCCCCTTTACCTTTTTTCCCCCGATTTAGAAAAAAACTGTTTGGAAAATGTTTTAGTTTTTTTTTATCTTTATCCAAGAGACCATCTCAGTAATTTACCCCTAACTCTATCACACGTGATCTGGCCACAATGGCCACCCACAGTTCTTCTTCTACTCCTAGAGGACACCACGGTGGCTAAGAGATGTCAACTACCTCGCCTGGTATGCAGGAGGTCGTGGGTTCGATCCCGACCTTTGACGATGCCTGTATATTTGGAATTTGAATGCAGGTCCTCCGGTTTTCTCTCCACATTTAGAAACATGCCTTTAGCGTATTTGGCTGCTCTAAATTTCCACGTGATAAGCCACTCTCGTTGAGCTAGCATTTATGGCCAGGTCGTTCTCAAAAAGAGCGATATAGCTTAGTGGGCCTTACCTGGTAAAATAAAATAGTTTTTATAGTAAAAAAAATGCAGTTACGCAACCGCTCAGGGCGGGCGGTCGTCACGCGTCACGCGCACTCACTGGATCGGGGAGCCTCCGCACAGGCGGCGCTCTGCACCTCGCCCGATTCACCGCTGTCAGGGTGACGTCGAAGAACGCGCTCGCAGGTGACGCAGACAGAGCGAGCACACAGGCGGCGGCAATCGCGCCCAGACGCCACGACTCGCCACGCTGCCAGTCGGGGCTTCATTGTTCCCCGTGCGATACGCGAGATTCTGTCATTTCGAATGTCGAATCACCGGGCGTAAGGTGGTGAAGGACGGGGGGGAGGGGGGATTTGGGTTGGGCTCTGTTGTCTTGTTTGTTCGGGACCTCTGCGGTGTCATCAGATAAGCCGTGTCTGTAATAGTGATGGGTTGCAGAGGGAGCGGTGGTGTTGTGGTGAGCACACTGCACGATAAACCCGCAACTTAAGAGTTTTATTCCCCAGTGCCGAGGTTTCCGCCCACTTCCTGAGGCATTGGCCAATCATCCCCCAATGCAGGACTCGCTTCATGATTTACCGGGTAAATACACGGCATCATTATTATTAGAACAAGAGAGATTGCTTTAGAAAATGAAAATAAGTAGGTGTGAGGTGATCAGCCGAGGTAAAAGCTTGATTGCAAATCATCTGTGCCAAATATAAAAAAAAAATCGGAGCCGTTGCACGCCTTCCACATCGCCGGTGGTCATTTCTGGAACATAAAAATGGAAATGATGATGATTTTTGTTTTGTTCTCCCGGTGTGCACAAGCGCTCCTCTCACCTGCAGCTATCGCCGTGCCAAGACATTACCATGCGCGTGCCGGTTAAAGAAATAAAATGCGGCTCCCGGCGAAAACCGGCTGGAAGTGCGCAGCGTGAATCATCCAGGATTGGCGGGTGGGCTGGGGGTGGGGGTGGGAGAGCGGGTGGGATGAGATGGGGCGGCACAACGTCACGATGCGCACGCTCGTCTGTCGTGCGAACGGACGCCGATGAAGATGTGGCCGGCGACGCGCGCCGCTCGGCATGCCTCGGTGGCGGGGGGAGGGGGAAAAAAATGATTCGTCCCGGCTCTAATCTGCCTGCCACTGCGCAGGAGTTCCAAGGCATTGCTGTGTGTGCCTATTAGCGGACAACAAAATAGGTGGCGGTTTTCAAACGGCACGACCAAAAAAACAGGTGCGGGTAATTTGGGTTATCTTTTTTTTTTCTTCAAGGTGTTGTTCAACATCCGAGTGCCTTGGCGGGCGGGCGTGCGTGCGAGTGCGTTTTCTTTTCAATGTCGGGTTTATATTTTTTTTCGGTTCCCTTTAGCGTTCGTCGTTTTCGCGTGTCGCCTTTTACGTTGGTCACCGCCCAATGTTTTTAAAAATAATCATCCGTGGTACAGATGGGGGAAAAAAGCTCGGCTACCAGAGCCTCGGCCAGCTTATTAAATTGCCATCACCACCATCGCTGCCTCCGTCCACCCAGCAGTGCAAGTTAGCGATGCCGCTTTACATATAAGCAGGCTTTTATGTGGTGGAGAAATCAAGTGTGGGGACTTCAACCCCTTCCAAGACGTCTGGCCAGCATGGCATAAATAGGCCAAATATCCTACCCTGCAGAGGGCCTTTCTGAAACTCCCTCTAATGGAGAGGCCCCTCTCGTCAGCGATGGCGTGAGCAAGCGATTTGCAGGGCTTAATGTATTCCATGTCGATTGTCAGAATTGAATCTGGGTCCCAAAGCAGATCGTGGGATTTGGCTGAATCGTAGAAGTGTGTACGGAGGCTGCGTGGCATTTAAGCAAGAAAGGGAAGGAGGGCCTTTGGATCCTCGTCGTCACTGCGTTCCAGATCCCACGCTCATGTGCACGCACTCTCATTGGCGTATGCAATCCACGCCGCCACTGGGGGTGCAACATTCGCTACAACTTTACAAAAAGAATCGACCTTTGAATCGAATCGTGACCCTGAATTGCCGCGACTCGTCAGATCGCATGGATGGTGAATAGTTCCGACCCGTAACTCTTGAGTTGACTTGCTCTAAGCCCAGTTACTCCCCCACGTAAAAAGACACACAAGACAAGGATTACTCATGGAACATTATTGTTGGTGAGAGAATGCCTATTAGATCTGATATGTCACACGAACTGCTGGTGGTGTGCGGCCAAATATTTGGCTCCCCCAGGTCTCTCGTAGCAGAATTGTTTAATTCGTAAAAGTAAGTGGGCTTGTGCAGAACACGTTGCCACAAGGGATGACGGCCGGTGGTCAAGAATCACAGCGGTGTGGCGGCTAAGAGAGGTAACCCGTCTGAGATGACGTCCATCGTGGAAGTGGAGCAATGAAGTTTATGCACCTGTGCAGGTGCGGGGTGGATCGTAAACATCACAGGATCGTGCGAGGTGGTGATGGCTTTGGGGGAGGCCTTCATCTAGCAGTGGATCAATCCTGACTGATGATAATGAAGGGCTATCGACCCAACATTGTGGCCCAATTCAAGTTCAGGATTGAAATTTCCAGCGGTTTTGTGTGAGGTAGAGATTGAACCCGATTCATTTCATCTATGGGTTTACACATCTTGCGCGGTGCACTCTATCGATGCCTTGTGGTCAAGAAGTTGACTTATGGGCTTAGGGTTTAGAGCGTTACGTTAATCTCATCAACGCATCTTTGAAAAAGGGCCTCGCTTCGTATGGACCTCGTTCCCCACGGACCCGAGAAAAGCATCGTCGGATGATTCTTTTTGTGGGAGGCGCGTGCGTCCGTGCGTGCGTGCGCCTGTGCGTGCATGCGCTCGTGCGCGCCCCCATGCGCGCATCCACGCGTCGGCTGCGTATTGCGAACAACATCCTGCGTGACGGGGGGCATGGCCCACTCCCCACTCGATCAGAGTGGACCTGTGTCCGAAAAGGGTGGCACACGCACCGATGCCACCTTCTGCATCGATCGGTTTACGTCCCCTGATGGCATCGCAGCTCCGCCAGACCCCCCCCCCCCCGTCCCTTTGAATCGGCTCGCTTCCGATAAGCAGAACCAGTTTCATTGCTACGTTGTAAACCGCGACACTGCGCTTCTGTTGGCCAACGGACAAAACAAATATATCTTGTTTTAAATCACCACTGAAGTTTATTTTTAGTGCAGAGAGAGGCAAACTATGAAGTGCAATGTCCACCTCTAAGGGTAGTCTATCTCTGTGTGCCGCATCCCCCCTCCTTCTCTCTTCTCTGAAGAAGAACCACGGCACACATCAATGGTGCCTATTCTGAGCCATCCCTCGGGTGACTCGGCCTAAAATGGGTGGTGTGTGAGCTTTCGAGGTGAGGTTTGGGGGATCGCCACGGGATAGGGATTCGGGAATTGGGATGGGTTGCTGGATCGTGAACAGCATCATCGTCATCAACACCGCCATCTTCATCATGATTTATCGTCAACATCATTCGCCCGTAATTCGATCTGACGTCGTCTTTCTCCATCGTTGTCATCATGAGCGCGTAATTTTACTTGTCATCGTCGTCGCACGTCGTCTTCATCTGCATCGTCATCGTTTCTAAGCAGTGTCGAGCCGTCGTTGGGGTTGGCACTGTAACCCGCACGCCAGCAGAGGGCAACAACAACACTGAGTGGCGGTGACGTCACCACGGTGCTTGTGCCATGCTAGGTGCACTTCGGGGACCACATCAAGTGTCGAAGGCTCTCTGCTGACAAGAGGTCACGGGACAGACCCAGGTGCCGTGAGGTTGACTGGCATAGGGAACAGCAACTGTCACGCGCGCTTTAGCGCGCACGCGTGCGTGTGTGTGGGTGTGAAACGCAAGGAGCCTGATCGGTCGACTTCATTGCCAGTGCGAGCATGATGAAATTATGACGCGTGGCCCATCACCGGGGCCGTCACGGCAACGGGTGGTTTTCCACTGGCTAGTTACTGAGCTGAGTCGGAACTGAACCACGATACACTGGCCTCGCAAGGCATCCATAATCTTGCTCGGGGCCAAACAGGACCTGGGATGGGGGGCGAACGACACATTCGTTGCACTCAACCGTGGGGGACACGACATCACTGCGTGGTGTGACGACTCAGAAAGCGAGCCGCTTTGGCCAGTGGGCTTTCAAACCGTGCGTTCGACCTTGGCCGGCCGGAACGTTCGGCGTTTGCTTCGTCCACTGCGGCATATTAGGCTACCCTTTCAACTCCAAAGCCCGCGCGAGCCCAGCGCCTCCAAAATGTGGCGCGTAGCGGTCCGTGTGCGTAGGCGTTGCTGTGCATTTATATACGTTGCTATTTGATTCCGTGAAGGATGCAACAGCATGCTGCTGCTGCATCCTTGGAAAATGCGTATCGCTACGTACGAAGAAAAGGAAATGAAATAAAGAATGAATGTACATGTTATCATTTACTTGAAGTGCAAATAGCTACCAAGGTCACCCAACTAAATAATTCCTGGATTTCGCATTGTATTCCGCGTTTTTGATGCATTCTTTATTTCAGCTTTGCCGCGGATAACATTTCCGTGGGCTGCTATATTAATTCCCTGTGCGTTTTAAACGCTGACGATGCACGCTCGCGCACGCACGCACTCACGTACGATAGCGCGGGTCGCGTGGCACGTCTGCTTTCGGAAAATATTGGCAGCCTGAGGTCACAGCCCCCATATTCCGTTTAATAACATCAACCTCTGCGCCAATTCAATCTCACGTGCGCAGGTTTGCCTCTTAACGCAGCAATCTTCGCCAAAAAAAGTAGGCGTACAATTAAAAAAGACGGACGTTACATTTAATTTTTTTTTATAATTAGTGGACTTCCCCCCCCCCCCCCCCCGAACGCCTCCGCATAATAAAAAATAATTACTTTCATATATTTTGTGATGTTGGTAGCGTTGCTGACTACGAAAGGTGCTTTGTTGTTGCGTGTGGAAAAATACAAATAAACCCCGCTTACAGTGAGGGAAAAAAGTATTTGATCCCCTGCTGATTTTGTACGTTTGCCCACTGACAAAGAAATGATCAGTCTATAATTTTAATGGTAGGTTTATTTGAACAGTGAGAGACAGAATAACAACAACAAAATCCAGAAAAACGCATCTCAAAAATGTTATAAATTGATTTGCATTTTAATGAGGGAAATAAGTATTTGACCCCTCTGCAAAACATGATTTAGTACTTGGTGGCAAAATCCTTGTTGGCAATCACAGAGGTCAGACGTTTCTTGTAGTTGGCCACCAGGTTTGCACACATCTCAGGAGGGATTTTGTCCCACGCCTCTTTGTAGATCTTCTCCAAGTCATTAAGGTTTCGAGGCTGGCGTTTGGCAACTCGAACCTTCAGCTCCCTCCACAGATTTTCTATGGGATTAAGGTTTGGAGACTGGCTAGGCCACTCCAGGACCTTAATGTGCTTCTTCTTGAGCCACTCCTTTGTTGCCTTGGCTGTGTGTTTTGGGTCATTGTCATGCTGGAATACCCATCCACGACCCATTTTCAATGCCCTGGCTGAGAAAAGGAGGTTCTCACCACAGATTTGACGGTACATGGCCCCGTCCATCGTCCCTTTGATGCGGTGAAGTTGTCCTGTCCCCTTAGCAGAAAAACACCCTCAAAGCATAATGTTTCCACCTCCATGTTTGACGGTGGGGATGGTGTTCTTGGAGTCATAGGCAGCATTCCTCCTCCTCCAAACACGGCGAGTTCAGTTGATGCCAAAGAGCTCCATTTTGGTCTCATCTGACCACAACACTTTCACCCAGTTGTCCTCTGAATCATTCAGATGTTTATTGGCAAACTTCAGACGGGCATGTATATGTGCTTTCTTGAGCAGGGGGACCTTGCGGGCGCTGCAGGATTTCAGTCCTTCACGGCGTAGTGTGTTACCAACTGTTTTCTTGGTGACTATGGTCCCAGCTGCCTTGAGATCATTGACAAGATCCTCCCGTGTAGTTCTGGGCTGATTCCTCACCGTTCTCATGATCATTGCAACTCCACGAGGTGAGATCTTGCATGGAGCCCCAGGCCGAGGGAGATTGACAGTTCTTTTGTGTTTCTTCCATTTGCGAATAATCACACCAACTGTTGTCACCTTCTCACCAAGCTGATGGTCTTGTAGCCCATTCCAGCCTTGTGTAGGTCTACAATCTTGTCCCTGACATCCTTGGAGAGCTCTTTGGTCTTGGCCATGGTGGAGAGTTTGGAATCTGATTGATTGATTGCTTCTGTGAACAGGTGTCTTTTATACAGGTAACAAGCTGAGATTAGGAGCACTCCCTTTAAGAGTGTGCTCCTAATCTCAGCTCGTTACCTGTATTAAAGACACCTGGAAGCCAGAAATTTTTCTGATTGAGAGGGGGTCAAATACTTATTTCCCTCATTAAAATGCAAATCAATTTATACCATTTTTGACATGCGTTTTTCTGAATTTTGTTGTTATTCTGTCTCTCACTGTTCAAATAAACCTACCATTAAAATTATAGACTGATCATTTCTTTTTCAGTGGGCAAACGTACAAAATCAGCGGTGATTTGCTTGGATGTTGAATTCTAATTCAGCTCTCCGACAATATGCGGTCAGAGGTGAGGTTGAGTAGAAGGGGGAAAATAACCGGTAAATGCCAATTTTACGAGAATTTCAACTTGCGAAACTCGCCCCAATACAGACCGTGTGCCCGGGGGTCCGTGTGTTAAATATCGCATGCGGCGTTTCGGTGCCTGTCGACAACGCATTACCGCGCGATGGGTTAATTGGCCCGAGGTCACGGATAAGTTCCGTCTGTGAAATTACAGAATGCAAAGAGTCTCGGCTGCCTACGGATTGATATTGCGACGCTGTTTTTTAGTTCACTGTTAACGTTCATCGCACGCACCTTAATGCTCTCTTGTTGCAGCTTACCTTATGTATTCTGTATTGATCGGCCGTTCTTAAATGTCTTGCACGTAGCCACTACGTGTTTTGGGTATTGATGCGGATCCCTCGTTGCGTGCGTGTGCGTTCACGTGTGTGTCTAACTCGCATGTGTTTTGTGTGTATATATGTATGTGAGTGGTTCGCACACTGTGCTACCAACCCTGAAACCCGAGTTTGATTCCCGGCTGCAGCCAATATGAATTGCGAGCGATGTCAGTACCGGTCCTGGGCCTCCCCGAAGTCGACTCGGCCTCAAATTAGCACCTGGTGCGGTGCGTAAGCATTTCCGCGAAGGGAGACAAAGGTGATTGGGCGTGGTGCTGGCCACCCACCCCCTCGTGTGCCATGCCGGCCTTCATAGGTGCTCGCTAACAGCACTTGTTCCTACCGCCTAAAGGCTATACGCGGAGGGATGTTTGTATTTGCTGCATGTATGTGTGCAATATGGTGTATATATATGGTGTATATATATCAGGTTCAAGGCCCAATCAAAGTAAATGGGTGATCAGTATTTTCTGAATTTACATTAGCTAAGGAAATTGTGTTTTGTTTTGTACATTTGTATGTATAGTAGCTGCATATGTTTCCATAATACATACGTGTGTATGTGTGTATGTATGGGCCTCCCCTAGGTGGACTCAGCCTCAAATGAGTACCCTGTGCAGTGTGCAAAAATCGGCACTAGGGAGACAAAGGCGGCCAGGCGTGGTGTTGGCCACCCACTTCCTCGTGTGCCGTTCCGACCTTCATAGGTGCTCGCTAACAGCACTTTCCCCAACAGCCTATTAAAAGCAATGCAGGGGGATCTTTGTCATGCATGTGCATAATATGGTATGTATATATATATGCAAATTCAGAACCCAATCTAAGCAAATGGGTAATCAATATTTTCTGAAATCATATCAGCGAAGGAAATAGTGTTTTGTACATTTGTACGTGCATTTTTATACACGCATACATATACACGCGTGTGCGTACCAATGATCCGTCAGCCTCCTCATTCGAAGAATTCCCACAATTCAAAGAATGTTTTTGTTCCCATTGCGATGACCGCGCCTTTTTACCAATTCACCCGGAATGCGCTCCGTCTCACCAGATCTCAGAAGTCAAGCCGGCTTGAGGCCTGCATCTTCTCGAATTGGCGACCGTCACGCACGATTGACTGCTGTTGCTGCTAATGCTGCTGCGGGGCTACGTGGTCGATTGCGGAGGGCGTTGCAGCAAATGCCTGTCAATGTATGGCTAGTCCTCGCTTAACGCATGGCGGCGTTCGCACTACAACCAACACGTGTTCGCACTACAACGCGGCTCTTCCATTCGGGAACACTTTTCGCACAACGCAAAATGCGCACACCGTGATAACGTGGGACGCGCGCACCGCTTTAACGCGTAACGTGCAGCGTTAAGACGCGGAATGCGCGCACTGCTGTAACGCGGAATGCGCACAGTTATAACGCGGTACGCGCACCGTTACAGCCGTTATAACGCGGGACGTGCCCTTTCACAATGTGGTTTCTGAGCAGACGACGAATTATGTTGAGCTGCGTGGCTCAGCAGAGTGATACGGTGCGCGGAACGATACAGTAAAGCGGCGGCGTGCGCTCAGTTATTTGTCATGCCACCTCGCTGCGTGTGCTCAGCAGTAGGAGTAGTAACACCACGGCTCGCAAGACTTTATTGTTACATTACGAAATTTGTTTTCACTTCACACGTTTGTAGCTCAGAAACGTGGTGAAGTATTCATAATAGAGCGTTTTTTTGGTTAGATCGCGTGAATATAAATGTGTTATTAAAACCGCCACCACCCGACACAGCCAATTAGTAAGGTTTGTCACGCGAACAGAACTTGCCAATTCCTTACTAGTACAGCACACCGGTTGTGTGTTGGAGAGTAAACCCACTACAACATTTACAATTCGAGTACCGTGACGTTTCGCCGGTAATTACAACCAGCATCATCAGGCAAACAGCCAGAGTTGCGGAGATTCCCTCCTGTTTCTAGCCGGTGAAGTATGGTCACATAACTCCCAACGACCCGCACGGTGCGGAGAGTGCCCTCATCCAGCAGTGGATCGACAACGGGGCGGTACGTACACACTATCATTAACGAGGATGGGTCATTGTACGCAACACCCCCCGCTGCGGTGGTGTTTGCAGCGAAATTATAATTCGCTGCGTGCGCCGTGGCTGGGTTACCTGGGTCTCTGCAACAAGATATGCTAGCAATTAATCACGAAAGGCTCTCGGCTTGCAAAGTAAAGGACGCGAAATTGAGCGCACGGTATTTTCGTCCGTCCGCAATGCTCTCGATGTACCTGGAACATCCTGCATTCCAGTTTCCAGTTAATGCCTGCCCCCTATACGTCAGTGGCCTGTGATACATTGCATTCTTTGCTTGTGTTGGCACGGCTCGCTTATTTTTTTTATCCCTTACCACGGAAACCTGTGTCCATTTCTCACGAGCAAACCGAGCCTCTTGCGCTCGGCTCCTAGCTCCGTGTGATCCACGTGTCACGCCGTGCCGTGTTGTCACCTCTACACCCCCCCCACTTTCCCGCTGTTCATATCCGAGCCAAGCTAACGGCACAGGGGCGTTCGCGGTGCGGGTGCCGCGGTTGCTTTCCCCGCTGGCAACTTCGCGTGCCCGGCCCGAAACAAACCGCGATGCACGTCGGCATCACCGGCATGGTGGTGGTGGAGGTGGGGCCAAGCAGGGTCAAGGGGAGCGGAGCTAACGACACACACTCATCGCTCGTCATTGACACCGTGCGTGATGTCGTCGGTGCGGCACGGCTTGTTCGGTGGGAAAACAACTTGGGGCACCTCTTTAAGTCGCCCGGCGCGGCTCAGTTGTCCGTTGGAAGAAATAGTCATCGTTTGACCCCCAGTTACTCGGTGCAAAAAGTCTCAATGGATTCTCACCCGTTGACATGTAAAGTCTTGTTAATCAATCAAGTTCCACGGGTTGTCTTGCACACAAAGCACGTGCCTGCGTTAATGCACCTGCATATATGGATATGTGCTTGTGTGCGTGGGTGTCCATGTGAATAGTTTGGTTATTACTATTTATGAGTCCGTGCGACCGTAAGTGATGTCACGTCACCTTTTTCCTCCGAACGCTCCAGTAAAATTGAATTCGTAAAGATGCTGCTTACCATCGTTTTGTTTGAATCATGATCTCTTCCAGGGCATTTGCTCACCTCACGGTCAGCCCTGCGCATTCCATCTCTTCCCCATATTACGTCAATGATAGTCGTCCTTTATTCGCTCAAATAATCTTAATAGCGGTAATAATATTGCCCTTTATCCAGGACTGCATTAGTGAATCTGAAGATATTGCATGCAAAGTGTACCAGTAATGGAGTGTCCAGAGGCAACGGTACTCGCAATATAATGAGGTGACACTCGCATATCCATAAGCATTTCCCAGCCAGCTATTTTTCCGTCCTGTATCATGCTAACCACGTCGGGAGACTCGCGCTCGCTTCTGCACGACAAAAAAAAAAAAAACACCTTTGTGCTCCGCCAACCCTTGCGTGCGTTACGAGGCAGCGGATTGCGGCCCTGCAACGCCACTCCGAGATTCAGCCGTGCCACGGTGGTGTGACGGTCGGCACGCTGGACTTGCCATCCCAAGGGGGAGCAGGGCTGCACCTCGTTCCTTCACCTGAGCACGTTAATAAATTAAGAGGCGGGGAGGGGGGTGGGTGTCTTCCGAGAATTGCCTTATATGCTGTGGGGTGTGGGCGAGGGGCGGAGGGGGGGGGGGCGGACGAGGGAGGGGGGGCGGCGGGGGGGCTCGTTAAAGCATTGTCTAACGGCACCATTAGTGAATGAGCCAGAGCCATGAATGACAATGCGTTGCACAAATAGGCCGCTGCTGCCGACCCCGCAGAGCTCCCAGGGGACAGATTTCAACGGCACTCGGTAGTTTCGGGGGGGGGGGGGGGGGGGGTAGAGTGTGGGAGGGGGGGTGGTGTCTGGCTCTTCCGCTCGCTCTCTCGCCGGAATAACGCGACGAACGCACGGGACATCACGTTTCCTCTTTTCGGCGACATCCGTTGCTCTCCCAGTTGGCCGTGCGCTGTTCAGCGTATACCTGTGGCTGTGTGTCGCGGTCGTCGTCGCGGTCGTCGTCGCTGTCATTGTCGCGGTCACCCTCCGCGCTCGTTACGCAGAGCCCAGCGCAAGGCGACGGTCAAACGGACCTCTCGGGCGTGCGTTGAAATCGCTGTAATGATCTAGGTACAGGGCTTGGTGTGTTTTGATTAATAAACAAACAGATTCGACTAGAGCGCACAAACAACTTTGCAATTAGCGTGCGCATTTTTACACCGTTTGCAGTGATGAAGGCGACCGTGTGAATTGCTAACGTAATGGTAAGGTTCTAATGGTGGCATCATAACCAACGAGGTTTCGGTTCTGCAGCAGGCTTCAGCTCCCCGTGTGGAGGCGGACGAGGGATTCCCAGCGGTTTGCTGTCCTGCGTTTGCGCGATTAACCCGTGGTGGCTATCCAGTGGGTGCATCATTCGGGCTGTGGATCAAACTTTGCGGGTACGAAACGAGACGGCGCGTTTCACGTTTCAGTCGTCGGCTGCTCCTCAACCCGTCGAGGGCTCGGCGACTCGGCAACTCGCGTGTCCGCAAACGCCGTCCTCGACGGAACCAGGAAACAGTGAACACGTTCTACATCTTCACACCCGTTTCGCATAGGTTAACCGTACGTGCACATGTTTGTACGTATTTGTGTGGCGTGACCGGTAATGACAATCGGTAACAAGTGGTTCTGGCCCCACCATTCTCTCATTCGGTATGTTTTACGTGGGAGGTGCACAGAGAGTGCCTGTCTTCGCTCTCGTGCGTTTGGGTGTTTTGGTATGCACGTGCCGCTGTGGTGAAGTATGGTGAAAAAAACTCACGACTGACATGTTGCCTTTTGACGTCGTGGTGAGTTGTCAAAGGCTTGTAAATTGTTATTAAGAGCCTGCTGAGATAAGATGTCTGTTTAATGCTTTCCAGGTAAGTTTGAGAGCGTTTGTGCGTTCGCTCCGCGTGTCTGTCTGTGCGTGTGTGTCCGTAATTTTCAAACAAAGTGCACCTGGCCTGGCACAAGGTCCGTGGCGACGTCACCGCCACGAAGTTTGCGAATGGCCGCTGTTGTTGTTGCCTTCCTTAGTTGTAGCTCTCATCAAGGTGATCCGATTCGAATGGAACTCTAGCGTGAAACGTGCGTTGCTGTTGGGAGCTAACCTATTGCAAAGCGAAAGGGATGAGCTTGGAGATGGGAACCCCGGCGCTAAATGGACCCGTTTGCTGAAACAATCTTCTCCAGTGGCGCTCACTATGAGCGTTAATAACAACTTACACTGTGACCAGGCAGCTCCACGGCAAATCCATCCTTGCACGCAGGTTAGGAGTCTGCCCAGAGGCCAACAGGGTTATGTGTCACGGTGCAGGAGGCAACAGGCGTGCGCCGTCTATACAAACATTTAATTCGCCGCATGCATGTCTGTAAACCTGCAAATGCGAGAAACCACATCTCCCGCCGGACAGCCCATTGCCTAATTACGCCCTTGCTGCCGTTTTATGTAAATTCAACAGGTCAGAGGTTAATTCTATTCTGGCTGTGGCATGCCAATGTGTCACGCGGCTCTTAAATGCCACGCGAAGGAGGGGCTCCCCGTCAGTCCGTCCGTCTGAGACTCTTTCTCCCCTCCTGCCGCCTCCTTGTACGGCTGCGAAAGTGACGAGCATCGGGGGAATGAATAATTTATATACCCGACGCTCGGCCTCAGATGTAGGCTTTGCCTGACGTGGGCTGCATAACCTGGAGCGAGCGTTCTCCCTCGGTTCATACCACATTTTGGCTTTATCTCATTTGCGCTTCTCCGAATACATTTCTTATTTTTTTGGGAGAAACAACGGTCGCTTCAAGCGGCGTGTCGCGCCGGCCGTAGCAAGTGGGGTCGTCTCTTTTTTTTTTCATATGCATTTTTTTTCTCTCTCTCGTTAAACGTTTTGCGATACCGCCCGTGAATGGCAGGTGGTTTGGTTAAAGGTTGCCGATGCCACTCAACACGTTTCCCGTATGGATTGCGGGGGTGGCTGGGGGGGGGAGTTTTATCTTCTCTGAGCAGCCAGGCTGGGCAGCAGCAGCAGCAGCTCTCAATTCGACGGACGCCTCGCCCCGCTACCCCCTGCGAAGGCTTTCACGGTTAGCGCTTCAAGGCAGCGCGAGCGACGGGGGCGCCGATCTTTTTCCAGCCCGCAACCGCCGCCAACGCCGTGTTCTAAGTTTAATTTTAATTTCGTCCGAGCCGGGCCAGCTGAGGGCAGGCAGCGTGGCTCTGCCAACTTGAATGCTCGCCCTGGTGGTGCCAGTAGATCCAGGGGGGTTATCCCCCCCCCCTACCCCCCGCTGCGCTGCTACCGCCGCAGCAGCAGCTTGTGTCCGTTGCCCGCTTCAGGTTGTGTCGCTCGCGGCACGGTTGTCCGAGGTTGAACTCCGTGTTGCCGGGAGCTTCTTCGGCAACCGGATCAAACGGTTCACGCCCCCCCCCTCCCCTCGATTATACAGCGTCGTGGTTTCAGTTAACTTCTTCTTGGTTCTTTCGGTAAAGTCACGTAGAAGGGAAATAATAAAAATAAAACATAATAAAATAATTCTCACGACGTTTCGGCCACGACGCAAGCAGCCGTCCTCAGGTGAAGACCAGGTCTGTCGGGGAGACAGCGTCTGGTGGTGTTTCATTCAGACGCTGTCTCCCCGACAGACCTGGTCTTCACCTGAGGACGGCTGCTTGCGTTGTGGCCGAAACGTCGTGAGAATTATTTTATTATGTTTTATTTTTATTATTTTATTTTTTCCTTTCTACGTGACTTTACCGAACGAACCAAGAAGATGAATCCCTGCAGTCACGAAAGTTTTAAATCGAAATTCAGTTAACTTGTTCTGTTTCTTGACCTGAGTGTACCCCCCGCCGCCCCTGCCACGCCACCCCACCACCCTCTAAATGCTGCTGCTTGTTGCTCTTAGCTGTGTAAGTTATTGTTGCATTGATTGAAATGGTGGCATGCGTTTCATCAGTTTGGGTGTTTGTATGCTTTTGAATCTGTGACTTGAAAGCTCAGCTACGTATGGCACGAATGAAGTGCAACATAAATACACACATTTGGCGTGCATTTTTTTAATCTAACATCATCTTTGTTCGACCTGCAGTTGCCTTTGCCCTCTCTCTGCCTGTGCCAATGTGCAATTTGTCTGCATCGTTTCCACTGCAGACGGTGCTTCTTGGGCTGAATTCACCCAGGACAGAAACATCTGCAACAATCTTGGGGTTTGTCCCTTTTCCTAGATTACCACTTTGCGTAAAAAAGGCATTCGTAATTATTACATTCCCCAATGGCTGCGTGTGATGATGATGATGATGATGTTTCACCTGTCGTAGTAATCATGGTACGCTGCGATAAGGCGATAGATACCGCACCTCCGATTAGCACTGTTGGCTATGTGCGGTGCAAAAGAAGCTCAACGTACAACGCTTAACGCGCATCCTCGCCATGCGCCTGGCGGAACCACAGGTGCCAGGGCAGTCGTTCAAACCGAAATCAACGCCACCTCCGCCCGAGCTGCCCAGGCCAATTGAAAAACAGGACTTGGAATGCTCCTGCGTACGCATCGGTCACGCTCGGCACAGGCGGGCAGAGGCACGCCGCCCGCCCTCATCGTTAACGCTGCCTAAAAGCGGAAAGGTAACGGCGGTGGGGTAACGTTACGTGCGGTCGCACCTTCTCTTTCTGCTCGGAGGAAGGGCCGGTTCTGGAGCGTTAGCCCGCTATATATTTTCGCTTCTGACCAAATCACCCCAAATGCACCCAATCTCCTCGGATCTGAGCAGGGTTAAGCTGCTTATTAACTTGGATGGGTAAACAGCCACCGGGGCTCGCCAAATGCTATGGATGTGCGGCTGCGAGGTAGCCAGGAGATGAGTGACGGAGTACGAGAGATGGGGGGCAGCTCGGTGTCGGATAGATCACGCATGATGATGTTGAAAGACCGGCGTTTACATTTCGAAGTTTTCCCATCTCTGAAATGTGCAAATTCACGTGTTGTGGAACATTGACTCGATTAATTACGAGTGCTGTGCTGTTTACAATGCACGATGACAATAACGCGAAGGGAGACCTTCATCAATTCACTGCTGGATGAAGGCCTCACCAAGCTGGTCAGTGCGGGTTGGCGAAGGGTGGAGGGGGAGGAGTGCCTAGACTGTTTGTACGTTGAGCAGAGGTCACAACCAGGTACCCGAAACCCGTACCCTACCCGATACCCTGCTACCCGTACCCGGCCGGGTACCGGTACGGGTGGCCGTTTGCGACCCCGGTGCGGCCGGGTATGGGTACGGGTAGGCCGTGAGTCACGGGTCAGTAACTGTTTGTCACTCATTTCGGGTAGGGTAGGGAACGCGACCCTTGTGCGGCCGGGTACGGGTACGGGTAAGGAATCAAAACCCGTTTGCGACCTCTGACGTTGAGCTTCTTTCGCACTATACGTGGCCAAAACGCACCAATCGGAGGTTTTTGGACGTCACCCGCCACTGGTGCGAGCCGTGGGCAGACATCGAGGGTCAGTTGGCGGTTTCCTACTCGCCCGCGTGCGCCACCCTGAGTTCAGCGTGGCAGCGAAGCGACCGCACGTGAAGAGAGGGCGATGTCTTCTCAACTTGACCTGAAAGCGGCAGAAAGCAAACAAAACAATTGCCGAGCAACCGTTATTCTTTTGGAAAACACCGGTGGCTTTCACCGGAGGGCTCTTCGAAATCCTCGCGGGTGGCCTCCGTGCGTTTATTTTGGCAGGAGCTCAACACGTGATGTGGAGTTTTTGTTGTTGTTTGAAGATTATATTTGGGCTGTGAATCATGTTATCGATTGATTCATTCATTCATTGATGCAATCATTCATAGGGGTTTGCAATTTGTGTTCCTCCAGCGGCCGTGCTTTTAACATGATGTGTCACTTTCGGCTTAATATTTTATTTTCCACGGACGTGGAATAATGTTTCACACGGGTCTGTCGTGAGGCAACAAAAGCCAACCGATGCGAAGGGCACTCAACTTTTGGCCAAACTTTTTATTACAGCGGTTGAAGAAATACGTTGAAAGATAGATGACCTTAATATAAGAACCAGGTAGCAGTGTTCGCTCTGACAACACTACAGTGTGAACCTAGTGACCTGATTTCGATAAAAAAACTCGGGTCGCCAGGTTCTAAATCAGGTTTAGCGGTTTCATAGAGCAGCGTGACACGTGAGAGGCTTTCGTGACCAATTGTTATTCATAATCAACGTTTTTGGGTTTAGATCGCGTTATTTATCAATGTGTCGTAACCCTCCACCACCCGACACGGCCAATCGGCAAAAAAGTATCACGTTGACAAAAGACAAATAGTTCACTGCTTTAGCCCACTGGTGTGTTGAAGCGTGAAACCACAACATTTACAATTTGAGTACTGTGACGTTTCGCTGGTAATTGCATCCAGCATCATCGGGCAATTCTGGCGAATTGCCCGATGATGCTGGATGCAATTACACATTTATAAATAACGCGATCTAAACCCAAAAACGTCGATTATGAATAGAGCAGCGTGTTTACCGTCACGACACCACTCCCTCATTCGGTGAATGTTCATTTTTTTTCGAGAATCAAATGGCGGCAATCGAACAGTAAAATAACCAATGCGTTTGATTGCAGTAGGTGTCAACGAACGAGTGTCAACAGCTCGCGGGCAATCCTGATTTCACAGCGGAGAGCCGTAAAGCACGGCCGCAGGAAAACCTACGCGGTAATGAGATTTAAAAAGTAACGCGTATGTACGTTCGCGAGTGCATCGGCTGCGAGGTCTACGCCTGCGAAACAAAAAATGCACTAATCCTGTGACGGTCAGAAAATGCGATGCAGAGCCGAAGAAATTCGAGCGAAGGAAAAGGCCAATGGGTACGAGCCCTTCGATTCACGAAGTTTGAAGCCTCTTGTTTGCTCTAATGAAAGCGTGCAAATGTAACCGAGTTCTTTCAACGCCCTGAGTGGATTTCCTGGAAAGATGCGGTACGATGTTTTTTTTTATTATTGCCATGAGGACAAAATTCCCCGCATTCGCCGCTGCTCGTTTGCCTTTTGTGTCGGTAATGAAAGAGCCACTCTCGTTATGTGCACCGCTGTGTAAAAGTACAAAAAAAATCACAACGTATATTTACATCGAAAGAAGAAATGACAAGCAAAATTCTTAAGGTCCGTGTGCTTTTGTTGACTAATTGCTACTTGCAGGGAACGTGCCATTATCTGTTTTCTGCAGCATGCAACAGCGCCTTGCGGTCTGTTATATTGCCGCCTATGTTTAATGTCTAATCTGAGTGTCCTAAGCTCTACCGTTCGCTGACATGCGTGTTAATTTTTGTTTATTTTCCCGGTCTGCGTGAGCCCTGTTGGCTTAATGAATAGGGTTTTTTGTTGCTGTTGTTGCTGCTGCTGCTGCTGCACTGCCACGTAATCCAGTGAGATCTTATTTACGCGGCGGAGACGTCAACGACGACGCCTTTCCCAGCGCGCCACGCGTTCGCTTTGGAGCTGTCGCCCTGTCGCGTTGGAGTCCCACGCGGTCTTTATTGCTCCGCGCGTCGGATTGCCGACACACTCCGCATTGCCCCTCCGAGTCGGAGCACGCTGGTGGCCGCCTGGGTAATTGCAAACAACAACAACAAGAAACTCGAAACTCGGCGATTCACCGAGATGCATTCCCGTTGCGTTCCGTCGCCAACGTTTCCGCGATGTGGCGATCCCACGACGCGCCCGCGCGATCGTCTCGTGATCATGGCTTTTGCTCGCTTGACACCAACGTGTTCCACCCCCTGTGAATAGTCGCAACGTTTTTTAATGATGTGCCTCTGTCAAAGTGTGCACTTGATTACTACTCGGCTCGGTTACTCCCACTGCATTCACGCAAACCACCCACACACACACTGTATGCAAGTCATTAGGCATGTAATGATGCAGCAATTCATTAAAAGAAAAGTATCGCCCGTTTAACCTCCATGTTAGAGAGCATTTTTTTTTGTTACTGAGCACGTATTGAGGCTCACACGTTGGTACGGTCACAACTGCACCTAAACCATCTTTGGCTTCCCAGTTCTGTCTCCCTCACAGCAGCACAGTGTATTCAGTTTAGGCTGTGGCAACCTTGTGGAGACACAGGTCAGGTTCAGATGCAAGTGTTCACCTGTTTTTATTGAAGGCGAGGTGTCAAACCCCGGCCTGTGTTTGCAGTGTTGGTACTTGAACCGTACGCACGCACGCGCATATGCGGATGCAAAACACGTCAAATAATTCGGCATGTAACGATTTAGCGAGTCATTAATTAAAATTGATTCCTTAATTCATTCATTATTCAATTTCTAAGGTGCACAAATTGAATCTAAAAAAGACTATCGGAGGCGCGCCGTGATTGTCGCGCTCACAACACACGTGTCCAGATTGTCCACGTAAGAATTGACTGTTTGCGAAATAAGCAATTGATAAAGCAAGCGATATGCTCATTCGGCACAGAGGCTAAATGGGGTGGACAACAAACTATATTATCAACATCGTACAACCGCTGTTGATGACTCCTTTTATCGACCATGCGGGGATGATGGTGGGGCCGGGTGAAAATCCCCAAACGGGATTTAAACTCGCGACCTATACCCATTGCGAGCCCGCTTTCTCTCCCGCCGAATCACTGCGTTCCCATGAAAATATAAACAGTCGCTGGAAACAGCCGTACAAGTGGTTGACAGGCGTGCGAGCGTGCGAAAAATGCCTCGCTGTTCATATGTCAAATCGCGTTCCATCAACCAAAGCTGTTATTTACGGCTTGTTTCTGTGCGAATGCGTGTTCACTGCGCGTGCTCTCCACCGAGAAGTACTTCGTAACAATTAAGCTAATTGACTCCTTTTTTTTACAGTAATTAATAGGTCCACGATCTGCCTCGCCTTTCAATCTTCACAAAAAAAAACGCTCTTCTTCGCACAAACAAACATACAAATCCTCGAAAAAGCACCCCTCAATTATTTACGAGCAGACGAGAACAACAACAACAACAACAACAAAAAACCCGAATGTTTTTGCAAAGCAAAGGTTGGCTTTTGAAGCGTTCATTATCTGCAGGGCTTTCTATCTCCCCCCCCTCCCCCCGGAGTGAGGCGTTGGCAGCTCTCGTGTTCCCAAACGAGCCACGTGAACATGTTTTCCCTGTGAGCCGATGCTTGTTCCAGTCCGACGGCTTCGGCGTCCGGCAAAGCTTTGAGAGGAATTCTTCGTGCGTCGAGGCCTTTGACGCGCCTCGCATCTGAGATCTTCACGCCCTCGCCTGGTGCACGAGGAGGTCGAGAATTCGACCCCGACCCTGACCTCCTCTTGAATATTTGGAGTTTGCGTGTTCTCTCTCTCTCTCTCCCCGTGGCCGCGTGGTTTTTTGGAGAGCTTTTGGCTGCTATAAACGTCCACATGATAAGCCACTTTTTTGAGCTGTCATTTGTGATAGCCAGGGCGCTTCTGAAAAATATCTACATAGCTCAGTGGGCCTTACCTGGTAAAAACTTTTTTTAATAAAAAAAAAATTTCGATTTAAAGCTTTCGTGACTGCAGGGATTCATCTTCTTGGTTCTTTCGGTAAAGTCACGTAGAAGGGAAGTAATAAAATAATAAAAATAAAACATAATAAAATAATTCTCACGACGTTTCGGCCAACAACGCAAGCAGCCGTCTTCAGGTGAATAATGAAACACTGCCAAGCTTGGAACGTATATATAAGCTGGATTGGAGGTGATATGCAAATTATTTTGTCAAGGCGCTCTTCTTCCACCTCCAACCCAGCTTATATATACGCTCCAAGCTTTGCAGTGTTTCATTCTTCACCTGAAGACGGCTGCTTGCGTTCTGGCCGAAACGTCGTGAGAATTATTTTATTATGTTTTCTTTTTATTATTTTATTACTTCCCTTCTACGTGACTTTACCGAAAGAACCAAGAAGAAGAAAAAATATTGGTCGGTCCCGCGCATCGTGCCGATGAGAAGTGCCGCTGATGATGAACGCGCACCATATTTAACCTCGTCTCCCTCCCCCTGACACCCCACACCAACCTATTCTCTATTACAGCTCTCCAGGCAGAACTATCGACTAATAACTAATCCACAAGAAGATGGGGGAGGGGGCAGCAGTCGGGGGTGTCGGGTGGAGGGTGGTGGGGGAGTGACAAAACAACAACACATGCAAAAAATCTCCTTATTAACAACGATGGCACCTCGGGTGTGATGATCGCGGAACGCTCCGATTAATTTTTACCACCCACCCCCCTTGCCAGCGGTTCTCTCCGTTCGTGCGGGCGCGGCACGCTGCATGCTTAATGCAAATTAACCGTTTCCATGCCCTTAAGACAGCTCGCCTCTCGCGCTTTTACCATCGAATCAAAGATGTCCCCAGACGACTGCCGCTAAAGTGCATTGGTATGCAGACGCGCGCGCCCGCATGCGCGCGTGCGCCCCACACGTGCTCGAACGTTGCCGAATGTGCAGAGAGACAAAGACCACCACCCCCCCCGTCCTCTCACTTCCCTACCTACCCTCGCCTGCCATAGGCGGACCAGACTGCTGTGGGCAAAGTGTTGTTAGCGAGCACCTGTCAAGGCTGCTACGGCCGTGTCTCCCGCCTTGTGCTGATGTTTTACGCAACGCACCAGGTGATAGCTCGTTTAAGGCTAAGTCGGCCTAGGGGAGCCCCAGGATCAGTTCGTATGAATTGCCGCCGGTAGTGATCACACGTGCGCAACAGGTGCGTGGGCTATTTGTATTCTCGTACGCGCACGTGTGTGGCTGTGCCGGCCTCCATAGGTTCCTCGCAAACAGCACTTGCCCCAACAGTCTGTTGAGGCTTTACGGGGGATCTTTGCCTTTGTTGTTTACCGCTGCCGTTTGTCGCCCTTGCCAAATTAGTATTCTATATATATAGAGATACCGCGCAGAGAGAGCCTGTTGCTGCACCTCTGTTAAGTAAATTCGAGGACGTTTTCGCATTCCGTTGTGCGATTGTTGACGGCTGTTTACGCCCCGCTCTGCTAATGTGTCTCCACGTGCCCATTTGTATTTGCGGGGGTCCATTTTGCACCGTTGGTAATCCAAGTCAAACGTGCGGCGTGCGAGTAAGAGCGAATCACTCATCGTAGGTGGGATCAAACATTGCCAATAAGAGCGAGGGATTGTTGAAATGTAGCAAGCAAGTAAAACAACGCGAAACACGAACTCGTTATTCGCACAGCCGCATCCATTGAAGGTTACAATTCAGCCACAGTTCAAATACGGTGGGCAATTAACACGGTTGGCTACGTACGGGGTGCTAAAGAAGTTCAACATGCATTCGTGCAAAAGAGGACCGCACTGTAATTGGGAATTAAAACACACACACAAGTGGAGACGGTGTTACGGAGCGTGAATCATTTTCCTTCTTGGTGGATTCGGAAGTCGCGATCTTCACTTTGAAGCTGTTAACCAAAAGCTTTAGACCCATGAAAGGGGCTTAGAGATTTATGGTAAATGGCCTGGGATGTCAGCTCCCGTTTCCTTCTCGCGGAGAGAGAGAGAGAGAAAGAACCCTCGGTGTTGAATCTGGATGATAATTCGCGAGTTAAAACTCTCCAACCTTATATTCAGTGTCACTGCGAGAACTTTCTGTGTAATCTTTATCCTTTTGTTGGGGGAAAAAAGACAGTTATCGGAAATGGTATGCGGTGCGAAAAGGGTTCATTTTGGACCACTTTGACAATGCATCGCACGCTATTTACTTGAATATAAAATGTATCTTTTCTTGCCAATGCATTACAACCACCACCATCATCCGCCTTGAAAATTTCTCGCCCAATGATAGTCACTGGCTGCCGTCTCGGTTGACAGGTGGGTATTGCATTTGGCACAGAAATAGTTGAGCCTTGCGTGTACGTTGAACTTATTTCGCACCCTTCGTAGCCAACTGCGCACAAGCAAGCCACTGTCGCTCACATTAGAAAGTTCTTCTCGCGCGTGCGCGCGTGTGTTGCAGTCGTGGCGATGAAATGAAGAAAGAGAGATGTGTCCACGAGTGAGTACGTGCGCAGCGACTGCGTTTGTTACAGGGGTATGCGTGGCGTGGCGTGGCGGTTCGCTCGCTGCACTTGTGATCCCGACCTCCTGTGTTTGCTTCCCGAGCACTCTCACGTCGTCCAACCCATTGGTGCATGAATCTGGTCTGCCCTTTAGGTCGGCTCAGCCAAGAAGGAGTACTGTGAGCACCCCTTCCGCCAATCCTACCCTGCCCTACCCCCTGCGGACATTCTGTTTGTTTGTGCTTCAGCTTCACGTAAAAAAACGAATGCGCGTTCGTTGTAGCGGCCTCTGGCGGACACAGGGTTCATGTCGACAACCCGTTGCGTCCACCGTGTACGAACGGCAATGATGCTCGTGTCCGTGAGCTTAAGAAGGAGCTGATGCTATTTGATGGATCGATCTATAATTACACCTTTGTCATCAACATCAGGTTGCCAGCCACGCGTGAAGCTGGCCCCCACATCACAAGTAATAATAAGGAAGGTGTTTGAAACCGCAGTTGTCCCAGCAGCCTTTACAACTCAATCGGAAAGCTCGGTATTCGTATGAGTGTCTGCGAGTGAGTGTACACTAGGGAGACGAAAGGCGGCCGGGCATGGTGCTGGCCACCCACCCCCTCGTGTGCCGTGCCGGCCTGCCTTCATCGGTGCTCGCCAACAGCACTTGCCCCAGCGGTCTGTTTAGGATATACGGGGGCTTCTTTGTCTTTGTGTAGATGGTGTTGCCGTTTTGGCAGCATATATATAGAAAAATAACAATTGAAATAGGTGTTGGATCCGATTTGTGCATCCGTCCAAAACCAATGAATGTGAATTAACGCGCGTGGGCGCTTGCGCGGCGACGTGCCAAGGCGCACTAGCGCCTGCGCGCGCATCGCCAGTGCCAGAGTGTGCGACTCGAGAGATGATGGTGGGGGGGGGGGGTGAGTGGTTGGTGGGGGGAAAGTGGGCGAGCGAGTGGGGCACGCAGGCATTGGACCGTGAGCACGTGTCCGGGCATGGTGTTGGCCACCACAACATGCCCGGCCTTCGTAGGATGCTCGCGAACACCACTTGCCCCCGACAGTCCCGTTGGCGAGATGTTCACTACCTCGCCTGGTATGCAGGATGTCGTGGGTTCGATCCCGATCCTGACACCTGCTGTATATTTGGAGTTTGCGGTGCCTCTCTCTCTCACCGTGGTCGCGTGGACTTTTCTCCGGATCCTCCGGATTTTCCCCTCCACATTTAGAATCAACAGCACGCGTTTAGAGTATTTGGCTGATATAAATTTCCACATGATCGGCCACTTCGTTGAGTTATCATTTGTGATAGCCAGGTCACTTCTGCAAAAGAGCTATATTGCTCTACACGCCTTACCTGGTAAAATAAAAAAAATTGAAGTCTATACGGGGGTAGGTTAATTTCTTTTTTACAAAAAACTACGACGTTCCGATCGCAACACAAGCGATCGTCATCCCCACCTGATGACGACCGCTTGTGTTGCCGTTTAACCTATCTACGTGACTTTACCGAAAGACACGTGCCCACGTCTGACTGCATCGCCGAATGTAGAGTCAATTCAAACGGCATAGGAGAAAAAAATTTGGTTATAAATAGTGACAGAAAACCTACATCCTAATCATAGTTTCCAGCTGTCTATTAACCTGATGTTGAATGAATGCCTTAAGATATGACAGCGCGACTGGCTTGGAATAGTATAAACAAAATAAAAACAAATTATGCTCCAATTCTTTTTTTGGTTATTCGCAAAAGTAAACAAAATGTGACAGTGTTTTTGTTCCGCTATCATTACCAAAGCTGACAATAAGCAATCATTTGCAGCCCTTGATCGATCCACTGCTGAATGAAAACCTCGCCATGCTGGACAGCGTGTGCTGGTGAAGAGAAGGGACCAGTGCGGAAGTGACTCGCAGCTGACGCTAACCCCGGCCAGTAATCGAACTCGGGGTGGCGGTTGCGTCAATCGCTTGGCCACCACTTCATCCAACAGCGATCCAGATTAAACAGCGGACACAACAGAAGGGCGTTTGAAATTGCAGTTACAATGCTACACTCTTAAGCCGCAGAGAGAGCAACTCGCGATTATGACGAATATAAAAAAAAAGTGAAATTAGAAAAACTAAATTTAAATACGTGTGTCACCAATGACAGAAAAACAACCCTCGCTTGCATACATTTGCTTTTGTGTGTTAATTTGCCCCAGTTCAGCTCTTCGGTGATGTTTAGCAGATGGTGCGGAGTAAATGTTTCACTCATCTGCGCGACCAGCCATGCAGAGACACGGTGCAGAACATTCAGCCTATTGACACTCAGTCGTCAATTCTAGGTTTGTTTTCCCACATGATGTGTTGCCTTATGGTTCGTTTTGGGGTACATGAGAAATATGTTTCGCTTTGCCCCTAGATGCCGAAGAGAGGCTTTGGATTCTAATTATTTGAAAATAGAGCTCAAAAAGTGACACTATTGGTTTTATCTCTCAGCTTCAGACTTTTTTTTGTTACTCCCGAATTAAAAAAAGTTTGGCGATGAAACCCAAAGTGTTCGTCTGTCACCACTCGCCTTCCAGATCTTCGTGAGATATAACGATTGGCAGCACTCGCACACAGATCTCCCCAACGCCATCTCTCTCATGGAATTCGCTGGACCACACTTCACCACGCTGGTCATTCCTACCCTCCAACGAGATAACCGTAGTCAAAGCGGTGACTTCAATCGGACCTGATCGTCGCGTCAATTTTTTTTGCGTGCCATGTTCGTGAAATATTTTCCGCCACGGTTTGCCGTGCACGCGCGCGCGCGGGCGCGTGTGTGTGTGTGGTCTGCATCACGGTGGCTTTTTAAATCTCTTCGGGGAGAGAATGAGACCCCACTCTTTCGCCTGTCAGCGGCAGCTATTATAATTATCCCACATTGACAACGAAGGTACCCATAATATACGAGCGTGTCCGTTTGTCTCCAGCGTATATTTTAGATGATGAATCGTGCTTTCATTTGATCAGGGTAATTTAACCCCCTCTTCCCGCACCCCCCCTCCCCCCATCTCCTCGCCCCACCCCCCCCCACAGCTTGGGATCTTATTTTTAAAGCATATTGATTTGCCGATACATACTTGTTCAGAATTATTGACGGTGACATTATGAAGTCATCATCGTCCGCTGCTTCATATTATTACCACTGGCTGCTGACATTTATGGGAATAATTCAAAATCTGCTGAAGCAAAACAAGTGCAGTCGGCTCCAATATCTCTCGGGGAGACAACAATTACCATTAAATTCCGAGCCCGTCTCCAATGCCATGCCACGCGCACACACGCGCACACACACACACGCACGCACACATGCTTACTGATTGAGTTCTTGGCCAGCGTCGCTCAAGTCTCCCCGCAGTTTCCACTTCAAGCGTCCAGTTCGCCTCCACTTGCCCCGGCTGTCGAGCATATTAATTAAGTCGTATATCTCCCAGCCGGGTCAGTCATGGGTATTTTTTGTCCGTACTTCATCACGCTGGTCAGTGCGGGTTGCTAAAAGGGGAGTGTAGGAGGCCAGAACCGGTTTCGGGATAACCCTGCCCGCCGATGTTAGTCTTGGCTGGGAATCGAACCCAGGCGGCTGGTTTTAGAGTACATCGTGCCCGTTGTTGGACCGCCCTGCCGCTCTCCACCCCCTCTAGTATGCACGTATGTGGAGCGTCTTTCGCAAGCGCACGTAGCCAACCGCGCTAAACGAAGGCGCATTAGCGTGCACATTGCACGGTCCTCCTGATGCACCACTCGAGTGGGGAGTGTTGCTTGTGGATTGGGGGGGAGGTAGTTGGTGGGTGAAGCGGTGAAAATAAAAAAAACTGGCGGCAGAATGGATGAAGCGAATCTTTATTCAGAATTAGAATCTCTATTTATCTCGGAGGAATCCAATGAGCTGTATAAGCTCTTTTTCACAGGTTTCCAGTCAGGGGCGGGTCAGAAACGTTTTAAGAGGAATGCTGGGAAACATGGATGGGGCCTGTTGTAGGGAAGAAATAGCCCAACCAACCCATTGTTAACACGTGGCTGGGAATCGAACTCGGGTGGCTAGGTCCCAAGCGCAGCGCGCCAACCACTGTGTCACTCCTCCTGGTACTACACAGGAAAAGGTTGGTTGGGGTCACCATGAGCCTCCACTCCTGGACATGCCCCCCCCCCCCACTGTCCCTCCCCCCCTCCCCCCATGGGTTGCCCCCCCACTCAATCGTGACCCAGCCACTCGTGAGCCTCCTCCATCCCAGAATTAATCGCTACCCTGTAATGGAACCGCACTCCCTCGTGTGCCCCCTCTGTTTAATAATCCCCAGATACGGCGCTCTGATTGATGCGAGCAGATTGTCAATACATTAGCTGTTGCTGCTTAAACCAGACATGGCATGCACACGCGCTCATTAACGGGGCAGCCCCGCAAAGACCGAGCGGCCACGTGACGCCGCTCCCGAATTTCACCTCTCGCGTGCCAGGGGCCCGCAATGCCACCGCAGGGGTGCCGGCAACTTCCGTCGCTGCCTCTCCTCTCTCCCGCCGCCGCCGTGCCAACAGCGAATCGCCAAAAAAAAAAGAAGTTCCACCCACACCCTCGCTTCCCCCGCCCCCCTTCCCAAGCCTCCGGGTTTGATCGTACGGGACATATCTCATGGTATATGGGAGGGGAGAGGTGGGGGGAAGGAACCGTGGCATTCATTATAATGTGGAGAGAGAGAGAATGAATAATTCAAGTGAATGTACATGCTTGGCAATGCTCAACAATCGGCGAGGCTCCGTGTTAATTGTTAATGAGGTGCACCTTGAAGGCAGGCGCTCGGCATAATGGGGCATTGTTCGCTGGCCGGGTGGGACCGTGGTCTGTCGTCCCTTTCGCGTTTAGACTTCTCCCGCGCCGCCCGCCTCTCCTCATCCTCCTCCGCCGCCTGTGAGCGGGAATCTTCGATCTGTTCATATTCCGTCGTACCGTTTGTTGCATGTCGGAGACCACAACTCACCTGGGTGTGTGTGTGCAGTGGTGCAATGGTTAGCGCCAGGGGCGGTTTCTTCATTAGGGCGATTGGGCGACGCACCACCAATGTCATTCAACCACACAGTCACGCTAGCCGTCACTGTGCCTCTGGATATAGTCCAATCAGCGTCATGTCCCGTTCTGTGGAGTACCGCCTCTTTTTGGGCGATTTCACTCCGGCTGAGAATCGCCCAGAGTGGTCCCATAGACTTACATTCAAAGATGTTTTTTTTCGAACGGGGGGCAATGCAATGCATTCTCTATGGCTTCCGGGAGGGCTCGCACTAACGTGCTTACGTCATCATACGTAAGCACGTTTCATCCAACAAAATTATTTGTCGCCACCTAGTGGAATCTTTAATAAAAGAAACATGAGTAGGTTGTATTAATAGTAAGTATAGAAACAAACAAGATGTATTGTAAGAGTCACTTTATTTTTCATTAATATTAAAGAAGTGAAGTTGCCTTTACATGCTTAAGCTGTTAATTTATCCTTTGCATGGGCGGACCTTATCCTTATAAATCATCCAGACATTTGCCCCCCCTGAAAGATTTAGCAGGAGCCGCCACAGGTTAGCGCGCCGCGCTACGAACCCAGCGACCCGAGTTCGAGTCCCGCTCGCGACCAACATCTATGACGAATATCTTAACCGGTCTTGGGCATCCCCAAGTCGACTCAAATGAGTACCTGGTGCGAGGTGTAAACATCGCCCCTCGGGAGACAAAGGCAGCCAGACGTGGTGCTGATATTTGTCTTTTGGTGCAAATGATAGCTCAACGACATGGCCTTTCACGTGGAAATGTATGGCAGACATAGTTTAAACGCATGTCGATTCTAAATGTGGAGGTGAAAATACACGCGACCACAGAGCGAGAGACGCGCAAACTCCAAATATACAGGTGCCAAGGTCGGGATCAAACCCACGACCTCCTGCGTACTGGGCGAGGGAGTTAACATTTTGCCACCACAGCACCTAACTACTGGCCAGCCCTAGTGGGCTAAATATCCAAGCACTAACCAGGCTCAACACTGCCTGTCTTCCAAGATCTGACGTGCTTTGGGCTCATTGAGGCTTATTGAGTGGTAGGCATGTTTGAGTGTCAGTATCAGAGGGTTACAATTATGCATCGGTTAACATAGATTCTCTAAGCTCACAATACATGCATCGAATAGTCCGTGCAAGTACCTTTGGTTTCCTAATCATGTATGCTGTATGTTATGGGTTCACGTGACCTACATTCAGCACAATTTGAAAAAAAAAGATCTGCTCCTGAATCAAATCGCGGCCCTGAATAGCAACAATTCATCAGATCACTGGTGAAGGGGTGTGGGGGGGGGTGGACGGGGGGGGGGTCACCACGGAGAGGTGGTGATTCTTTACACCTCCACTTGGTGGCAGGTCTTTTACCATCTCGGCAAGCATTCATTCAATTCCTACTCAAGTACAATACCAGTGGAAGTTGCCTTCGGCCTCTCCTAGGATTGACTGATTTGCTTACCTTTCCTGTACTTTGATCTCCTATCGTGTTTTTTTTATATTTATTGTTGTAATGCTCTGACCTGCTCATATTGAGCACCTGTGAAAAGAGCTTTATAGCTCGTCGGATTCCTCCACTATGAATACATATTCTGATTCCGATAGACGCACTGCCTTAAAATTGTTAACAGCGGTAGTAAGTAAAAAAAAAAAAGGAAATCGTTAGACCTGTTGCATCGTCGCGAGGTTTTTGATTTCGCGATGAATGCGTTTTGCCGACGAGCACTTCCCGGTGATGGATACTGCCACGGTGGCGTAACGGTCGGCGCGCCGTGCACTCGCAAGCCGGCGGTCCTCGTCGCCGATTCGATGCGATCTTCTGGCGCCCGATGCCGCTAGTTTCAAAAATACCCCCACGACCCCATCATCCCTCTACCCAGCGGAGTAAATGTGTACGTCACGGTGAAGTCGATCGGCTGGTCGCGCACCGTGGGGTAAAGTGTGGGCACTCCACACCCCTTCAAAAGACGCCCGGCCAGCGTGGAAGAGTAGGCCAAAACATACCCTCCTGGAGGGGCCCTCTAGAGCGGCGTTTCGTGGGAAGTCCTTCTGCCGGCAGCGGTGCGAGCAAGCCAATTGCAGCGATGTTTTTTTTACCTTTGACCTTTTTGGTCTCAAGACAAGTCGTCAGCTGTGCATGGGGCTGCACAGCCGCCTGGTTTGCAACTCGTGTACTATGAGGCGGCTCCCTCATTGTCTGGATTTCCTACTTGACATTACGAGCAGGTTGATATTTATACTTTGAAACTTCTATTATCACGCTTCCCTTCCGTTGTGTGATTTCATGGGCGGCCGCCCTGCGTGCCGCCGTGGTGACCTTTATTAAACGTGCTATAATATCGGGGTCAATCGTAAATTCTAGATTTGAAGCTTTCGTGACTGCAAGGATTAATATTCTTGGGTTTTTTCGGTAAAGTCACGTAGGTAAAAAATTAAAATTAAAATTAATAAAAGTTTAATAAAATAAAATTACGATGTTTCGGAGGCAACACAAGCTTCCGTCTTCAGGTGGAACCATCACAGCACGCTTGCTGTATCAAGTAAAATGATTTAAAATTATTTACTTGATACAGCAAGTAAAATTATTTACTTGATACAGCAAGCGTGCTGTGACGGTTCCACCTGAAGACGGAAGCTTGTGTTGCCTCCGAAACGTCGTGATTTTTATTTTATTTTTATTTTACTTTTATTAATTAAAAAAAAAAATTCTTACGTGACTTTACCGAAAAAACCCAAGAATATCAATCGTAAATCATAAAATGTCTTATCGTGATCCGGAGTGACGTCTCGATGAATATTCGGAGACCTCCAACGCGGTGCGTCTCAACTCGCGCTGGGCTTTCCGAGTGTTTACGCAGCATTCGATCGAAATCGGTGGGGGGAGGGGAAACAAATTCTAACCTCTGATCCACTTTGTGCTGCTGGACGGGAGGTGATGGCTTTTGTATGTATGTTAAACTTTTTTCGCACCCTATGTATCGCAACGTTGCCAACCGTCATGTCATCGTCAGGCCTGCCACTCTGGGCGTTGCCTATGGGGGGGGGTTTCCAGCCTTCGCGAAGCAGGAAGTGAGGGTGACCGCCCCTTTTTCTTTTTTTAAAGGGCCCAGCCCAATTATAAAAAAATAGGCTGGCAATCAAACTCTGGTCAGGTCACCGCTTTCATAGTGCAGATATCACCTGCCATTGGCGTTAATCGTGGCCGGGAATCGAACTCGTTTTTTCTGGGTTCACAAAGCGCCGTGTGGACCACTGCACCGTCGCTACACCCCTGCTGCACCGTCCTCCTGGCCATGATGCGCCGCTCGAGTGGGGGGGGGGGGGGAGTGTGTTGCGAGTGGATTGGGGAGGGAGCTGGTGGGGGAAGTGGTTAAAAACAAAAAGGGGGCGGTAGTGTGGATGAAGAGGACTGCTGGTAGAACGTGAATGGGGTGTGTTGTAGGGGCAGTGCAAGCCCGACCCAGCCCGTGATAGAGAGCAGGATATGCCACATAAGCAACCACCCACCCCTTCACTCCCAATACTTCCCCTGCAACTCTACACACTCAGCGGCTGAGCACTTTTGATACATTTCATTACGCCTGAATTTCTCTGCGCTCCGCCCGAGTGTGTACGTGCATAGACAATATATATGGAAATCTATCTCGGTATTTTACCAAAATGTATACCTTTCACCCAGACCTGAATGGCCGTTTTAATGCCGCGCCGTTGCGGTGGCAGCAGTTCACGTGGGGCGGTGATGCACGGTGGTCCGTGCCCCACGGCAACATGGAGCGATTGTACTGGAGAGGGCAGTGTCTGCGTGTGTACTACAGTGGTGCAAGGCTACAGGCAGTCGGCGAGGCCACCAGGTATTCCCTATCTGCCCTTGTTGAGATGGCTCACCGGTACCGGGCAGGGTGGCAAATGCTAAAGGGGTTGTTTAAAAAAAAAACATTTAATGGCTATATTTGAAGTTTTCGTGACTGCAGGGATCCATACTCTTTGGTTCTTTCGGTAAAGTCGCGTAGGTATAAAAAATAAAATAAATTTTATCACGACTTTTCGGGTGGGACAACCACAGCAAGAAGTGCCCACTTCAGCAATTATTTATTTCCGTGGTTGCGCCCGAAACGTCGTGATTAAATTTATTTTATTTCTTATACCTACGTCACTTTACCGAAAGAACCAAAGAATATTTAATGGCTAGTTCGTCGCTGTGTTTGTTAGCCAGGTGAGCGTGGTAGCTTTTTTTTTTTACGGGGGAGATGATCATTAAAGAAGGCACATCTTAATGTGTTTGACAGAGAAGTTGATTTTGGAGAGAGAAAAAAGAATGTGAGAATATTAATATAATGAATGTAAATATTGACGGCATGTGACGCACGTCCGATTAGCACGTAATGGCTACGTACGGTGTGAAAGAAGTTCAACATACACAGACACACAGACACACAGACACTATATGAACTAAGCTCTCTGACCCACGGCGGATGCTCTTAGCATTTGCCACCCCAAGTGGTACCGACCGACCCCCGTCGGCTTTTGTCGTATGTGAAAAATCACTCGGGATGTCGCCATATGGCGATACTCTGGCTTGTGGTACGATATATAAGATCCGTGATAATCATGTTGTCCGTTTTGTTAAATTGTCATCATGTGGTATTTGTCATCGTTTATTCTCCGTGCAAGTTTCCTCTCCCAGAAAAATATTTACGAAACAACATAGGCAACAGTCGAGGTCGTTAACGGATATCCATGAACATTATTCGCAAACTCAGTTGGGTTGTGAAACGTTTATTTCTATTTTTTGGAGCGATCAACGGCAAGGAAACGATGTGGCGTTGTCGGTTCGTAAGTTATACGATAGGCGTCAGTTCCGTGCCTCGGTGGCACGTTTAAAACATCGCGAGGGAAACAGAGAACGCGATTGGAGATAAGTGAATATGACATGACATGGATACGCAGCAGTTTACTTCGTTAGTGGGGCGTAGTTGGTTTGATTGCTTGCACACCACGGTGATTATGTTGGAGTCGCAAAGCAACCAACTCCGCTCCCGAGGGATTGCAGTCGTGCATCCATAATCGTGTTCATCAGGCGCTTGTGATTTAATGTGACTTTTAAATGAAATGGATATGTACATTTCTCTCGGCGCATGTCTTTCTCCAAATTGTGTTCAGAATGTGCCGTCGGCAGCATCTGGTGAGATTGAGAACGGTTCCGCCCGTGCCTCGTGCTGTCTTAGAAGAGGGATAAACGTTATTTGGTCGACGCAGCTGCGTTGGCAGTGGTGCATCAGCACAAATAACATAAACAAAACAAACACAATGATCAATAATGCTGCGTGGCCTTAAAAAGAAAATATTGCCTTTGTTCATCGCACATAAAAAGAGCGGCAAGAGAGATCATGAGATTTGCTGCATTATACACAACGGGGCCTGATGATGATACTAAATTAACGACCTCGTCCTGCTAGGCAAGAGGTCGTGGGTTCGATCATGACCCTGACGCCTGTATATTTGGAGTTTGCATGTTCTCCCCATGGTCATGTGGATTTTTGCCTGGGTCCTCTGGTTTTTCCGCCCCGCATTCAGAAAGAAGCGTTTAGAGGTATTTGGCTGCTATAAATGTGCGTACGACAAGCCTCTTCGTCGAGCTATCGTTTGTGGCCAGGTCGCTTCTGAAAAAAAGAGCTACATAGCTCATTGAGTCTTGTTTGGTAAAATAGCTTAGTTTAGCGTTCCTGGGCTCAATGACAATCACATGAACTGTGGAAGTTGATTTAACGGAACTGCTTCTGACAAACCTCCTTGTGACCTGTTAAGACGGACGATGAGTGCCGCACTTTGCTGTGCGCATTGACGTAGGGGAAGTTCCACCACGTTCCGAGTTGAGTTGAAACCCAAATTGAACGCATTCGGCTCCTTTGGTGCACTCATAAGGTGAGCCTGGTTGAGAACTTCAAGTAGCTGCACTCCGGATTATCAGCTCAATCATAGGCGGCTGATCGAACTCCACGTTAGAAGCTAGACGTGCAGTGGTGCCAGATCGGTGTTCTGATCTCTGAAGCACATGGCTACTTAACAAACAAACACTACTACTGTATTTAAAAATCAAATAAATAACAGAAGGTATTCATGTATTCTAGATTTGAAGCTTTCGTGACTGCAAGGATTCATATTCTTAGGTTTTTTGGTAAAGTCACGTAGGTAAAAAACATTAAAAAGTAAAATAAAATGAAATAAAAATCACGACGTTTCGGAGGCAACACAAGCTTCCGTCTTCAGGTGGTACCGTCACAGCCACGAAAGCTGTATCAAGTAAATGAGAGATTGCAGGAGCTACCACTCCGTTTATATAATGGTTGGAGAAGGTGGTGGGGCAAGGGCCGCATACTTTTTATTAATATGGTAAGGTGAGGCTTAAGACTAAGAATAGACTGCATAACAAACTGAGTCTTTGTTAGGAGAGGCACGGCTTGTGACTCAACCTGTGACAGGGAGACACTACTAAACATGGTTAAACTGTAATAGTTGTCTGTTAAATAAGATTGGCAAATAAGTGTAGTTAAATATTTTTTGCATGGTTAATCACATCTTTCCAATGATTACTCAGTTTGTAACCGTCATCACGGTTGAAATTATGTCTGTGTTTGTATATTTGTATGGCTTCGTGTACAAACCTTTGATGGTAGCCGGGAGGTTTGCAGAGAACCTTGGTCTCGGAAAAGACAATTTCATGAGAGCCCACCGAGTTGTAGCAATGATCGGCAACGACCGAAGAATCAGTTCTGCCGTGTTTCAGATCTGACTTGTGCTCGCGGACACGATCAGAAACATGACGTTTCGTTTCTCCAATGTAGCAATCACCACAAATACAACTCAATATAGTATTCATGTATGTTGAACTTAGATTTGAAGCTTTCGTGACTGCAGGAATCCATACTCTTTGGTTATTTCGGTAAACTCACGTAGGTATAAAAATAATAGATCATGACACAAGCAATCGTCATCAGGTGGGACAACCACAGCAAGAAAAAAAACTGCTGAAGTACAGCTACTTCAGGAGTTATTTTTCTACCTATGTGACTTTACCAAAAGAACCAAAGACTTTAGAGCTATTTTTCAAAGATGTCCAGTTAGGGCGGGTAAGAATGTAGCAACAACAAACAGTACAAAAACGTGATCGTAGTGAAAATTACAATAAGGGTAAACAAAATCACCCAAACAGATACAAATACAACTAAACCATCATCCTACCAGGCAAAGCCCACTGAGGTATTTACTTGTTTTTCAGAAGCGGCCTGGCCACTGATGCTAGCTCAATGAAGTGGCTTATCAAGTGGAAATGTATAGCAGCCAAACACCCTCTACTATGCTGTCAATTCGGGTTCGGGTTA
Source organism: Lampetra planeri (assembly GCF_965212315.1). Taxonomy (NCBI): domain Eukaryota; kingdom Metazoa; phylum Chordata; class Hyperoartia; order Petromyzontiformes; family Petromyzontidae; genus Lampetra; species Lampetra planeri. The sequence continues at coordinate 4,463,716 of NC_136147.1, forward strand.
CTATTACTGTTAACTTTTTGAAGGTCTAACTAATAAATGATTTCTTCAAATTATGGACACATTTTGAGATGTTAGTGGCTAACCCTGGTACCCTTGAAATTGATGTTTCTAAAATTGCATATTTAGCTGTGTCGGTAATTACACACACTGATATTATTTTTAAAGATCTGACTCTTGTGCACTGGATGAAGCACTTTATAGATCATATTTCTGGACATCATTATTGCGAGCATCAGATATCGATATTCCTGCTGATGTGTGACACGCTAAATTGCCAATGCGCGGGTGGATGACCAGCATAGCAACAACAATGCTCCTCATTTGTCGTGCAGATAGAGAGTCACCCTTCTTCAGGAGGAGGGTCCTGCGTTGGGATGTTTTGCCAATCACTTTTTGCAACACATTCTTTGTTTCTCCTCCGAATAGTTGCGGTATTCCAATGGGAAGCATGTGGTGACGCGAAAGTACACCTCGTGGCCCACGCCCCTTCTCGCTCACTCTCTCTGTTCACAAATTCAGCCGGCTCCCTCTCTCTCTCTGTCCCCACTCCTCCCTATGCCCAATCGCGATTCCCAGGACCCCCTCGCCGACAACAGGGGACGGTGGTGGGAAGGAGTAGAGGGGAAAGCGGGGGACCCATTGGGGGGGGGGGGAGAGAGGGGGGGGGACTCAAACCCCAAGAGTTCGTCCCCCCCCATCGTAGGTCCGACATTTCCCCTCCACGTACTGCGAGCTCCTTAGGGAAGCGAACTGGGTTCCTAAAGATTGCTCCCGGCGCGTGCCGCTAAAGCGTCGGACAGTCGCGTCGCGCGACGCCGCGTAACAACCCGACGATGGGGGTGGGGGGAAAATAAAAAGGGCCCGCTCGGCACAGCCGCGAAAACTGCCGCAGTAGCCATCGGTGCCTCCTTATCCCCCATAATTCTCGGCGCCTGATCGCTCGCTGTGCATCATACCGATGTGGGGAGGTCAGGTCTGGCGACACTCATCTCGGGTCGAGAGCAGCACCCTCAGGGAGGGCCCGGCACAAGCCCCCTCACGCCGCTGTCGATGGCCGCATTAAATCGCCGTGACCTCGGTGTCCACGTCGAAGCCCAGACTCGCGGGAGCCTGGGATAGAGCGGGAAGGCTCGCGGTGCTGCCCGGCAAGGATCCGTGCTTGCGTCCCGCCGGAGAGAGAGCTGCCCTACCCTGTCGCGCGCACGCACGCGTTTGTATGCGACAGACGCGTGTCGCTGAGCGAGCGAGAGAGTGTTTTCTGCGCAACCATCACGCACGCCGCTCGTCCGTGAAGGTGTCATCCGTGCATCATTATTGTTGTTGTTGTTGTTGTCGTGGTTGTCATTGACAGTCGTAATAAATATTCTTAGGTTTTTTCGGTAAAGTCACGTAGGTAAAACATCAAAATTTATAAAAATAAAATAAAATAAAAATCACGACGTTTCGGAGGCAACACAAGTCTCCGTCATCAGGTGGGACCGTCACAGCCAGATTAGCTGCATCAAGTGTAATCTGGCTGTGACGGTCCCACCTGATGACGGAGACTTGTGTTGCCTCCGAAACGTCGTGATTTTTATTTTATTTTATTAATTTTGATGTTTTACCTACGTGACTTTACCGAAAAAACCTAAGAATATGAATCCTTGCAGTCACGAAAGCTTCAAATCTAGTTGTAATAAAGCCCTTCATTATACAGATCTTTGTCAATGCAATCCACTGCTGGATGAAGGCCCCGTCGCATGCTGTGTTGGTCACGGGACTTGTTTGACCTTACTTCACCAAGCTGGTCAATGCGGGCGAAGTTAGCCCTCGCCGGGGAAGCAAACTCAGGTCGCCGAGGTTCATTCAATTTCATAGCGCGGTGCGCGACCAACCATTGTGCCTCCGCTCCAGCCCCATCATCCATTATAATTACGGAGCTATAATTAGAGAGCAGTTTCACCTCGGTCGATAAAACAGCACACACATGTACACACAGGCCCGGCATAAAGATTTTATCGTACGAATCTCATCGCTGAAACCCTCCACGCGTCCGCCGTTCGGGAGGGAGAGGGGGGGGGAAGGGGGGGGGGACGTCGCATCGATATTTGACAGAGCCCCCAGGTGTTTCTCCAACTTCTCGAGCTGTGATCGGCTCCAACGCTTCTGTTTTTCGCCGTTGAAGGTCGCTCGGGCGGTCAGTCAGATTTATTGGCGGACACTTTCTGTCGACGCGTAGCACGAGCAGGGCTTCAACCGAGCAGTTGAAACTGCTTTTTTGCAAAATCGTGATTTTTTAACAGCTCAGTTGGACACCCTGTACTCTATCCACACACTCTAATGTAGCAAGCGCAGTTGGGATTAGTGGTTGTAGTGGTTGTAGTGGTTGTAGTGGTTGGCGCGCTGCGTGCGTGCGATGAACCCGACGGCCTGTGCTTGATTCCTGGCCGCGGTTCCCGCGAGAGGCGAATGTGCCCCAACTTCCACCGCGTAAAGCGAGGGGGAGACCTGTTTGCGACGAACGGGGGAGCGGGAGGCGCACTGTGCGCCATGAGCCGGGCGATGAGAGGGTCCACACTTCCCCACGTCAACGAACCAAGCCGCCACACTGAGCAGCGTGGCGACGTGTTGATTTAACAACCTCCTCGGGAATGACACGGCATTGGGGCGGCCTTCATCCAGCAGCGGAGTAGAAATTATAGGGGGGGGCGGTTTCTGCAAGCAAAACATTGCCAGAAGTTTCAAAGGTTTTTCTCTCGACTCACCGCCGCGGCTTTTGTGCCCAGAAAATAATGGAAGAGTTTCTTGAAGGTTTCCGCGTCTCCGTGGCGTTCGATGGGCCCTTGGTAGGCACCCCAAGTCTTTTGTGTCGCTGGTGGCACCAGCCCAGCGCCCTTAATTCCTGTTGTTTGCTCCGGCAGGTGAAGGTGAAGCGAGTTTATTGACAATTTAATCGTTGAATCCCCCCCACCCCCTCAACAATTGCGATTGACTGCTTCGCAGCTTTGCTTAGATGTGCAGAAAGATTGCCTTTTCAGCCACGAAAGAAAATGTATTCCATTGATGATAAAAGTTTTTTTTTCGGTTCGATTGCGTAAATATACAAATGTGTCGTTAACCCACCTCCACCCGACACAGCCAATTAGTAAGGTTTGTCACATAAACAAAACACTACTATACACTACACTGCTATACACTACACTATACACTACACTACTATAAACTACACTATACACTACACTACTATACACTACACTATACACTACACTACTATACACTACACTATTATACACTACACTACTATTTTACTCCACTATACACTACACTACTATACACTACACTATACACTACACTACTATACACTACACTACTATTCACTACACTACTATACACGACACTATACACTACATATTGGGCTCTACGGAGGCCCGTCATGAAGCGATTAGTTGTTAACATGGGTACTGTGTTTATTTGCCTCCTCTGCTTCCCCCACCCCCGTCCACGTGAAGCCAAACACTCGTTCAATGGAAATGGCCAAATATCCCAAATGCAGCCAGGGCCCTCGTGAATAAGACGATCCTCGAGACTCGATGAAGCCTTTCCCGGGTAAATAATCAACGTTATTAAAACACGTTTTTCTTTCTTTTGTTATCGGCATTGTTGATGCATTTCCTTCCGCTGAAGCAAGCCCCGCTTTTAATCTCTCCCATTTTGGGAAACTCATTACAACGATCCACACGTATCGTCGGTCGATTGCAATTCAAAGGACATTTAAATATTCTGCCGCTGATTTAAGGCGACCGGTCGTTTCAAACCGTCCCTCGAATGTACCGCGGTGCCCCCCGACCCCCCCCCCCCCCGCCAAAGTTCACGCGATCATTCGATGCGCCGCCCATCGCTCATGGTTTTGAGCGCTCCCTCTTGAGCAATCGTGACAGGAGAAAAGGGGATAAAGGCGCAGCCCTGCAACTTCACTCCCACGTCAAATGCTGGCTGAAGGGCCTCCGCTAACCGCGCCGCTCTGGAGAGCGCCCTGTAAAAGGGGGTGCTTTAGCCTACTCCTCCGCACCAGCCAGACGTCTTTGGAGTTACGGGTTCGCCCGCAACTAAACTGGCCGCACGTAACCTGCCGCCCGACTAACTGCGTTGTAACCTTTTATGATTGTTGTTACGGTTAGAATGATTACTCATGTTTACTCCGGATAGCCTCACTGAGCCTCGTGACTCAATTGCAGGGGGGGGGGGGGGAAATTATTGCTTTGTACATTACACATTTGGAGCATTTTGCGGGTAATTTTTCACAATTTGACAAAGACGAACGCACAATGTCGTTTCGAGTGCCGCGCCAGGAGAACGACCGGTTCGAGTCGAGAGCAACTGTCCGTGTAGGCCCGCAGTGTCAACATCACTGCGCCGGCCTACGTCTAAACCTCCTTGGGAGCCGAGGGCCTTGGAAGCTCGATGCCCGCCGCGTGGCTCTTTACTACGTTCGGAGGGCACGCACGGACAGCCGATGTCTCCCAGAATCTTGCGAGCGCAGCTGCAGTAATTAAGGACCGCTGGGGTTACGCTGTCGATATTTCTACCCAGTGTTTTGACAGATCTAATTAACCCCGTGCGACCTTTTTGCTGGGTTTCCTGGGACAAATTGAATTTGATTCCCCTCTCCTGCGCTCGCAAGTGCATCGCGCAGCGTTTTATTTTATTTTGCCTTATTTATTTATATGTTACCGAAATAAATTGCGGTGAGGTTAGTGCACGTCCTTACGATATTTTCACTTGAAATCCCCTGCAAGTTGATTTATTAAAATAGCGGCGATACATAACCCCGCTGAGCACTAGAAGCACAAGTGTCATGTTTTATTGCCATATATAATGTTGCCGAAAAGGTAATATGGCTGAACGCTATTATAGAGTCTCACGCGAAGATGAATTACACATCCCAAAAGTTATTTAATCTTCGTAATAATCTCTGCCGCCCTGGTCGGCGCGTGTGTACACGGGAGGGTTGTGGTATATGTACGTACATAGGTAGGGGTGTAATGATGCATCGATTCTTAGGTTGATAAAGAGTCTTCGGCTCACGACGCGTGCATCAAATCGCATGCGTAAGGATTGATGTTTTAATTTGTACGGAGTATACGTTACGTGTGGAAGGAGTTGTGGTGCAGTGGTTCGCGGAATGTCATCTGAACCCAGAGACCCGAGTTCAATTCCCGGGCCGCGTTTAAATCCCACTGATGAGTGATATCCAAACCAGTCCTGGGCCTCTCTCCCACGTCTGCCAGTCTGTAGAAGACTCTTTCTCATTAGGATTCTGGCTTTCTCTCCTTGCCTGGCCCAACCGCCACTGGCCGTCCAACCGTCTGTCTCGTGGCCAAAGAGAGAAAAGCGAACTTCATTTAACGCAATTTTGCTAATTTATGGCGTCGCTGGGGAAATGAAACAACAAGCAATTACACACATTTGAGAAAATTAAAATCTGTCGAGAAAGCTCCAATTTTTTTTACTGGATTTTTTTTTTTACCTTCCCCTCCCTCCACTGCCTTCTTCCCTCCCTCCACTCCCACCCACCCCAATCTCCCACCCCCATGGAGGATGCGTGGCGACGGAATGCCGTTCAGCGGTATCTTGCCCACCAGGGAGACACCGGTCCCAACTCTGTACGACGTAAATAACCCCTTCACCTGCAATAAAGTGCCTTGGCGGTGGAGCGCAAGTGGAGGCGCTGTGCGCTCGTCTGATAGGGGTCTGTAGGCTGGGGATTTAAAATGCAGTTTTTGTCCTAATTCATCCACATCACCTACATTTCCCAGGGCGCTGGCGTGAAATGAATTTATGACGAGGTGCCTCCTTGCTCCTCACGCCCGGTGGATTTTCTTCTTCTCGTCGTCGTCGTTTTTTCTCTCCATGGCCCTCTTCGGAGAGATGGTTGCACTGCATCCCCGCCGCGGTCTGGGGTGTTAAAGGCCCCGCTCGGCTAAATTATCATCAGCAGCAGCAGCAGTCTCAATTGGGTTGAGACCCCCATCCACCTCGCCACACTTGATAAACAAAAAACCACCGCAGCCTTAAAAGGGAACACATGTAATGGGCAACGTTTCTGCCAATGGCCCTTCTTCATATCACATTCGTATCACACACAAGGCAGATGTCACCTCGGTGGCGAGATGTTAACTACCTCGCCTGGTATACAGGACGTCGTAGGTTCGATCCCGACCCTGACGCCTGTATTTTTGGGAGTTTGCGGTGTCTCTCTCACCGTGGTTGTGAGGCTTTGTCTCCGGGTCCTCCAATTTTTGGCTGCTATAAATTTCGACGTGATAAGCCACTTTGCTGAGCTATCCTTTGTCGCTAGCTCAGTGGGAGCTTTACCTGTTAAAATAAACAGTTCGTAGTGTTTACATGATTAAGTTTTGAAGAACTCCTTTAGGTTTGAACCCATAATCTTGGCAGTCCCGGGGTCGGGTGCTCTGAAGCGACACTCGCTTGCTACGTGAGGTTGCTCGCTCACCTCACCGGCGCTCACCGTGGTCAGAATGAACCTCGTGCGCTGGGGGGGGCTCACTCGACCAGGCGTTCCCCCACCCCCACCCCCCATCCCTTCATTCATCACGGGAGGCAGCTGAATCCCGGATTGTCATCCAGAGTCTCGGCAGCGCCGGCTCTCATCCATCAGTCCCCCTGAGCCACTCGGCCTCGCCGTTAATGGTATCCTTTGAAGACACCCGCGCCCCCCAGTAACTGCGGAACGAGGGCAGGTGGTGGGTATTCCGATTGGGATGTGCAAAGGAAAGCACGGGGAGCGGGGAGGGAGAGGGCCGCTGTGGTTGTCTCTGATTAATAGCGATACATTATATTTTCCAGCTCCGTAAAAAAGGAAAAATGACGAGGCGCGAGAGTCGCTTCCCCATCGCTTGCTCGGATGTCATACAATTGAGCCACGCGGTGTAAACAACCGCAGGACAACAGGCACGAGGATGTAACGCGGCGATGGGTGCTAATCAGTCGATCGCTGCCACCCCATCACCCCCTTCCTTCCCGCGGGGACGTTTGCTTTGCATTCTTCGAGTTGATAAAGCGCGTGCTGGGAGACCCCCCGCACGCTTTGTGTCTCCACGGACGGAGCTCTCGTCCGACGCTCGCCTCCCCCCCCCCCCAATGCCGTGAAATCTCTCCGCCGCTGCTACCAACCGCCCGTTCTCTCAGCAACCTCATAACGCGACCACCATGAGCCCTGACTTCTCACACCCGTGGCCCCTGCTCCCGTGAACGTCCACTCGCCCATTCCTGCAAACCGAAGTTGAGGACTCGGTCTGCCAGACTGATTCTTCCATCTCACCAACACAGTGTTCAACAAGCACCACACCATGCTGCAGGTCTACGGGTTGGCACGGTAGGCTACGTACGTTGGGAATAAATCCAACGTGCATATTGCCCGACCTTTGAAAACCTCTCCCATCGTCTCATTCCCCAAGCTCTCACAACGTTGCGCAAATCAAGAGTTAACACATTAACCCTTACCCAGCAAAACCTTGATTACGCTGTTTGTTGCTGGCCGCTTAACGCGTTGGGCCTTTGGGGCCCTGTGCTCAGAAACCATAAAACAATGACTCTGAACGTAGAGCACCTGTTGCCAGTGATAGCTTTGTCCCCTAAACGTGGCGGGTTGATTTGCCGCATTGCACTGAAAAGACATTGGGTACTCTCCAGCGGTTCGCAACAAATTAACCCTTTCTCTTTCTGAGATGTCTGCAAGTCGGTGGGTGGGTGTCCCGTTCACCGCTCAATATCGGAACATGCGAGCGGTTCAGCATATATTTTATTTCGAGAGGTGTAGCGTCGTTGTTTTTAAAGGCGCTGTACTGACCGCAGAGAATCGTAGCGACACCAGCTGCACTCTACGATAGCTGGCGCCAAACCCGTGCCACACGCCCTCCCGCATGGCCTTGTGGGAGCCTCGGTACATTTTCCCACCTGAAGACGTACCGATGACGTACGTCACGTACGTCATTGGAATGGGAAAGAGTTAAGGAGGAGGTGGCTGGATGATGCGGACAGCTGATATCTTGGGCTTGGCAGGACACACTGGGCTGGCACCCGTGAGGTCCTGGGTTTAAAATCAGGTTTCAGCCGCTCCCAATTTAGTGTGGGACTTCAAGTGTAGCGAGTTAATGGTCTCAGCCTGGTCAGAAATGACGGTACAAAAACCACCAGATTGGTTTTCGCTCGCATGAACACCTGCCTTCAGTGGCACTGCAATCCATTTCACTGGCTGCGGGAGAGTAAGTATATTTTCTTTTGCAGATGTACTGGAGTGTGGCAACCAATGAGACCATTTCTGGTATGGAAAGCAGCGCCTCTGTTTGTGAAATCACCAATCCACCCGGCCATTGGACGTCTATTAATTTATCCATTAATCCATAGATCCATCCATCTAGGCCAGCATCCACGCATAGATCATCCATCCGTCCATTGATTCCCGTTCATTGTGTATAAATGCTGTGGTCATTTATACAGACAGGAGCGCATGACCTGAATATTAACCGTTTTAAAGGGAGGCCGGTCGCCCTGGCGAGCGCGGTCCGAGTGCAAAACAATAACAACGTTCATGCCTGACAAAATTCAGTATGTGCTCGCTGTCACGGTGCATTTTGGGTCGTTAAATAATAAATAGATCAGGGTCTGGCATCATCGCGTAAATATTTAAATGTTAATGTACAAATGTTTGGCAGCAAAATGAGATTAAGCGGGCAGAGTATGGGATTAACATGAGTCTTTTATGTAAGCGAGCGCTGCGGTGGAGAGATGTTAACTACCTCGCCTGGTATGCAGGAGGTCGTGGGTTCGATCCCGATACCTCCTGTTTATTTCGAATCGGCATGCGTTCAGAGTATTTTGCTGCTGCTTTTTATTTACACGTAATAAACCGCCTCGTTGAGCTATAATTTGCGACAGCCAGGCCGCTTCTGAAAAAGAGCTGTACAGCGCAGTGGGCCTTTAAATGGTAAATGAAAAACAGTTTACTTTTTTGAGCCTCATCGGCAGGGTTAGGGGGGGTCCGTTGAACAATGCTTTCTTCGGATGTTTTTTCTTGGCGGTGATGTTTAGCTCTCTGATGGGTTTGCCGGGTTGGAACCGCACGACCTCCGTCATATCGGCTCCTGAAGAAGCTGCCAGCAGCGATGTGCGGAGGGAAAAATGTCGAACGGTAACGCTGAGCAACGACGGTACAGACCGAAAACGCGCCGCGAAGCTGCAGGCTTGCCTGACCGCTCGAGGCGCGTGGATCTGCACAAATACCATGGGAGTCTGTGTCGTGTGAGCTAGAGGAATATTCTACAATATGTCATTGGGCGCTGACATGGTGCGACGTTGGGAATGTTGGGTAATAGTATTTGAATAAATGGCATGGCTTTTTTTCATTTCATCTGACATCAAAGTCATTCCAAAGCAGTGTAGGACATGCACAATGGAGCTCATTGAGACCAGGACCTTTAAAATTAGCTTGCGTTCTTTAAAATGTGCGAGTAATTACAGGGGATAGATTGAACCGAAAATTTAACATTGTCCCAGCATGGTCATGCTCTACGCCGTCGGTGTAATTTCATTTTTTTCCAATATTATTATCTGTTACTTAGTGCTCTTGTCGGTTTTCTTTACACTTCACAATGTGCGCTCTCAAAATTGTTCAAGGATAAAAGCCACCGGTACCGCACGCTGGCTCGTCAGGAGAAGGCGGTCGGGCGTAGAGCAGCGGTCACCAACCGGCATGTCCCAAGCCTCGTGCGGCTCTTTAATCCACCGCATGCGGCTCTATCGAAGGGGAATAACGTAACTTTAAACTATTTGAACACATTTTGTTTTTTTGCAGGTAAGGCCCACTGAGCTATGTAGCTCTTTTTCAGAAGCGACCTGGCCACAAATGATCGCCCAACGAAGCGGCTCGTCACGTGGAAATGTGTAGCAGCCAAATAGTCTAAACGCATGTCTATGAATGTGGAGGGAAAAACCGGAGGACCCGGAGAAAAAGCCACGTGACCATGGCGATAGCATGCGAACTCCAAATATACAACAGGCATCAGGCTTGGAATCGAACCCACGACCTCCTGTATATCAGGCGAGGTAGTTAACATCTCGCCACCATGGCGCCCTATCACAGAAGTAACAAAGAATAATTAATGTATCTCATGCTGTACCGAAAACTGTTTATACAGTATATACACAAAAAATACAAAGATCCCCCATATACCCTAAACAGACTATTGGGGCAAGTGCTGTTAGGAAGCACCTATGAAGACCGGAACAGTACACGAGGGGGTATGTGGCCAGCACCACGCCCGACCGCCTTTGTCTTCCCAGTGGGCGATGTTTACACACGCACCAGGTACTCATTTGAGGCTGAATCGACCTAGGGGAGGCCCGGGACCGGTTTAGATAATCGTCACTGGTGTTGGCCGTGAGCGGGAATCGAACTCGTGTAGCCGGGTTCGTAGCGCAGCGCGCTAACCGCTACACTATCGCTCCCCACATATGTATACATATAGACACACATATAGACATACATATAGACACACTTATAGACACACTTATATACAAACACTTGGCTCTTCGCAGAACTCACGGGCACTTTTTGGCTCTCGGTTTGTTACAGGTTGGCCGCCGCTGGCATCGCGTGTCCCCTCCTCGTACGTCCGCCGTGTTCCGTTTGCTCGCGTGACGCGTGACTCGCCAGGAATTTGCGGCGAGGATGAAAAGTTTTTTCCCCAGACGCGACGGGCCACGCAGAAAAGTTCTGGTGCGCAATTTAACTCCCGTCCCGCTCGTGTCAGATTCAGCGAGGATGTTTAGCGCCGCGGAGACGTGACGCGCGGTCCCTGCGTGCCAACTGGCGACGATTTAGCGCTCTGCTCTCGACTGGCACCACGACTCGATTTTTTCGGCCGTAATGTACGTGTGTAAGGTGGACTTCTTTCGCACCGTGCGTAGCCAACCGAGCGAAATTGGAGGCGCATGGGGAAGGACAACAAACTAAACACAAAAAACAGTTATCAAGAAATTAGCTTTCAATATAGATTTTTTTAAGTGCACAGCTCCAGTGGTTTTCTAATATTGGAAGGAAGAGCGTTCCAGACGGCCGTAGGAGCAGATCCGAAAAGGCGCGATGCGGTGACCGCCGTTTTTGTTCAATGGAGCCAAAAACCGCTGCTGCGAGGATGACCAGAGTTTGCGCCATGGTTTATGCCCCCTGACGAGATCAGCGAAGTGTTTCTACAACAAAACGACACCAGCAACTCTCGATTAATACAAAAAAAGTGCCCTCAGCCAAAGTGGTTTCCCTGCTCCAACGAGCACTGAGTCAGTTGCGTTCAGATTCCCTTGTCTTTTGCAGCCGTAAGCCAGTGGCGGAAATTCCACTTTGCTCGAGGAGATATTCCTCACTTCTCTGTCCGTGGCTGAGAAAAGGTCAGCGTGGTTTCCTGCTCGGTCGATTCAACATGGGATGGTGCACTCACCTCCGCTTTACAGCCAGGAATCGCGCGGTGGCGCTTCCACCGTAGCCATGGCGGTTGGCGAATGTCTGACAACGACCGATGACTTCTCTCCCCACAACGTGGTTCTCATTTATCGACTCCGGAGGAATGATGGGCTGAGTCATCCTCCAACGAGGATTCAAAACTTGCAACCAACCTTCCGGTCTACCGCGGAGCCATTTGGCCATAATAAAAGGCAAATCGCACTCCGAAAGGCTTGCCTAGCTCAGCTCGGGCCTGTCATTTAAGTGGGACTCATATTTTGAAGAGTGTTTTATATGATTGGTTTGACAAGTGTTAGATCGATTTCTAATTATACCCCGCGAGCCACGGGAGCATGGGGGGGGCTTTAGTTAAGCGCGTGTCCATAAGTGATTTTTTGTTTTGAATGCTAAACAGGCTTTGCGTGTGCCTAACGGTCCACACAGCGCTGACACTTTACGGCAGGTATTAATTAGCCACTCAAGCCGGTAGCCTGCAGCTATCGCTAATAGGGGAGGGTAAAAAAAGAAATAAGACGGCCACTTAGGAATCGATTTAGGGCCTGAGTGGTGCTGTCGGCATCAGGCATTGCCAGCAGCCCCCTGTTAGGGAGTAATTACAGCTGTGCTTGATTCCTTACTTGATATTCCATTGTGAATGTGTCGCTGTTTTTCACGACCAACACCGACAATGTCCCCCAGGTACGTGTTTTGCACGAGTCGATGGAACTTTGCTTGGCACGTGTTGGGTGGGGTGGGGGGGGGTTACTGTTGTAGATTTATTTTGGCGGCGTCCGACAACAACGAGAGGCAGGCGCTGGTCCGCACCCTGAAGACACGGCGGTACGCAGTGCTGCGGTACAGCGAGCTGCGGTACGCAGTGCTGCGGTACAGCGAGCTGCGGTACGCAGTGCTGCGGTACAGCGAGCTGCTGTATGCAGTGCTACGGTACAGCGAGCTGCTGTATGCAGTGCTACGGTACAGCGAGCTGCGGTAACCGTGTCTTCCGTGTCTCTCGGCGTCATTTTATTGGGCAATTGGTCGTTCGTGTAATTTTTGTCTTGTGTACGTTTCCCGACAAATTGGTTACGAAGCAAACAGACGAACAATAATGAATTGTTCACGTTATACGTGAATAGCTGTTACCGTGCAATGAGTGCTTTGCGAACAGATGTTGTCAGTAATTAAATATTGACTTAAAACTTTCGTGACTGCAGGAATTCCTATTCTTGGTTCTTTCGGTGAAGTCGCGTAGATAGAATATACGACCGCTTGTGTTGCGATGGAAACGTCGTGGATTTTTTGCTTTTATTTTTAATGAAAAATGTATTTTATTACTTTAATTTTATATCCTCAGTAATTGACAACATGGTAGATAATTGTTTGCCTGAATATGTAATTATTTCTGGACCAGTTCGTGAAATCTTCTCTCCCAACATTGACGGCGTGCCGAATCATCAATGAAACCGCGAGTCTGTTCACGTCACAATTGTATTTATTTGGGTTGTGTCGGGTGGAGGAGGGTGTACGACACAACATTGGCATTTGACTCACGCGACGGTCTGACCCAAAAAAAAAAAAATCGAATTTGACTCAATCAATCGTAATTATTTCCCGTGAAACACTGCAGTGTCATGCTCATGTGGAGAGGACTGGATTGAAATAACTTTAAATGAAATAATTTGTATTTGTACTGCAAGTACAGCAGATTCGGAAGTACAATTACGAAACAGTTGCAAAGTTACAGGTAACTGATATCTTCATCATCCGTCCATCGTGAAAATTAACATCGTGTCAAGAAACTCGGTGTCGTCGCAAGCCTCCCGCCGTCGTAAACGTCACGACGAGAGAAAGTGATAAACGACAGCAAAATTGACATGGCGTTGGTACAAAATAAAAAATCGCAGCCTTGCCCGTGAGCGAGGTTGTCTTTTGAGTTTTTCAGGTGGGGTGGACAAAACGAAACCACAATTCTTGACGAGCTGGCGGTGAATTCTTTACTCTCCCAACTTAACAGGAGCAAGCCCCACCCCCCACCCCTTCCCAGCAACCAAAGCCTTGCATCGGATAGGAACCACAGATGCCCCGGGTAAAAAAAATAGATTCAAACAAGGCAGATGACGCGCGGAAATAAAGAAAAAATACAAAAGAGAAGCCGTCCAGACGCATTGAGATGTGTGAACGAGCGGTGTTGTGCGAGGCCGTTGCGTGACGTCACGTGTTCACTGACATTTGTTTGGAACATGCGTCCCAAGTGCTGGGATGCCTGATTATACGACGTGTGGTTACATTATGGGAACTATGCATAGCTGTACATGCCGTACTGCCGAGTAAGCTCTCCGCATTAGCATGAGTTGAGATTGCTAAATCTCTAGAAATACTGTCGTTTTCCCAGAAACCTGAACTTATACTTGCGTGTTAAATCTGTGACTGAATGGGTTAATTTGTATCTCCTGTTTGGGATGGACTTAACCCCACCAGCCACTAGAGGAAATGTATTCGCTACAGTAAAAAAAAATAAAGATTTTATTCCTGAACCTTGAAGCCATGCCGATTCATCGTATCTCGCGGCGGTTTCACCTGGAAATTTTCGCGATAGTTTTGGAAGTGTTTAGCCACAACGTCCATTGCTTTTTATTTGAAACAAAAAAAACTATTAAAAAAATGTTTTACCAGGTAAGACCCATTGAGCTATAGAGATCTTTTTCAGAAATGACATGGCCACAAGTTATAGCTTAGTGAAGTGGCTTATCATGCGGAAATTTAACGCAGCCAAATAATCTAAGCGCATGCTTCTAAACGTGGAGGGAAAAACCAGAGGACCCGGGGAAAAATCCACGTGACCACGGGGAGAACATGCAAACGCCAAATAATACATGCATCACGGTTGGGATCGAACCCATGTCCTCCTGCATACCAGGCGAGGTAGGTAACATCTCGGGTACCGTGATGCTCAAAAATCCACGCGACCACGGGGAGAACATGCAAACGCCAAATAATACATGCATCACGGTTGGGATCGAACCCATGTCCTCCTGCATACCAGGCGAGGTAGGTAACATCTCGGGTACCGTGATGCTCAAAAATCCACGCGACCACGGGGAGAACATGCAAACGCCAAATATTCAGGCGTTAGGGTTGGGATCGAACCCACAACCTCATGTTTACCAGGCGAGGTGGTTATCTCACCACCGTAGCTATTCGTAAATTAATTGTTTTTTACACGTTTACCGCAAAGGTTTATGAAGTGATATAAAAATAAAAAAAAATGTGTAGATAATCTTACTATTATTAAGACGCTCATCCCAAAAATATAACTGGTTGTGTGAAGACTTAAGATGGTGCGCTGTTCGCCCCTCCTCGTACGAAGGAGGGGGGAAATCCTGGTGGCTTAAACTGTCCCAAATCGCCATAATCCAAACCTAATTTAGCCGCCAATGCAACAGACAGCAGCCTAAAGGAGGCTGTCAGTCCACATTTGCGCTATCAGCCTTCTCGTGACACGCATCATAAAAGTCAATATCCCAAGCAGGCCACTCCGTCAGTCACACACTGGGCACCCCCTTTACAAACAGCTGAGAATTGGGGAGGAAGGAGAGAAGGGGGGGGGGAAAGAGAAAGTTTGGGTTGTATATTTAATTATTTAGTTATCCGCGCGCTCTATTTACTTATTTTGACATTGCTTTCCTGGCACAACGCCCTTGTCAGTTTACAGCAAGTAATATTGTTGTTCGTTTTTTTTGAAGGCCTTTCTCAGTTCTATCGGTAGTGTTTAGCAAGAGAGAATTTATTTTAGCATCTGTGATCGGTCGCACTGCTGGATGAAGGCACCCCCCCCCACCCACCTCGCCTAAAATATGGCGCATATAAAATTATACGCCTTGTGTGTACAAATTATACGCCACGTGTTAAAATGAACATTGGCCCAATCGCAGTCAGTCGATCATTATGTAGGTGTCATGACCGAAATCAGGAAGCACTCACCCCCCAAGCAAATGCGCAGCCAAACGGACTTCCAGGACTTAGGCGATGGTTGGCGTAAGGAGGCCTCCGGGATGATGGAACCGGGAGGCACGGTTTGAAGGGATTTTGAGGAAAGGTTCAAACGGGGAAAAAAAGGCGAGAAGCGGAAGTCGAACCTGGAGGCGACGACGGTTGAGAACCGTTAAGAGAGAGAAGGACGGGGGAATGGCTGGAGGAAAGACGGTGACGGGAGGTTCGAGAGAGAGAGGGATCAACGGGGAGAGCACGAGATGGAGGAGGGGACGTCCGGGGGAGAGTGCGAGAGTCAAGCCTCGAGTAGAAGCCGGGCCCAGAGCTCGTGCCGTTTCACAAACAAAGAGGCTCCGAGTCCATGTGTGTCGGTGTCGTTTCATAGGTAAAAAAAAACACCCACGTAAATGGGAAAGTGGCAGATGTGTCACCCCCCCCCCCCCCCCCCCCGTCTAAAATGACCAGAAAGGCCTCATTTTATCAAACGAAGAACATCCCATTTCGGAAACTTTACCGGGCTAACAGTGCTGCACTGCCTTGTGACATCGAGAACTGCAGTGAAAGGAGAGGGCAGGGAGCTGCTTCTGAAGTCTTCTCTGCATGGCTCTCACGTTGACGCAGAGCAGCAGCTGTGATTCTACATATCGAGGTGGTTGAGCCGGATGATCGCGTCAGGAGGAGCAGCGGAGCGAGAGTGTCGCTGTTTGTGACTCGCGCACGGAGTCTGTGTCCCACCTTCCGTGGATCTCTTCTGGATGGGTGACCACACGCGTCGCACGCTGCCAGAGAGTGCTGATGTTACTCGGATCTCTTCATCCACACAGAGGGGCACACCTTTTGCACACCCCGAAAACCGGACGGTGTTTATCTGCAAGTCAATCAAAATGTTCATATTCTCATTCTCAGAGCAGAAATAAACTACATTTCGTGAAAAACCGAATATACGATTTTATTTTGTAATGCCAATCAATTTTGCTGCACCAGAAAACCCGACGCGGTTAATCACGGGTGGCCTTAACCCGGGGTTGAACTCTCCCTGTCAGCTCTGCTGGCTTTACCGCTCTGACCCCTGAGCAACCTGGCTTCCTCGGAGAAATACGGCTCTATAATGGATAAATATTAATCTGCGCGGGCTCAGTGTCTGAGACACGATGTCAGCCCCCTTGGACCAGTCGGCTAAATTTGGGTGGCAGCTTTATTGATGGACCCCCACACCCCCCATTTGGCAATGTTTTGCCACTGTAAGCTCAGCTGATGCATGCGGAGGATAAAGGAGGGTTTAAGAGCGCACCGTGAAGGCGACGTTGGTGACACGAGGCCTTCAACGATCATTTAATTGTGCAGACCGACGTGAATTATGCTTCTTAATGCGCGGCTCAACGCACTGCATAGAGGCAACGTGAGGCAAAGGGAACGGTGCAGCCCCGCAATCGCTTGCTCAAGCCACTGCTGGCGGAATGTCCTCTGGAGGGAATTTTTGGCCTACGACCTCCGTATGTATTTTGAACTTCTTTTGCGCCGTACGTAGCCAGCCGTGCGAATCGGAAGTGCGGGGGGAGGGGGGGGGGGACAACAAACCAAACACAAAAATCACTTCGAAAGAAATGAGTTTTCAATCTAGATGATTTAAAAGTGCACAGCTCCAGTGGCTTACTAATATCATAAGAAAGAGCATTCCAGACGGCCTCGGAAGCGCATTCGAAAGCGCAGCGCGATGCAGTGACCACCGTCTTTGTTCAATGGCTAGCAGCCAAAATCCGCAGCGGGGATGACCGGAGTTCGCGCGATGATGGTTCACGCTCCTTGACGAGATCAGCGCGGTGTTGTGGTTCATTTGTGGCAGGCACTTTGTGTGCAAGATGTGGGAATACCCACACTTTCCCCCACCGCATGCGAACAACCGTCCGACTGTGTGCCACGCGCCCATTTGCACGGCCGGGCACGGAGAAGCTGCGCGGAGGGGAAGGGAGGAGGGAGGAGGTTGAGGGGTCGGGAATTTTAAGAAACTCGCCCCGTTTTTTTTTGTTGACTGCCACGTCGGGAGATCGAATGGAACCGGCGCGACCTCCGCATCGCGAGAGCGGCACCCTGGCCGTCGCATGGCTGTGGCAGGGTCTCCCCCGGCAGTACACGGTGCGCGCACTTTGGGAGTCAGAGCCAGCGGTGATGGGTTTTACTCGCCTTGTTAACAGGTCCGTCGCGGCGGTTTG
Organism: Lampetra planeri; assembly: GCF_965212315.1. Taxonomy (NCBI): domain Eukaryota; kingdom Metazoa; phylum Chordata; class Hyperoartia; order Petromyzontiformes; family Petromyzontidae; genus Lampetra; species Lampetra planeri. The sequence goes on from NC_136147.1 coordinate 4,481,413, forward strand.
GACGTATTCATGGAGCTGTTAGCTGACTCCCTCCTTAATCTTTTTTTAAAAACTACGTCGACCGCGGCGGCATCCCTCCCCTGTCTCGTCGACATGACTAATGCGTGTCGCTGCGATATGCAATTCTTTACATTAATCAATATGGGAAAAAAACCATTTACCGTACATCTGCCTTGCCAACGAGCTTGCGTAAGTCAATCCGAATTTGTTCCACCGCTCTCTCTCTCTGCCCGTACTTACCTTCCCGTGCCCATTTCGTTGTCAGCGAATAATTTTTTGTTGCGGAAGCACATTTTTCGCGCGGTGCGTATCAGACCGTGCGGCTTGCGCGTCAGGCATAGATGCCTCCTCGCGTAAGGCGCGCTTTGCCTGATAACGCAGCTGTACGAGTTCGGCTCTGGCGGGACGTGACATCCGTGCATAATTAACCGGGCGGCGGACGGCGGCGGATTGGCTGCCGCCTGCAGCCCAGCGCTGCGGAGGCAACGGCGAGGGTTGGCGGGTCACCTCGCGCGAATGTTGCGCAACTCGCTCCACCGCGTGCATTCCGGAGGTGCCATTGTGTGGCTGGCCGGGAGTAGGCCGGTGGAATGGATCGCCATCTGTTTCCATCTGCACGGGGATAGAGCGTTTCCCTCCCCTCGCGCATTGCGTGGGGTTTTCTCCCGGCGCTCGCGTATTTCCGCCCACGTGAATCATCAACACGACTCATCATGAAATGGCAGAAAACACCTTACAAACAAAATCGCAATGTGGCAGCAGCAGGGCCCTCCTGGACAAAACATCCCTCCGACTCGGCGTGATTGCCCTGGGTGAGCAAGAGGAATTATTTTCCCTCGGTAGTCCGCCGTCGAGTGACGTTGACCGAGTCTCCGTCAACGCTCTTGGTGGGCATCGGCGGTGAGTGGCCCGGAGTGGCTGGTGAGGCCGGTTCTGGAGAGGGCCACCGTGGCCACAGTCCTGCCGGGCGTAGAGACTGCGTCGCCGTTGAGCCGGCACGGCTGCTGCCACTGCTGTTGTTGTTGCCCAATGTTTATGGTGGCGAGATGTTAACTACCTCGCCTGGTATACAGGAGGTCGTGGGCTTTATCCGACCCTGATCCCCGCTGTGTATTTGGCGTTTGTGCGTCTATCTCACCGTGGTTGCGTGGATTTCTCTCCGGGTCCTCCGGTTTTTTCCCTTCACATTAATAAACATGCATTTCGAGTATTTGGCTGCTATAGACGTCCACGTGATAAGCCACTTCATTGAGCTATCGTTTGTGGCCAGGTCGCTCCTGAAAAAGAGCTTCATAGCTCGGCGGGCCTTATCTGGTAAAAAAAATTAAAAAGTTTATGGTTTTAAAAGTTGATATGGACTGCAGGAGGAATCCGATGAGCTATGAAGTTATTTTTCACGGATGTCCAGTAGAGGTAGGTCAGCAAGTCACAACAGCCTGAACCGCCACAATACGATCCTGCGCACACGAGAGAAGATGTGCCGGTCAATCAACGTATTTGACGATGCTGCTGCTGCTGTTGTTGTTGTTGCGTTGACAGTGGCGCACACAAGCACAATTGTCACACACTCTGCACATTCGTCAATAACACTGTGCCCTTTAAGATAATAAAATATCTAGGCGACGTTTCGGGCAATGGCCCTTCTTCATAGCACACCGTAAGCGCATCAAGAAGAGTTGTCACCTAAAACGTTGCCTATTGTAGATTTGCCCCCGTAACGGCCACAGTGTCATTGACAAATGTGTTGGGTTTTTTTTATGATCAAGTCCCGAGCGCTGTGAGTGCAATCGCTCTGTGCGTGTTGCGTTTTCTCCTGGTGCTTCATTTGCGTTCCCAACGCTCCTTCGTAGAGCAATTGACCAAGCAGCCCAATTCAGGAACCTCTGGAACGCTCTTTCTTCCGATATTAGAAAGCCGCTGGAGTTGTGCACTTTTAAATCGAGATTGAAAACCCATTTCTTTCGGACTGCTTTTTGTGTTTAGTTTGTTGTCCTTCCCCCGCACCCCCCCCCCCCCGCACATCCGATCAGTACGGCTGGCTACGCACGCTGCGAAAGAACTTCAACATGCATGCATGCATACCGTTTGCAGAACCAATAACAGCACTGAACGTTATCGTCGAGGTCAAGAGGTCGTCGTGGCCGCTGGCCCTTGATGCCATCTCAACGTGACGCTGTCGCTTCCTCCCTCCTTCTGCCAGGTCCTGTAATTCTTGCAGAGGGGAGACTAAGTGCCTTTGCATGTTTTATATTCCGAGTGTTGAGCATTCGGCAACGTTACGTTCGCATTAAGTGCTTTGTTCCGAGACGCCTTTATTGACGTGAAGTGCGCTGTATAAATAAGGATTGATTCCTTGACAACCCATCCTTCAGGGCCCCCTCTTTACAGTGGTGTCCCACCGTCCATCCGCGCTCGGGTTAATCTACTTTTGTCGTGATTATCAGTATTAGTAACTTGTTTTCAGGGGCGTGTGTCGATCAACTATTGTCTCCAACTGCCTGAACAATAATCAAATTTTGCAAAAATCCAGCATAGCAGAATGACGCAAGTGCATGCCGTAACGCCACAAGTTTTTCCCGTGATGGGTTTTTCCACATCGTTTACAGATATTTGATTGTCATTGGCATGAGCCAAGCTAATGAGGCCCCTAACCTCGAGGTAAGGGACTCCACATTCGGTCATTTCCAGGGCCAGACTTCGCGGCATTGAGCGGCGAAGTGGCGAGCGCTGGCAACTTTACTCTGCTGATGGGTCCACAGTTGTCTTGTCACTCCTGCCTGTCCGTTGGGTCACATTTGCTCAAATTTACTTGGATGGTGACCAAAGACCAGAGTGCTTGTCATGCAAGTTTTCGGGAAATGCGTGTGGCTTTTTGTATATGCGCCGAGGCTGTGCGCCATTTTTTTCTTTCCAACATGCTCACGCGTTGTTTTGGAATTGCCTGAACACTGAAGCCTTGCCTTGTGGCGTTAATCAAATTAATTTAAGTGTTGCATTGTGCAGTGAGCTGAGGCATTAAAGAAAGTAATAAATTGCCTCCATTTCATAATTAGCTGTTATCAGACGTGGGCACGCGCCTAATGTTTCACTGCACGATTCATTGACATTTTGGCAGGATGACGGTTGAATTTTTGTTGTTATTCAAATTCGTGTTGGTTACTTGATACAAAACAAGGATGGGTCTTAGATTTATCAACACACACACAGGGATATGCTGAATCGCATGTACAAGAAGAGCTGTCAGCCTTATCCAGACCACCAGCTTCAAAGAACTGAACACCGTGGCCATTTTGTCATTTTGTGACCTCCAACTTCAACGAGTTTTGAGAGGCGATTAAACGGCCGCACATCCAGCGACTTTGAGCTTGTGTTACTGGATAAGGCTGACGGCTCGTGTACATGCAGTGCAGCACAGCTTGGCGTCTTGTGTTTAATCTATCTGTTCCCAACCTGTATTCAATGTCCTGTTGTGGTGTGTATCTCGTAACTTGCAGATTCAAATCAGGGTGGGTAATATATATATTTTTCCCCAAATAAATGCATGCATACCCCCAACCAAGAGGAAATGATGTATAACTTAATTAATATTTTTTTCATAACAAGCTAATCTAGGACGCAGCAAATGAGAAAATGGTCTGATGAATCCCATTCAATCGCAGACATCTCTAAATCACGGCACTACCAACAAATCACGCATACATTGCTGTACACTCACATGAGTGCGCTGTTAAAGAACACGTTCCAATTCGCAAAATAGAAAGTCATTCAACTGCGCAGGTTTTGGCGGTTGTGCTGCGCGGCTCTACGACGCGTTTGCAAATGACGTGAACTTCGAAGGCCCCATTTCACCAACGCCGCTTTCACACAATGCGCCCTGAATGTCTCCTTGCCCTCCACGTGCGTCAGCTGAGCTTCCAGTGGCAAGACTTTGGCAAGTGGCCATCAACAAAAGCTGCCAGCCCGAAGTTAGCCGAGTGGCTCAGACGCCGAGCCAGCGCACTGGTGTATATTGTCTATTACATGAAGTATAAATCTTGACTTAAAGCTTTCGTGACTGCAGGAATTCATACTTTTTGGGTCTTTCGGTAAAGCCACGTAGATAGAAATGTAAGAAATTGATCACGATGTTTCGATCTCAACACAAGCAATCGGCATCTGGTGAAAAATGTTTTTGTAAAAAATTTCGTCATCAGGTGAAATGTTTTTTTTTTCACCTGATGACGATTGCTTGTGTTGCGATCGAAACGTCGTGAAAATTGTATTATTTTTCTATCTACGTGGCTTTACCGAAAGACCCAAAGAATATAAATATGTATATTTATAGTGGCCAGGTATCTTAGCTGGATAAGTTATTCAGCGTTTGAAAATGAAACTCATGACAATTTTAAATCTAATGAAGTTAAATTATTTTAATGCTTCTTAATTTAAACGAAGTGCATATGGACAAGTGTAATTATATAATAATAATTATTATAATTATTATTAGATCAGTGATGTATATCCCTCCAATTAAAAATAATTATAATAATAATTATTGTCCATTGTTTACCCAGAGTAGCCTCACTGAGCCTCAGTACGCTTTGTCAGGATGGTCTATCAATGGGAATTGGGAGAAAACCATCCACCGATAAGAGGGATCGAAACGGAGTAACTTCCATCTGATTTGCTCCTCGCAGTCACACGCCGAAACCGCCTGTAACAAACCGGTGGTCATTCAGACTCTGCCTTCTTGACAGACCTATTCTTCACCTGAGGACGGCTGCTTGCGTTGTGGCCGAAACGTCGTGATAATTATTTTATTTTATTATTATTATTTTATTATTTCCATTCTACGTGACTTTACCGAAAGAACCAAGAAGATTAACCGGTGGTGCTTCGCCCATCCAAGCTCCAACCAGCCTCGACACCGCTTGGCTTGCTAGAACCGTTGGGCACATTCACGGTGACTTAATCTCGAGTTCCAGCAAGGTACCGTGCAATGTACCGTGATCTTCCTGCTTGCTTTGTTTTCCCAGCGCAGTTATTATGTAAGCTTCTGCTGCTGCTGCTGCTGCCGCAATGAGTGTGCTAGATGAGCGATGTCTATTCCCGACGTCGCTCCCGAGGGGCCGTTGTCCTCTTCTGGCAGACGCCAACTCATGTCAGAGGTCGCAACCGGGTACCCGATACCCTTACCCTACCCGATACCCGGCTACCCGTACCCGGCCGGGTACGGGTACCCGTTTGCGACCCTGGTGCGGCCGGGTACGGGTAGACCGTGAGTCACTGGTGAGTCACCGTTTGTCACTCATTTCCCAACGTCTTGTCTCTTCTCACAATTCAAGTTCCTAGAATCAACCCACCCGCGCCTGCAACATGGCTTCGTCCAAGAGGTCGCAATCAGGTACCCGATACCCGGACCCGGCCAGGACGGGTAGGGTACGGCCGGGTACGGGTACCCGTTTGCGACCCTGGTGCGGCCGGGTACGGGTAAGGAATCAAAACCCGTGTGCGACCTCTGGCTCATGTGTGTTTCGCTGGAGTGGCCTGTGTTGTTGTGACGGACTCTGGTGCTCGTCGGAGAGAGTGTGGCGGCGGCGGCCACGGACGAACGGGTTAAGGGGAAGGGCTCCTCGTGCCCTCTGTGGGATTGCCACCGCAGTAGCAGCTTGCGGTTGAGATCTCTGTAGAGTTGACTCAGACGATTCATTTTGAGGGCTTTGTGGGAGTGGTTTTCACTGCTCCAGCCAACCCCAACTTCCCAGCTGCCGTGTGTATCACCTCCCTCCCTCTCCCCATCTCTCCCACCCTCCCCTCCCTCCCACCCCCCTCTCCCTCCCACCCTCCCCTCCCTCCCTCTCCCCATCCCCTCCCTCCCTCTCCCCGTCCGTCCCTCCCCACCCCATCCCTCTCTCCCTCCCACCCTCCCCTCCCTTACCGCATCCCTCCTTATCCCCATCCATCCTTCTCTCCATCCCTCCCACCCTCCCACCCTCCCACCCTCCCCTGCCCTCCCTCCCTCCCACCCTCCCCTCCCCTCCCTCCCACCCTCCCCTCTCCTCCCTCCCACCCTCTCCTCCCCTCCCTCCCACTCTTCCCTCCCCTCCCTTCCACCCTCCCCTCCCCTCCCTCCCTCCCACCCTCTCCTCCCCTCCCTCCCCTCCCTCCCCTCCCCTCCCTCCCACCCTCCCACCCTGCCTCCCCTCCCCTCCCTCCCACCCACCCTCCCTCCCCTCCCTCCCACCCACCCACCCTCCCCTCCCTCACCGCATCCCTCATCCCCATCCATCCTTCTCCCCATCCATCCCTCCCCCACTCCACCGCATCCCTCTACCCTTCCTTCTCCCCCTCTCCCCATCCCTCCCTCCCCTCCCCGACACCTCCCCTCCCTAACTCCATTGCTCCCTCTCTCACCTCCCCTCCCTCACCTCTCCGTTCCTCACCCAGCTTCCTCTCCCAGCTCCTTCCCTCCGCCAGCTGTCTGCTCCCTCCCTCACCTCCCTCACCTCCCTCCCTCCCTCTTCTAGCTCTCTTTTCCCTAACCAGGACAAATTCTATTAGGACGAGTGCAGCCTGAGATGGAAGCAGGTGCCAGATTAAATGTACACGCAAAAAAAGCCTTCGGCTGGGTCCGTTATGTGGCCATCTCGCGCGCGAGCACACAGTGAGTGTGATATGGGCGGCAGTGAAACGTTTTAATTCATTCTGGGGGAGAAACAAAACAAAAATCGCAGGTTGCGTTAGATTAAGAGCCATTTTTTTTTTGTTGAAATAGAGAGTTGCGATGTATGGTTAAAAAAAATTATCTTGTCCGTGGTGGTCATAATTGCGATAACCGCATGGTTTATTGTGGATATATGTGAATTTGTGGGCCTAAGTGTGAATCTATAGACCTCTGTGTGAGTCTCTGGGTGTCAGTGTGAGTATTAACCTCTGTGTTAGTCTGTGGGTCTAAGTCTGAGTCTCTGGGTCTCAGTGTGGGTCTGTGAACCTCTGTGTGAGTCTGTGGGTCTGTATTGGAGTCTGTTGGTCTCTGTGAGTCTATAGACCTCTGTGAGTTTATGGGTCTCAGTGTGAATATTTAGATCTCTTCTTCTATGTGTGACCATTGTTGATATATAAAGCAAGAACGGTTATTTTACATTGAGCTGGTTAAGCCAGATAATCGCATCAGGCGTAGCAGAGCGTATCGCTGTGATGGTTTCTTCGTATTTGTAAATCGGGCATTGAGTTGATAACCCTGCAGGCTATGAAAATGCAGTGTTCGAAATTTAAAATATAACGTATGATTTCGATTTAAAGCTTTCCTGACTGCAGGGATTCATCTTCTTGGTTGTTTCGGTAAAGTCACGTAGAAGGGAAAAAATAAAATAATAAAAATTAAACATAATAAAATCATTCTCACGACGTTTCGGCCACAATGTCGTGAGAATTATTTTATAATGTTTTATTTTTATTATGTTATTATTTCCCTTCTACGTGACTTTACCGAAAGAACCAAGAAGATAACGTATGCTGTAAGCATAATACTGTGTTCAAGGCCACATGCATATTTAGAGACAAACATCATTTTCTAAACAAGGCAATAAAAGTATGAAGGTATAAATGTATTCTTACAGGGCAAATCGGTGCACAATCTGTACCATGCGATAAAATTAACTTTCACCGCGATTTTCTCGCTCTCTTTCTCCAAAGAAGATCCCCTGCGATACCTTGTCGAGCAAATTCCTTCAGGACGTCCATTTGGAAGCAGAAATTGAAAGAAGTCCCAGGGAAACTGAAAGAAAAATCGATCAAGATTTAGAAAAATCCAGCAGCATCCTTCAGGACTTGTTTTAAGGTTGTCTCTTTTATTATTATTTTTATTCCGCTGCGATAAACTCCATTTGTGATTCTGCGCGAGAGGCGGTGCACAAGCACAAATAGAGAGCTGGTCACAAACGCTGCCGGGAGGAGAAACGCACGCGCGCGGAATGGGTGACGTTTCGGGCAAATGGCCCTCCTTCACGGCAGAGGGATGATCTGTCCGCTATGAAGAAAGACTGTTGGCTATTATATTATTTTTTTCTCTTACGATTTTGGCGAGTGTAATTGACCATTTGGGCGGCACGGTCGGCACTGTGTTAACACTCACAGCAAGAAAACAATTCCTGGATTAAATTTTTGAATCGGGTGTCTTGTCTTGCGTGGTGGAGTTTTTAGGTTCTCCCCCTGTTCTGCATGGGTTTCCTATCAGTTCTCCTATTTCTCTCCCTAGCTAATAAAACATACTTTCATTATTATTTTTTTTAATTACAATTGCATTGCCCAAACAGCCAAATGCTGAAATATTACACTGAAAATGTATCGATTGGGAGTGCGCACAGCGACGTTGCGAAAACTTGGTAGGACCCTCCTGAAAAAAGTACCTTTAGACCCGGCGAGCCTTTCCTGGGTAAAGAAGCGTAATGATAAAATAATAATAATGATCATGACGTAGTTGATTTTTCGTTTACAACAGAGTGCAGCTTGGCCAGTGCAATTGTGAGTGAGTCGTATGTCAGGGTAGAGCCTCCAATATCTGACAATTTTTATTTTGCCAGGTAAGGCCCCACTGAAGCTATGTAGCTCTTTTTCAGAGGTGACCTGGCCACAAATGATAGCTCAACAGCGGCTTATCATCGCGTGGAAATGTTTCGCACGCGTGATGTTGGTTCTAGATGTGGAGGGGGGAAAAAAATCGGAGGACGCAGAGAAAAATCCACGCGACCACGGGGGAGAGAGAGAGCTTGCAAACTCCAAATATACAGCTGGCGTCAGGGTCGGGATCGAGCTCACGACCCGCTGTATACCAGGCGAGGTAGTTAACATCTCGCCACCGAGATGACATCTGCGGTGGCTGCTGTGAAGTGTTTTTTTTACGACTCGTCCGTACAGTTTTTAAATCTCACGTCGAGAAGGTTAAGCTGCTTTTCGCACCCCGCTCCCTCTCCCTCCCCATCACTGAGTGCCAAATTAAAGTTAAATCATTAAAACGTACGACATAAAGAGTGCCGGTGTTCGCCAACGCCACGCAAATCTCCTTAAACTCGCGGAGCCCTTTTTACCGTCGCGTCACGAGGCCTGGCACATTGCTCGCTCAGCTCATGGCTCTCAACAATTCCACGTTCGTTGGAAGCGGAGAAGGATTTTCCCGTTTTTCGTTAACATTCAACATTAACGTTTCCCAACGGCCGTACTCTTTGAGTTGTGCATTTTTCTTGCGCTCTTCAAAATGGACGTGACATCGGTCCCAACGTAAGGTGTACAAAAACAGCAGTCGCAATCATGTAATTAATTAATATCAAACCAGTACTCGGGGTTGAACTGCTCCCACTTCTTCCAGGCTGTCTGTCAAGTGTGGAAGAGTAGGCCAACTGCCCTTGAGAGGGGCTGTCTAGAGCTCGCTCCTATTCGAGAGCCTTCTGCCTGCGGTGACATGAGAAAGCCTCTGCAGAGTTGCATCTTTACCCTGCGTAAGGCAGCCGCGTTGATGACGAATGTAGTTTTCAGATTTTTTAATATTTTTTAATAATTCTCCGTAGTGTGTCAGAGTTTACACTTCTCTCTGCCCCCTCGATATGTCCTCCACTCACCCATTGACACCCCCCCCCCCACCACCAGCCAGCAAAAACCCAACGGTACCTCCACAAGCGCTGTCTCGCGGTCTCATCGTCGTCTTCCCATGGTCGTCTCGTTTCGCGAAACGTCAGCGCCGGAGAGATCCAAAACTACGCGGCGACGCCACTTTGCCCACCAACGAGCGACGTTTGGCATGAAGCAAACTAAATCATTTGTATCTCCTGTTTTGGATGGACTTAACCCCACCAGCCACTAGAGGCAATGCATTCGCTACAGTAAAAAAATAAAGATTTTAATCCTGAACCTTGAAGCCATGCTGATTCATCGTATCTCGCGGCGGTTTCACCTGGAACACGTCCATTGCTTTTTATAAAAAAAAAAACTATTAAAAAATTTCTACCAGGTAAGGCCCCGCTGAGCTATGCAGCTCTTTTTCAGAAGCGACCTGGCCAAACATGATAGCTAAACGGAAGTGGCTCATCACGTGGAAATGTATAGCTGCCAAATACTCTAAACGCGTGATGTTGATTCCAAATGTGGAGGGGGAAAATCCACGCGACCACGGGGAGAGAGGCGTGCAAACTCCCAAATATACAGCAGCAGGCGTCAGGATCGGGATCCAACTCACGACCTCCTGCATACCGGGCGAGGTCGTTAACATCTCCTAGCCACCGTGGCTCCCCAAGCAACGGGTGCGAGGAGTGGCGGCACCACGGCGCGTGCGGGGGTGGTGCCTCTCCGTGCACACCTCGCTGTGCGTCGAGAGCAGATGCTTCATTAAAAGCCAAGATACAAACAACAGCTGCAAGTGTAAATTCAAAAAAGCACCCGGCAATTACGCGCAGCGCTCGTAATCAGCAAGCCAAATCGATAAATGTCATCTCTCTAGTCCCCGTCAAACTATGCAGCCTGCTCGCGTTTATTAATTTACCTCGGCTGTGTGTGTGTGCACGCAAGTGCTTCTCTACAGCAGACACCAATGTGTAGGCTGTGAAGGATCCTTGCGCGAAACGTCGTCTAACATATATTTATTTTGGGAAGCGTTAGTTGACGAATGTCTTGGAAATCTTCTTTTGGTGAACTCGGCTGTAAAAAGTCTAAAAGTCCTATCATTTACCCTCTAATACAGGAGCCATGTAGGTGCGTATATATTACGGTCGTAGTCCCGTTTGTGTAATTCACCTCCCTCCCCGCCCACCCTTGTTTAACGTTCCAAAGTTGCTCAAATAAATGAGTCGCACTCGCCCATCGCTTGATTCGTGATATCATTTTTTACGGTGAGGCTGCACGAGGCCCGAGGGCAATTGAGGGCGTGGGCTGACGTCGGAATTCAGCGTCTCTATCTTGGATCGGGTGGCGCTTCTTCATTTCTCGTCGTCGTCGGACGGGGATATTTATTCCACCTTGGCATCATTCATTCACGTCCGTATAAATAAAGAAAGGGCGTCACGGGATGAATTAATTAGATTTGCTCGGCCAACTTACGCTTGCGAGGCTAACGACACCGGCCCAGCCGAGATTGCGGGTCGCTGTCGCGGCGTAGCGGTTCGGGCACCGGACCTGCGACCCACCACAGGACGCCAGTTGGAACCCCTCGCGTGGCAGTTGCAGGCAGTGCAAATTGGCACGTCAGAGTCGTGTGCGTGCACGCTGATCTCCTCTCGCACCGTACGTGGCCGGCCGTGCTGACGGTAGCGGTGCGGAGTTAGTCGATCGGCACGTCGCATTCGGCTGAAGGTATAGAGTGGGTGCTACTCGCTAGCAGAACTTGCCCCAACAGTCGGTTAAAGCCTATAATGGGGTGTCTTTGTGTGGACTACATTCATGCGCACTTTACTATCAGCAACCCCCCCCCGCCGCCCCTGGCGTGGGTACGATATGATGATTGTATCATCATGCACGGCCTGGCAGGAATGCGCTTTCTTTCTCTCTCTCTCTCGCTCATGAATGCCTCCGTTTGATTTTTGTCGAGCCACACCGGCCCCCAGCCGTCCCGTCGCTTTGGCAAACCCCGTCGCTGATTCTGCCCCACCGCTTCTCTTCAGCCCACATGCGATACAAACTCCTTCAGGTGGCCGGAGCAAAGAATATATAAAGGGATGGGTGCATGCACGTTATAATGATGATGATGATGACTGACTGACTTATTGAGGAAAGTCACGCGAAGTCCAATGATCATCTTCTAGTGCGGAGAGTTGTTTATGCGTGTGGGCGGAAACCGGAGCACCCGGAAAAAAAACTAAACTTTTTTTAGTTTACCAGGTAAGGCCCCACTGAGCTATCTAGCTTTTTTCAGAAGCGACCTGGCCACAAATGACCGCTCAACGAAGTGGCTCATCACGTGGACATTTAAAGCAACCAAACTCTCTAAACGCGTGATGTTGCTTCTAAATCTGCCGGGAAAAACCGGAGGACCCGAAGAAAAATCCATGCGACCACGTGGAGAGAGACACCATAAACTCCAAATATACAGCAGGCGTCGGGGTCGAGATTGAACCTTGCGTACCAGGGACGCTTGTCACACGGCATGCGTGCAAGACATGGGTGGGAACAGAGCACGTCAAAGGTGCATGCAAAAATAGTACTTAAAGAACAAAAAAGAACAACATGAACAACATAAGCAGGCATATTCATGAGACGCGCACCACTTTTTGCGAGTGTTATTTGAATCTTAATCTCGAGGGCGCGTCAAGCACCTGCTGAATTCGCCCACGGTGCGAGAGAGCACTCGTCAGCCACGTCGGGCGGGCGGGCGGCATGGTCTTAGCGGGAGCCAAGGTGGTGGCATATGGCGACGAATTGTGCGGAAACACAAACTTGACATGAGCACAGCAAATAACAACAAACAACACTTCGCCCCTGCACACATGTGATTCCGAGAGCTCTCTGCACAAGGCGTGCTTAATGCAGTCGTTCTCTTGCTTTGGATGCAACAACAACAACAAAAAAGATCAAAACTTTCAGAATATCATTGAGCTCGAGGTATATTGTTTGTGTACGTCTAGTTTAACTTTTGTTCGAAATCACGTGTGACAATTGCAACATGCAAGCATACATACACGTGTGCGTGTGTGCATGAATGTTGGCACGGTAGGGAGAAAAGGTGATGCATCTACCTGCCGTCTCGGTTAACTCTTGACACCTGGGTCTGTCCCATAACCTCTTGCCAGCAAGCCTTTGACACTTCACGTGGCCTCAAGGCGCACCTAGCCTGGCACACGCGCCTTGGCGACGTCACCGCCGCTTCAGTAGCGAACAGCGGTTGTTGTCGCACGCGTGCACGATGGAGCATTGTGTCTCAAGATATGTGTACGGCGATGTGTGTGTGCGTGTGTATGTCTTTGTATCTCGAGTTTGGCCACTGGCATGAGCATGTGCGAGTTTTGCGAGTGACAACGCATAAATGTGCGCAGCGCGGCGTGTGCGAGTAATGTGATTGCCCAGCAGGAAGTGACATGGGAGTTCACTTTGAGAACGTTCATTAGCGTTCATTAACTTTCGAGCGTCTTCACGGCGAGATCGTCCCTTGCCCACGATTGTTTGGATATGAATTCACTTAGATAGCAGCATGGCGCACGGGGAGTAGTGCGGTCTGGACCACCCCCCACCGGGTGCGGTGGGTGGAGTTGCCACCCTTGAGGTGCAAAGAATCAGGACATATCATGGGAAGAAGAAGAATATCTCGCAATATTACACTATATTTACATTCATTGTTTCGTATGTACGTTGGAACTTCTTTCACACCGTACATAGCCAACTGTGCTCAGCGGAGGTCTTGAGTCGCTGCACTAGTATTCCGCAGCTGATCGAAAGCGGGACTTTGAATCTCCCTGGAAGATTCCGCGGTACACATTTCCCACCACAGCTGCCTCAACAGGATGGACGATCCTGGGAAAACCTGGACAGGTGTCAACCCTTGTGGTGGCAGTAGTGGCACCACTCGCTGTGCATCGAACCAAGCGACCTGATTCCGATTCCCAGCCGCAGAGAACATCAGCGATGTCTGAATCAGTCCTTGAGCTGATGCTGCTGCTGTGACGAGGTGTTAACGACCTCGCCTGGTGTACGGGATGTCACGGGTTCGAGACCAGCCCTGACACCTGCATATTTGGAGTTTGGTTGTGTGGATTTTTCTCCGGGACCACCGGTTTTTTCCTCCCCGTTCAAAAACGTGCGCTTAGAGTATTTGGCTGCTATGAATGTCCACGTGATTAAGCCGCTTCGTTCAGCTATCATTTGTGGCCAGGTTGCTTCTGAAAAAGAGCTATACAGCTCGGTGGGCCTTACCTGGTAAAATAAGTAAAAATGTGTTGAGTTTTCGTTTAGTTTTAGTTGAACACGCCTTAAATGAAAACAACGAGGAGATAAAGACAGCCCCAATAGTGTGTTGAAGGCTACACGGGGGATCTTTGTCTTTGTGATTTTTTTTTCGTGTTGCTTTGCCAGCAGGCAACTGTGGGGACATTTTCACGCGTGGGGTTTTGCGATTAATATTAGTTAGGAGAGCCTGCTGCGCTGGTCATATGGTATTGCTCGGTGTTATGTAATAAAGAATGAATTAACTCGCGCATTACGTAATGTTTAGCAAGCGGAGAGCCCATTGAGAGGAGGGTGTCTCACTTGAATGTGAAACAACCGTACTGCCAACCCCTCCCGCTGCCAGACTGGCATCGCCGCCGCCCCTCAGCCGTCGTCCTGCGGATGGTGGGCCCAGAGGACGACGCCACGTGGCCATTTCGGGCTGGGCCCGACCGGGTTACGTGGGGTCACCCGGCCACCCCCAGGCAGAGGTCGCAACCGGGTACCCGATACCTGTACCCTACCTGATACCCGGCTACCCGTACCTGGCCAGGTATGGGTACGGGTACTCGTTTGCGACCCTGGTGCGGCCAGGTACGGGTAGGCCGTGAGTCACTGGTGAGTAACCGTTTGTCACTCATTTCGGGTAGGGTACGGGTACGGGTAGGGAACGGGTACCCGTACCCGGCCGGGTACGGGTACCCATTTGCGACCCTGGTGCGGCCGGGTACGGGTAAGAAATCAAAACTCGTTTGCGACCTCTGCCCCCAGGTCTGGCTCCAGGGGTGTGTCCCGCTATCCCTTGTCCACCGAGGGCGAGCTTCTCTGATTCTTGTGTTTTTCAACCGTTCATGAGGGGCCCGACTCCACACGCTGCTGCTTCCGCCGCGAGCCTCGCCACGTCGGGCGGACTGAGAAACGAACGAACCGCTAACTCACTGCCGGACGCGGTTTTTGGTTAGCCGAATGACCTCTGGGCACGTTAAATGTTATTTCCCTATACGCACAGTGGGAATGTTTACGCACTTCAGTCAGCGCTCTGTGCTACGAACCCGGCCGACTCGAGTTCGATTCCCGCTCAATGCCAACATCGGTGACAAGTGTCTGCATTAATCCCGTGGCCTCCCCTTGGTCCACTGAGCCTTAAATCGGGGGTACCTGGTGCGGTGTGTTAACATTGGAACTGGGGAGACGAAGGATTGGGTTGTGGTGCTGGCCACACAACTCGTTCGTGAGCCGTGTTGACCTTAATAGGTGCTTGCTAATAGCACTTGCCCCAACAGCTTGAAAAGTCTACTAGGTACATCTTTGACTTTGTACGTGCACAGACAGTTCATTTGAGTTTCATCAGGCCAGCGAGTTATACATTGTAACTCGTGTTTAGATAAAAATGTGCAACTTTCCCCTTGGAGGTTACATCTTCAATTGTTGATAATAGTAAAGTAATGTTTACTTATCCAGGAAAGTCTCAATGGGTCTCAAGGCTCGTTAATAGCCTTGCAATGCAACGTTTGGCCAATTGCATTCTAAGAAACCAGAAGTACTCTGAGGAAACGCAGGCGTACTAGAGGATAACACTCAAGCTTTAAAAATAATCATCATAATTATACACTCTGAACTGCTATAGCCGGGCAACCGCAGTGCGGCAGCATTGTTATTGTCACAAAACCTCGTGAATCCCCAACCACTTGCCTCCAGATTGCTGGATCACAGGCGCATGCCACCACTTTCTGCCCTCATTAGTAACGAGATGAAGCCAGAATAAGAATCCAACATTATTTGGTGACACTGCTGCTGAACTTACTGCATCGGCAGTGGTGCAAAAGCAAATTTTAGAAGTAAAAAAACCTCAACACATTGGCCACTCCAAACACTGACAGGTCATTGCCCGAAACGTCGCCTGCTTGATATATTTGTTTTCTCCATTGGAACCTCATTTGCCAGTAAAAAAATATGGTAATTGTTTTTTTACCCTTCTATCTGTCAACAAAACTGACACCTTTGTTACAAGGAGTCATGTTTGCATAGACCACAATACCTGCAGTCATAATGCAAACAAAAAACATAACTCTGATAATGTTTTGTTGCCAGATAGAAGGGTAAAAAACCAATTATCATTTTTGTTTTCTTTTAAGGCCACGGTGTGCGCGGTTGTTTATTTATTTAGTGGAAAAAAATTGTCTCTGGCTCGCCGACTCATCGGGAACACTTTTGCCACAGCGCATTGTTACGTGCGATCCGCAGCACGAATGCACCTTAAGTTAATAAACACAACATTTGAGGTTTTATAGGGTGGTGCAGAGGACCGCCCTAAACTCTGCAGACCATTTGCATTACCGCGCTCTGCTGTTCTTTATCATTTGTTTCATGGGCTAGGTCTTTACGCTGCTGCTGCTGCTGATGCTGCTGCTGCGTGCAGTGGTGCGGTTTTCTCGCCGGGCGATCAATTTGGGCCCCATTGAAAAGCAAATTGTACTTGGAGGAATGCGCGGCTTTCACGCGCGGCTGCGCACGTACGCTAAGGTGGCTGCTCATAAACATCGCATTAGACACGGTCGCGCGCGCAAACCGACGCGCACGGATGACCTCGCGTTTCGCAGGCAGGGTCGGCGCAGCGCGCGACGGCTGCGCGCGCTGCGAGCTGTCTCAGTCTCGCCGCGATGGGACGCGGCGGCGCGGCCCTCCGTGTCGGCGAGCGGTCCGCGGAAGCGCACGTCAGTCCGCGTTCGGGTGACCTCTGGACCGCAGGGTAGAGGGCAGCATTGACCTCCACCGGCTCTGCTGCCGTGTGAGAGTGAATGTTCATCACGTGATGGTCAAACTGTTATTTTAACACACGGGAGATGGAATTTAGACAAATTAAGTGCGCAGCCACGTTTAGCGTGATGGGTTACATTCTTGGTTTTTTCGTCTTAATTTAGGAGCTTTCGTGACTGCAGGAATTATTCTTTGGTTCTTTTCGGTTAAGTCACGTCTAAAAATAAAATAATAAATTAAAATAACATATTACGACGTTTCGATTGCAACACAAGCAATCATCATCAGGTATAAAAGAAATAGCAACAAAAATCTAACTAGAAAACTATAGACAGACATACAAGCAGACAGACATCACAACGGCACACAGAGAGAGGACACAAATCGGCACAAAGAGAGGGGTCGTTTCTGTGACGGTCCCTTAAATATAGAGAGGGGGGGCGGGGACGGAGAGAGGGAGGGGGCAGAGAGAATTAGCATATCAATGAGTGTACGGCAACGTACTGCTGTTGCAAGTAAGATGACAATGTGGAACGGGCACGCAAAATTGAAAACGGGCACGCAAAATTGAAAATTAGGAGACAGGCACACGAAAATTAAATAACCTAGCAAAATAACGAAATGTGATGTAATACAACACAGAGAGTCGGTTAACACACAATTAACGCATAGCCTGGTTGATTACGTGTTTCAAAATTTGCTAAGTTAGAATTTTAAGTGTGAAAATTCCAAAGAGAGGACACAGGCAGAGAGAACAAATAGCCAGAAAGAAAAAGGATAAGCTTAAAACTTCCCCGTAGAAGTGGTTCAATCTTAATTTAGGAGCTTTCGTGACTGCAGGAATTATTCTTTGGTTCTTTTCGGTTAAGTCACGTCTAAAAATAAAATAATAAATTAAAATAACATATTATGACGTTTCGATTGCAACACAAGCAATCATCATCAGGTATAAAAGAAATAGCAACAAAAATCTAACTAGAAAACTATAGACAGACATACAAGCAGACAGACATCGTAATATGTTATTTTAATTTATTATTTTATTTTTAGACGTGACTTAACCGAAAAGAACCAAAGAATAATTCCTGCAGTCACGAAAGCTCCTAAATTAAGATTGACCCACTTCTACGGGGAAGTTTTAAGCTTATCCTTTTTCTTTCTGGCTATTTGTTCTCTCTGCCTGTGTCCTCTCTTTGGAATTTTCACACTTAAATTCTAACTTAGCAAATTTTGAAACACGTAATCAACCAGGCTATGCGTTAATTGTGTGTTAACCGACTCTCTGTGTTGTATTACATCACATTTCGATATTTTGCTAGGTTATTTAATTTTCGTGTGCCTGTCTCCTAATTTTCAATTTTGCGTGCCCGTTTTCAATTTTGCGTGCCCGTTCCACATTGTCATCTTACTTGCAACAGCAGTACGTTGGCGTACACTCATTGATATGCTAATTCTCTCTGCCCCCTCCCTCTCTCCGTCCCCGCCCCCCCTCTCTATATTTAAGGGACCGTCACAGAAACGACCCCTCTCTTTGTGCCGATTTGTGTCCTCTCTCTGTGTGCCGTTGTGATGTCTGTCTGCTTGTATGTCTGTCTATAGTTTTCTAGTTAGATTTTTGTTGCTATTTCTTTTATATCTGATGATGATTGCTTGTGTTGCAATCGAAACGTCGTAATATGTTATTTTAATTTATTATTTTATTTTTAGACGTGACTTAACCGAAAAGAACCAAAGAATGGTTTTTTCGTCTTGGTTCTTTCGGTAAAGTCACGTAGAAGGGAAAATAATATTATTTTATTATGTTTTATTTTTATTATTTTATTATCTCCCTTCTACGTGACTTTGCCGAAAGAACCAAGAAGATGAATCCCTGCAGTCATGAAAGCTTTAAATCGAAATTCTTGGTTTTTATTGCATGAAGTAAATATACTGAAAACATTTGACCGGTGAAACTTTTGTGAGAATATAAGATGGCCATTCTTCAGAGCACATGAATGGCTATGAAAAAGGGCCATTTCCTGAAACGTTGCCTATTATATATTCGCTTCCTCTTAAGGCCGCAGTGTTATTGGCGACCGTGTTGAGTCTGACAAGCCACTTTTAATCAGGGGAGATTGAATGATCGATGAGATTCACACCCAGGATCTCAGCTGTGCCGGAGCCTAGCGCTCTGACCTCTGAGCTGCCTGGACACCTCGAGTTGCGTCTCTGTTATCAGTGAACAAGAAAAGGGGCCAACGGGAAGGGGCATGAAAAACCGGACGGGGGTTTGGTCATCGCAAACCTGTCGAGCGTACAGCATATGTATGTATGTTGAACTTCTTTCGCACCGTACGAGCCGACCCTACCAATCGGACGTGCAGGGGGAAGGACAACAAACTAAATACAAAAAGCAGTTCTAAAGAATTGAGTTTTCAATCGAGATGATTTAAAAGTGCATAGCTATGGTGGCTTCCTCATATCGAAAGGAAGAGCATTCCAGACGGCCGCAGAAGCGCGTCTGAAATTGTGCGATGCAGTGACCATCTTTGGATGCCCCCACAGCCATAGCGTCTGACCATTCCTTCACGAGCAAGCGCCGCTGTGATTGCTAGGATTGTTATGGTGCGTCACGGTGGCATGAGGTTCTCTAACTCGCCAGGTACGCCGGAGGTCTAAGTTCAATCCCGGACCGTGACGATGCCTTTTGCCTATTTGGAGCATGCGTGGTCTCTCTCGGCATGACGGTCGCGTGTATATTTCTCCAGGTTCCTTTGGCTTTGCCCTCCACATTTAGAAACGACGCGCGTTTGGGCGAATTTCCCGTTGCTGTGAATTCTCACGTGTGACGATGAAATCGGGCACTTCGATGAGTTATCATGTGTGGCCAGGTCACCCCTGAGAACAAAACAGTTAGTGGCTCAATGAAGGGTGCGTATGTGGGACATATTCCATTGTTTTCCGAGAAGAGCTCATAAGCGTTGCTGTGGGCCCTCTCCCAAGGTCCATTGTGTCTTGCATCACGGTGCGTTGTTCCTCTGAGAGTCATGCATTCATGAGACATGCAGTTGTATTAAAAGCAGAGATTGTTCACAGATCTGTAGCATAACGATATGAGCTGCACAATGTCGACCATTCATTTTTACCAACTGTGCGAGGTGTAGTTGTTGTTTTTTTTAATGAAATGCAGTTTTGCTTTGAACTTGGTTTGCACTTATTGTTCATTTCTCACTCGTACACTTTTCTTCGAAACTAGGAATGTACACAGTGGCTGCGTGTTGCCTTCCCTTCCAAAGTATTCCAAATGCCAGGCAGGCTTGCAAAACTTTCACCGCTCTCAGCCCACAGCGATTCCGCGACCTGTCACGATTGAGAGTCAGTGCTACGATGTGTGTGGCTCAAGAGTAAAAGTAACATTTGCAAAGCAATATTGTTTTTCTTCTGTTTGTGCCATGAGCAGACGTCGGCGCTGAAAGTTGCTCGGTCGAAAGCCGAAATCAATGGCCCTTGTTGAAATTTACCAAGCGAATGTGTCTTGGAAAAGTTGAACAAAAATCTAAAAGCCAGGACAGGAGGAGAGAACGGCTAAATCCTGAGCCACCCACTTGCCCTCCCTCCCATCCCGAGTTACTCAGCGAATCGTCACGGTTCGATAATGTATGACGCTTGGCGTCGTGCGCGTTGCCTACGATTCTCGGCGCGAGCTTTTGTCTGCCGCTTCGCTCTAAAATGTAACGCCGCCGGATGATTTTGAGCGAATCGAAAAAAACGTCTCCAGCCTCGCCCGGCGCACAAATCGACGACCCAGCGCATCGCGGACGCAGGAGCATACGTTCATCGCCGGACCCTCCTGGCGTCGCTCGCGCGCCCACCGCCGTGAATGCTCCTCGCCGCGAATGACAGCGCAGGGAAAGCTCGGCACAGCGCCGTCGCGCCACGACAGACGTTGGCGGCAGCGGCGGCGGGCTACGTTAGTCGCTGCTTTTGTCGCGACGGCAGCGGCGGCAAATTTACGTGGCGGCGTCCAGGAAAGTCTTCTTTTTTCCTTTCTTTCTTTCTTCGGCTGGAGGTGCTGACTTTGTTACTGCAGAACTTTGCTTCCGTTACAGAGCCGCAACAACTTTGAAGCTTATTTATTTATTCATGAACTATATTGTTTTAGTTTTTTTCCCCCAAGAGCCAAGGATACAAGTGGGAATAATGAAAAGGAGGGAGGGCGAGAGACGACATGTTGTGTGGAGTCACTCGCACCCTCGTACTTGGGGAAGGGATGAGAGCAGTTAGGCTCGCCACCCTCCTGTTCCAGGGTTAATGGATCGGCAACAAAGTATTTCAAGGGGGGGGGGGGTGGTGAAGGAAATAAATGAGAAAAAGGGCAGGGAAGGAGACGGGGGGGGGGGGAAACAATTAAACCAAACAAGACCCAAATTAAAATAACATAAACGCGATGTCTAGATTATTCTCAGTTTTTTTTTTCTGTCGGGAGCAACGATCACTGTGTCAAGGGGAGGGGGTGGCGTATTGTGTCCGGGAGTCCATCCCCGCCTCCCCTATCCCTTCTCTCCCGGCACCCAATTCCGCGGATATTCACTCTGGGTGCAAATTTGAAGTTTGCAAAGCAACAATGTGTGTTTTGTTTTGTTTCCCTCCTCTTCCTCTGCCTGCCAAACACTCCCTCACTCCCACCCAACACATTCAAATATCAGTTAGTTAAAGTATCCGAGTCTGTTTGCAGGCGGTTTGTCGCATTGTTGTTTATATCAACAAACTGAAATGTAGTGCAAATTATGAACGTAGGCGTTCAAAAGTGGTTCGCGTATGTGTATGCTTGAACAAATTTGAAGAAGTTACGTGTTGAATACTTGCAATACGCCGCCGCATGCTTGATGTTTGGCAATGCAGTTTCTGGCACGCTTTAATGGAGCTCGCAACGTTTACGTGACGAGGTGAATTATGCATTCGTGTTCGGTGTAAACGTTTTTATGCTGTGACGAAATGTTATGCACACTCCGAAGCGCATGTAAGGCACACCTTGAAACGCGCGCTCGATTTTACTAACGACCTTCTGAAACATAAATTTTAGAAAACAATCCAGTGTCAGCGCTTCTGAGCTTGTGGCCTTCCAGATGCTTTTTGGGTGAAATGTGCACTAAAAAATCCGTCTTGGCATCTCCACATGCATGGCATGCTGAGATTCCCGGAAGGGTTTTGCTGTTGAATACACTTATTTTACAAACACGTTCTCATCTGTATCCAGTCCGCACACGTTTCTCTGCAAGTCTAGAACATTCTCAAATGTCAAATTTTTTGTTCATCTCAATTTGGGTGAGTATCGTGAATTACATTTGGGTGAAAACTATATTATACATCACGTGTCAGTCAATTAGCCAGCCTGACACGGCTCAAGAAGCACCAGCTTGTTTTTTCCCACTGCAGAAGCCGAGCTGAGCCGTGGCCGTTTGTAACGGCGCAAGTGTGAACAAGTCTGGGCCGCGTGTAGATGACACGTTAACGCCGTGTCCTCGCAGTGCACCCCACATGATGTCATCAGCTCCGCCCCTGGCCCTGCTTGGCTCCGAGCCAGATCCAGATGTCTCGCGTGTGCCAGCTTACCGCGGTTTGGTTCTGGCTCAACGTGGCAAATTGCCGGTGTAAAAATTATCTGTACCCGCGTCTCAGATTGGCACGGTTGGTTACGTACGGTGCGAAAGAGCCCCGTGACAGCTCAGCTCAGATGTGCCAGTGGAAAAAATGGGGTGCTAGTTGACACTTTCCAGTCGTGCTGGTGGGGCCCCCCTCCTCACATCGACATCTGAGGAGGGGGGCCACACTGCTCGCCAAGCTGCATTGGCTTCCGGTTGCCGAACGAATACATTCTAAGGTCGCACAAAGTGTTTGCCACAGATGAACCACAATACCTCGCTGATCTCGTCAAGGAGCACAAAGCATCGTCACGCGAACTCCGGTCACCCTCGCAGTGGATTTTGGCTGGCCATCGAACAAAGAGGGTGGTCACCGCATCGCGCGCTTTCAGATGCGCTTCTGCGGCCGTCTTCGGAAGCCACTGGTGCTATGCCCTTATAAATCCAGATTGAAAACGAATTTCTTTAGAACTGCTTTTTGTGTTAAGTTTGTTGTCCTTCCTCCGCACCTCCAATTAACACATTTGGCTACGTACGGTGCGAAAAAGAGTTCAACGTGCGTACGTACGCACGCACACACGCATCTGGCCACGCCGTGGGTTCCGCCGTGTGCGAATCTCGGCACCGCCAGGTCCGTGAGCGACGTCCGGGAGGGAGGGGGGCAGGGGGAGGCCACCGCCGGCCGCGTGGCCAAACCGCGGCGGACGTCGGCAAGCTGCCTTATTAGGTTGCGGAATTACGTCGGCAATAAACATCACGAGCGATGCTTTATGGTGGCAATTTAAAATAATGAAAGCTGACCCCCCCCTTCCCCATCCTCGACGCCATCGCCCCACACCCCCTTCATCGCTTACACTTTTCACTCTTCACATCGGCCTCGTGTGATACTCTTTAAGAAACTCCATCGGGCCGATGCATTCTATCGACGCGGATCGCCACGCGCGGCCGTCGCCATTCTCGTCGACAAATTGATGAGGGGGCTTGGGGAAACGTGGACCCAGCGAGAGAGGCCGCTTGATAATTTGTTGATCAGCGTGGTGGTGAGGGGTGGAGGGAGCGGTCAAGAGGCGCCCCGCGAGAGTTGGTCTTTGCATCGCGGCCTGCGAGGTCAGATTCTGTTTTTTTATTGCTTACATCCCGCTACGCCGTGGGGCTTCTGTTGAGGAGTTGTGCACCCATCCCGCGTCCGTTGTGCTGTCGGCGCGAGCGGTAAATTGTCGTGGCGCGCGGCTGGGGGTTTCCGAGGCGAGGCGTCTGAAGATGCCCCTTCAACCGCTACTGGGAAGCCAACCGGAGCGACGCACGTATTGAGAAACTCTTTTCTTTCGAACTGCATTTCTCTTTGGACAGTTTGTTGTCCAACCCCCCCCCCCAACCGCCACCTCCGATTGGCACGGTTGGCTACGTACGGCGCGAAAGTTCGACGTGCGCACGTACACACGTGCGCATTCCCTGCGAGTTTTAAGTTTGTTTTAAGTTTGTAATGTTGAACTTCTTTTGCACCCTACGTAGGCAACCGTGCTCTTAACGGAAGTTTTGGGATAAGAGAACAAACTAACGACAAAAAGCAGTTCTGAAGAGTTTAATTTTCAACCTAAATTTGGGTGGCAGCTTTATTGATGCACCCCCACACCCCCCATTTGGCAATATTTTGGCACTGGAAGCTCAGCCGATGCATGCGGAGGATAAAGGAGGGTTTAAGAGCGCACCGTGAAGGCGACGTTGGTGACACGAGGCCTTCAACGATCATTTAATTGTGCAGACCGACGTGAATTATACGTCTTAATGCGCGGCTCAACGCACTGCATAGAGGCAACGTGAGGCAAAGGGAACGGTGCAGCCCCGCAATCGCTTGCTCAAGCCACTGCTGGCGAAATGTCCTCTGGAGGGAATTTTTGGCCTACTCCCTCTTTTGCGCCGTACGTAGCCAACCGTGGGAATCGGAAGTGTGGCGGGGGGGGGGGGGGATAATAAACTAAAAACAAAAACTAGTTCTAAAGAAATTAGTTTTCAATCTAGATAAAAAAATGCATAGCTACGGTGGCCTAATATCGGAAGGAAGAGCGTTCCAGACGGCCGCAGATGCGCGCGCGATGCGGCAACCCTCATTGTTCAAACTCGCGCTCACCTCTTCAGTTTTTTTTTACTCCTCCTCTCTCTATCTCCGTCTATGAACCGGTCTATCGATTCGAGGACGTTCTGTGGCTTGAAGCCGAGGCGGCCGTCTATCTGAACGAGGACGTGTTGCGGCACAGCTCGAGTTAACACCGCTGACCATGTCTGTCGTAATTTAAAAGCCGCATCCTCGTCCATCCTGCCCGCGAGCGTGCGAGTCGCAAGCCCCCGGGGTTAACCCACGCCGCGGGCTCCCGTGCGTCGACACTTTTTAAATAGCGTGTCTGATTGGAAGCTTTAAATGTCACGCTGAAATATCACGTTATTTTATGCCCCCATCGTCACCCTTGCTATCAGAGCTCCCCTCTCTCCCTCATCTCTCGCCCCCTCCAGCTGTTGCAGCTGCGGCGAGAACCCTTGCTTGTCGTTCTGTTTTCCCGAACCTTTTTCGTCCGCCCGCAATAATTACCCGCGATTCCACGTTCAGATTGTGTCGATGCCACCACCGCTATCGGGGCTGCCCGGTGGCGCAACGGTCGGCGCGCACTGCGGACTTGCAAATTCAGAGGTCTTCGGTTCAATTCAATCTCGAGGCGGTGGCGGCATTTTAAACGACGGGGGCCACTTTCTTAAATTCCCCACCTCCTTCTCAATCGCCCATCACCCCCACCACCGGCCCCTGTCCACCAAGCAGAATTAATGAATGGGTTCACCACGGTCAGTCGATGGGCAGTTCGCTTATTGTGCGGGGCACTGTTTGGGCGCTTAAGTCTCTTCCCATATGTCCGGCGTGGAAGAGTAGCCCAAGGTACCCTCTCTCGAGAGAGAGGTCCCCTTAGAGGAGGCCCTTCCGGCAGCAGTGGCACGAGCAAGCAAGCGCGGGGTTGCGCTTTTACCATCTTTCATTATTGTGGTTGTCATGCCAACGGATGCTTTTTTTGTATTATCGCCATGCGGATATTTTTTACATTGTGCGCCGGTTGCTCGCGGAACCATTCGCCACCGCCAATCCACCGCCAATCCACCACTCCCCGGAACTTGCAAAAAGATCCCCGCGCAATCCCTTGGCAAAAAACACCCGTGATAAGTGCCGAGGTGTAAAATGAAAGCGCTGACAGCGGTGACTAATTTACAAAGTTGGTGCCACAGTTGCTGAGCCCTCTTTCCCGCGGGAGTGCCTTGGCTGTGCGCTCCACTCGCCTGCCGCTAATGCTTGCTGCCGCTTGTCGCCGCTGCTACTTGCTGTTGCTTGCTGCTGCCACTGCTCACTGCTGCGTGTTGCTGATGGCTGCTGCTTCCTGCAGCTGCGTGATTACTGCTGCCGCCGCTGCTGCTCAAAACCGCATCGACACCAGAATATAAGGAAATAGATTCTCTCTCCGAGTCTCATCTTTGTGCATTAGTCGCATGACCGATCAAGAGCACCGATGATGGGATGGATCCCCGACGCGTTTGCGGCACCCCCTGTTGTTCGGCACGATGTCCAACGTTTCGCTCCCACGCGCGATGCTGGGAATCTTTTAGCGTAGGCGTGAACACATTTGCTTTCAATGTTTTTCCAAATATGGCGAATCCGGATGAAATGCCTGAGAAAATGGAGCCTTAATTGTATATGAGATGAAATGCATTGATATTTGGGCTGATGCCGTTAAATATCACATGCAAGAAATTGATGAATACATTTGGATTTTGTCCATTATTGTGATGTTATATTTCACCCTGAAAGATAATACCAACATTTCAGGTGTGTCGTCTGCATCATGATGTTTATGTTGTTGATCGAGACACTATAAACAACACCATATATTGGATTTACATTACATCATAGAAATCTATTCTATAAAATTGATTTGTAAACATTTTACAATTATGGGGCAGTATTTGGTTAGGTCGGAGGAGGTAATATATTGGACTTATCCATAATTGTAACATTATTAAAATGTATCGCTAGCCGAGATCTCTTTTGAAAATGAGACTCTTGGTCTGGGTGGAATTTCGCGAGGTTATAAATAAAGTCCACCTATCAATATTTTCAGCGCGTGGTTATTATGGTTTGGTGTTATCTTTATACATTAGAGTCTGTATAAAGTTTTCACCCTCAAAATTTAGTCACGGCAGCTGACACAAATTCTAATGAATACCCTTTGACTGATGGCCTTAAAATTGACGATCGCCAAAATATCCCAACAAAAAATGACCCCCCCCTCTGCCCGTCCTGCCCCGCCAGGGATGCTTCTGCCGTGCGGTGGCTAGGAGATGTTAACTACCTCGCCTGGTATACAGGAGGTCGTGGATTCGATCCCGACCCTGACGCCTGATGTATATTTAGAGTGTGCATGTGGTCGCGTGGATTTTTCTCCAGGTCCTCAGGGTTTTTCTCTCCAAAATGTATAAAAATGCATTTAGAGTATTTGGTCGTGATGAATTTCCACTTTTGGCGAGCTATCGTTTGTGGCCAGGTCGCTTTTGAAAAGAGCTATCGCACTCAGTGGGCTATACCTGGTGAAAATAAATAAAAAGTTTTAGTTTGGTCGGCACAATGGTTGGAAACACTGGACTTGCAATAGAGAGGTCACCGGATCAATGGCACAATCCTGGCACAGCAGTTGTCTAGCATTTCGTGCAAGTTTTTCTAAATATCCCTGGCAAAGCATGGGAGAGGAGGACAAACGGGTTACCCTGCAGAGGAACTTCTCTCAAGCGATCTCCCGTGGAGGTCCTCCCGCCAGCAGTGGCGTGAGCAAGCAATTGACAAATTAAGGCTCGTCAAAGCCACCGATGAAATATCACATGGGAAAAGTTTATGTAATCACCCTTTCTTTTCTGTAAACCGTAATCCGAGTGAAAAGTTATTATCGTTTTAGTTTGTTCCTCATTTGCTCGATCGCTTTTCCATGATCTCGTCAAGAAATATAAACCATCGCGCGAACTCCAGTCATTCTCGCGTGGTTAGCCATCGAACAAAGACGGTCAGTGCATTGCGCGCTTTCAAATGCGCTTCTGCGGCTGTCTGGAACGTTCTTCCTTCCGATATTAGGAAGCCACTGGAGCTTTGCACTTTTTAAATCATCATCTCTATTGAAAACTCATTTCTTTAAAACTACTTTTGGTTTTCAATTCGTCGTCCTTCCCCCCACACCTCCGATGAGCGCGGTTCGCTACGTTAGGTGCTAAAGAAGTTCAACATACGTACACACAAACCTCCCTCCCCACCCCCCCCCCCCCCCCCCATCAAAACAAAAAAAACATTGCAAATAACCACGTCGACTGAGCGGAAAGAGGCGTTGATAGTCGCTGCCGTGCAGCAGCGAGCCCGCGGCCTCCCGCCTCTCCGGCAAAGCAAACGCTCGGCAATGGCCGTGAACGCCTCGGGGCGATCTCGTTGGAGTCGCGGCACGTAGCGTCGCCACGTCTCACTTCTGTCTCTTCCCCCCCCCTCTCCCGGGGCCGACGGCCGACCCCGAGACTCTGGAGGGGACTCTGGTCACCGCCGCACCCCAAGGATTAGAAAATGTATCGCCGCGCAGCGCCGTGCCGTTCTTCCGGCACAAATCTCCGACCGGGCCCTGTTAACCCCTTTCCCGTTCCGAGATGTCTGCAAGTTGCAGGGTGGGTGTCCCGTGCGCCACTGAATCTGGAAACGCGTGCAAGCAGTTCAGCGGTAGTTTTATTTGGAGAGGCGCATAGCGCCGTTGTTTTTAAAGACATTGGACTCACGCAATGTACTGTGCAGCGACACCATTGCCACCGTGGCGACACTCGTACTCTTAAATGTGTGAATATATTGGAATGACTTTGTTGGCACTGGGTACAGTCAATAACTTTATTACCACTGCACAGACGCTTCCACCATTACCGCATTGATTAGATTATAAGGTGCACTTTTTTCCTTTTGTGAGAGATGTTTCATATTTTTATGTTAATCCTTTTTTTGCGAGACTGGTGTCGGGAATTGACGGGTTTAATGACACATTTATATTTACGTGATCTAACCAAAAACAAAAAAAACTTCTTATGGATAATAATAGTCGCGAAGGCCTATGTGTTCAACTTTTTCAAGTATAGTCTACAAGTTGGATGCATCTTATGATCAAGAGAAAATGGAGTGTTGAATTTATAGTTGATTTAATTCTGATTATATTAATTTTAGATCCATCAAGCATGTAAACATGAAAATGTGAACGTGCTCTGCTAGGCATCCGTATGTAAACATAATTAGCAAAAAAATATGTTTTTTTTTTTATTATTTAGTTTGATTGTCCTTCCCCCCGCACCTCCGATTAGCATGGTTGGCTACGTACGGTGCAAAAGAAGTTCAACGCACGTACATAGAGCAATCAAAAGGAAAACAACACAAATTATATGAATGCAAAGACATGAACCAATAAAGCTAAAAAAACACACGAGTTGAGTTGATTGAGCAAAACTGCCTCCACTACCACAACCGCGACGCTAACAATGGTGAATTTAATTCTTCATCGATATCGCGAATGCAGAGGTAACCGCGAGAGATTCACTCCTAAGTGATTTCGCCATGAGATTGCTTCATCTGAAAGTTGGTGAATCGCAGAGAAAAAAAAAAAATTTACGCAAAAATTATGTATTGGAATGTCTTAATGGTATGAAGGTGCGGTGAATTGTGGCTTCACAACACTATCAAAGATGGTGACAGCAGCAGTGGACAGACAATTGCTGATTATGATGATGATCTATATCCTGACAGTGCCATTCGAATCACGTCCCTCCATCATCGCATATGGAATGTATTCTACCCGAATGCATTTCCAATAAATTCATCTTTTGCTTTATTCGCCGTGTACGCTATTCATGGGATGCAACCACGTCGGGAGGCATTGATCAAGTGGTGGACAGAAAAGTGGCTGATGATGACCACGACGATGATGATGATAATGACGTTATGTCGGATGTAAAAACACAAATGGTCGGGAGTTACCCATCGGTTACAGTTTTTCATGTCGCCACAGCCGCTATATGGATGCGTTTAATTCTGCGCCGCCTGAGTGATTACTGCCAACAGAGCAGCGAGCCTGCCCTCCCCCGCCCTCTCACTTCCCTCCGCTGCCCTCATCGATTCGCCCGTCAGCACTTCCTTTCGCACGGCGAGCAGATGGCGAGCGACGGTGGTAATGTTGGTGGCAGTGGTGGTGGCGACCATAGTGGTGGTGGTGGCGGCGGTGGTGGCGATGATAGTGGTGGCGGCGGCAGCGATAGTGGCGGCGGCGGTGGCGGTGGCGGCAGCGGTGGCGGCGCAAGTGTGGGTGGCAGTGTGGGTGGCAGTGTGGATGGCGGCGGCGGTGGTGGCGGCGGTGGTGGCGGCGATGGTGGCAGTGTGGGTGGTGGCGGTGGTGGCAGCGGTGGTGGGTGCCAGTGTGGGTGGCAGTGTGGGTGGCGGCGGTGGTGGCGGCGGTGGTGGCGGCGGTGGTGGCAGTGTGGGTGGCGGCGGTGGTGGCAGTGTGGGTGGTAGCGGTGGTAGCAGTGTGGGTGGCGGCGGCGGTGGTGGCGGCGGCGGTGGCGGCGGTGGTGGCAGCGGTGGTGGCGTCCCGCACGTTAAGAAAGCTAGCGTGCCGTTCTCGCTCGCACTACTGCCAAACGCCCTTTGACCTTTGTCGAACAGGTTTTTACTTACGGTGGTTCAGTTTCCTAAAAGCTCTTTATTGCTCGAGTGTTACTTTTATGGGAGGCAAATTTGATTAATAGTGTTAAATTGGCCTGCTGTTTGAGGTGGGGGTTACTTGTAACTTACCATTTACAATAAGTCCATTCCTCTACCCGCGTTTTAATGACCCTTTGTAACTTCAAATATTCCTGCATAATAATTCCCAGCAACTTGGATAAGTGACGGCCATAATGATTGCGGTGATCGTAATAATATAAGTTCTACTCTGGTCTCATAAAATTATACAGTTTAGCAATTACTTTAGTAAGCGATGTATGAGAATTGTACAGCAGTGATGCCTAAAATACCATTTTTCATACGTGAATCGAGCAGTAATTGCAAGCAAATGTCCACGGGGGGTTTACCGTCATGAATACAAAGTTAAATTGTGTTGTATTTTCAAGACTCGATGATCAAATTGTACGTGCGCTCTCACGCACACACTTATGTACAGATTGTGTCACCGCCGACGATACTCGCCTGACGTGGTGGACACCACGTGACACAGACAATCAGGAAGTGAAAAACAAGCCCCCTTAATTGGTAACTCAGCGGGGCCTGAGAGGGGATCGGTTAGAGGCAGGGGCATTGAAAGGGATTGGAGGTATAAATACAACGTGGAAAGGGCGGGAAACGGAGGATGATTGACAGGGAGGACGGTTGGGATCCGCGATGAGAAGTGGAAGGCGATTGGCTGGAGGGAAATCGGAAGGTCAAGGAACTTTCTGGAAAGGGGATTGAGGGTTTATATAAAGGGGGAGCGAGGGAGTTCGGGACACTTAGAGTAAAAGGGAATATTTGAAGACCGTGCCTCGTGCTGGAATAAATAAAGACTCCGATTCATAATGAAGGTTCTTTTGGGTTAGATCGCGTGAGTGTAAATGTGTCATTAGCCCGCCACCACCCGACACGGACAACCAGTAAGGTTTGTCACGTCGACAATACGTGCCAGTTGGATACCACTTCAGCGCACAGGTGTGTTGGAGAGTACACCCACAACATTTACAATTTGAGTACGACGTTTCGTTGGTAATCATCGGGCGATTTTGCCAGAATTGTGAACAGATCTACCAGCTCCCGGTCGCAAGTAGAGCAAGAGGTCGTCATCACTGTGACTCCTATTATTGAAGACCTCCGCACACCGTGTCAACCCACACGGTTTTCCCCGTATTCTTGTCCAGGGAAATTGAGTTTTCAGGTCCATACGGCATACAACCCTTTCAATACGGACACACGTTTTATTTTGTCTATTTGTTTGTGTTTCTCCCTCGTGTGGGGGGACTTTGTAGGATGAACGTTGAGATTTATTCGGGGCGCGGGGTGACCAATGGGGTCTGAATTTGTCCGCGAAAAGGTAGGGCGCTGATAAGGGGTTGACAGGTTTGCTGCCGTGTCGGGTGTCACTGCCGATACAAAATACAGAGACCCCCCCCCCCCCCACTCTGTGTAACCTCGTGGACAAGAGTGGCAGGGTACTGGTGGCCTCAAGCCCTTCCAAAGGCTCCGAGTGACTCGGTGAACGGTGGTGGATTGGCCTAGCACCGTGCAAACATGCGCACGGCGGTTCCTTCGGGCTAATGGCGTTTCATCGGTTTCCATGAAAGCCACTGGGAAGTTATCGTCGATGTAATAATGAGGAAATACACGTTAAATGCTTGATTTGTTCCAAGACGATCGGCAGGTTGATCTTTTTCACCATAAAAGTTTATAAGAACACATTAAAGCATTAATATTCACAGGAACGTGGATAAATAATGAATTAACAGAGAATAAAAAGGTGCATAAAAAGGTGCATAAAATACAAATTCTTACCACAGGCTAAGAAGATGGACGGCTTACGGGGTTGAGTCCACTTGGGAGCGCTCCGATTGGCCGAAATTCGCGGCCGCGTGACATCATAAACATATCGTTAAGCGGAAATTTACCGTTAATAGAAACGATGGGACCCTATGGGAGGCGGATCGTTAATCGAAATATCGTTAATCAATGGCATCGTAAACCGAGGGACTGCCGGGGGAAATGCCGACAGCGGCTGCTTCGGCCGTCATGGCGCATGATCAGGGAGTGGCTTGGCAAGCACCACACCTGACCACCTTTGTCTCCCCACCTCTGATGTTCACACACCGGATGTGTAGCACAGTGCCTCTACTCTACCTCTCCCCACACTGACAAAGCCCTCTCCCCCCCATGTCGCCTTAGAGACTGTTTGCTCGAGATTTCTGTTGGCGAGGACTTGTTTAAGGCTGGCGTGGTATAGGGGGGGTTATGTGGCCATTGTCACGCCCAGCCACCTTTGTCTCCCCAAGGGCCGATGTTTCTGTACCGCACCAGGTACCACTCATCGCCATGCCCAGCCATATCTCTCTCCCCAAGTGTCGATGTTTCTGTACCCCACCAGGTACCACTCATCGTCACGCCCAGCCACCTTTGTCTCCCCAAGTGTCGATGTTTCTGTACCGCAGCAGGTACCACTCATTTAGGGCTGAGCTGGCCCTCACGTAGGCACAGTGACCACTTCCAGATATCGCTCGCTGCCGCTGGGAATGAAATGAGATGGTAGTGCAGTGGGCAAACTACGACTGCTCCCACGCTACTCTCAATCACCCACACACGCAATTATGTGGCGCGCACACATACACGTTTTCTCTCTCGTGCCGGACAGATCATTGTAATTTCGTCTCCTCTCTCTGCAAAGGGAGAGGAACTAACAAAAGAATCAATAAAAAGCATCCATAGTAACCAGTGAGCAAAATAGCTCCGTCATTGGCAAAAGGTTATATGGGCTACAGGGCATCGACGGTAAATGAGAATTTCTTAAATAATAATGTCTGTAGTTCAGAATCAGAATTTTTATTTTTATCCTGGATAAATAATGGCCCCAGTTATCTTTGAGGACACGCAAGTGTAGAATTACAGGCATATGTGGTGAGCGGAGCCGGTATTGATTCTCAAACCGAATAAGTGTATCGGTAATTAAATGATCGTGATAAACTCTGGGCGAGCGGTGGGGCAGGGGTTAGCGTGCCCGCGCTTTGAACGCGGGGAACTTGAGTTTGAATCCCAGCCATGGCTAACACCATGGGTCTTCTTCTTTCGTACGGCTGCTGATGTAGTAGATGGAGAGCAACAACTAACGATTTCACATGCAGGTGGGTCGAGCCAGCTGACGACCCGCAGCGGGAGCAACAGAGTAGTTGTATCATCATCGTCGTCGTCGCCCTGATGTCGGCGTTGCGTCGTTATACGTTGTACTACGGTCTGTTCTGCTTGACCACAGTCGCACGCTACCGGAGAGTTTTTAATCTTCCATTTGTGCATCAGCGATCTGTGGGTGGTGAGTGATGTCTGAACCGGGGCACTCACAACCCACCCCACACCCCACACCCCCCACCTGACACCCCCCCACCCCACACAATAAATACGTAAAATAGTTAAAGTATCTATCAACACACAGCCCCTCAATGAAATTGCACTTTAAAACTATTCGGGGGGGGGAGGGAAAGGCGAGCCGTGGCGTAGTGTTTTGAACATTGCGCGATGAACCCAGTAACCTGAGTTCGATATCCCGTCCACGGCTGACATCCGTGGCACGCGGTGCCCTGGTCACACCCACCCCGCGCTGGCCAGCGTGGTGAAGTATAGTCAAATGAACCGTTCATCAAGCAAGTGTAACATTTGTGCTGATAACTAACGTAATTTCGTGTTAATAAATGCCGTATACCGTAATTATTGTTGTAATTATTACCGAAGCTGAGATGTGTAATCGTAGCGAGCATGCTCATTGTTGTGTTGCAGAATTGCCCATTCATTACAGCACCTGTTTCATAGATCCTTGGGTACTTTCTCCGGCACGACAGATTATTCATGTCCGTTGTTTCAGCAGCCCCCCCCCCCAGCTCATGTGTCCAAATTTATGGACAGTTTCATTGTAATTCATAATGAGTGCCCTGTGAGTTAGATCCACTACCATCGTGGATTTGCATAGTTTATGGTTGCAACGTTCTGACCCGCCACTACTGCACATCTGTGATAAAGAGCTTTACGGCTCATCGGATTCCTCCGGTGTAAATTCATATTCTTATTCCGATAATGCTGATGGCGATGATGAGAAAGACGACGAGGACGACGGCGACAGAGAATGCGGTACAACGTCGCGCTTGCGACTCGCCGCGGAATTGAGTCGATGAGGGCGGGTTAAAGCTAAAAGGTCAGATTCGTGAATGTCTCGAGAAAGCGACATCCGCGCTACGGACCGATTTAGGGGATCGCAACGCAAAATTAATTGCGCAAACTGCTTCACACGTGGGGGAAATGCTTCGACGTGCTTTGTGTGGGCATGATGTAAATTTGTCATGTTAGCCCTCCACCACCCAGCAACAGAGCCAGAAGTTGTCACGCGGGTCATCGTGACGATTGATTTTGGTTTATCGGCAAAACTGGAGGAGGAGCAGTGTTGGAAAGCCCACGCAATGTTTAGATATTTTTTGCGTGATATACAACGTCTCGCTGGAGACTTTACAACCAGCATCATCGGGTGTTTAACAGAATCTCAGATCGCGCCATGTACAAATGTTTTGAATCATAATGTTGGTCATGAAAGCCTACGTAAAAAAATATATATTTTAATTCCATTCATATTATACTTCGCTGATCTCGTCAAGTAGCAACAACCATCACTCGAACTCCGGTCATCCTCGCAACAGCGGCGTTTGGCTGGCCATCGAACAAAGATGGTCACCACATCGCGCGCTTATCGATGCGCTTTTGCGGCCGTCTGGAACGCTCTTCCTTCCAATATTCGGAAGCCACTGGAGCTCTGCACTTTTAAGTCATCTAGATTGAAAACTCATTTCTTTAGAACTGCTTTTTGTGTTTAGTTTGTTGTCCTTCCTCCGCACCTCCAATTAACACGGTTGGCTGTGTACGGTGCGAACGACGTTCAACATACTGTACATTATTATTCACATTTTCAAAACGAATACAGGAAAGTGCAGAATGGGGGTGCACACTCTCCGTACTTCCGGCATAAACGTGCGTAACGGTCGGTGCCCCCCCGTAGCTGTGATCTAGGAAGCAGTGACAAGACAAGGGAAAGGAAAGATAAAATAAATACAGGAGCGATAAGGAAGCGATAGTCAAACGAAAAGGAAAACGGAGAGGGAGCAGCGACGGGGCGGTAAGCCCACACCGCGGGGGTGAAAGGGGAGCACAGATCGGAGACAAGTCGGCAAAAATGAGGGGGGCCCAATTTCGACCCATAAAGCGTCAGCGGAGCCCTGCGCGCCGAGTCGTTGCCGTGCTTCTGAGAGCGAAACTTGCCTGGCGCGCGGGATTGCAGACGATACCCCAAGCAGGTGGCGGGTGCGGCGGTGGGGGTTGGCGAATGGTGGGTGGGTGGGTGGGCGCGGGGTGGGGGCGGGGAATAAAACAAGTCGTATTAGTCTTCTGGGGAAACAAAACTCATGTATAGTGCAGCGGCCCTTGCTTGTGGCGTGTTTCCAAACGGCGTGTCTCGGTTCCGTCACAAAGAGTTGTTGCTCGCTGCCAAATATGCGCTGCATGGTGGGTTCCCCATCCCCTCCTGCAGGCCATGCAGTGTATCTTTTAAGCATCTTTTATTGATAAGCCAATCAAACATTCTGCCCGCGGGCTAAATTTGGTTTGCTGCGTCTGCATTTCGGAGACCCGGCTGGTGTTGGCAAGGGAAACGGAGGGAAAGGTTAGAATCCGCGACGGGGCTTGCAGGCAGAAGGCGGTGCGGCAGGTAGATCAGCGGCCAATCTCGCCTCGGAGGTTTTTTTAAAATTTCATTTCTAGGGGCAGCGACATGGCAGAGCGGTCGACTGTCCCCCACGTCAGAACGTCGCAATAACAAATAACACGATAGGAGTGCAAAGTATAGACAAGGTAAATAAATCACTTTAAAAATATCCAAATTAAACTTTAGCATTTTTTTTCTTTCCAGGTAAATCCCACTGAGGTATTAACTTACTTTTCAGATGCAACCTGGCCAACAACACCATCATCATCATCATCATCGCCGCCATATCATCATCAGCAGCAAAGGCATCGTCGCGAGTTTATTGCAGCGTATGGACCTCCTGAGGCAGACGCGAAGGGCCCAATCAATGTCTGCCAGCTGTTCCCTATTTGAGAGTTCGTGCCTCAAGGTCACAACTCATTTTTCCGTATCGGTCAAAGCCCTCCTCCGCCTCCGGCGCTCACCAAAGCCGAGCCAAGATGCGGCTTCTCCTCGCGGTGCGCCGGCTGCTCGCGGTGACCTTGGCGGGGAACGGCGCCTCTCGGGCAGAGCCTGGAGTAACGCGTCCCGCCCAAAGGAGTCTCTCGTCGTGAATTATTACGCTAAGTGGCGTCCACTGTGATCTATTATATAGCTCATTGCGTGATGTATGGCTCTGCCATTTGACTTCAGGAATCGTCCGAATGCGGTACCTTTGAAAGGCATTTCATTCCCATCCGTCCCGTTGAACGAAGTATCCTTCGGATTTAAGCACTTGACTACGCCTAATTGGATAAATAGGCTTTCGTGGGTTACTCGTGTTAATATTTAG
Source organism: Lampetra planeri (assembly GCF_965212315.1). NCBI lineage: Eukaryota > Metazoa > Chordata > Hyperoartia > Petromyzontiformes > Petromyzontidae > Lampetra > Lampetra planeri. Next base: position 4,518,033 of record NC_136147.1, read on the forward strand.
TGCGGTGTTAACCTGCTAATTAACCACAGGTATTGGTCTTTATTCTTTTAATTACAATGAGTCGCGCATATTACAGCCTGATGCTGCTTCAGATTAATCGGTTTATATTTAAATATCAGAACTACATTTTGTGTCTCCACGTACACATACAAATATGAAGGGGTTTTAGTCCGTCAGCCTTTTTTTCTTCTTTCGAGACCAACGCTGTCAAGCGAGCAAACTGTGGATCGGTTTTGATCTTTAGCATCTCATCAGCAGGGCCAGATGGCGGCCGTGAAGGTTTCGCTGTTTGAACTCGTACGCCATACGCCGAACTGAATGGCCTCTTCCTTGTCTCTTTGGTCAGGGCAGCGATCTTTGTTATCAAACCAGCAAAATGTGAAACGTGTCGGTCGTTGCGTTTACTGCACGTCCCAAGTCTCACCAGATCACCCAACGGGCACATTCAAACAAAGACAAACATCCCCAGTATAGACTCAACGTTTTGTTGGGGCAAGTGCTGTCAGCGAGCGCCTATGAAGGCCGACACGGCACACGAGGGGGGTGAGTGGTCAGCACCATGCCCGGCCGCCTTGGCGATGTGTACACACCGTACTAGGTACTCGTTTGTGGCTGAGTTAATGTAGGGGAGGTCCAGAACCGGTTCAGATCATTGCCACCGATGTTGGCCATGAGCGGGTCCCCGGGTTCGTAGCACAGCATGTGAAACACTGCTCCTCCACTCCCCACACGTTCCCTGCACACAATAAAATCTGAAATTAAACTTTTTATTTTACCAGGTAAGGCCCACTGAGCTATATACCCCTTTTTCAGAAGTGACTTTGCTATCACAAATGATAGCTCAACGAAGTGGCTTATCAAATACTCTAAACGCATGTTGATTATAAATGTGTAGGGAAAAACCTGGAGAAAAATCCACGCAGATCATGGGGAGCGCATGCAAATTCCAAATATACAGGCGTCAGCGTCTTGATCGAACCCACGCCTTCCTGTATACCACGGCGCCCCAATTCACACAACCAGTCCTGATCTCGGGGACCTCCACCCTCTACGACGTGGGCTGCTGCATGCACGCCAGGGCCTTGTCCTTCTGACAATGCTCGTGGAATTTTACTGAAGGTGCTGGCATGTTTCACTTGCGCCAGGGCGTCCACGCATTCATCTCGACGCAGTTGTTGGCAGCGCGACGGGATAGTTCTGAAATGAGAGCAGGGGCTGCATAGCATCGACACGGCGGGACATCGCGTTGGCACGAAAATTTACTCCGGCGTTGGCGGCGGGGAACATTGGCCAATTTTTGTGACATTTTGACAAACAGGCAAATTTTACCATTTCGCGTATATTTTATGCCTGTCAGATTGTGGATTCTTGCAGCGAAAATGATTAAGTAAAATATCTGTGTATTATAGTGGTTACACAAATACATTTACGGTATATGCGTTTGTGATGGAACTATGCATATATTTATGGAATAATATGGATTATTAATCTTTTGGCATGTACACTGAATCACTTGTTTAAGAATAAACTTTTTTTTAATCAAAACTCGCTCAAGCAAGCATTAGCGAGCCACTCATCTCCTTTGTACAGCCCTGAACCTCTGGTGGAAATTCCACATTTCCACGTGCAAGGCTAAGTCCTTCTAACACAGGCCGCGATGATGGTGCCGAAGACATAATATTGTCAAGACAATCTTGATTTGAAGCTTTCGTGACTGCAGGAATTCATACTCTTTGGTTCTTTCGGTAAAGTCACGTAGATGGAAAAATAACTAATAGATCACGACGTTTCGATAGCAACACAAGCCATCTTCTTCAAGTGGAAACAATACAGCAGGCGGACTGCTGAGTTGTTTCACCTGAAGACGATGGCTTATGTTGCTATCGAAACGTCGTGATCTATTAGTTATTTCTCCATCTACGTGACTTTACCGAAAGAACCAAAGAGTATTGTCAAATCAGTTTTGGACTCGGCACCTAGTTTCACAGGCGCGCGCATAAAACAAACGCGCACAAAGGCGCACGCACACACATGCCCGCATGCACACGCTCGCACACACGCACACACACACGCACCCACACTCGCGAGCGTGTGAGCTGCTGCCAACAACTGCCACTCGTGCCCATCCGTAAGCCGCCAATTTGTTGTTTGCATTCATTTATCCTTTACAAATGTTAAATTGTGATGCAAATCGGTCCCCGTTTCGACGAATGCGGATTTTTTTTATTTTTGGGGAAAGTGGCCCTTCCTCCTCCCCCCCCCCTCCGTATGCCTCCGGGCACCGCTGCGCCGTAGCGGGACAGTGGTCGGGCCGCTCGCCACGCGGATCCCATCGCTGAGAGCGCCGCGTCGTGCCGTGTTTAATGTCCTAAAGTGGATGGGTGGGGGGGCGGCGGCGGCTGTGGGGGGCGGTCGGGCTTAATGTCCCTTCTTTGAAGGACGGATGTCTTTCGCGGTTGCTTGGCGATTGGATGCTGAGCCGGTTGACCGCCCGCGTCCTCCCTCCCTCCCCCACCACACCCCCCACCCCGAACCCGGCTCAAACACCACAAGCGCACACTGCAATTCAGAGGTCACAACCGGGTACCCGATACCCGTACCCTACCCGATACCCTGCTACCCGTACCCGGCCGGGTACAGGTACCCGTTTGCGACCCTGGTGCGGCCGGGTACAGGTAGGCCGTGAGTCACTGGTGAGTAACCGTTTGTCACTCATTTCCCAACGTCTTGTCTCTTCTCACAATTCAAGTTCCTAGAATCAACCCACCCGCGCCTGCAACATGGCTTCATCCCAGAGATCGCAATCGGGTACCCGTACCCTACCCGATACCCGGCCGGGTACGGGTAGCCGGGTATCGGGTAGGGTACGGGTACCCGTTTTCGACCCTGGTGCGGCCGGGTATGGGTAAGGAATCAAAACCCGTTTGCGACCTCTGCGCTGCATCAAGACGAGCAACGCACCGATTCAACAACACTGGTCAACACACTTTTTCCGGCATAAGGTATTCCAACGGTTGTAATGTAATTTTGGGGTGCCGATTCCAAATCTGGCATCACTTTTTAAATCCTTTATATTAAGTTTGCGTGCTTGCTTGCTTGCTTGCGTGCTTGCTTGCTTGCTTAGGACCGTGCAAATCTTTCGGTCGTTTTTTAACCCACTTCCCGTGATCCAATCGAGCTGACATTTTCCACACAGACTCGTTGTGCCAGACAATTATTGTTCGTGAAAAAAAATTCCCAAAATTTTACACTGTTTAGGGAAAACAAATTAAATATTGAATTACCAATTGCTTAATACTGGCAGACAATCATCTGACCCATAGGTGGCAGCCATCTCAAGCCAGAGGACGAGAAGACTCTAGCCGCCACGCATATAAAGGATTTATAGTGAAAAACTTTGTTTTTACGGGTTTACTTGTTGTCTATCATGTCAGGTTTTTGAGATATCAAATATTGCATTTTCAATAAAAACTGCAGAAGAAAAATATTAAATAAATGTGGATATCTACATAAAATTATATTATAAACACACTATCCTAAAAATACAGCATCATATTTTAACACTAAAGCAGTCACTGACTCGCAACAACTTGCAATCATAAGTGACAGAGTTAATTTTGGGTAAAATCAATGAAAATGGGGTATGCCGATAGCATAAAAATGAGATGTGATAGAGCAAATCTGAGATCATATTTGGAATCAGCACCCTGAAATTAGTCTAAAACAGCTGCAAAAGTCCAGGCCAGAATAAAATGTTTTTTTTTTGTTGACCAGTGCAATCGTTCTCATTTTAGCTCCTTTTGCTCGAAGGTAGAGGCGAAGGTGCGGCCCCGCAATCGCTTTGCTCACTCCACTGCTGCTGGAGAGGCCTCCACTGGAGGGAGCTCTAGAGGGGGCTCTGCAGAGCCTCGTTAAAGAGGGATTTGGCGAGATGTTAACTATCTCGCCTGGTGTGCAGGAGGTCGTTGGTTCGATCCCGATCCTGCGGTGTCTCTGCCCGTGGTCGTGTGCATTCTTATTTAGAATCAACATCACACGTTCAGAGTATTTGGCTGCTGGTAATGTCCACGTGATAAGCCACTTCGTTAACTTATCATTTGTGGCCAGGTCGCTTTGGAAAACGAGCTGCATAGCTCGGTCGGCCTTACCTGGTAAAATAAAAAATAGTCCAGTTAAGTTTCGATTTGGCCTCCGAATCCACACTCGCCAGGCTTCTTCGAAGAGGTCGCAGTACCCACGCTTTACCCCACCACACCGCGACCTGCCGATCGATTGACTGCGGTGAGCCCATCAATACTTCCGTTGGGGGATAGACGCGCGCCGCTCTTTCCACCGCTGCTTCCGGGAGATCAAGTCGAACCCGGCGATCTGCGGACTGCAAGTCCACGGCACGAAGCAGTGTTGTGCAGAGGTCGCAAACGGGTTTTGATTCTTTACCCGTACCCGGCCGCACCAGGGTCGCAAATGGGTACTCGTACCAGGCCGGGTACGGGTACCCGTTCCCTACCCGTACCCTACCCGAAATGAGTGACAAACGGTTACTCACCAGTGACTCACGGCCTACCCGTACCCGTACCCGGCCGCACCAGGGTCGCAAACGGCTACCCGTACCCGGCCGGGTACGGGTAGCCGGGTATCGGGTAGGGTACGGGTATTGGGTAGGGTACGGGTATCGGGTACCCGGTTGCGACCTCTGGTGTTGTGCCGTGCCGTGGCAGCATCTCGTTTTGACGGCAGGGCGTTGCAATCTGAGAGGCACCCGGCTCTTATTTCGCAGATTCATACCGTCACGATGTTAGGGTTTTTAGCTGCGTGGATTACAACAAAAATGCTTGCCACGTGTCTGTCTCGTGACGTGCATGTAGCTGTCACAAATTGACCAAGCTTACATTTGCAGATCGGTACACTGTTGCCGGGCAAGTGTTTGTGGCGCATTGGTTGGGTGTATGGCTCAGTGGGCCTTACCTGGTGAAATGAAAGCAAAACAGTTCAGTTTAGTTTCTAGTTTCGTGAGCAGTTTTAACATCGTCACGTCGAGGTCGGCAGTCGAGGCAAGTGGACGGCCCCCAAGAGTAGAACTCCCGCTGTGAATATCTGGCGCTTTGATTCCTGACTACGACTCACATCAGTGGCGAGTGATGGGTAAAGTAGTCCTGGGTCGGCCCCCCGCCTCACAGCAACCCGCCCCCCTCTTTGTGTGGGAGGCATTCGTCCAGCCGTTGATTGAGTGGTTGACCCTGTGAATACTTTGAGGTCAAGGACAAGTACTGGCCGTGAGCTTTTGTTACCCTTACACACGTTACGTGTGCTTTTAACAAACGATGCCGGCACAGCTAATCCGACTTGGATTGGAATCACGCGTTGGGTTTGTTTTTTTCCGGATTTTTTTTTTTACGAACGACGTTCAAAATGAAAGGAAGTTTCTTTTGCGCGATGCAAAATTGTTGGTTTTAAAGACTTAGATTGGCGTAATCCGGTGGAGGGAAAAAAAATATATTTCTGTTTGAGATTTGTGCCTTCAATGAGATGACATTAATTCTAGTGAGTTTTTTTTTTACCCCAGAAACCCTCCCCACACACCCCCTCCCCGCCTCCCCCCACTCTCCCTTCCCCACCTCGCCCCCACGAAGTGGATTTCGTGCTGAAACCCGCCGGATTTGCGGTGCTCTCGCTCTCTCGTGCGCCTGTCTGACGAATTAAAATCGCAGACGCGGCGATGAAAGCTTTCGGTTGCACAGCGGAGGGACCGCGTGCATTGCGAAAGGTCAGGGTGCTGCCCTGGAATTGCTCGCCCGCGCCAACGGCCGTAGAAATGGCCTCGACTGGAGGCATTTGACCTCCACTCTTCCACGCTGACCAGGCATCTGGAAAAGAGGTGGAAGTACCGACACTTTTCCCTCGCCGTATGCGACCTACCGATTGACTGGCTGCGGTGAGCCTACGTCCACCGTTGCCTTGGACGGAGGCGACTGGTGGAGAATTCAAGAAACTTGGCCTATTGTTTCAATTGTCAAGCCGCGAGGTCAAATCGAACCGACGGCCTCTGGATCGCAATTCGAATGTGCTGGGAATCACACCACTGTTGGCAGTATCCCGTGCGTTTATGTATGTTCATTACAATTTTTTGTTATACACATAAAAACACTTCACGTACAAAATCTCCATGTTCATCAGATTCGCTCGTCCGCGAACATTCCTTGCGGAGCACCGTTAATCGTCTACTTTGTGGCGAATGCTTACGCACACGTGGCTATCTGGCTTCATTTATTAATTCTGCACTGCTAGAGTGGAGTAGGGGCATGTGACGTTACACTTGCAGGTGACGTTCGCCTCTCGCCACGGTGATTCAATGACTCATCTCGCAGTGCAACAATGGATTCTTGAATCTATCTGTGGTTTTTTTTATATCTGGGTAACTCCTGGTTTTTTTTCTTTCACATGCCAAGCACTCGTTTGGAGGAATTATCCCAACATATTTCATCATCGTCGTTGTCATTGTCATCAGTCTTGGTCATTCCACTGCTGGATGAAGTCCCCTCCCCAAGCTGTTTACAAACCTCACGATTAGTCAAACGTCGCTCCTCGTTGCAGAGAATTTTGAGACTTGGCGAGGCTTTCCTTGGCAGCTAGAGAGCATTATTACTCTAAGCCCAACGTGCGTAACGTATCACTAACAACACGGTGGCATGAAAAGGAAACTTTTTATGAAGGCAATGTTTCAGGGCATTATCTCTTCATCTTCGTAGAGCATATAATGCATTTAATACTGGGTGGGATTATTTCCTGAAATGTTGCCCGTCATATATTGGTTTTCTTTTAAGACCATAGGGTTGTTATTGACACGCAACGTGTTGGCTTTTTTGGCAATTTGCTTGTGTGCCACTGTCAATGCACCATCACCCAATAATTGCCATTATTTCGAAATGTTCTAGTTTTGTACGCAGCAATTCTGTTCTCATTTTCGTGAGATGAAGAATGTGTTTGTATAAGCATAGTAACCATTTTCCAAAATGGACTTGCTTCCCTGTGACTATCAATAACTTCTTGGCTTACAGTTGATTCTTGATTTTAACTGTCTGTAATTGTGTATAATCTGTCATGCGTGGCTTATTATAAATTTGCATTTTCACTGGGTCTTAAATGCATTATATTAAGAAAACAAATTAAAGGACCTACGCATGTTTATCTTGTTCGTGGGTGGGAAAATATTTTGTGCTCTCAGAAGTACGAAATAAGTTTTTACATTTCCTTCCAATTTTCCGTATAACTATTTTTGGAAAGAACGACACTTGCTTGAAATTTGAATACATACGTATAATCTTCTATGAAGCTATTTAAAAAATTGAGTTAACAACATTCACACGTGCGGTAGCCAGACTTTTATGTGTTGGCACCGTGATAGTCACGAAAATAATAATTTGGCAATTAAATTGTGCCTTAATTGGGCCATTGAAATGTGGCAGTTTAAATAAATAAAAATACGTGTGATAAAGACACGCGTGGAGCCAAACGGCCAAACGTATAGCGGTGGCTTTTCGTTCCTTGGGTAAGCAGAAATTGCCACACACCTCAGCGGGTCCATGCATCCCAGCCCTTGCAAACAATGTGGCATTGCCGCTGTGAATTATTTGAACCACATGGTGTGTGTACGTGTGTGTGTGGTGTGTGCGGAGGTTACGGGCCCCCTCCAAGTATTTCACCTCATTTCCAGCAGGTAATTTCTTTTCTCTCACCCGTCAGCCCCGTACTTAGTGGCTCGAAATGACACTCATCCATTATTGTCTGCGAGCGAGCAGATTAATAGCGGGCGGCCCGCGCCGCGAGAGGGAAGTACTGGGGAGTAGACGGAATACGTGGACTGAGAAGCTAAACGTCGGGCCCCTTTTAAAACTCGTTTATTCCACATCACCGCGGTGGCTGTGGTGGTGGCTGCGTTGGTGATGGTGGTTGGTGTTGGCCGCACGGCCGCATTATTAGAAAGCGTTTACGCATTTCGTTTGTTGGGGAATTGTGTGCGTGTAGGGGTGCGCGCGAGTGTGTGTGTGTGTGTGCGCGCGTGCGTTCGAGGTGCTGTCGCGTAATAGGTGTGTGCTGCGAACCCGGTGACCCGAGTTTAATTCCCACTCAGTGACGAATATACGAACCGGTACTGGGCCTCCAATGGGTCGACTCGGTCTTAAATTACGACATGGGTACGGCGTGTAACACGTCAGCACTGGGGAAACAGGCGGCCGAGCGTGGTGCTGGCCACCCACCCCTTGTGTGTGCCCTGCCGAACTTAAGAGGTGCTCGCTAAGACCGCCTGCCCCCAACAGTCTGTTCAAGGCTACATGGGGGATCATTATCTTTTTCCGCGCGTGCGTGTGTGTGTATTCTTTTTCGAAACTGAATCGGGCGGAATAAAACATTCCTGCAGTAATGAGATTCGATTACGGGTTGAGAGGCCGGGCCCGAGCGCGTTGAGAAGCCGCCGTGATTTCTGCCCCGAGTGCCGAGGCACTAGGAGACCCTATTCATTCATTGATCCCCCGGTATCATAGCAGTTCGCGTTAGGCACCTGGAATTCATTGCCCTTCAACCCGTTATTTTATTTAGAAGCGGTGCGATCCGCCGTAGCAAGAAAAGAGAAAAACGCGCGATCCCCTCCGGAGGTCACGATGGGCTTAGACATCGGTAAAGGTATAAAAGCAACGACAAAAAATTCCCCCCAAAAAAGAAAGAAGTGCCCTTACTTGTAAACACGGCACTTTCCTAAAAAAAAAAGTCATAAAAATGTAACTTACAGCTCTTCGCTCGGCATATTTACGATCGTAACTGTTTCAGTTTTTTATTCAATAAAAACAGACAGTGCCGATAATTTAGCCGCTTTCTGTCCCGCTCTCTGTGTGTGTGTGTGGCGACGACGGCACAACTGTGGGGCTGGCGGGAAGATTAACGCGATTGGTTTCAGACACTGGCCGAGTAATGAGCCTGAGGAAGCGGCGGTGCCTTGGGTCATGGGCGGAGTTTAACTCTTGGCTTCCTAAGTGACCCCAAAAAAGCCATCGCCTGAATTCACCTGAAATAAGAATATAAGCCGTCTCAAGCTACGAGCAAACAGCTCTGTTTTATTTATTATAAATCGATTACTTGTGCGTTTTGTAAGCAAGGTGGAGCTGCGCTGTTCACCTGGTGAGCCGAGTTCGATTCCCGACCGCGGCTAGCATCGATTGCGAGTGATATCAGAACGGGATGCTGGCCCTCTCCCTCCCCCTTCGCAAACCAGCACTGACCAGCGTGGTGAAGTATGGTAACGAAGATCCCCCGATGACCGACATTGCCGTGGGCAGGCCTTCGTCCGTTGATGGACTGAGGATGGCTGGAATTATTTATGTGCTGTTCCGGTTTGCAAGGTTGGCGTTTGTTTATCGCGAAGGTTCGTCAACACTTGTGGGTGTCGGGGAAGCACTGCGATCGTGGGATTGTGCGACCGTGTTGATATTTTACCGTGGGGCTTTCATTAATCTGCAGTCAGACTGAGAGACGGGACGACAGCGGCGCCTAGGACAGATGAACCGTAATCTTGAAGACAGTTTTCCTCCGGAAATTAATGGACCGGGGCAGATTATGTTACGAGACATCCATCCTCTGCATACACAGACAATGGTACTTCTCCGTCAACTGAAGTTACAAAAAATAAATTAATATTTTCACATTTAGACAGACGTACAGTATATATATATAAAAAATATTTCTTGGGTCTTTTTAAAATTTTTATCACCCGCTAATGTTTTGCGGTTGTGTTGTCGGTGTCGTGTGGCGTGTGACACGCCACTTGACAAAACAATCCATTCGGAAATCTCCCGGAGCGGTTCATCCCATGTGGAAGAACGGCAGTGGAAGCAACTCTTCAGAGGGCTTGAAACGAAAATCAGAATGATAATAACGGCAACTGCTAAATAGTGCGCTAACTTTGCAAGCCCAGTCCTCCAAGCGGTCATTTACACTCTGTTGGTTCTCATACTTTCCGTTGTACTCTGGCACGACATTTGTGTGTCATATGATAATGAAACTGATATTTTTAATTCTCAGAACTGTAATTTAGCCAAAGAAGTGCACACTCATATATGACGTGAAGGGTAATATTATGGGGGTTTTTTAATTGTGTGCAGTCATTGGTGGCCAAGTTGAGTACGTCAAACCCATTCACGGTTCAGTTTCAGGTGACTTCATAATAAAGGTTTTTGGGTTAGATCACGTCAATACAAATGTGTCATTAACCCACCACCACCCGACACAGCCAATTAGTAAGGTTTGTCACGTAAACAAAATGTTCGAGTTTCAGCACGCTGGTGTGTTGGAGAGTAAACCCACAATATTTTCCATTTGAATACTACGTTTCGCTGGTGATTACTACTCTCCAACACAGCGGTGTGCTGAAGTAGTAACCAATTGGCACGTTTTGTTTACGTGATAACCCTTACTAATTGGCTGTGTCGGGTAGTGGTGGTTTAACGACACATTTATATTTACGTGATCTAACCCGTAAAACTTTTATTATGAATATTATTGATAGCGAAAGCCTACTACGTGTTAAAATCATAGGTAACTGGCCCGCATTCAAAATCATGATCTCAGCGGTGCGACCTCAGCAATCTGAGCTCCGAGCCACCTGGCCGCGTTGATTTCTCGCATTGAAGATACAACTCAAAGGGGGAAAAAAACACACGCACAAACAGACACTTATTTAATTTCTTGCCGTTCTGTCGGTCCGCCAGGGTGACCTGTGTTTATAAATGCGAGAGCGGGTGTGCGCGGGCGCTTGGCACTTGGGGCGTGCACCGCTCGTAAAAAAAAAGATGCCGATCGTCGTGAAGATTCACGGTAATGCCGTCGCACACGCCCAGATTTTCACGGGACTATCGGTCAATTATCGCCAGCCTCCGCGGCCCCACGAGAGAGATTTGCATCTCGGCAGGGCGCTAATTGCGATGTTAACATGTTAATATTACGCGGCTTAGTGGGCTCTCCGATGGGCTTAGTTCCATTGCAGCGCGCGATAGCTTTTTTGCTGGCAGTGGTTGGCGGCGGGAGACAACCGCGGACGCATTGTTCACGTGGCCCTCTCCGTGTAAATTCAGACGTTTTCAGAGATGACTGCGAGGATTGTGATTCCCGATCAGGCCTTCGTGAACGAACCCCCCGCTGCTTTTGGTAATGAGCACGGTGTCGCGGTTGTGGCGTTGGCGGCGGTGGTCGTGGCTCTTGTTTCGTTTTATTAAAGGGACTGTTGGTGGTAATGGATGACCTCTGAACTTTTGACTCCCGTTGGAAATCCATCATGTTCGGCCCGTAGCGGTAAGCGTTGGATTAGGGCTTGTGGTGCCACTTTGGTTGGGATACACTGACGAGGGTGGTTAACACACCCATGATTCATCATCAGCAGCAGCCACGGTCAATCCACTGCTGGATGAATATCTGCCAAATTCACCGGTCTTGTGATGTAACGATGCACTTTGCACATTCCTTGCTACTCAAACCCTCTTCCAAGACGTCTGGCCGGCGTGGCAGAGTAGGCCAAACATCCACTTGGTCGGGGCTCTCGATAACTCCTCTCTTGTGGAGAGGCCCCTTCTGTCAGCAGTGGCGTGGGCACGGCAATTGCAGGGGGCCACGACTTGACCTTTCACCCCTTACTTGCTGCAATGAGGCGTGTGCTCTTTTCATTAAGGATGTTCACGTGAGCAATTTAAGGCTCTCATCCGCTGATGAATGATCACAGTTGCGCAATCCTCTTATCCTTTCCCATTTGGGCTCCGTGGAGCTCCGCACTTCCGGGTGTATATTTTTTCTCGTTTTTCTTTTTTTTTCTCCCCTCCCCCTTCTTCGTTTCCAATTCCCTATCGCGCTCTCATTACCGGTTATTTAAAGACATCAAAGTCCTTTAAGCAGCCCCAAAACCCACGCGCTCTTGCGCCGAGAGGAATCTCGCTGACCGCAACGCGCTTCCCTGTGAACGAGCGCCGCGAGCTTCTCTGCGATTTTTCCAGGAAGGGGCCAAGGTTTGGGGGGGGGGGGGGGGACGGCGGGGGAGGTGGTGGAGTGTGGGGGGGTTGGTGAGGTGGGGGGTCAAGAACAGGGTTCATTTAATAGAGCAGAAAAAAATGTGGGATTGGTGGCTTCTAACGGCAAGAAATTGTGATGCCGTGCCTCTTGGCTGATAGAAGCGCGGTGGGTGTTTATTTTTTTTCTCCCGGTTGATTTGTCGCGACAAAAAAACCGCGAGGGTCAACGGCAAACACGTGACACACACACACATCTACGTAGACGCACCCTCTGAATATTACCGCATATATGCATTGACCCTTTTACTCTCGCCACGTTGACTTACAGGCACGGGTGGAATTGCGAGCTCCGTGACTCTAAGTGCGCGCGACGCTAATAGAATTCGTAATGTTTCTGGCGATGCGGCGCCCGGGTTTTATCGTCACCGGTTGTAGCTGTGAGTCGTCATCTTCGTCGTTATCAGCCGACGACGGACGCTTCACTCGTAGCTGCTCCGCGCGTTGTTCGGCACGACGTCCGACGTTTCGCTCACTTCCTGGAACAAAAAAAATAATCTCCCACCACGTGGAATTCCGGTCCCCTTGAAAGCAGCTCCCCAGCACTTGGATGTTTCGAATCGCGCCGGATGACACGTGGCAACAACCATAGTTAACACATTTGAGTGATGCAAGCAAAACCACGGACACCTCGGGCAGTGGTAATGAACACCAGGACTTCCAGCTGTAGGGTATTTTTATTCCACCAGCAGCAGCAGCAGCAACAACACTGCTCCAGCAATGAACGCCCTGGATAGGAAGGTCTTTCCTATAGCTCGATGCCCTCAAATGCGTGCCGGGTGTCATCGCCCAGCTGCCTGATAGAGACCGCTTCGTTGTCTTGAACGAAGCTTCCCATTCGACCAGTCCACCAAGAAGTCACCCCCCCCCACACACCCCATGTTTATAATGCAGAGGAGGAGAACGCATTGAGAGCTCCACCCCCCCGATTGAAAGCGACACCATTGGCGGTGATAAGCAAAGGAAGGGATTTGCAGAAATTCACAAGTGAAAGCCGAATACAAAGTGTGATTGCCATCGCGAGATTCAACGCAAGATATCGCGATTCACTATTGGTTTCGTGTCAATAAAATGTATGTCGTAGACCCCTCCTCTACCCGACAGGTGATAAATAAAGTTGTCACGTGACTCAAACGTGCCACTTTATTACCGCTTCAGCAACAGTAGGGTTGTGTGCACGTATGTTGAACTTGTTTTGTGCTGCCGTACGTAGCCAACCGTGCTAATCGGAGGTGCTGTTCTAAAGAAATTAGATCAGCGAGCTATCGTGGAGGGTAGGCGCACATGGGTCTACGTCTGTACGGTGTGCATCCGTAATGTCGCGGCACCGTGAACTAGCCCCGCATCGTAGGTCCAAAACGCGACTGGAGGATTCATGATGAACGTTTATCGGGTTAGATCGCGTGAACGTAAATGTGTCCGTAAAGACACCCACACCCGACACGGCCAATCAGGAAGGGTTTGTCACGCGAACAGAACGTGGCAATTCGTTACTGCTATAGCGCTGGAGAGCAAACGCGCGACGACGTTTGTTTGAAAAAGTTGAGCACTTCGACGTTTCGGCCCGGTCATTGCAACCACAGCGTTCATATCAGGCTGGAGGAGTTCTGCGTCTCGCACGCCATCACGGTGCGACTCTCCCGCGACCGTCCGTGAGTTTTGCGTGCGCGGGAGGTTTCTGCGCGAGCGTCTCGCGTGCGCGTTTTCGTGGAGGCTTTTTTTTACAAATCGCATTATTGTTTTTATATATTTATTTTTACGCGTTTTTTTTCTCTTTTTTTACTCGAGATTGCGCGAGCCGTGACACGCGCATCACGGAAAAGACGGAGTGTATAAGGGCACGGCGGAATGGTCGATAAAAACAATGCGAAACTGAATTATTTTCTTCATTTCACATTTCTGGGCGCTGTGTCCACGCTTTAATAAACAGTGGGGTGGGGGTGGGGGGGGGGCACGGGGACGCAAGTGGAACCCCCATCATTTGAGAGGCGCCCGTGATGTATCGTGGGATTGCTAAATGGTAGAGGAGGAGGCGTGTGATGGATGCAGGGTCGGCGGCGAGCGGCAAAACACGGAGGGACCGCTGCCTCGTTTGATTTAGGGGGAGGTGCGCGAGGAATTCAACCCCCCTCGCGGGGCTCCGTCGTCTCGGGAGATATCTGCGTCGGCGGCGTCGCCGTGTGGCGGCGCGTGATCAACGCGAAGGGAACGATTCCGCGTCGCCACGACGTTTTTCTTTTTTCTTCGGCCGAGGCAGCGCTTGAGAACGTCTGTCCGCCTTCGCCGCTGCCAAAGTCACGGCTCGTTGAGAGAAAAAAATGGATTCCCCCTCGTGGGAGAAATGTCGACCGCCCTCCCCACGATGCGCTGCCGCGCGGCACGCAAACCTCGTGGATATCTGTGACTTGTGAAAAATATAGCAAGATTTAAACGTGATACCACTGAGCGATGAGATCGTGAGGAAGACGACAGCTCTTGCTAAAGGTGCAGTCCTGCAACTGCTTGCTGGCGGAAGGGCCTCCACTAGAGGGAGCCCTCTCTGCTAGGCGGTATATTGGCCTACTCTTCCACGCTAGCCGCACGTCTCGGAAGGGGTGGGAGTTACCCACACTTTGCCCCACCGCGCACGACCTGCCGATCGATTGACAACGATAGTCGGATGGAAATGTTTTATTTTATTGGAAATGCTTCACGAGGAAAGCTGCGAGTTGAAACGCCTCGATTTTGTTTTACTTTGCAAGGTTGCCCGGAGCAATTGACGGATGCGGAAAATAAAAATCAGCAATCTCAATACTCCTACAAAAGGAAAATCGCAGAATAAGACGTGCACACAAAAATGACCTCGAAAATTGTCAGCTTCCTGACGTAGTAAAATATACTGACAAATTGTCCAAAGATGCTCATATAGGCTGACAGTAAAATGTTTTGCAGCTTTGCTTTGTTGTGGATGTCAGCAGGCAAGTTGTTCCACGCACATGCATCGCTGTCGATTAAGTATCTTAGCGATTCTGCGTCGGCAGCGGTGCATGAGCTCAAATAACAAGAACTCCACGCCGCTATTCGTCAATAAGACTGTGGCCCCTCTAAGAAAAGAATGGCTACATATAAATTATACTGGTAGAAACCTCGTGGTTACACTAGCCCACAGGGGATTATTGTGTCCGTCCGTCGTGCATCCAAAAATGGGAGGGACGGGGCTGGGTGGAAAGGGGAGGGTGGGGAGGGGCTGGGTGGGGAGGGTGGGGCTGGGTGGGGGGTGGGAGGGGTGGGGCTGGGTGGGGAGGGGCTGGTCACCCCGTGGTGCCCTTATAAACCTCAACGTTTAACCTACACACACCGGCTTGTGCCCACCCTCACAGTCGGCCATATTTGCAGAATACACCACGCCACCGTTGACCCTGACCATTGACCGAGCAACCCAACGTTCCTACCAGCTCCCTCCGCAGGAATGTGTTTTATATAAACAAATAAGTGACGTTTCAGGCATTGGCCCTTACCCAAAGCAGAGAGATCAGCAACTGCGGGCCGGTATTTGTTGACGAATGTCGAGTCTCAGTTGATGAATCAAGAATCAGAATATTTGTTTACACTGGAGGAATCCGATGAGCAATGAAGCTCTTTTTTTCACAGATGTCCAATAACTGTGGTCCAGCCCCCCCCCCCCCCCCCCCCAGATGGAAGCCTCGTTCCCTTGATCCGACGACGATGCGAATTCTATCAATTTCAACTCCGTGCAACCCGGCCCTTCGTCGTTATCGGTCACTGGCGAATCCACTGCTGGATGAAGGCCTAGCAAAGGCGCCGCCATCTCTCGCGGCCCCACGATGTAGCCAGTCCGCCCGATCCACCGGCACACGAACCGATTTCATCGCTCCATCTCCCCGGCGGAGAAGAATTCTCAGACGCGGAGCTCGACTGTCGGTTACCATAAATGGTCTACGACGACGGATTTTGCCTTCTGTTTTACAAGAGTTAGCCGTCGCGTTTTCTGATTTCTGACACGATGTTTTAGCCCGTGATCACAAGCCAAGCTCTTCTATATATCCGGGTTCTTAGCCCGACAATAATTGACTGTCTGCGTTGGTCTTTTTTTTCACTTCCTGCCGCGCGATGCCGCCACAGTTGACAGTGTTGGCACTCAATTGCTTTCTCAAAAAGAAATCCGCGTTGGCGCGACAACGGACGAGGCAGAGGTTCAGTTGAAGATCTTAATTCGCCACGCTGGCATGAATGTTTTTTTTTCCCTTTCTGTTTCGTGCGCCACATTACTGAGTGCTGAATAACCCTGGACGCGCCATTTCCATCCGATCAGTACCTCGGAGACTCAAAGGCCACTCCCTCCACCTTAGG
Organism: Lampetra planeri; assembly: GCF_965212315.1. Taxonomy (NCBI): domain Eukaryota; kingdom Metazoa; phylum Chordata; class Hyperoartia; order Petromyzontiformes; family Petromyzontidae; genus Lampetra; species Lampetra planeri. Next base: position 4,534,484 of record NC_136147.1, read on the forward strand.
TTGCAATACCAAGCGTTGTATTCTTGGACTTTGACGTGCACAAGACATAGCAGTACAGCAATGGATTCTTGAATCCATCTGTGTGGGGCTTTTAGTGCCACTGCCTAGTACTGCGTGAATGGCTTTTGTTAGGTACTCCGGTTTGATGGCGCACGCAAGTGAACCAGCACCGTGGAGGTGAGGGTTGGTGGAACACTGGGTTGTTGTTAGAAGGCGGTACGGCAAAATGTGGACTCCACCGGTTCCATCCGTGTGAGATAGAGTGTTTCCCCCTCGCACACGTGGCTGGTTTCCTCCCGCGTGTAAACACTCACTAATTGGCCGACACATATGTAGAGGACCGCAGAACTTGGGCAATTGGCTGCGTAGCGCCGGCTCACCGCGTGGCTGCCTTCGCCGCTTGCCTGCGGTCGCTCCTCCGCCGCTCCTCGCGAGTCGTCCAGAGCGAGCCGATACCCCGCCGAGCGACGCCGTGACAAGCTTGAAATTAAGATTATCGTCGTTGTTGTTGTTGTGAATGGTCACACGGCCTTGCGTGACCTCGCCGGAGCGCGAGTGTTGCGCTTGGTGGGTTAGTCGGAGCTCACGACGGCGACGACGGTGGCGGGACACCCTGTGTTCGTCTCTTGTCTTGTCACATCTTGTCACATCCACACTCCCACTTGTTGCACCCCCAGCGCCGCCAGTCCCCCACGGCAGCTGCACACTCGCAGGCGCTCGCTCGCGCGCTCTTCCGCGTGACATTTTGCGTGTTATTGTTTCGCCGTGAGATTGTTATAACGAGGAGGAGGGAGACATTTGGAATGGATTTCTTCCCCCGTCCCCCCCCCGTCGCTTCTCGAGGGGCTTCCTGCCGAGAGGACGTGAAAGTGGCAGCTCGTCCGTTGTGAAGGCGCCGTAACGACGTCGGTCCAACGTTGGGGGGGCAGGGGGGCCCAGCGTGGCTTAGGAGGTTGATGAGGAGACAGCGGGTGGAGGTGGTGGGGGGTGGTGGGGGTGGTGGGGAGAGGTGGGGGTGGTGGGGGGAGGTGTGGGGAAGTGGGGGGATGTGTTGGGGGGGGGGGAACCCAACCCAACCCAACCGAAATGCACAGAGAACACTTCTCACGCACAACTTATTCGCCCGTGCATTTTTACGTTTATTTTAGCGCTTCGCCGTTATCATCATCGTTGTTTATTATCGTTGTTGTTGTTACTCCTTTCTCCCTGTCTGTGTTGTGTGGTGTCGTCAGCGAGCGATGCACAGCGTGCGCCTTCGGAGTGGAAAATCACTTTAATCTTTGGTTCTTTCGGTAAAGTCACGTAGGTATAAGATAAATTAGATCACGACGTTTCGGGTGCAACACAAGCGTCCGTCATCAGGTGGGACAACCACAGCAATTGTTTCTTGCTGTGGTTGTCCCACCTGATTTAATGTATTTTATTTTATACCTGCGTGACTTTACCGAAAGAACCAAAGAGTATGGATCCCTGCAGTCACGAAAGCTTCAAATCTAGATTGAAAATCACTTTGCCGGCTGTTTTTCTTTTGAGTTCCGCACTGTGCCATGAGCGCACCTCACCGCTTCACGTTTGCGCCGGTGAACTTTAGATCCGCGATCCCGAGTGAATTTTAAACGCGTGATATTATTTTGAAAAAAAATAAAAAGGTTGAACCGCGTTTAAGATTTGATCCCTCCCCAGCGATGTGATTTGTTGTAGCGATTCAGGGTCACGGTTTGATTCGATATTCGATTCTGTTTGGTCACGTTTTTGCCACTTCATTTGTATTGGGTGTGTTCGTTGGGTTTTTTCTTTAATTCGCGTCATCTGGTCCAACACCAATGGAGACTAGGCTCTAAAGAAAGCTGTCTCAGGTGTGGAACAATCAACTTCAAGGACAGTGCATATCATTATCATCATCAGAGTTGTTTATTTTTGTTTGCATTTTGACTTCTTGTGTTGAGGTTATTGCAAACATGATGCCTTGTATAAAGGTGTCAGATTTTGTATCAGTTAAAAGGGTAAAAACCTATTACTATAATTCAAGGTTGTTGAGCACAGGGACCAAAGATGCAAAACGCCAGGAAGAAACGGTGCCGTGAAAGTTGTCGTAGATAAGCGTGAATTCGTTTTTCTTCAATGTAAGCAAGGTTATTGTGGGACCATGCGAGTGGGATTGCAGAGTGTAGCGGAGTGAGTGAAGAGGCAGAAAGAGCTGTGGTTTGAACTGCAGGGGGGGTGGTGAGTGAGTGTGTAAGTGGGTGCGTGAGTAGGTAGGTAGGTGAGTGAATTAGTGGGTAGTTGGATGAGTGAGCGTGTGTGTGGGTGGGTAGGTGGGTGTGAGGAATGGTGTCGCAGTGGTTAGCGCACTGCGCTATAAACCCGGTCACCTGAGTTAAATTCCCGCTCACAGCCAACAACACTGACGATTATATTAACCGGTTCTGGGCCTCCCCTGGGTCGACTCAGCCTCAAATGAGTACCTGGTGCTGTAGTAAACTAAACAGTTTTTATTTTACCAGGTAAGGCCTACTGAGCTATTTAGCTCTTTTTCAGAAGCGGCCTGGCCACAAATGATAGCTCAATGAAGTGGCTTATCATGCAGAAATTTGTCATATGGACATTTATAGCAGCCAAGTGTGGAGGGAAAAATTGGAGGATCCGGAGAAAAATCCACACGACCACGGGGAGAGAGACACAGCAGGCGTCAGGGTCGGGATCGAACCCACGACCTCCTGTATACTAGGCGAGGTAGTTAACATCTCCTAGCCACCATGGGTGGTGAGATGTTAACCTGGTGAGTATGTGGTGTGACCTACGGTGTAATGGTTGAACGCAGGTGTGCGTGAGATGAATCGGTCAGTGTCTGGTAGTCCGACTGCTCAGCAGGAGTGGAGGAATCCACGAGCGAAGCTCACAGGAGCAGAAACCACGGCAGCAGTAGTGACAGAAGAGTGATCCAGAGGCGCCGGACCCCCCGGTGAGCGAGTGGCTCAACTGAATTAGTGAACGCTGTAGATCCTCAATCCAGTTGACTCTTCTACGGTGACATTATAATTGTCTTATTTCTTATAATTACTTATTTAACGTTTTTTTTTGCGACTAATAAATAAGTGCTTTCATTATCAACGAAGGAGCTACGCGTTACGCCGCGCGTAATGAAAGCTGCCGTGTTGTTTGTACCGCCCATGCTTTACCTTACCAGGTGGTGGCCCATTGAGATAAATTATCTGTTTTAAATGTTTAATTGAGGCTAATGGTGCAAACCAGGATGCTGCAAATGGGACGTAAATAAAATGTAAATCGATACAAACGAGTAGCTACACATGTAGTCATAACAATCGAGGAGGAGAAGAGTAATGAATCCTTTTGCAAATCTACTGCTGGATAAATTCCTCGTTTTGCCGGCTCATACTTCACCACGCTGGCCGGCGCGGGTTGATGAACGGAACGGGGGGGGGGGAGGCTAGGCCCCCGTTAGGACACCGCTCCCCGCTGCTGCTGTTACCCACGTCGCCAGGAATTCATCGCAAGGTTGCCGTGCTCCCCAGCCCCTCAAGGGTTCACAGTTAATCGACTACCTGCGGTGAACCCAATCACACTGCTGGGTGGGCAGAGGCGTCGGAGGGGGTGGAAAGAAACTTGCCCCCGTTGTTTTACATTTTCGTGCTGGGAGACCGTTGTTGTGGCAGCAGCGCGTCTGTACGTGTACTTACGGTGAACTTTTTTCGCACCGTACGTAGCCAACCGTGCTAACCGGAGGTACAGGGGAAGGCCAAGAAACCGAACACAAAGAGCAGTTCTGAAGAAACGAGCGTTCAATTTAGAACGAGTTTTCAATCGAGCATCCCTTGCGTTGCGCGTGTGTGCGGTGCGATTGTTTTTTTTTTCGAGTCGTTCCAACGAATCCGCCGGACATGGTCTCCCGCCATCCCTGTCCCGCAGGTCCCACGGCGGAAGGTCCGTGGATGGCGGAACGTCCGCGGCGGTGGCGTCACCGGGAACCGGGATTCCCCCGCGTCCCACGGGCGGCCCCCACTCGCGATCGCCGGCGCCCCCGGGAGAGACGGCTGCTCGCGACGGCTCGGCGGGCCCCACGTGGAGGAGCGACCGCGGCGACGGAGACCGCTTCTTCTCCTCCAACGCCAACGCCGCCGGCATCACCGGCGCTGGACTGGACCCCGCGTTCCTGCGCCACCTCGTGCAGGACTGCACCGGCATGAAGACGCTGCTGCTCAAGCTGAAGCGAGCACTCCAGGAGGTGAGGTCGGAGTCGGGGGTGGGGAGTGGGCGGAAGCGGGCGAGTGTGGTTGAGTTGGGCAAGCGGTGAGTTGGTGAGTGGATGAGCAGCGAGCGAGCGGGCGGGCGGGCGGATGAGTGAGCGAGTCAGCATATGCGGGAAATAATGTGTTTCTTTCACGTTCCGTGTTGAGAGGGGGGGTGTTGTAGTGGTCGTCACGGTGGGGAGTAGCGGCACGGCAGTTAGCACGTTGCGCTACGAACCCGGCAGCCCGAGCTCAATTCCTGCTACAGCCAACACCGGTGACGATTATCCGAACGGGTCCTGGGCCCTTTTTGCCACTCTTTCTGGAAGGGCCTTCACTACAGGGAACTCAGGAGAGAACATCTAGAGGGAATTTGGCCTACTCCTTCGCTGGACGGACGTGTCGGAAGGAGGGTTTGAGTAGCCATGCATTACCCCACCACACGCGGCGTGCTTAGCAAACTATCTGTGTGGTGTACCCACCTTTACTTCTGGGCAAGACGTTGATGATTGCCACGCCAGGCGTTCCAATATGACCGACACCCTATAGGTCGTAAGTTCAGTATACTGACCGTTACACTACATCAGCATTCATAGGATCAATAAACCAGGTGTTAAGAGGAAATAATTGGCAATGAAGACGAGGAGATATTTGGGGGGAATCAGAATATGAGCGAGGCGTGCTGCGGTTCAGTTGCGCATCTCAGGTGAGCTCGTGCAATTCAAGAGCGCGCGGCACTCCATATGCTCCGTAGTCTCCAGCTGTGCCCTTGCTTTAATCCGAGCGACATAAAAGCGGCCGCAAATGCAAACGCCGTAGCCTTTGGGGCCATTTCCGACGATGAAAAACGTTCCCCACCCCCCCCCCCCAGCTCTGTCGAAGGCGACCGGAGTGGAATTGACATCCGCACCTGGCGCTGCGAAGCTCGGGATGAAAACAATTTTGTCGCGTTCCATCTCGCAATCGGTGGAGAACGCAACCTGTGACCCGTCAAGAACCTGGCAGCTATGCAGGGGTTGGGGCCTTGACAGTACCTGGCGGCACGCGTGGGTGACCGCCATGCATGCCAGGTTGTTATAGGTGGCTTCGGAGCTAGGTGCATAGTCAGCGGGGGGAGAGTGCAACAAAATAAATTGTTGTACTGTACTATACCCCCCCCCAGGAGTGGATTGACAGAAAGGTTTACCTCGTTGTGCGTGCCGACTGAAGGCTCCCAAGCACTCGAGTTGACGGCGCTGAGGGGCTGGGGTCGAACCTGGGTTCCAGCCGCCCGAGATTAAATTTGGGGTCCAGTGTCATGAGTCAATAGTCCGTGCCCAGTCGCTGATGAATGTCCAAAAAAATCACGAGATGGAATAGTCACGTTTAATTACGATTGTACATATCGTTGGCTCGATTGGGGCTAATGTTTTGTTCCGTTTGTTCGTTAGTGAACATGTTGTTTGAGCCATGCATCATAGCAGGAAGTACGCACTGATTACACATTTCTTCTGCAGGCCACATTGGCATGCTTCTTTTCATTATGTTCGACATGTATTGTGTAATGTTGCGCCGAACTGGGGAGGACACCATAACACAAAGCGGGGCTCCTTGCCTGCAACATTGGTAGTTAAAACTAAACGAATATTTTTTTGTTATTTACCAGGTAAGGCCCATTGAGCTATTTATAGCTCTTTTTCATAAGCAAGAAGCGATAAGCCACTTCTCGACGAGAAGTGGCTTATCGCGTGGAAATGTATCGCAGCCAAATACTCGAAACACATGTGTCTAAATGTGGAAGGAAGGACCTGGAAAAACATCCACGTGATCACCACGGGGAGAACATGCCAACTCCAAACATGCAGGCGTCAGGGTTGGGATCAAACCCACGACCTCCTGTATATCAGGCGAGGTAATTAATATCCTGCCACCGTTACGCCCAGCATTGATTCAATGTCACCAGAATGTGTTCAAGCGAGCCCAACTCTGCCCGTCTGGAATCAACGCTGCTGAAATAATGCACTTCCCAGAAGGCCATGCGCCTGATCGGTTGTGTAAGAAATATTTATTTTATTGTTTGTATGGAGAGACGGATATGCGAAGGAGACATTGTTTTGTGTGTCGTTATATTTGTTGTCAAAGACATGTCAATAATGACCACCAGTTAATATTTTTACACAACAAAGAGACCAACACTGGGACCAGTTTGTCCGCGCGACAGTCTGCTGTTTGGAAAACACGCAACCTCCTCATCATCGTGATGATGACGGTGAAACAACCTCGTGCCGGAAACCCAGGTTCCCGCTGGTGTCCAACAGAGACTCGCCGATAATTTGTTGTTGTGTCACCGAAATTAAATCGGTCGCCTTGCCGACAGCGAGCCGCTTGTACGCACGCTGCGGGGGTGCGGGGGGCACGGGGGGGGGGGGGGGGGGAGGACCGGGAGGGGAGGCACGTATGTGCAGATGCACGCACGCCGGCTGGCAACGCGCCCGCCACGCCAATGATTCGTACTTTTGGTATTGCCGCCACTGTTATAGCGCGAGGTCGTCGCGTTATGGGATTTCTCACGTGCACTGCAGAGCAGACGGCATGGGCCTAATCAGTACCCTTAGGGCATAAGTTCATAAGTGCATGCATGCCTTACGAACCCTGCATCGCGCACTTTCAGATACGCTAATGTGCCTGGAGCTATGCACTTTTAAATGCAGATTGAAAACTCACTTCTTTAGAACTGATTTTTGTGTTTAGTTTCTCATCCTTTCCCCGCACCTCCGATTAGCACGGTTGGCTATGTACGATGTGGAAGAAGTTCTACTTTCAACCAAATACAATTATCCCTTATCTTCACCTGTAATTGCATTGGGCATACTGTATACACGTGTCTCTTAACATATGAGTACAATAGTCACCCGATATCAGTTGAATGTTTCTGCAACTTAATATTGCGATTGTAATTATAGTCTGTCTCAAAATAATCTGCCCGAGCCAACTTAAGCTACCGCAAATTCATTGTCTCAAGTTGTACAATGTTTTTATCCTTTTCACGCGACAGTAATCTTTTGCACTTTTTCCTTCTTGCTGCTGTGCTTTGCTCGAGCAAAGTTACTCTGACAAATGAGACTCCCCCTGGTCTCCTGTCGAATTTACACCCGGTTAAATAGAAATGCGCGTGTGAAACCCGAAGCGAGGACGCATCTGTGTTTAGTAAGGCAAGCTGCTTATCGTTGCGTACGAACTTAGTGAATGCCAACTGGCATGGTACCTGCCCTGCCGTGCAAGCTGCGGCAGCCACGTTGGCAGCTGCAGCTGCAGCAGCGTCAGCAATTGGATAATGGTTTTTGTTCAGGGCCGAAGGCAAGGTGACACAAACTAGAATCCTCTTTTCCACCTTCGTGCTGGCCAAAACCGGGGATGGTGCATTCTCTGAAATGGAGCGTGGACGATGAGGCTGTGTGTGTGACTTGCATAAATTACTCTTGGCGCTTCCAAGATCCCGGTTTGTCCCGTCGCTGACATGCATGGTGTCCATGATTGTATCTATCTCCCTTTATTAAAGATGTATGATTAGACAGCAGTTTGAGTTAGCTCAACTCACAGGCATTTGGGGCAAGTGCTGTATTAACGGGGACCCACGAAGGAGGCACGGCGCACGAGGGGGTGGCTTGGCTAGCACAACGCCCGGCCGCCTTTGCCTCCCCAGTGCTGGTGTTTGCACACCGTACTAGGTACTAATTTGAGGCTGAGTTGACCCAGGGGAGGCCCGGTGAGAACTATTCAGATGTGCTTCATCGATATTCGCCGCGAGCGGGAATCGAACTCGGGTACGCCGGGTTCAATGTCGCTCACGCGCGCACACACACACACGCACTTGTGTCCACACATGGCATTGTGAAGATTTGATCATACGAGCCTCATCCCTCTACAGCGACCCGGTGTTGGTGACACAACGCATCGAGATTTAAGAGTCTCGAGTGTTCATCAATACCTCGGCTGTGATTGACTTGGATGCTCCTGTTACTTGCTGTTGAAGATCACTCAAGATGTTGTGCCAGGGCTTACTTGACATTCGCTTTATCTCTCGCAATAGCCCCATCTCGTTCAACCGCACGCTTCAAACCGGTATAATTGTAAATATTTAATAATGGATGATATTTTTATGCACAACCCTGCGTATCATCGAGGGTTTTTATTTTTTATTTATTTTGGGTGTGTAAAAGAAAAATTGTGAATGTGGCTGGCATTTATTTATTTATTATGAAACAAATGCCAGGATGGGTTTTGCTGCGCCTCGTGTGGATACGAATTGTAGTTGGCGGTTGGATTTTTTCATTTAGATTTTGTTCAGTTTTTTTTGCCCGTGTGTGCGCGTGTGCCTCTCCCTAGTGTAGCGGTTCGCGCGCTGCGCTACGAACCCGGCAACCCGAGTTCGATTCACGCTCACGGCCAACACCTGTGACGATTATCTGAACCGGTCCTGGGCCTTCCCTAGGTCGACTCGGCCTCAAATGACTACCTGGTGCGGTGTGTAAACATCGCCACTGGGGAGACAAAGGCGGCAGGGCATGGTGCTGGCCACCCACCCCATCCTGTGCCATGCCGGCCTTCATTGGTGCTCGCTAACAGCACTTGCCCTAACACTCTACAGTCTATACAGGAGATCTTTGTTTTTGTCTCTCTCTACCCAGGATAGAGTTCCCTTCGACCAGTGTCTGCACGTCTGTCGACACACACACACACACGGCCATCCGTCTGTTTATCTGTCGATCGGCCCCATCAATCCTGAAATACGTCCATTGTTTATTTACGTTATTTATTTATTTCTCAAAACAAAGCTTTGGCATGAAGTCGATGGTGTGATTGGCGCCTCTCTGCATTGGAGGATAATCATTTGTAGGCAGTAGCAAAGGGCACGGTGCGGGTACTGCTTTCAAATGTATCTCCGCTTTTTCTATATATATATTTTTTCCTCCCTGGTCCCCGATTCAACAGCGCAGAGTCGAGGCGTGCCTCCAAAATGGGATGTCTCGATTTGTGACGCGAGGGTGGTGGTGGTGGTGGTGGAGATTTGATGTCGATATGTAGCAGAGCGGAGGAGGAGATTTGGACTATCCCATATCTTCTTGTACAAGTGAACCTATTTTTTTTATTTTACCAGGTAAGGCCAACTGAGCTATATACAGCTCTTTTTCAGAAGCGACCTGACCACAAATGATAGCTCAACGAAGTGGCTCATCACATGGAAATTTACGTCAGCCAAATACTGGAAACGCATGTTTCCAAACGTGGATGGAAAAACCGGAGGACCCGGATAAAAATCCACGCCACCACGGAGGCAGAGAGAGACGCAGAATCCAATTATATAGCAGGTGTCAGGGTCGGGATCGAACCCACCTGTATACCAGGCGAGATAGTTAACATCTTGACATCGTGGAGCCCACTCTCCCTGAATCGCGTCAGGTGTTCCATTGCGGCGGAATGCTCGCGAGTCCAGAGACGTACATCTATAGTGAACTGCTCACTACGGGCATCCCAGCGTCGACTCGAGCGTCAACGAGCCCGGCGTGATTGCCGTGGCAGCGGACAGACGTAAGAGCGCAGTGTTCTGCCGTAGAATGGAGCAGGGCCTGCGGTGATGTTCGAAGGGCACCGGCAGCATCACATCCCGAGGAAGTCCCTGCCAGCTTTTGGATGATGTTCACCCTGAATTTGGTCTTCTTTGCTCGTGGCTTGGAGGCGATGACGATAGCTGAAAGTCCGGTGAGCCCCAGAGCCTGATACCGCTGATCTGGGTGAAATTTCCGTGAGAATGGTCAAACGTGACGACATTTTCCCATCGTTATAATCGTCACGTGGCCTAAAGCGTTTAGATTTAATGTTTCCGTGAGACAAATCTCGAATGATGCACGTGTGAGTTCTGTCTTGTACACATATCCCTCCGCACTCACACCTCCACCTGTACATTCGCGGCGATGCGATTCACATGCCCCCCACTACCACCTTGCCAGGCGATTCGATACATTTTCATCGATTGAGGGTCGATTTTTTTCTTGATTTTTTTACCGTGAATGGCAGCGCCTCGATCGGCTGCAGGTGGTCGGGGCGATCACGCGAACGTCCATTCCTGCACGGGCGACTCTGAGCTCGAGAGTTGAGAGGAATTGACAAATCGACCCGTTGCTCCAACCCAAAAACGGAACTGATACTTTGCCGCGAATTCAAACTCGGGGGTTTATATATCTGATGTTGAATTTTAATCCGGAAATTGCCCACGTAATGTGTGGGGGAAGTGAACAGGAGCCTCCTTTCTCACCCCGTAATGCTCCACAACAGTCCTTAATGAGCATACACTATCACACTCTTGCTTTGAATACAAATACTGCTTTGATACATTGGGCCAATAGAGTAAGCCAATGGAATAACTATATATTCTTGTTTTAATTATGATTTTTTTTTCATTTTCCCGAGCGTTGGTACAAAATGTCCAATAAACAAACATATCAATTAGCATTCTCTCTCGTGCCCATTACAATATCCCAATATTCCTTATCAACAAAAATGTTGATACGCCTTAATTGGTTACCGCGCCCGTGGCAAGGGGCATTATTACGACGCTGCGTTTAATGATGCGGCGTGGAACATGCTCGCCCGGCGCGCCGCAAATGCGCGAAATCAAATCCGGTATCAAGCGGCCTGCAATCTGGTTCCCTTCCTGTCAAAGGGTAATGTCTCTGAGAAGGTCAGCAAACACGCAATTGTAAATAGATGTCCGGCGCCTTTTTCGAAGGGGCGGTGGGGCCCAACTGGGTGGGTTTGCTGCGGGGGCTGAGCGTGGGAGGGATCGGAGGGATGCTTTAAGGCGGCTGATATAATCGCCTGTCGACCGTGCAGTTCACCAGCAACCGCTCTGTCGACGCGGTGCTGCAGCCTCGCGCTTTTCGCCGCGGAATAGTTTAAAACGCGTTTGGTTGTCTCGTTTACTCGGCCCGAGGTTTTTTTTGTTTTGTTCCCGCAGCGGCGTAGGTGACCGCCGACACCGATATCGGAACCGCGATCGGAAAAGGTCGCTCGCGTTTTTGACGGGGAGGCGTGGGGGGGGGGGGGATGTGAAAGCGAACGATGGGACATTAGCAGAGTGCCGCGCACCTCCAGTAGGCATCAGTGGGAGACACGTCAACAGAGGATTTGTTTTTAACATGTGACGTATATATGATAATAATAATCATTATCAACAACACCATTAAAATCTCAATCAGCCATTGCCAATCCACTGCTGTTGGATGATTGTCTCCCTCGCGCCGTTCGCCATCCCTCACACGGTCCCTCGATGCCGTAATCCGTCTACGTCCGGCACGTCAACCGAACTCATAGCTCCATCTCCACGGCGGTTGCCCCACACGTTCTGTCCTTCGGATGCCATTTCCACCGCTCGTCTCTTCCGTCAGCTGTCATCCCTGCTAAGCGATGATGTGACCTTCTCAAGCCCCACTTACTTCCCTCAACAGGCCCTAGGGAGCTCCCCTCTCTCGGAGATTGTATTTTGGTATAAAGTAAGTACATTGATAAACGCCCAACTCTTATAACCTAGGTCCTCATGAGAGCACGCAAGCCCATGCATTTTGGAATGCTGTGCGTGGGAGTGTATGCACGTTGAACTTCTTTCACACAGTACTTCACACCGTACATAGTCAACCGCGCTAATCGGAGGTGTGGATGGATGAAGAGCAACGGACTAAACACAAAAAGCAGTGGTAAACAAATGAGCTTTCAATCTAGATGATGATTTAAAAGTGCATAGCTCCAGTGGCTTCCTAATATCGGAAGGAAGAACGTTCCAGACGGTCGCAGGAGCGTATCTGAAGGCGCGCCACGGGGTGACCGTCTTTGTTGGATGGCGAGCCAAAACCCGCTGCGATATCTCTTAGTGGCATTTGTCTGCTATTTCAAGCATCGTATTGTTAATCCGCTCTATCCCCATGAAACAGGCTTAACAGTAATATTCGTATACATACACTCACCATTTTATATGCATAGTTATTTTTTTACATCCCAAACGTCGGCATTATATCATGAGACGATCATATTACGATTGCGGGAATATCGTGAGGCCATAGACGATTGATGTAATGTTTAATCATGTTCTAGAAGAACTAGAGAGAGAGAGAGAGCACTGATGTGTTTCACAAATTAAGTTGAGTCTATGCTTATCGCCATAAAAAAATCGGAAAGCCAACATTTTTTTTGGGTCCTCCGAATATTACAACCTGGAAGTTGAACGTCATCACGCACGGTCAGCCCAAATACCGCCTTGCTTGTAACCTCGTAATAATGATGCTAATTTTGTTCTAGAAGATTAATTAATATTACATAATAAACTTGTAATGATCATCATTATGATAATAAGTAAACTAATAATAATAATTGTAATAATTTTTACATGTAATGCGCCGCACGGCACCCACTCGCTCTCCAAGAGAGAGGACGACTCGGGGCGTGAGGACGAACCACAGGCGGCGGGCAGCAGCAGCAGCAGCCACGCGGTGAGCTGGCAACAGCAATTGCCCAAGCTCTGCATTCCTCTATATATTACGATGCTATCGGCCAATTAATAAGTGCTAAACGGGTGATATCATGCCGCTGTCGACTGGGGTGTTACACCTTTGGTCTAACTTTCACAAGTATTATCCGTGCTTTGGTTTCATCTGGGTCACCCTTGCCCCGCTGTTACCGCGGATTGCTGAGAAATCGTCCAATGGTGATCTGAAACAAATACACGCGGCTACGCCTGACGCAGTCGAATGGAAGTCAAATCTCAAAATCAATTTGTAATCTTGTTGCAATCTCCAAAAATGCCGTACGGAAGAAGAAGAAGTGGAGGAAGAGGAAGAAGATCAGTTGACCATACTGTACACGAATCGCTAAATGTGTACGCAACTGTCGGACCACATAATTCTTCTCAGGAAAAGCATCGCAAGGTTCCGTTGTGTTGCCATCCCCCCACGGTTCTTGCAGTGGCTACAACGTCCTCGACACAATCGTCGCGAGGCTAATTTTTTACAAACCCCCAGAATAGTTCGAGTAATAATATAATGTGACTGCACTTTTTGTTTTTGAAGCCTTCTTACCCGCGAATTTACAGCACACCGGCGTGTTGGAGAGAAAATCCACAGATTGTACTCAAGATTGTAAACGTTGTGGTATTATTCTCCAACACACCGGTGTGCTGCTGTACTAGTAACGAATTGGTCACGTTCTGTTTACGTGACAAAACTTGCAATTTGGCTGTGTCGGGTGGTGGCGGGTTTAACGACACTTGGATATTTATGGAAGACAGTTCGACAGTTTGCATCTGTGCTCGGGCGACAGCAGGAATTGATTTCTGCCCAGATGTGGTGGCGTTGCGTTGAGCCTCGTTACGGTCAACTGAACAGTTTCGATAGACCCACCTTGGGCTGGTCGTGAAGCAACGTCCGGCTTTGGTCCGTCGTGGAAAAGGTGGCGAATGCTGGCGTGCCCCCCGCCTGCCCCGAGACCCACAATCCAGCGCGATCGCAATGCCCCGACGCGTCTCCTCGGCGTGATGTTGGTCAGAGACGTTCGTTTCACGTTATGCATCCGTGCGTTTTGTTTCTACAGTGCGCCCCCCGCCGCCCAACCATCCGGCGCACCCGAGCGGTCTAAACCTCTCCTGCACGGTGCCCATGCCGCAGCCTGTGCCCCCTTTCGTGACGTGCTCGGGGGGGAGAGGGGGGGGGCGGCAGGTGACCTCAGGTTTTGAGGTGCGCTGTTAACCCTCGGAATCCGAGGTGCCCAGCCGGTCCAGCCAACAACAACAAAAAAATCGAATCGCCTGCGTCGTTCAATTTGCCCACCAGGGGGAGGGAAAGACGGCGCTTGAAATGCGATTGGGAATGCGTGTGCATTGCATTCACGGAGCCGCCCTCCCTGCAAGAGAATCATTTTAATGGGTGCATTGATCACCTCTTCCGATCTCTGCACGGCGCAGTTGTGGTGCGAGGTTGGCGTGTGTGCTTTTCTCTGTCGGCAAGGGTCTGCGTTGTCTGCCACCCATTATTGCCGTGTGATCAGTCCACGCTGTCGATCTGAAGCTGCGTGTAATGGTTGCGTCGATAAATTATTCACGTGTGTTTGTGTTTAATTGGTTTCATGCCCAGGACCCTTCCCGCTATTTATTTTTTTATAATTGCCAGCTTTAACACCTTTTGGCAAAAACATTTCTTTTCTTCTGCCGTTTGTCTCGATTTGCTGACGTGTCGTGCAGGGCCTGAATAGAACGTCTCATTTACAATAAAGCCGCTCGCCGATCCATTCCGCTGATATGCGCGGCGCATGCCTTCTGGCCGTGAGCAATTGAACCAAAAATCACACGAAATATTTAGCAGCGCCGACGAGTAAACAGAGCCAAATTGCACCGATGTGGACACCCACTTCAATGGAATTAATATGTCAGCTGAAATTTAAATTATAATACGGGAAGATTTTTTTCTCTCGATCTCTGCCGGCGATGCAGATGTGTCCTCCGAAATAGAGCTTGCTGCTGTGAGTGTGTGAAACCAAGATTGTGCGACAAAATGTGAACTTACACTTTTGTGCGGTGCAAGTGCTGATGGGTACATTCATGTTGCGCGGAGTGTGTGTGTGTAGGGGAGGGAGCAGGAGTGTAGCGGTGAGCGCGTTGCGCTGTGACCCTGATCCCCCAAGTTTGATTCCCGCTCACAGCCAACACCAGTGACGATTAATTATCTGAAACGTTCCTGGGCCCTCCCCAAGGCGATCGGGAGGACAATGGCAGCTGGTCGTGGTGCTGGCCACCCACCACATCGTGTGCCGTTCCGGCCTTCATAGATGCTCGCTAACGGCACTTGCCCCGACAGCCTGTTTGTCTTTGTTTGGGGGGAAACGCTAGCGTGGTGGTTATTGCTCTAGGAACACGGCCTTGGCCAACATCATTGCTGAGTATCTGAACAGGCCCTGGGCCTTGTCTAGGTCCACCCAACCCTCAAATGAGAAGCTGAAATGATGTATCAACATCAGTATTGGGGGAGACAAAGGTGGTCAGGAGTGGTCAATCCCATGCCACCCCCTTCTGTGCGATACCAGCCTTCATCGGTGTTCGTAAACAGCACTTGGCCTTAACAGCCTTTGGAGGCTTTACGGGGAGATCTTTGCCTTTGTTTGTACATCAGTCTCAAGGATGCTGCTCATTTATTGTTGCATGGCTTTTGGTCGTTGCATTCTTTCTGACATACCTTTATTCTTATTCTTTTTTTGTCATCCGTATTTTATTCCAGTTGTGTCATCGGAGCGTGTTCACGAGACAAGAAGCTCCATCAGAACTGCACGGGAGACAATGACCCCCGTGGAAGCAGATGTCACGGAATTATTCATAATAACCCCCTTTAAGTCACCCCTTGTAGGATACCTACCGCTGGGCTAAGGGCTGCTAATGGAGATAACTTCCACACCACCGCTTGTTAGTGCAGCAAGATCGTAATGAGAACACCTCTCTCTTCGCTCGTCGTTGTTAATGTGATCATTGACTCCTTCCTTTGATTAATTCTTTCCTTCAGCATCGTTCTTCGTTTGATGTGCAAATGTGTACTTCTTCTCAGCTGGATGCATTTCATCATCGGCGTGTCATCAGCCGCGATATATCCACTGCTGGACTGAAGGCTTCCCCGAATCGACACCGCTCCTCGGTCGTACGATGCTGCGATGTGTCTCTCTCCTGGGGTCAGTCAAGCTCTCGATAAACCAAGCCCCTGATAATAATAATAAAAATAATGATAATTAATGGATGGAAACTATCAGAATAATTTTTTATCCGTGACGAATACCAAATTTACACTCAGATAACGTGAAGAAAGTGTGAACATTTCAAATCAGAAGATAAGTCGTGCAAGGCGCTACGCTCTTACCAAGGCGATACCCAGAGCGACGCTTGAGGCTTTTTTCAAATAACTGGATCGGGAAAAATAAAAAGCCTAAACGTACGTGGACCGTGCTACTTCTCGTAGGAAATACAGAAACACACACGGGCACACACACACACGCTGCACTCACAATAGCCCAGACATGCTCACACATACACACACACAAAGACAAAGATCCCCCGTCTAGTCTTAACAAACTGATGGGGCAAGTGCCGTTAGCTAGCAGCACCTATGAAGGCCAGCACAGCACAGCACACGAAGGGGGTGGGTGGACAGCCCCACGCCCAGCCACCTTTGTCTCCCCAGTGGCAATGTTTACACACCGCACCAGATAGTAATTTGACGCCGAGTTGACCTAGGGGAGGCCCTGGACCGATTCAGATAATCGTCACTGGTGTTGGCTATGAGCGGGAATTGAGCTCGGGTCGCCGGATTCGTACCGCAGCGTGCTAACCGTTGCACTACAGCTCCCCACACACACGCAATACACACACACACATGCAACACACACACACGCACGCAACACACACGCAACACACGCGCGTGCAACACACGCGCACGCAACACACACGCACACACACACGCACGTACACAACGCGCACCACATTTTCGTGCACGAAATCCCCCTGTGTCATTGTTTGCCGGCGTTAAGGAGAAACAGAAATCCGAGCATGACGTACCTGAGCTGATGTGCTTCAGCAAACTTCCATCGTAACGTTTATTTATTTGTTTAGCATTCCCTCGCAGTGCGGTCTTGTTGTGCTCAGAATTGATACCATCGTGAGCTGTGCGGTGAAATATTTTTTTGCACATGGTGCATTCTGCCGCTTTAGCCTAATCCTGTCCGCCAGGAAGGCCGTGGGTTTGTGGATGCACCGCCGCGCGTGTCCTCAGTGTGCTCGCAGTCATGAACGGCTTCTAAGAGCCGTGGTAACGGTCCAAACTATTGGCTAGAACAGAACTTGAAGCCGTTGTAAAAAAATTAGTCGGTCGCGAAACCTATGGCAATCATAGGCCCGCATGTTTGTTTGTTTTTGTGTTACCAATTCTGTACGAATTCATTTTTGCGT
This sequence comes from Lampetra planeri, assembly GCF_965212315.1. NCBI lineage: Eukaryota > Metazoa > Chordata > Hyperoartia > Petromyzontiformes > Petromyzontidae > Lampetra > Lampetra planeri. The sequence goes on from NC_136147.1 coordinate 4,551,734, forward strand.
GACGCTCACCGTGCATCGCTACAGAAGGCGTCATGGCCTCCCGGGTGTTTCTTTGACGAATTTAAGATAATCACATATTACCCACATGGACTGTGTTTTTTTATTGTTCTTAAGACAGAACTCAGCTTAGCGTATCATGGTGGGTATGAGGTAATGCATAACTGTAACAAGCAAACAAGACACCATTGGAACCTCTTTTGCCAGTAGCAAAATATGATTGTTTTTTTTACCCTTTTTCTGGCAACAAAACTGACACATTTTTTACAAGGAGTCATGTTTGCATTGACCACAATACCTGCGGTCAGAATGCAAACACAAAACACAACTCTGATAATGTATGCACTGTCCTTGAAATTAATTGGTCCACACCCGAGACAGCTTTTCTGACTGCAGGTATTTGTGGTCAATGCAAATATGACTCCTTGTAAAAAGGTGTCAGTTTTGTTGCCAGATAAAAGTGTAAAAAAAACAATCACAAGTCGTAGCAATGATTATTCCTGCTGAAAATATACAGCATTCCCATGAACGGCTGATTAATAAAAGGGTTACAATTTGACGTACGTTTCATTGGCGTGGATGAAATATCGGCAAAAGTGTTCTTGCGTACTCAGCTGTTTTTGGAAAGCCGACAGGCTTCAGTGGCTGTCAGCTGCTCATGAAAGAGGCCGTTCGAATTGAACACACGGCCGGGAAGTTTGCGAGCCCATGGGACTCTCTCAAGTCCGAGTGCGATGTTGTGCCGCCAACAACCCTGGTGGAGGTGCGGAGGAGGGATGAGACGTGCGGGAGAAAATGTTGACGGTACAAAGTGCGCGTCTCTGTGTGTGGATAGTTTTTTGCGGGGAGCGGTGGCGCATCGTTTAGCGCGCTGTGCTATGAACCCGGCCACCCAGGCTCGATTCCCGCTCACGGGCCAACACCGGTGACGATTATCTAAACCGTTCCCGAGCCTCCTCTAGGTCGACTCAGCCTCAAATGAATATCTGGTGCGATGTATAAACATCGCCACTTCGGAGACAAATGCGGTCGGACGTGGTGCTGGTCACCCACCCCCTCATGTACCATCCCGGCCTTCATAGGTGCTACTCGCTAACAACACTTGTACAAACAGTCTGTTGAGGCTATATGGGGATCTTTGTCTTTGTTTGGATAGTTTTGTTGACCCAGCTCAAGGATCTGAGCATATGTTTAGGTATAATTCTTTAACAATGGATTCCAACTTCATGAACTTTATCAATATAGCTTTTCATAAAAAAGTTTTATGCCAGCCTTTCTCAATCCACCAATGGATGAAGATTTGCACATGCCATCATCTCAGTCATAGGTTTTATCTATTACCATACTTCACCACACTGGTCACTACAGGTTTGTGAAAGAGAGGATGGCAGGACCAGTACTGATACCGTGCCCGCTATCGTATCAGCCGTTGTAGGCCAGGTCGCCATCGAAAAAGAGCGTCTTTGCTATGGGCCTCACCCGAATTGAACTGCGTGAAACTGACTGACTGAGCATTGATGTTAGCCGTGGCCGGGAATCGACCTCGGGTCACCGGGTTCATGGCGCGCTACGCTAACCAATGTGCCACCACTCCATCTCTATAATCACACGTGTTTAACAACGGTTAATTACATTTATGGACACCCCGCATAGACGTTTGTAAATTATTTAGGCGGTGGCCCATCACGTCAGAGAATATTCCAAGGTATACTCTTTGTTTTTTTCGGTAAAGTCACATAGGTAAAACAATAAAATAAAATAAATGAAGATAACTAAATGAAATCACGACGTTTCGGAGGCAACACAAGCCTCCCTCATCAGGTGTTAAAAGGCACAGAAAAATAACTGTAGCTTTTTTACACCTGATGAGGGAGGCTTGTGTTGCCTCCAAAACGTCGTGATTTAATTTAGTTGTTTTCATTTATTTTATTTTATTGATTTACCCACGTGACTTTACCGAAAAAACCAAAGAGTATGAATCCTTGCAGTCACGAAAGCTTCAAATCTAGAAATATTCCAAGGTTTTTTGTTGTTGCGTTCATCATGAGGCTGCGTTGTGTGCTAATGACAATGGTGGCCGCGTAACCTTCAGCCTGGGTTTCCACACGACGGCTGGCCGATGCGAACCCAACCGGCTCGTCACGTCGTTTATTGGCTCTGACGTCCAAGATGCGTTTGCGACAGGATGGCCGGTCCATGCAGTCAAACTTAATCTTTACCCGGCGACCAATCGATCAAGTTGAGACCTACATAAGATACACGTGTACTTCAAACATATGCCACGCTCGGATGCTTGTGAGCGTGTGCGGAGTGGGTTTTATTGTATTTCATGGTGGGGGGAGCGGTCGTGTAGCGGTTAGCGCTACGCTGTGCTACAAACCCGGCGGACCTGACTTTGATTCTCGCTCACGGCCACCAGCACCAGTGACGGTTATCTGAACCGGTCCTGGGCCTCCCCTAGGTCGACTCAGCCTCGATGTAGTACCTCGTGCGATGTGTAAACATCGCCACTGGCCGAGCGTAGTGCTGACCGCCCACGCCCTGTCACAGTTTGGGAAGGCCTTCATCCAGTAGTGGATTGAAATTAGGTTGTCAGTTATATGTTCATCGAAGCAGCCAATTGATGACACACACATAGCCGACGATATTTCAATATCAGAATCTGTATTTATACCGGAGGAATCCAATGAGCTTTAAAGTTCTTTGTCATAGAAGTCCGTTAGGGGCGGGTTAGAAAGGTAAGCAAATCGCGAAAAAAAACTAGGTTGATTTTATCGGGTAAAGCCCACTGAGCTATTAGCTTCTTTATCAGAAGCGACCTGGCCACAAATGATAACTCAGCGAAGTGGCTTATCACGTAGACATTTATAGCAGCCAAATAATCGAAATAAACTAAACGTGTGTTTCTAAATGAGAGAAACACAGGAGGACCCGGAAAAATGCACGCAACAATGGGGAAAGTATGCCAACTCAAAATATACGGCAGGTGTCAAGGTCAGGATCGAACCTCCGAGCTCCTGCATACCAGTCGAGGAAGATCAGGTCTCGCCACCGTGGCGCAAATCCATCCATCAGAATAAATTGAGGTATTATGGATATTTACGGAATTATATTCTAAAAGGATAGATTGCAATTGTTCACGTTTATGCCCCGAAGGGAGACGGAGTCAAGATGGGCCTCAATTTACGCTGCCAGTGATTTTATTAGCTCAATTGGGTGTATTGGGTGGCTCACGCTGACTGACAGCCTTTCCATCACATCACTCTTTTTCCAGGGATTTGAGTCACCTTTAATTTGGAATCCATGGAATTCTTGATCCTCTGAAACCTACCCCGAACCCTGGAAGCTTCAGGCTCAAACCTCGCTATGTATCCAAGAGACGCTCGTCTTAACCATTCCGCGCGCGGACAAGAACCCCACGTGGTGTTCTGTCATCATGTGTGTACGCGTATATAATCATCTGGCACTCATCCCCCCCCCCCCCCCCCCCCGGTGTCAATTATAAAAAAATAATTAGAGCCAGGCAGACCTTACGCAGTGCTCGGGGGTTTTCTGCACGGCAGGATTTTCCCATCGCACGCCTTAAAACAACAATCAACTGACACCCTCCTAATCGGCCGCCCGTCGTCTGAAGCGTTAACCTTCTCGACCACGTGCGCGCAAGCGTACACAACGCGCGCGCGCTAAACTAAAACGCAAACCGTCGTCTGGAGCGAGATGGGGCCAGCTTCTTGCGCGGGGGATTTGAGTTGGCGGGGACCGATTGGGGTGACTGCATCGCAAATGCACCACGAGCAATGGCAGTAGCATCTAGGGGTCGGCACGGTTTGAACCGACTCAAACTGGTTTCAAATTGAGCAATCCAAACCAAACCAGCGACGACTGAACCAAACCAAACCAAAACCAAACCAAACTAAGCTAAACCAAACCTCTTAAGTTGGCTTGAACCAAACTAGTTTGAGCCGGTTCCACCCTGTCCGAGCCAAACCGAGTCGGTTTTCGTAGCCCCAAACCAAACCGAACCAGTTCAAACAGAGCCAAACCAAACCGATTTGGTTCGGTTCAAACCGCGGTTTGGTGGTTTGAGCCAAACCGTGCCGACCCCTAGTAGCATCGGAGGGATGCATTCCTCGGGGTTCTTCCCCCCCCCCTTCCCTCGTCCTCCGTGTACTGCCAAGGGGGCTTAAACTCCGGTTGAAGCACAGGGCCCAGGGGGATTGTGGGGAGACGAGATAGCTGCACTTTGGCACTGACAGAATCTCCCCCTCGGCCGGCCGTCTCTCAACAAGTGCACATCACTTAGCCTTACCGTTCCATCAATGCAGATCCATATTTCTCCATTTTCTATAGGGTATACCCACACAGCCCTCCTCCCCTCCCCCCCAACTGTTTCTTTCATTCTCACGATCCTTGTCTATCTGCCCGATCCCAGCTCGTGCCCGGTGCATTTTTGTTGTTATTTTATCTTTTTGCAACAACAACAACAAAAAGAGACGGAAAAAAAACGGCCCAGACGCAAAAAAAAAGCCGCTGTCCGAGCCGCTTCCGTTTGACAGCGCAGCGTTCTCCCGCCCATCAGATTCGTAAGCCGGCGTCTCCCCGCCGCCGATCTGCCGCACGTGTTTTTTTGACGTCTTCTCACGCCGGCGCGATGCGACGTCGCCCGCGAGATGTCGAGATCTCAGCTCCCGCTGCTTACCCTTCGCTTGAAAGTGCGGCTAGGCACCACCCCCCCCACCCCCCTTCCCCTCCCCTCCCCACGGCCTGTCTCGTGAGCGTGACTCGCGTTGACGAGAATGGCGTTCGCGCCGTTAGATCGAACGCGCGTTTGCGTTTCCCTCACGAAAACCGTCCTGTCGTCACCGCTGTGTTACTTACGAATCTCAAATCCACTTTACGTGATGAGGGGGATTTAAAGATGTTTTCCCCGGTTAAGCCGTTAAATACCCCAAAGCGAGGCGGTGGTTTTATTGAAATTATAAAGTTGAATCTTGACTTAAAGCTTTAGTGACTGCAGGAATTCATATTCTTTGGGTCTTTCGGTAAAGTCACGTCGATAGGTTCAAAGAAAATAACAAAAAACCACGACGTTTAGATCGCAACACAAGCGGTCGTCATCAGGAAAAGGTGCGACCGGTTGTGTTGCGATCGAAACGTCGTCGTTTTTTGTTATATTTCCTTTGAACCTATCTACGTGACTTTTACCGAAGACCCAAATAATATAATAAAGTTAATGCCATCTTGTTTTACCCACAGAAAGAAACCTCACCGTCTCTGTGTCACGAAATTCCTGCTTTGGGATCTTTTTTTGTGTTTGACCAATCACATTCGTGAGTATTTTGCCACGACTTATACGAGGGGGCGGTTAACAATGACAGCTCAAGCAAATGTTTATTTTTTTATATACACACACACATGTCCAAAAAAATCGCGACTTATTTTCTCAGCCAGTTTTGCTATCGGCTTCATGCCATAAGACAAAGTGTCCGTTCACACATCACCCCATTGTAGACCACAGCCTGCAGAAGGAGATATCACAAGGGAGGATAAGGTGGGGATTTACATACATTTGCCGCTTAAATGCCATGACATCGCAAAGCGCCTTACGCAAGCGAACCGACAACACGTCGCCGTGGGAAGAGAAGAGAGGCGGGAGAGGGATCAGAGGCACAAAATACCAACAAGTCGTACGACACCGCAGACTTAATAACTATTTCCGAGGCCCCTTCAAGTCACGTTGTTTTACCCAAACAAGTGGCACGGCGTTGCGTCACGCGCCTTGCTATGGAGACGCCCCCATCTCGTGGTAATCGAACCAAAACGTTTACTTATTTATTTGTCTATCAGTCGCGGATGTTTTTGCCAAGAACGCACATACATTGGCACGTATAAATGATAATAAAATAGCTGTGTAAAGATGACAACCCTCTTCTTGGTTCTTTCGGTATAGTCACGTAGAATGGAAATAATAAAATAAAATAAATAAAACATAATTAAATATTTTTCTTATTTTATTATTTCCATTCTACGTGACTTTACCGAAAGAACCAAGAAGATGAATCCCTGCAGTCACGAAAGCTTTAAATCGAAAGATGACAACCCTGTCGGGCGGTGGAGCGGATGAACAATAGCAATATTGGCTTAAAACTACCACGTGGCTTGAATGCAGATCGTTGCGCGAGTGATGCTTTATACGATTGATTTTCTCGTACGGCTGCCAGGATTTTTTGTTGTTGTTGTCTAAGATTGGCAACTTTTCTGCCGGTTGGGAAGCCCGGGTTTAATCACAGGCGGCTGATGACACCCAGATGATTACCAAGCCAGGATTTGAGAGTTTGCCGGCTTCGTGCCGTGACGACTGAGACACCATGCGTGCCACCTCATGGAAGCCCCCCATTTTTTTTTAAGAGTAGGAATTAACAATTTCTCGTCAGGAGACATATATATGGGGTGTTTTTATACCCCGTTTGGCTTTTGAGATGAACATTTTTTTTATTTAAATCGTTCAACATTGACGTCTGGAAGCGTAAACCAAAAAAGAGTCTCGGGCAATATTTAAAAAATAAAAATACCGTGGCAACTATGCCTCGTGAATGTATGCGAGTTGAACTTATTTCGCACCGTACGTAGTCAACCGTGCTGATCAGAGGTGCGGGGCAAGGACAACAAACGGAACACAAAATTCAGTTCGAACCACACTGACCGGCGGGGGGATGTATGGGGCGGGGAACCGTTGGAGTTTTTAAAATTATATGTATTTAAAATTTTTAATCCCAAGGCAATGATAAAAAGAACGGCACGCTAAATTGGCTTTGTTTAGTGTTTTCGCTTCATTTGACTTATACCAGCTCTGCGGATTAAGCATTTATGCTTTGGAGCTCATATAAATGGTGCTTCTCTAAGTAAAGCCAGGAGCATGGTACACCAGTAGAGTCCATTGCTTACGAGTTAAAATTCCAGTTGGGGGTTTACGAAGCACTTCATCTCCACTTAAAGCTTTCGTGACTGCAGGAATTAATATTCTTTGTGTCTTTCAGTAAAGTCACGTAGAGGTAGTCCTAGCTCTGCGATCTTAAATTTACTTGCAAATTCCATCTCTAGCCCCGCCCACTTACCCTTGGGTTGTACCCATCTCATACCTATATAACCTTTGGCTGCAGTAGCTCTCCTGCCTCAGCAGTCTGCCTGCTGCATTTTTTCACCTGAAGACGATTGCTTGTGTTGCGATCGAAACGTCGTGATTTTTTTTATTATTTTGTTATTTTTCTATCTCCGTGACTTTACCGAAAGACCCAAAGAATACACTTCATCTCACCCCAGGGTCGACAGAAATTAGTGCCACTATGTGGGCAAGTCAACGGTGATTTTACTGAACAAAGACTTGACTCCGCCATAGGAACGGGGAATTTCCACCGTCGGCTCATGGCATTAAATAAACGATGAGTACCATCCCAGACTCATTTGAGCCGGGGGGGGGACCTCATTGTCTTTTCGAGTATGGATCGAAAAGAGAAGTGAGAAACTTCTCAAACATGTTAAGACACGGGAGAAGTCTAATTAGAACGATTTCAAGAAAAGGACAAAACTTGGATTCGGAACATTCTGGAAGCTAAATGACGAAAGTGCTGGAAGGAATTGATGTTGGGATAGAGGCCAAGAGACATACACGATTTGAAGCAAGGGGGCCATGAAGCGAAATGAGGAGGAACCTTTGAGATCAGATAGGATGGCAGCGATAGGACTAAAGAATAATAGAACTCTACACCAAAGTAACTTCAGAATAAAGTGGTTCTGTGACAGTAACTTCCAGGGCTGTTCTATTACACAAGATATTCAGCGCTGCCCAGTATAAAAAAAATTGTGTCTTTTTTTTGCACGCAAATTTACATTTTGCCTCTCGGCTATAATTAACAGTGACTCGTCGAATTTTTTTTACGTTTCATATTTTGCCACGGGCATCCTGCCATGAAACGTAAAAATAGTTTTTTGTCCTTCCTTCAAAATAATAATAATTAAACAAGACTTTGGCAGAGGTGTGACTATTCGACGAAGCCTTTATCATTTCGCACTTGCCCCCCACGGCGAGAGGCGAGCCTGCTTCCCAAAACAAAACACCGTTTCACACACCGTCAACTCCGCGACCGCCACACGTTCGTTCTCTCGCGGCACAGGGCAGCTTGCGGCGTGACGCGACTGCCCGCTTTTTGCTGGCGCTCTGTAGCGTCGTTTCCTTGGTCGGTATCGCAAAGGTGATCGCCGTTAAATTCTCCACGCGAATTTGTGCCAGCACACCGGCACGCAATGTCCCCCTTCACTTGCAAACATTGCCCCGGGATTTCTCACGTCAACGAGCTTGGCAGTTGGGCGCAGAGGGGATGGAGGAGGAGGAGAGGTTTGTTCTGGAACACGTGGCGCTCTTGTTTCATATTGTTCCTGACATCACGTTATCAAGAGTACCAGATTAAGGAAGTTTAACGAAACCTTGTTTTCTATCGCAGGCCATGGTAACCACTGTTCACAAATGTGTTCTTCCCCCCCCCCCCCATATCCCCCCACCTCTCCACACTTTTTGTGCCCCCTCTCTGCCCACATTATGCCCATTATTCTTCCCCTCATCTTTCCCTCCCCATATGAGCTTTCATCTTCTCGCTCGTCGTCCCCATCTCGGGGGAGCAGAGAGCCCGTATTTCCGCGGCCCTCCCTCCGCTTGTTTAAAAGCCCCCTTGTACTGTGACCGGCGCTTTGTACGGGGCTCACGTTGAGTCGCGAAAGAAAAAAAAGAAAAAAAATCGTTCTCAACCGCTGTTCATCTTCACGATGGTCAGTGGGTCCAGCTATCGTCAATTCACTGCAGGACCAAGGCTTGCCGCAGGCGGGCGGCCACCTCTCGACACGATGCTTCGACGTGTACACAAAAAGAATCTACGTAGCCCGTGCAAATAAGCAAACCAACTCGATCGCTCCATCTCCTCCATGGACGTTCGATCGGAATGCGTTCCGACGTTGTTTACCGAAATATATATTTTCGTGCGTGCGGTTACACAACCGACGTGAATTTTTTTTTTTTACTTTTTCAACAAAATTGCAATAAAAAAAGAGAAAATGTAACATGAATCAACTGAAAGCAACTGAAGAGTGGTGGTGCACATTTTCTTGCTCGGAGCAGTTTTCAGCGAGTCTGTTTTGCGAGTGCTTTCCAGGCCACGCTCATCCGTACCGTTCCGTCTGTGTGTGCACGCGCGCGTGCCTGCATATCAATGTTTGTTTATTCTGCGATGCTACTTTTCCCCACTCTGTGGGAAATGTCAAAATTATAATGGTTATTCACACGCAATAATACTGTCGTTTAATTAAAGTCTGAGCTTTCAAAGTAAATCTGAAGTCAGCTGGTAAAGTTAATTAGTTTTCTTGAGTTGTTGTTTCGATTGCACGGATCAACACAATGCGGGGAAGACAGGTGGCCACGGATTTTACCTTTATTATTTTTAAAATAAGAAAAAATAAATGCTTAAATCGCACTCGCGATATGGCCGGCACGGCAGGAGCAGCGGTTCGTGCACTGAAATGCAAGTACCGTAACCGCGTTGTGAACGCAGCATAACTCAATTTGAGTTAAGCACTGTGGCCAACAGAGTGTGGGGGGGGGGGGAGGGATTCATCCAGCAGTAGATTGACAAGGGTCCGTTAATTATTATTTTTGTTTATTTCTCATTACAAATCTAGCGCCCGCTCCTAAATTGCCACTGGATGTGTATTCATTCGCCAACAAATAAACCATTGTCCTTGTTTTAATGAGTGCGATGGCATTACCATGCTGGTCAGGTCAATTCAATTTCACATTGACACGGAAAACCTTTGAACACCAAAAGAATCTCTTAGGAAACATGGCTTTCAATGCGCCGAATTCCGAGATGCGTGCGGCCTATTCATGTCTGTGGGTTGCCTCTAAAGCAAGAGTTCTGTTGAGCTGTAATGAGTTACTATAATTTGAATATACATATCCTGAACATTTAAATTTTAACATTAAAACGAGATGCAGAATATTGTGATGATTTATTTTGGCAGAAATTACTCCTCCGACAAAGGTGAGTGTTGATTTTTGTTATTTCGACCAAAGGGACCTTTCTAAAGAAATCTAAATAGTCATTATAATCCTCACAAGTAGCTCCACTACCACGCCTTCATAATTATTAATGACTAGCTGTACTACCCGGCTTCGCCCGGGACTTGGATTCACCACACCCAGCCGCCTTTGTCTCCCCAGTGGCGATGTTCACACCGCAACAGTTACTCGTTGGAGGCTGAGTCGACCTAGGGGAGGCCCAGGACCGGTTCAAATAATCGTCACCGGCGGTGGCCGTGAACGGCAATCGAACTCGAGTCGCCGGGTTCGTAGCGCAGCGCGCTACCCGCTACACTACAATGCGTTACGCTTCCACATGCGCGGGTCACGTGACAGATGTGACGTCACAGCTCACTTGCCGTGCATTATTGAGCCCCCCCCCCCAAAAAAGTGTGTTTTTATAATTTTTGCATGGTGTACAGTCTGGAAAGTACCCACATGGCAAATTTGCAGTTTGTTGCATGTCGGGAAGTATGCTAAACATTTTGAAGAGACACACATATTCACAACTTTGCCTTTTATATATATGTGGAGATGAACTGCGGTGCATGCTAAAGCAAAACCTCAACATGCGTTGTGGTGGGATCGCAGTACAAAATCTGATGTTGTCGGTGGAGTCTAGAAAATAATACTTTACAATTGAAAACATGACCTTAAAAATAAGTCAAAAGACGGCCGTCCCTTCGTTGCCTTACCGACTGTTGAGGCAAATGCGGTTAGTGAGCACCTATTAAAGCGGGCCTGGCGCCCCCCGCCTTTGTGTTCCCGCTGCCTTTCTTTACACCCCGCACCAGGTCCTCATTTTAAGTTCGAATTGACCTTGACGGAGGCTCAGCACCGGTTTGCCTGTCACTCAACACCGATGGTAGCCCCGGTTGGGAATTGAATTCGGGTCAGATGCTTCATAACAAGAGTGTGCAATCCACTGCTCCAGCACTCACTCCCTCCAGACAGCGCCAAAGACAAATGCACAGGCATGCAATCAGAACCACTAAAGTATAAAATATTCACAAAATTAATGATTATTTCGATTAATGTAGTCTATAGTGTTTGTGTTCAACTCTGACCCAAATATCGTATGCCTGCAAGATCAGTTCACCAGCATTGACTCAAGCAAGCCTGACTCTGCTGATGAGACACTGCTGTGTGTAGAAACCAGTCCACAGTTTTCTTGTCTTGAAACAATGCTGCTGAAATGACGCACTCCCAGAATGCCGTTCGGCTGTGATGACGGACTGTTTGAGAAATACTTTTATTTTCTTAATGTGTAGAGACGTACATGTGAATGAGCCATATTGTGTGCGTATTAACGTTTTCACTTATATTCTCCACAACGACCATAATGCCGCGTTTTTGAATTGCAAAAAGTGAGATTCATTCTACTGCGTCCGCCCATGGGAATTGCCTACCGTGTCATATTTGAGAGATCGCGTTCATTTTCAGAACTGATATTTCCCAAGTAATTTGCTGATCTGTTTGAGTGCACTTGTCGGCAAGTCTCAGTGGACTTAATTCGTGCCGCGTTACTCACTCGGACAATTAATGATTCACTTCTTTTTTTCTCCTTTCAAATCCGGATCCTCCTTTTGTAACCGAAGGCTTTATCGAGGCTTTTATACGTAGATAAAGCAGGGGATGTTGAGATCTTGTCTCCTGCAGCACAAGGTGTACAATGCGCAGAATGCCGTGTAGAGAAAATAACTGCATTGACCTTCTGTGCCCATGGGGGCATTCAATTCTGGGTGGGTTTCTTCATCTTCTTCCAAGTACAATATTCGTTTATTTAACATTAAGATAAAGCCGGTGGTGGGGTGGGGGTGGGACGCGTTCGTAAAGCGCACGCACACGTTCTCGCATAACGCCTTCCACAATTGGTCGCAGAAGCGTTTAATTAGCGCTGTGGAAACCGACTACGGGTGTAACCATCAGGTGTAAATAAACTCGCTTGCAACTTGTCATTTTATATTTTTAAAAAAATTGCTCTTGATTCCGTCACGAGAAAACAAGTTTGCGCTTTTTAGGAATTATATTGTTCAAAGAATGTCATTCATTTCACTCCGGTCAAGTCATTCTGTCGTCGTGTTTAGCAATTTTAAACGTTGCATTATGCAGGCTTAAAACCCGCACCCTTTGGACATGTGAAGAGTTTAATTTATTGGCATAAATTGGCCCTGGCAGTGTAAACAAATAATCCTTATTTCTGACAAAGTAAAGCTCTCCTTATTTAATGAAGGGCGATTAAACACGGAACTGAAAGCGTTATTCGCTCCTTTCATATGATTGGGGAGACAAATGCTAATGCTGATTACAAGTATGTCCACATGCCTGCAGACATCTCGGATCCCTGGACGTTTTGCCATTTCTGCAAAGTGAAATGTTTACTTGCAATCGGCGAGACAATGAGAAGATGTGCTCCGAGAGTAACTTTTCAACTTAATAGTCGTGGTCCCCGAGGCCCAAAGTGGGTGTATGCAGTCTGAGACTCACACTTCTGCTCATTTATAATTACGCCAGTGCAGTGCAGCTGAACAGCTACGGTCTATTGTACGTTATATCAACGCCTGTTTATTAATTCTAGATTTGAAGCTTTCGTGACTGCAAGGATTAATACTTTTAGTTTTTTCGGAAAAGTCACGTAGATAAAAAATGAAATTAAAATTAATAAAATTATTTTATTTTTATTAATTTTAATTTCATTTTTACCTACGTGACTTTACCGAAAAAACTAAGAGTATGAATCCTGTTTATTACATTAAGTGCGTAGCCTATGAAACGTTCACCCTACATACGCCGATTCTCAGCCATTTCTCGCGAGCTAAGCAGGTGCAATAAGAAAAATCAACACCTTTGGCCGGCCTACTGTAGAGGGCTGAGCCGATCGGTGTCGGAGCCAGCAGCAACAGTGGAGGCAAAATTTGCAAACGACACAGAAAAATGTGTCAGGGGCACCCAGCTGTTTGTGCAAACGCAAACAAATCATGAGCATTCACCGACGAAGTGCATCACGGTCCACTTATTGCCTTGGGGTCACCGTCAAGATAATTGTGAGCGAATGCGACCGACTGGCAGCGGCGGCGAGGCAGGGACAGACAACTGTCAACTGTTAAATTTCGATTTAAAGCTTTCGTGACTGCAGGGATTCATCTTCTTGGTTCTTTCTCTGTCTCCTCGACAGACCTGTTCTCCACCTGAGGACGGCTACTTGCGTTGTGGCCGAAACGTCGTGACAATTATTTTATTATGTTTTATTTTTATTATTTTATTATTTCAATTATACGTGACTTTACCGAGAAGAACCAAGAAGAACTGTCAACTGGCTTCGTCCTCATTGGGATTCGTCGGCACGGTTGAGTCACCGGCGACGCTACGCACGCGAGTCAGAAAGTGAGCCGCCCCATTCACTGCCTGTAGAAGCTCGCTCTCGGCGCGTGCAGCAAAACGTTGGGCATGAGGCCAAACAGCACGCATTACTACCCGAGAATACGCCAGGGTGGTGTGTGCGGGGGGGAATTAACCCCTGATAGAACTTGACCAAGAGGCCTGTGACAGTCGTTGCGGATCACCACTCATGCACGTGGCGCTTCACCCGATGATGCTCCATCGCCTTACCAGATGAAGGCAAACACAACCGGTCAATGGCATTGAGCAGACGTCTCAATGAGGAGGGGCCCTCCTGAGTGAGATCCCTGAGCCTCGGGGATGAGGCCTTCCCGGGTAAATAAGTCGCATTCTTAGAAGAAGGGTCGCAGTCTTGCGAAGGGGAAAATGTCCCGTTGGGCGCCTGTGTGTCGCTTAATATCCTCTTCGGAGATCATCATGACCACCGGTCACGATAACAATAATCATTCAAATGGTTTATTTTTCAAACCGCGGTCTCCGTTCGCGCCAGGGCTTCTCAGAATTCTTCACGCGCGATAAAACGCCACTAATAAAAATCATGGTTTTTAAGAATTTAGTTGTAATGAACAAAGTAAAAAAAAAAATTGAGGGGGTGATGATGGGGTGATGAAGGAGGGGTAGAGAGGGTTAGAGGGGCAGTGACGGGGGAGGGGTGAATTAAGGGGGTGGGGGGGGGAATTGAATTGATGATAGAAACAGATGGTTTCTTCTGGCCAGGGTAGGGGGCGTATTACAAGTGGGGGGGGGGGGGGGGTGGTGGAGAAGAGGTGGGGGCTTAGGGGGAAGATGAGATTAAAGGAAGGTGAAGAGAGTTGAGAGAGGAGAGATGATGGTGGGAGAAGCATCCGGGTGCTGTGAAAGTTTCCCTCGATGTCTGTGTACACTACACGCACACATCCTGGTCGAGTTCTCACGTGGTTATTAAGCAAATTAACGTTAACTTGATGTGTTTAAACAACGAAAGAAAAACACCTCAGTAACTGAAAACTAAATTTTCCATAATATATGGGGTTTTGTTTAGAGTAAGGCCGATCAAGTGGATGAATTATTAAGCTCATCCGCTCAACACACTTTCCCTTCCTTCCTGGGCAGATGAGATCACCTGTGTGAGCCCGAGGAAGGCCCCACGACGCACGACATCTGTGACACCCCTTGACGGCCAGCCATCTCGACCACAGGGTTCCCATAACACGAGAGCCCCCTTCTCCACCCGCGCGGGGCCGCCCTGAGCTCGCTCGAATTAAATGCCTCTCGTTAAACCTGATGGCGACAACTTTGTCAGCTTATAATGCCGCCCGGCACCACCCAGGGCCCTCAATGATCAAGGCGCCATTTGCCGTACCAGTAACCACCATAAATCCAGCCCGCTGTGTCTGGCCTCACAGCTCACTGCATGGCCCGAGGGCTGTCCCTTCTCGCTCTAATCCGTCGCTACACCGCAATCCCTCCAGCTTGAACGGCTGATCATTTCCCGCTGCCACTCGAGGTAGTAGCATCCTGTCAATGATTAGATTTTTTTTTGTTTCACCGTGACTGGCATGTCTATTTTCTTCACCGGTTGAACCGTACAAAATTGGGGTCGTGGCTTTGTTTAGTTAAGTTGGAGCTCGTGTTCGTCAGTGGATATTGCCGACGCGCAGTCCCGCGGTCATTTTCAGTCGCCTGGCCGTGGGTCCCCACGATTAAAATTGACCGAACTCCCACCACCGTGTTGGAGTTTGAGTCCGTATTAATATAATTCATAATAAACACACACACACGTCGCGTACGCAGGCGCAAGCATGCAAACGCGCACGTGCATGTATTATTTTGTGATAAATATACGCGACTAAATTCGTAGTTTTAATATCTGTAAAAATGGTTATCAAATGTTGCGCGTGTGAGAATGTCACGCATGTCATTCCCAGTTGTACGGCAGAGCCTGAGTAATATCTGTGGTTTATCACTCCTTCCGTTATTGCCACACACACACAAAAAACACCGTGACACTTCGGCAGGTAGAGTCCTGTCGCCTTAACCCCATTTAATAGCGACGCCACTCTTTGCCGTGAATTTCCACACGGCTCAGCCATCGTGTGAAGCCCCCACTTTTGGTAAATGAGGTCATCTCCTGTCGCCTGCAAACGTGCAAGCCGTCAGCGTTTATGCCCAAACGTAGCATTGGCCTCTTTCCGAAGTTGTAACAGAGTACGGAATTAAATGAACGCTCGAGGAAAGATTCTTGGCCTTATTGTCACTCGATCGTGTAATTATGAAGTCAGACTGTGGTGATATCTGCCAGGGCAGGCAAGGTGGCCCGTGAATGTCTTCCCGTGTGATATCAAGGAGCGTATTTGCTGCACGAAGAGCGAGTGAGCAGACCACTGCATCTCACCACGTTCAGTCATTTTGCAACGGCGCCTCCTCTTGTCGATCAAAACGAAACTGGAAACCCGAGGAGACATGACGAAAATTAGCTGCTCGCCAACCTGAACAGCAATGAGGACCGTAACAAGTTTAAAATGATAATAATCTATTATTATTAATTTCCTCATTGCAATTCAGTGTTGAACGACGTTTTGGACTCCGTGGGAGTCTCTTTTGCTCAGTGATCCAAATCTAAGCTGTGCCAAGTACAATGCAGAGCCTTAAAATAATTGGCGAGGACACTTTCATAAATTCACCGACGTACCCACATGGATGTAACATTTTCGAGAACTTTACCCTGGTGAATTTTACGCCGCTCACGAGATTGTGCTAAGAATGGCGTCCTCGTTCACGAAATTCAAATATGATCCCGCGTTCGTATGTACGTGAAGGGCTACGATTCGTCCAAAACGTTTGCATTTGGCTGGACCTGTGCTCTCGCTACCCGCGGACGGCTTTGGAGGTGGTCTGCATGAGTCCGGCGACCGAAGGGAAGGTGTGGTGGCGGTGGGGGTGGCGGTGGTGGGGGTGGGGGTGGAGGTGAGGGTGGTGGCGGCGGTGGCGGCGGCGGTGGCGGGGGTGGTGATAGTGGTGATAGTGGTGGTGGCGGTGGTGGGGGTGGTGATAGTGGTGGAGGTGGGGGTGCTGGTGGTGGTGGGGGTGGTGGCGGTGGTGGTGGGGGTGCTGGCGGTGGTGATAGTGGGGGAGGTGGGGGTGCTGGTGCTGGTGGTGGCGGTGGTGGTGGCAGTGGTAGTGGTGGTAGCGGTGGTGGGGGTGATGGTGGTGGTGGGGGTGGTGGTGGGGGTGGTGGTGGTGGTGGCGGTGGTGGCGGTGGTGGCGGTGGTGGCTTCAGCAGCCCTGGCCACGACGCCGACGAGGACGACGTCGCCTTGATCTCTCGATCACAGAGACGCGCAAGTCGCCGCGTGCGCAGCGCTCGTTCAAGTTGCGCATCCGGGGGGGTCTACGGCGACGTCCAAATCGCCCCGCCCCCCGGTTGCTGCCCCCCCAACCCCCCCTTGTGTTGCTTAGAGGAGTAAACATCGCCGGTGCAGTACTTTGATGAAATGCAGATGTTTTCTCGGCGATCCGTCCTCAAAATACCTCCACGGCCGCACTCGCGAGTCTCATCTTCCATTCCAGTCAAACCCCCGTTGGTGGGTTAGACCCCCAGGGTTTGTGGGGGGGGTGGGGGGGGCAGCTTCCCGTTTGACGGATTGCAGGGAGCTCTGCGGCGGGGGGCGTGCCGGGCGGGCGGGGGCGAAATTGATGTGCACGCGAGGTTACGTAGAGTGTTTATATATATAAGCATTACAAAAAATTAACGCGATAACACTCCGAGGCTAAACCGGGCGCGAGGAAGGGGAAATGAAAGGGGGCGGCCGAGGAAAGTCGCCCGTTGAGCGCGATCGCCGAAGAGACACCGTCGTCGCGGTGGTGGTCGCGTCGCGTTGCGTGTGTGTGTGCGTGCACGTGTGTGTGTGTGCGCGTGTAGCGGCCCATGTTAATTTTTGGCTCCGGATTAAAACGGATTTCCCCGACAATTTGAAGGATATTGACATTTGGCGAAACTAATGAAAGGCGGAGGATGATTTGGAGGAGGAGGAGGAGGAGGAGAAGAAAAAAAATCAATTGTGAAGATTGGAAGAGCGCGATGACAATATTGTTTATTAAGGCGCTATCATGATGGCTGTGGCCGGCAGCCTACCCCTGGGAAAGACGGGCAGTGCGAGCTCCCCGTCGTAATAATCGTTGCTGAGCATTCTTAATCCGCTGTGGGATGAAAGCCCATCCATGAACATCTGACAAACCCGTTTGTTTTTTCTGTTGTTTTGGTGGGGGGTGGGTTTTCCCCCAATCACGTGACCGGAGGTATGGATGTGGCCTGCGTTATGATATATTGCCTGTGATGATTATTGACCCATCCACGCGGCCATTAGGCATCGTGCGTGCAGAGTCGTTGATTTTTAGCGTCGTTTTCACTGTCGCCAATGCGAGAATCATCGTCGTAATGATATTTAGTTTTATACGTAGCATCGTCGTTCGCCTAAATTGCATCCCACAATCGCTGTGGAACCACAGGCAAGCTGGAAGTCAGCAGCCAGGCGATGAGTCGAAACCAACAGTTGTCCAAGATCTGTAGTCCTCTATATTTTAAGATGTTTTTCAGCCGACTACTGAGTGTTTATACACGTACGGGGAAATCGGAGCGCCCGGGGGAGAACCCACGCCCGTGAGGGAGAGCACCACTCATCACGTGCAGAAGGGACAGATTTCATTCAACCGCTCTTGGCCGTGCACCGGCTTCTCCTGTCATCGTCAGAGTACGGCTCCTCTTCGACGTCCACTGGAAGGGAATTTCGCAACATCGTCAGTTTTCGTACGCGCTGATCCACCAATCCTCGCCGCTGCCTCCACAGCGCCGGATGCCGGACAATTCGCCAATGCGATACAAGGGGAATTGCCGTGTCAATGCTAAACCGACTGCTTGCGCCTTCTTTTTTTGAAGGCAAATCATATTTTTGCTTGGTATCGATGCTTATAGGGTAGGCCACGCTGCCTGTGACTCCATCTGGCCAGTGGGCAGCGCCTAATCTCTGTGGCACCTCTGTCATCGCATTCTTGTTTTCGTTTGTCTGTTTATTTGTCAAGTTTCCTTTCATCAACAATTTCTTTACGTTCGCGATATTGAACTCACGTCACAAGTTCAAGGAGTCCAATCTTGACTTGAAGCTTTCGTGACTGCAGGAATCCTTACTCTTTGGTTCTTTCGGTAAAGTCACGTAGGTCGAAAAAATGATCGATCACGACGTTTCGATCGCAACGCAAGCAATCCTCATCAGGCGGAAGAAAGGGGTCCCTTTTTAAATGAATGGTTTGAAAACTTGTGCATCGTAACTTTTGTATAAAATACGCGATGAAGATAAAGGAACAGCCCCAACGTTGGTCTCCTCGCACACGCCATTGCTGGCGCTAGGGCCTCCAACTGGAGAGAGAGTGAGATAGTCCTGGGGAATCTGGCCTCCTCCTCCACGCTGGCCAAATGTCTTGTCGGTTAAGAGGTGGGTGTACCCACACTGCACCCCATCACACCGCTCACCTACCGTTCAACTAATTGTGCTCTACCCATTTATACTGCTTGGAGGACAGAAACGGGGTGGAGGGGTGGGTGGGCGGTCGCTGCTGGTGCAGATGGAGATTCAAGAAACTCGTGCCGTTGTTTCGGTCGAACCCCGCGACCTCCGTCAATCGAACCCGCGACCTCCGGATCGCAAGTCCAGTGCGCTGCCTAACACATTGCACCGCGTACGACGTGAAATGCGACGGGGAAATTCCGACTTTCCTTTCGGGTGTTTGAGGCACTGGCAAATTTTGCTCCTGCGCGTCCGTTGCTCAGCTGACGTCGCGCAACGCACGAGCCGGTACGTACGATGATAAAAAAACAAGGACAACGTGGACGTGCCGTGAACGTTGTGTCTGGTTGACAAGGTTATCCTCGCCGTCCAGCAGCGTGTTGGGGATCAGGTCAACTGGCCCCATTCAGATATGGCTAAACACACAAAAGCTTTTAGATGCGCAGAGCGGCGGTGCAGCGCAGTGCCGCGCCCGGCGTGATAAGTGACGCGCGGCAAGAAGAACCGCGTGTCACCGGCTTGGGGCTTTGCTGTACGCCGCTGAAGCCCCCGGTACATATATATACCATCCGGTGTGAGCGCAAGGGCGCAGCTCCGTTTATGAATTTATTAACTGCTCAGGGCATTCTCCTTTGACTATGTCTCTCTCTCAAAGCCGTCTCCTTTAGCCCTCGCGCATTAACACCGAACCCTAATAAATCTAAAGGTGACCTCCTCTGGTCATGTGAGCGTCTAGTCTCGACCAACTAGCCCTTAACCTTAGAAGGGGCCCTTCAGTGTGACCCTCTCGAGACTCGGGGGGGGGGGGGGGGGGAGTAAACCCTGAACTCTTGAGTATGCTGAAAGGTGCCCTCAGTCTGGCTGTCTTAGCCCCAGACATTAACGCCTGAAGCCTAAGTAGAATTACTGAGGGGTTATTTTGTGAAGAACCCTGAGAATGATCACGGAGCCACAGTCCGGACGTCTGAGCCTCGGGTTCACAAAAGATACCGACGTTTGCCATGCTTTGAGACGCAATATCATTCCGCGTGCCGAGTGTGGCGAGAGATGCAACGCAGTAATATGGATGCAATATGTATTTGCAAATGTATGGGGGTGCCGCGGTGGCGAGATGTTTACCTCGACTGGTATACGGGAGGTTGTGGGTTTGATCCCGACCCTGACGCCTCCTGTATTTTTGGAGTTTGCGGTGTCTCTCTCTCTCCCCGTGGTTGCGGGGATTTTTCTTCGGGTCCTCCGGTGTTTCCCTCCACGTTTAGAATCAACATCACGCATTTAGAGTATTTGGCTGCTATACATTTCCACGTGATAAGCCACTTCGTTGAGCTGCCATTTGTGGCCTGGTCGCTTCTGAAAAAAGAACTCGGTAGGCCTTACCTGGTAGAAAAAAAAAGACTGCTTTAATTCGGAGCTTGTTTGTAAGCGGTTCAAACTGCGCCTCTCGTCGTGCGCGCATTTCACCGAAGGGCTCACAGCGAGAAAGCGTTCGCGCCGGACGCCCGCCGTCTCGCTTCAATTTGGCACGAAAGCATCTCTTTTGATGCAACGTAGCGGGGAGCCATACGCGTCGCTAATTTATTTATTTTTTTTAACTTCATTAATGGAGCATATCGCATCGCTCTTGCGCGTTTCATGCCTCCTTGACACGGGAATTCATATTTGGGAAGGAATGCGTTTTACAGTAAATTAGTAGCTAATGAGGAGTAATGTGTGTTCTTAATTATTTATGTGCGTTTCTGCATATGTTTGTGCGGCACGTATCACGGGTTGTGTCGATCTCCCCCCCCCCCCCCAATATCAGGCCACACAGGTCAGATGTGTCCTGTGTTACTTTATTTTCGGGATGTAATGGTTTAAAGTTTCCTAGTGCAAACAAGAGTGACAATCGGCCAAATGCCACGCTTTGGCCGTAAGAAGTGCGGGGATTGATGCGATGAAAGCTGCACAATTGCCTGTGAAGCCACGTTTGCGGATGAGCCCGGAACGCACCGCAAATTCCGATCGTCCGGAGTTTTGCTTCGCGCCTCGATTTTTCGGATTTTTCCATACGATCGGAAAAATGGGGAACGCGTCGCGAGTTTATTTTTTAAAAAAATTTTTATCATTGATAGAGGTTCAAAGATTGCCTGCATCATGAGGACAAAATTATTGCAGCGGACAAAAAACATGAACGTAGCAATTGCGGCAATTTGTAAAAATACTAAGAGAAATGCAATCTGGGAATAATGACAATCGGGGTTATTTTGACAGTGCTTTGCCTGGCACGTGCAGCGAATGCTAGACCGGGTTCCATCAATACGGACAGATCAGGGTGAACACAAGACACTAACAATGAGAACAAACACCGACTTGTGGACTGAAATGAACCTGACCGTCTACATAATTCATGAGCACTGCCTCGCCCAACAATAAGAGTGCTCGCAACAATAGAATGCCATTCCAGACGGTGGTCTTTCTCAACGTGTTTTATAGTATACAAGGCAAATGCGTAATTCCTTGTTTGTACGACGATTATTGTCTGGTTCAGCGACGCATGGTGTCGGTGATCTTGCACTTGCGCACATTGCTTTGTTGGGCCATTCCCGGATGAGGTCTCCCCCGTGGCTTGTTTTGTCGAGGGAGTTGTTTGACCACACTTAGCCATTCTGGTCAGCTCGCCATTGATGTCAGCCGTGGCCCGGGATCACACTTAGGTTGCTGGGTTTGGAGCGCAGCGTGCTTACCAATGCATTAATGATCCCCCGCCACCGCTGCATATGATTTACACTAAACATTTTAACGACTCAGAAGTTAGTTATGATGACACGAAATGTTGAAGATGAAGAAAATATCATCCAGAGACACGTATTTTTAGCCATTCTTGTTTGCTCATTTTATTAGAGGTAGGCAAATTTAAGATTGGGTTGCAAAGACTACGCATTTTACTGTACGTCCACAGGTTTGGAAACATTCGTATGTAAAAAAAACAGTGGTATTTGACTTGTGGGTGTGTGTAAACATTTGTAACGGTTACCTTACCGAGTTATTCACACATTCTCGTGCACTCAGGAGCGCCGGGTACAGGGTTCCGTTGGCGTGCGCGTGCGGTAATTTACGGCCACGTTTGTTATTTATTCCCCGCCAGGACGAGGAGCTTGTTTCTGGGAGCAGAACGCAAACGTCTTTGAACTGTCAGTCAGAAGGGCAGGAGAAGACGCACGACAAGGTACCCTGCAAGTTTGCGCACGTGCGCTCACGCGCGTAACATACGGGACGCACGCACGCACACACACGCGCGCGCGCAGGAACGCGATGCCGTAATTGAATATACCCGTGTCCGTGCACTCGCGTTACCAGGTGTTTTTTTGTTGCAGGGTCACATTTAAACTCCGATACGTGTAACAGGGCGAGCCACCCCGAGCTTTTGCAGAGTGCAGATTTAAAGTGACCCACTGGGGAAAGCATCAATCATTCAATTACGTGTATTGGACATTCCTGACGTGGGCCTCGGCTGAAGATGTTGGGCCATCCTGCTGCCCCCCCCCCACCGAACCACACACACCGTGGAGGTTAAATGAAACCCTTGCGTTGGCAGTGAGCGATTGCGTTGCATAAACCCAGCGTGAAATTTGGGTCAAAGCCAGTGCGGAAACGATCGGCCACTGCTTTTGTACTATTACTCAACGTGGATTAGCGTATGACTTTGTCAGAATTACTGTCGCCGGAATTGAGGATCAAAGCACTCCTCTCATGTTTTCACCCCTGCCGGAGAATCCTTCCTTTGGAGGAAAAAAAGAGCGTATGCCGTGCAGATGGGACCTAATTCTCTAAATACTTCGTCCCCGGCTTTCAGCCCGAAAAGATTTGTTGTTTGGCAAATGCCCTCCGACGGTGAGACCGTCTGGTGTTTTAACTCCCTCCGTCGAGCCAACCGCATCCTCGAAGGATGGATATGCCGCTTGTTACAGCCGGGGCACCACGGCCAAGTTTAAATGGCGCACATCGAGGGTACGAAACCGGCAGATGGGAATTTTTTGGGAGCGAACGCATCTGCGGTCAGGGAAAAGCCCTCTTTGATCCATCATCATCATCGTCGTCGTCGCCATCGTCAGGCGTGACAGAGAGGCGATTAATTTTTCGTCTCGCTCAATTTTATTTAAATTTCATGGCCACGGCGCGGGGAGGACGATGGCAATTCATGGAAACATCACGGAATTTGTATTCCCCATAGAAAATATGACATAGGTATATTTATTTTGAATGTAAACAAAAATACTTTCAATAAAAAGTGACAGCCCATTGCCACTCTCACCGGCTCCCCCCCACAAACCGGCATTTCTTAAAGGAAACAAGTAATTCATGTAATATACAATGTCCTTCAGCCACCCTGTGATTAATGTTGATTGTTAGCCAACATCCTTTCTCATGTAAATAGTTCAGATTATTTAGTTGACCTATCTGTGCGTGTCCTCTAATGTTGGGAGTGGTAGTATAGCGATTAGCGCGCTGCACTACGAACCCGGTGACCCGAGTTCAATTCCCTTCCCCGTCCATGGCCATCAACACCAGTGATGATTATTTGAACCCGGTCCTCCGTTTAGCACGGTTGGCTATGTACAGTGCGAAAGAAGTTCAACATATGTATATTGCAGACAATATTTTTTTTTATCACCTCCTACTCAGAGACCCTGGTATCTCGTGAAGGAGCACTGCATAGTCTGGGGGCTGCACAAGAAAAGAGTTTAGACTCAAGTGGCGAGCGATTCTATTGTTGTTTACCGGTGCCTTGTTTCTTGCACCCAATGCATACCTTTTCAATCACGTTAAGGGGACACGGCGAACCTCGCGCCCAACCCCTTTGCCTTCGCCCAGTCTGGAGGTGGCACCCGTGGCGCAGCCAAAGCGGCTGATTTCCCGGCGGGGTCACCTAAATCCTAAAAAGTCACCTCCGATTCGCGAGAACGTTGTAAAAATTTGAATTCATATCTGGCCCTGCGAGTTTAATCTTTGAAATCTAGATGGAAAAAGAATTTCTTCAGAACTGCTTTTTTGCGTTTCATTTGTTTTCCTTTTGCCCCCGCACCTCGGATTAGCGCACTGCTTGCTACGTACGGTGCAAAAGAAGTTCAGCATACGTACACGTACATAATCCTCTGTGCTCGCCCCGTCATTCTCTGCGTGCCTGTGCCGCCCATCGACAAACAGTTGCTCTCCCCCGAATAATGCCACCGAAGAAAGCGAATAATCGTGAGGGCTGGAGTAGCGACTGCCCCTGTGAGCGTGTCCGCCGCCGCAGATGGACGGCGTTTGTTTTCTTTTCTTTCTCCTTTTGAGCATTTCACCTTCGCCCACTCTGACCGCGTGCCCCCTCCGCTCAACAGGACGCGGCGACGGACGAGGTGACCCGGCTACGGGGGCAGCTGAGAGCGAAGGAGGAGGAGAATGCTCGGTTGAAGGCAGAGCTGGTGAGCGTCGCGATGGCTCCGCCATGAGCTCACGCACGTGCACGCATGTGCAATCACCCTCTTCATGCACGCATCCGAAAACTGAAGATAACTTTGGGTAGCGCGCACGGATTGGAGTCGATTGCCTCGCAGCGCTTGGGCATCGCCAGGTTCGGATGTGCGGCATTCTTTCGCGTCACCGAGCGTCGATGGAGAGACGAGGAAGCACTGTGGAGCAGGCTGAGGAGGAGAGGGGAGGGGGATGGGGGAGGGAGGTTTATTTTGAACGATGAAAAAAAGGCTCATTGGATTTGGGCACATTCCCAGATGTAAGAGCTTGATGAAGGAAATTGTAGAATGATGTTGGAAATTAGGCCAGAAAAAAAGGTGGGTGGGAGGTGGTGGTGGTGGTGGTGGACAGCGAATAGAAAAAGAAAGCTCAAGAAAGAACAGGGAAGCGGGAGTTTGAGCCAAAGCCCTGCCATTGGACAGAGCACTAAATTAGAACCCTTTTGCCAGCCCTTGCAGACAGATGGACAGAACAAAAAAAAGTTGGCTCTACACTTCTGAATGCCATTGCGTTTTCATTTTTGACCAATTATAACGGCTAATGATTTGGATTAATTTTGAGCATATCGTGATGCTGGACCAGCCACAAAGAGTGCACGCGAAGATAGAAAGAAAATAAATAAATAGATGCCACAAAAAATAAACACACAAGTTGGCGCAGATGTTTGTTGTTGGTGGCTACGCACGTGGCCTGTAACCCCCGGCACTGCGGAGGCAGCGAGGGTCGGTGGATCGCGCAGATCCTGTGAATCTCCCTTCCCATGGTCCTCGAGGACGAGCTGTGGAGGCGGTAGAGCAAAAAATGTGGACTCCACCTGCTACGCCTGTATGGGATCGAGTGTTTCCCCCTCGCACGCAGGTGGGTCTTTCCCGCGGACGCTCCGGTTTTCATCCACGCGTGAGCACCCGTGAAATTGTCCGATAACACCTCACTATACGGAGGACCGCAGAGCTTGGGCGATGGTTGGCAGTGGCTCGCCGCGTGTCTGTAGTTCTTCCCCCTGGCGCCTCTGAGTCGTCCTCTCTCTCCCTCTGTGAGAGAGAGTGAATGCTCTCTGGCGACGCTGGCGGCATGGTGTTACAATTTCGATTTAAAGCTTTCATGACTGCAGGGATTCATCTTCTTGGTTCTTTCGGTAAAGTCACGTAGAAGGGAAATAATAAAATAATAAAAATACAACATAATAAAATAATTCTCACGACGTTTCGGCCACAACGCAAGCAGCCGTCCTCAGGTGTCTTTCCGACAGCCCTGTTCTTCACCTGAGTACGGCTGCTTGCGTTGTGGCCGAAACGTCGTGAGAATTATTTTATTATGTTTTATTTATTTTATTTTATTATTTCCCTTCTACGTGACTTTACCGAAAGAACCAAGAAGATGGTGTTACAAGTCGACATCTTCATTATTATTCTTCGGAGCAGCATCACAATTCGGGTTATTTCACGACACTACACGATACGATATTCATCTTGACACTATGGAAGTTATCGCAATGTAATTTTACCATGAACTTTGTATTTTTTACCGTACTGTATTATCGTTGTGTTTTGCAATACTTGGAGTGCCAATTACAGACTACTTAAAAGTTATTTAACTGCAGGTCTTTCAAAACGAGCCTGCCACAATTCTCTTCATCGTTATAATCTATAACGCCTTTAACGCACGTGTGCTGTTAGTTTCCCTGAAATAATTTTAATAATTAAATGAACTGCGGTAATAACATGATGCCCCCATGTAATCTCCACGCCATCAATCTGGTGCAAATAACGTTTGGCAAAGCCCTAACGTAATGGGCAACGGTTATTTATTTATATCTCTAATTACCGGGCTGGTTATTTAACAAGTATTTTTTTCCCGTCTGGAATTAAAATATTTTGAATAAATAATGAACGTGCGCGGCAATAAATCACGACGGCGGGATGATATTTTGCCAAAAACACGGACTATGCGATTACCGTGGATCCGTTACCGTGTGGCGTAACCTCTCATCATCACGGCGACCATCGCGGCAACCCTCGCGTCGTCATGGCGACCCTCGCGTCGTCACGGCGACCCTCGCGTCGTCACGGCGACCTTCGCGTCGTCACGGCGACCCTCATCAACAAAACACACGACCAACAATGCAACACTGCAACTGCCACAACGATGGTGATGATGATGATGATGACCTCTTTATCTGTTAGTTTCATTCCGGAAACAAAATGCCTCTTAGCTAAGGACAATTCCCTGTGTCTCAATTAATGGACGAATCAATTATGCAAATTATTTGTTAACTGAATTTCATTACGTGTGAGTATATATGTACATGATGCGTGATTAGTGGAGGATTTTTTGTTGTTGTTGTTCTGACAGACTAAAATGAATCGTGGAAATGTATAATCATCGTTAATCATGGTTTATCCACCGTGAGATGAAGGACTCCGCACGCTATCGCCAACCCTTACAATGGCACAGTCCCACCTCTCCATCTCCGCGATTGTCATCCTCTAGGGCAGGGGTGGGGAACCTTTTTTTTGCCAAGGGCCATTTGGATATTTATAACATCATTCGAGGCCCATACAAAATTATCAACTTCAAAATGTGCCTGTTATATTTGGTCGAACATTTAATTAACTCACCCCTAATGTGATGGCTGGAACTGCTTCTCTTTGGCGAGGCGTGTGGTGATGTTAGCTGCTATTGATGATGTCGCTACTCGCAACTGCTTTTCCAGGCTTGCTCCTAGATTTATTGAATTTCGAGTCCTGCCTGCGGTTGCCTTGGCAGGGCCAGACTAAATGATTTTGCGGGCCTTATACGGCCCGCGGGCCGGACGTTCCCCACCCCTGCTCTAAGGCATCTTTTCTTCTTTGGCTGCCAGCTCACAGCCAGTCTCATCCATCGGCGACCATCCCTTATACTATTCCGCTTTGTCCACTGGCCGCGGCTCCTTCTTCACCAATGTTTTCCCGTGGAATGTGTTTAACTGGGAGACCTATGGACTGGATTTCGACATTCAAGGTCTCGGTCAAGCAGAGTTTTATTACCGTCGTGCAAATGTGAACCGTTTCCCTAAATTTCCCAGTCTTTTCTAAAGGCGCAACTTTGCAAAATGGCAACTAAATCCCAATGTTCTGCCCTCCATCCGATATACTTTGAAGAGTAGCCAATGCCCCCCTAGTTTTTAAAATCACTGATTATAGCATTGCCAATGAAGACTGCGGAAATAGTTTGTCAGCTGAATCTCAGTTAACATTATTCATTGGGTGCCCATTAAGAAGCGAAATAAATTAGCTTATTGGAATATAACAAAAAGATTCACGTAAGTTGACAAAGGTTATATTCTCCAAAAATGGAATTCTTCTCCGTTGTGGGTGCTGCTGGCACCTTGCGTGCTGTGATTTGTGCACTACTTTTGCGGCAGCCTCTTCATTAAAACCGTTCACTAATTATTCCTCCTTTCAACTCATTCACTCGCGACCTGATCTCATGTGCTCGGCGCAATATATATCTCTCACGTATAAATATTTATCCACTTTTCCCTGCCACGCTGGTATTACTGTGTCTGTCCCAGACACTGGATTTCCTCCCAGACACTGGATTTCCTCCCAGAATCATAACACACGTGCCACGCATGATGGTTTACAACTGGTGACAATTTACGCTTTAGAGACGACACCACTTTCACTGTTCCTGTCTATCACTGCGTATGAGCCTCTTGAGCGATGAAATGGTGGTGCAGTGGAAGAACTCACTTGCCCCTATGAACCCGGCAACCTGAGTTGGCTTCCTGAGGAGCAGTGTAACGGAATGACCCCGGATGGTCACATTTGCGTTATTAATCCAGACTTTAGACGCGTTCTTTATTTGCTGTGCAAAATGTGCCTTCCGTTCGTCGCATTAGAAACCAATTCGTGTTTAATTAGCAGAGCTGGGATTTGCTACAAATTGAAGTGAAAGTTACAAATTTAATTTGATGCGACTGGACCGATATGTCAGCAGCGAACGTTGATGATGTCCTGCACTGATGAGTCCTAATGAGGATGAAACCGGTCCAATGTTTTGCCTTTGCGTCGCTACCGCTTGTCGGGACAGCTCCATTTTTTCAGCTCTTTGAGCCAGCCGGTGGTCTGAACGACAAAATGGCCATGCACATTCAGTTCTGTTGAGTTGGTGGTGTGGATAGGCCAGTGCTGGCACACCTGATGAAGCTAGTTGTAATCACTGGCGAAACGTCGTACTCAGATTGTAAATGTTGTGGCTTGGCTCTCCAACACACCGCTTAGTGCTGTACTCGTAACGAATTGGCACGTTCTGTTTACGTGACAACCCTTACTAGTTGGCTGTGTCGTGGCGGTGGCGGGTTTTAATGACACATTTATACAGTTACGCGATCTAACCCCAAAAAACCCTCTATTGTGGACACCTCTGCGTGTCCCTCCACCTCTCAACCCAGGGTGGATGTTTCTTCGTATGACGGAAGGCCCCGAGTGTTGGCTCGGCAGCAGAGGTTGCAATCGGGTACCCGATACCCGTACCCTACCCGATACCTGGCTACCAGTACCCGGCCGGGTACGGGTACGGGTACCCGTTTGCGACCCTGGTGCGGCCAGGTACGGGTAGACCGTGAGTCACTGGTGAGTAACCGTTTGTCACTCATTTCCCAACGTCTTGTCTCTTCTCACAATTCAAGTTCCTAGAATCAACCCACCCGCGCCTGCAACATGGCTTCATCCCAGAGGTCGCAATCAGGTATTTGATACCCGTACGGGTACGGGTACCCGTTTGCGATCCTGGTGCGGCCGGGTACGGGTACGGGTAAGGAATCAAAACCCGTTTGCGACCTCTGCTCGGCAGTAGCACTTCCCCGTGAAAGACTATACGCGGCTAAATATTTAAATAAATGGCTAAATATTTAAGTAACGGGGGCAGTTCCTCGCTGTTTCCCCCGGGGGGAGGCAATGAGTGGCAGGGGGCCCGGAGTGGCACGGGTTGCCTGGGGAAAAGTAATGGCGTGCAAAGAAGCGGCAATTAAAGTAATTAGCAATTAAATAGCAGCCCTGGAGAAAACGAAAATTGTTAAAATATATATATATATATACTTTAAAAATAATTGTATCTATTAATTAATTTCCATGCCGATCTGCAACGGGTTACGCGTTTTGATTGCTCTTTCTTCCCTGCTCCCCCCTTCCCCTCTCCTCCACGCGTCGCGTTCGCATGCAGCCGCTGTGTTCCCGGGCGGCAAGGCAACAAATTCACTCGTTGCCTCCGCACAACGCAGAGGCGCTCGCCGCGAAGGCCACCGCTTGCCGGGGAGGGGTGGTGCGGACCCGAAGGCAGAGGTCGCAATCGGGTACCCGATACCCGTACCCTACCCGATACCCGGCTACCCGTACCCGGCCGGGTACGGGTACGGGTACCCGTTTGCGACCCTGGTGCGGCCGGGTACGGGTACGGGTAGGGCCGTGAGTCACTGGTGAGTAACCATTTGTCACTCATTTCCCAACGTCTTGTCTCTTCTCACAATTCAAGTTCCTAGAATCAACCCACCCGCGCCTGCAACATGGCTTCATCCCAGAGTTCGCAATCGGGTACCCGATACCCGTACCCTACCTGATACCCGGCCGGGTATGGGTAGCCGGGTATCGGGTAGGGTACGGGTACGGGTACCCATTTGCGACCCTTTGTGTGGCCGGGTACGGGTAAGGAATCAAAACCCGTTTGCGACCTCTGCCCGAAGGGGCATGTGTTTGCGCGAGAGGAGATGCGTGGGCAGCCCACGCTGCCGCCAGTGGCTTCGTTGGAGGGCCAAATTCGTTTCCGCGAAACCCCTCCAGTCATCACCGCCCGTCGTCCCGGCTCGTGTAACTTGTAACGAGGACTCCCCGAAGGACCTGAGCCCCCCGGTTCAAGTTCAAGTTCATTCATTAGGTATATAGCCCTGTGAGCCATTCGGCTCTTGAATCGGGTGCAACCGCAACAAACAAAAAACAAAAACATGAACAAAAAACATCTTAAAGTGAATGTGACTAAGTGCAAACAGAAAATCCAAGAAAAGACAGCAAAATATTGCAGAAAAAAAATCACCGTACACCAACGCTGTGTGCAAAAATCCCAGTGGGATGCAAGTCAAACAACCAACAACAACCACAAGACAACTTAGATTAAGGCCATCAAGGCCGTCAGGAGGCTCGGAGGCTCAGGGAGGCCGCAACGCTTTCTGCCTGTCCCCACATTCAGCCGGAGCTCAATGTGAAACGGGGTGTTTGGCGGTCTCGGCCCATGTCACCGATACGTCCACGGCAGCAGCGGTGACGTAGACGTGGACGTTCATTGGACATCTGTGAAAAAAAGCTTCATAGCTCGTCGGATTCCTCCAGTCTAAATAAGCATTCTGATTCCGAAATGATTAGCACGGTCGGCTACGTACGGTGCGAGAGAAGTTCAACATACGTACGTACAAGAAGTCCAACAACGTGCACGCGTACAACTTGGTTGCCGAGGCTGACAACTGGCGCTTGGAGATGGGGGCATCGTTGGGGTTTGCCTCTGGTTGCTAGCACCGGTTTCCTCGTGCAGTTGCTCAAATTTGTTTATTCCACTTCAATGAGTCATTGATGAATTTGTGCGTATAAAAGGTTTTGAAAAAACTACATTCTAATTATATGAGCTAATATTTGGGGAGTGGGGAGGTGGGAACATGTATGATGAGTGTGACGAAATTAAAGGTGTGGGGTGCCCCACGTGGCTTCTATAAACTATAAAATACAGACAAGGGTGAATATTCTCCATTAGCTCCATCCGCTCCCTCATCAGCCACCGTCTCGTTCCCAGCACGCGCCCCAACACAAATATCAAAGGTTCCTGATCTGGGTGAAAGCTCAGAGGGCATGTGTACGCAATTATCAATACCACAGGGCGCCGTGGCTGCTTCTGATTACAATCCAAATCCGAATCTTTATTGAGGCTCAAGGAATCCGATGAGCTACGAAGCTTTTTTTTCACAGATTTCCAGTACAAGCGGGTTGGTCAGCAAGCTACAACAGCACGAAAAAAAACGATAGCAGTGCAAAACCGAGGAAATTGCAAGCAAGTCACTAAATATAATTCGCGAATTACTCAATCACAAAAGTCTGATTTATCAAGATTGGGCCGAGGCAGCTAAAAAACAACAAGACAACCAGTCCCAGACCACGGTGATGAGCCCTCACAATCACTCTGTGCCATTAAAACCGTTCAACCAAACGCTGCGACTGACAGCAGAGGTCGCAAACGGGTTTTGATTTCTTACCCGTACCCGGCCGCACCAGGGTGGCAAACGGGTACCCGTACCCGGCCGGGTACGGGTAGCCGGGTATCGGGTAGGGTACGGTTATCGGGTACCCGGTTGCGACCTCTGACTGACAGACAAAGTTTGCTGTGTCTGTGTGCGTGTGTGTCAGGACGAATGTTCGTAAGCGGTGGATATGAACTGCAATTCCGTGAAGCGCCGCCGAACCAAGAACCAGGCGGCGCAAACCCAAATTGAAAAATCGATGCTCGGGACTGTTTTTCTTTTATCCCAAGATGATCGCCCTTCGCTGTACCGCGACGGCGGTGGCATTTCAAATTGAGACGTCCAAATCCTTGAAAGACTCGTCAGCGGCCTTCGTATTGTTGTCATTGTT
Organism: Lampetra planeri; assembly: GCF_965212315.1. Taxonomy (NCBI): domain Eukaryota; kingdom Metazoa; phylum Chordata; class Hyperoartia; order Petromyzontiformes; family Petromyzontidae; genus Lampetra; species Lampetra planeri. The sequence continues at coordinate 4,583,935 of NC_136147.1, forward strand.
ATGTTTGCAGACTGTTATTCACCTTGAGGGTTATTTTTTTTATTTTTTGAGCAGCATTGCAGTCGGTGGCAGAGCCAACACGCCCCCCTCCCCCCCCACTTAACCATGATGGATGGAGCGTCTGTCTCATGTCGGATCCAAGCGAAAGTCTGCCTCCTATTACCGACTTGATGCCCGTCCGCCGTTGCTCGGAAACCCTTACAAACTGATGATTCAGCCTTTGCGTTGTGACCACAGTGGCGCGTGTGTACAGAGGAGTAAAACAATCGGGCACCCTGGCCCATTGCGTCTCTGCCACGCCACCCCAGACACCCTGGGGCGCTTCCTCTCCTCATCGCCCCCACCCGCCCGCCTGGCCCCCACCCGCCCGTCTGGCCCCCACCCGCCTAGCCCCCACCCGCCCGCTGGCCCCCACCCGCCTGGCCCCCACCCGCCTAGCCCTCACCCACCCGCCTGGCCCCCACCCGTCTAGCCCCAACCCGCCCGCTGGCCCCCACCCGCCTAGCCCCCACATGCATAGCCCCCACCCGCCCGCTGGCCCCCACCCGCCTGGCCCCTACCCACTCGCCTGGCCCCCACCCACCCACCTAGCCCCCACCCGCCTCCCCCGACCCCTCCAGTTTATTTTTTGTTTATCCCACTCAGTAAAATCACGTGGGCACACATGTCTGGGGGGGTAAGTTACTGCAGGATAGAGGTCAGCACAATGGGCTTGCGATCCTGAGTTTGCCGGTTCCACTCCCATCTCCCCACTTTTGCGACCAATATCATCCATAATAGAGGTTGTTTTGGGTTAGATCGCGTAAATATATAAATGTGTCGTTAAAACCCGCCACCACCCGACACAGCAAACTAGTAATGTTTGTCACGTAAACAGAACGTGGCCAATTCGTCACTAGTACAGCACACCGGTGTGTTGGAGAGCCAAGCCACAACATTTACAATCTGAGTACGACGTTTCGCCAGTAATTACAACTAGCTTCATCAGGCGACAGCCAGATTATTGGAGAAGTCTTAACTGTTTCGTTCCTTATATAGAGGCGTCGATGTGGTGACCACGCTTCTGCGCTCTTGAGCAAAGTGGGGGGGGGGGGGGGGATTACTGAGTCAACGTACATTATGCATGTGCATTCAGCGTGCCCTTTGATCTTGTCCTTCCTGTCTATTGTGTAAAGTAATTGCATTTTTTCATTTGCTATACAGCCAGATAATACGACAAATCGCTAACCTTAAACACCCAGTCGTTCGTAAGAGTTGAAGGCGGTATAGTACTATAGTAATAGAGCAAGTGCAGAATCACTGAACCGGAATTGATAGCTTGAAAGCATTTAGCGCGGGGCCCTTGGAAGTGTGGGTCCCCTAGCATTAGTGGCTACTTTTGCTCTTAGGATAATCCGGCACTGGCTGCACCTCCCACTTTCCCGTCCGCCCCATCCCTATCTCTGATTCCTATCTCTGATTCCTAGTGCTATTTCGAAATCCCTCTGTCCGGGGACGGCGGCGGGACAGAAAAATCCCGACAGTGTTCGGCATTAGTGGCCGTAGTAACAGTAGTGGCAGCAGAAGTGCCACTTAACCCGTTCCAATTGCGTACGTGTACAACTGATGACGTACGTATGTGTACGTCATCGGAACGGAACCGCAAGTTAAACTCAAATAAAATAACTTTATCGGCACCGAGGCTCTCACAAGTGCCACGCGGGAGGCCGTGTGGCACGGTTTGACGCCGGCTATCGTAGAGTGGCGGTCGTGTTGCTGCGGTTCTCTGTGGCCAGCTCAACGTCTTTAAAAGCAGCAGCGCTACTACGCCTCTCTAAATAAATTTAACGCTCAACTGCTCGCGCGTTCCGAAAATCCAGCAGTGAACGGGACACCCGCCCTGCAACTTGCAGTTTTCTCGTTGATGAGCCAGAGGAAAGAATGTTATCTTAACCCAACAGGTCCCACCGCTGGGAGCATTAGTAATCACGCCGATGAATTGAAACGGTGTTCCGTTCGGCGTCTGCGCCTTGCCGTTGATGCAAATTCGGGAGCGTTTGTCTCCACGGGAGTTTTCGCTGCTTTGCCAGGCCCTATGGCTCAATGTGAAATGATGCAGGAGCCTTTTTGAAACGTGGATCCTCGATTAGACAGTAATTTGGGTTGTCGTTACCAAAGTCATTCATGGATTGGGCTCATGGCACCGATCTTTCTTCTGGAAGAAAATTGCAATCATGCGTCAAGAAGCGCGGTCAGCCTGGAACTTCGCGCGGGGTTAAGCTGCTCTGCATGAAACTAAAGGGGGCGGTGGGGGAATAATCGCAGGTGGATGATCGTATCGGGTGTCAGCCGAGCAATTTAGTTTTGCGCCCGCGATAAATGACTCGGCTACGATTTAAGATTGCATTCTCGCTGCCTTCCAATTTTTTGTTCGTTGGTGCAGCCACGGTAATTAATGCGGTTCAATCGTTAGCAGATTAATAGGATGATGCTTCTTTGTAATTGACCTTTATCTTAGCCTCCATCGCTATTCACTCCCCCCCTCCGTGAATTGAAAAAAAACTATCCCTGCTTGACCTGTGATCTGCCAAGACGAACATTTATTTTTTCCCAAGCTGCTGCTTCCGCGCGTTCGTACTTTTAACAACTGAGTTTGTACAACCTGGCAACAGGAATTTTCTAATTCGCCTGTTAATTGGAAATGTACTAATTTGATGATTTTAGGGGGGGGGGGTTATGTATTACCATTTGCCACGTATTTCTTGCTGCGCTTCAGCTTTCTTGACTAGGGGGCCCTCTTTGTTACGGCAAACAGAAAACCAAAACCCATTTTTGCTGTTCCTGGCTTCACGTTGGCCACATTTCAAGCGCGCGTCAGCCACCGCCCCGAAATATCAGGCGGCGAGAATTAAAATGGCCCAGCCACCTCCACGGCCCCCCCCGCCCCCCATTTTGCTCCGCCTTGTTTATATCGAGCGCGCCGCGAGAGGCACCGTGCCGCTTGGATGCCGCTCTGATGGCGAGGGTGGGAAATCAAATATGAGGACGCGGGCGCTTCGGAGTGAGCCGTCGGCGGGCGGCGCTTCGTCGGCAGCGCGTGGCTGTTCGCGCGTCTGCCGAGGCGCGCGGCTGGAGATTAGCGTCGCAATCGCAAGCGCGGGACTTTGATTCCCCCATCGCAGCCCAGCGCCATCCCTTAACTCCAACGCGGAGATCTCTTATCTTGCTTTTTAAAGCTCGGCTGTCTCATCTGGAATGGAATAATGTGATTAGTGGCGTGCGTTTGTCTGCGCACCCGGCGTGTTTGGGGGGCTGATGGGGGTGAGGGTGGATGGTAGACCGGCAGCGTAGTGCTTCGTAGTGGCCAGTCATAGTGGCTAGTGGTAGTTGCTAGTGGTTAGTGGCACTGCGCTACAAACCCGGTGATCCGAATTCTGTTCCTGGCCACGGCTAACACCGGTGGTCGACCCGTGCACACGCGAGTACTTGGTGCAGCAGTGAGAGATGAAGGCAGCTGTGCGTTGCGCTGGCAACACCACCCCCACCAAGGCCCCATGCCAGCCCAAATAGGTGTTCGCTAACAGCACTTCACTTGCCCAAACAGTCTGTTAATATCTACATAAGGGGATATTTGCGTGTGTTTTTTGCCAATTGAATTGGGTGAGTGGAACACGGTCTTAAACTCAAATGCTGCAAAGTGAAACCAAATGAATGAATTCGATTGTATCCACCATTTGAGCGACGGACTACTGTGGCATCCCACTCCCGACGTGCCGCTTACACCTCGGTGTCGATCGAACGTTTCTTGAATGCTGCGCGTGGGGAGAGAACGACGGCGTTCGTAATCGTGAAGTGGAAATCGCTGCGAGCGGTACGACAAAATCTCAATCCCGTTCTCATCGCCGCGCGTCCCGTAGCCGTTTCATTTTGAAATGAACGAATTAAATGGGGCGCCGCATTGTTTAGCAACGCGCACCACCCAGATAAGGGCTCTCTCTGTCTCTCCCTCTCTGTTATTACACCGACGCAACAGTGGAATATTTGGGTTCCAGGGCCGTGAGCCTGGAAAATTGAGGCCGGAATAAAATGGAAAGGCAATGAATGTTCTGTGCGTGCGCTGTGCCGTGAAGCGGCGGTGCCACGGTTTAGCGGCCCCAGTTCGATTCCCGCTCACGGCCAACAACGGTGACGATCATCTGAACCAGTGCTGGGCCTCCCCTAGGTCGACTCGGCCTCAAATGAGTACGCGATGCAGTGTGCAAACATCGCCACTCGGGATACAAAGGCGGCCGGGCGTAGTGCTGGCCACCCACCCCCTCGTGTCCCGTACCGGCCTTCATAGGTGTTCGCTAACGGCACTTGCCCCTACAGTGTGTTGATATTTTACGGTGGATCTTTGTCTTTGTGTCGTGAAGTAAACCGTGCCATACGCACAGAGAGGCAGAGGTAAAAATGAAAAAGAAAAATCACAAGTATGTGAGTTTTATCTAACAGCGGTTTAGGTGCTGGGCGGCCTAAGCAGTTGTATCAGAGCTTGGATTGTCACCGCTGTGGATTCCGGGTTCCAGTCCTCCAGGCCACCCACGATCAAGTGTGGCTAATTGATTGGGTCAGCCCAGTGCCCAATAGCTGCACAAAAGGAAACGTTGAATTAAATATGACTCCGTCACTTGAGGTGGACGGGTGGCTCGGAGGTCAGGGCGAAGGGGCTGGCTCCGCTCACATCCTCAGTTCGAATCTGGGCAGTTGGCCGTCACTAATTGGGCTTCTCAAGTGCGGCGAGTTGATGACTCTGTCGCAAAAGTGATGAATTTGGTTCTGCACTCAACCCTTTCCCGTTCCGAGATGTTTGCGAGTTCCTAACCGCTGCACCGCCGATCCACTCCACATTTAATTGTAATCTAACGTCAAATGTAGGCTGGCGGAGCAAAACAAATCTTCACAAATGGGACGGAACAAGAGGTAAACAAAGCGGATGGGAAATGAACAACATGTTGTACAAAAATCACAAAAGAAATGTCGAGCATGTTTGCAACTCCAAATTTTTGTAAAAATTTATCGGATGGCAGGCACGTGAATTACCACGTGGCTCTCCTCCCACCATCGCCATCCCTTCCCCTGCTGTTGTTTTGTTGGAACCAGGCGATGTCAAAATGACCTCACTCTTCAGGGCTGAAAATGTATTACGCTAATTTGACAGCGATGCAATACCAAAGAAGATAATTATAAAGCGCGCACCGATGGATCTTATTTCCACTTATAAATAACAAATGGTTTCCCCAGTGTCTGTGCTGTCGGAACAGTGTTAAAATGTATGTTTGTAATAAAATGAATTCCCGTTCATAACAAACAACATCAAATGCTCGTTGAAGCTAGGGTGATGCTCAACATTTCCCAGCCTGCAACTGTGATTCCATCCTTTGCAGTTGAGAAGACGATCCCTTCCAGAATTGTGGCACTAGCAGGATCGTAGAATCGTGGTGCTACAGGTAAATGCAGCTATGTAGGCGTACATGTAGCCATGACTACATCCTAAACCTATAAACTAAACTTAAACTTTTATTTTTTATTTTACCAGGTAAGGCCCCCACTGAGCTTGATAGCTCTTTATCAGAGGCGACCTGGCCACAATTGATAGCTCAACAAAGTGGCTTATCACGTGGAAATTTATAACAGACATATACTCTAAACGCGTGTCTATTCTAAATGGGGAGGGAAACACCGGAGGACCCGGAGAAAAATCCACGCGACCTCAGGGAGAGAGAGACATGCAAACTCCATATATACAGCAGCAGGCGTCAGGGTCGGGATCGAACCCACGGACTCCTGTATACCAGGCGAGGCAGTTAACTTATCACTACGGCGGCGCTCCAAGAATATACACAGAGCACCTACGTACGTCTATGCTTGACTGTAGCCTAGCATATACCTTGGGCAGCTGGGTGTACATCTAGCCATGACTTCATTCTAGCATATACATAAGGCAGCTACGTATGCATACATGTAGCATTGGCTGTAGGTTTGTTGAACTTCTTTCGCACCGTGCGTATCCAACCGTGCTAATCGGAGGTGTGGTGAAGGACAACAAACTAAGCACAAAAAGCTGCCCCATGGATTTGCAAGTCCATGGGGCAGCTATGTGTACATATCGCCATGACTTCATTGTAACGTATACACGAAGCAGCTGCGTCTACACGCGTCCTTGACTACAGCCAAGCATACACTCGGGGCAGTGGTCATGTGACGAGTAAAATAACCGAGCGGATAAAAAAACATCATTAATCGGTAAGAGTAATTGCTCCCGTAAATGATCGGATAGCCCAGTTGAAGTCTTGAGCATGCTTTGAGTTTGCGGCTCGCATTTTCACCAAAGTTTAGTGGGACGCCTTACATGCTGCGGGGAGCGAGTCACTCGCTCCCGTGAACAACGCCTTATCAGCTGGTTTCCATCGGCAAACAAAAGCGAAGGAAAATCGTCTGAAGCCCGCATCACGTTCGTATTGTGGTATCTCCTCCCACGTGTAGTGTCCCGGTTGTCAATAAATTGATAAATGCTCGGCGCCTATCGCTTGAGCCCTGTTTGTTATCGAGAATCAAACTTAATGATGCCGGCGCTGGCGTGGCGATGGGGCGGGCTCGCGCTCGCGCGGGCAGGGCGACGGAGACGTGCATCGCCAATGTCGGCGCTTTGCGTCCCAATACTCGTTCGTTCATTCGTTGGCCAACTATTTTCAAAGCCGGACGAGAGCCGCGCTGAGGCGAACTGGAAGAGACACCTCGGTCGAGCGAAGCAACGTAGGAGAGCTGAGGTGGGATTCTGGCAAATTGCCCGATGATGCTGGATGTAATTACCAGCGAAACGTCGTACTGAAAAACTGTAAATGTTGTGGATTCACTCTTCAACACACCGGTGGGCTAAAGTAGTGAACTATTTGTCTTTTGTCAATGTGACACTTTTTTTGCTGATTGGCCGTGTCGGGTGGTGGAGGGTTACGACACATTTATAAATAACGCGATTTAACCCAAAAACGTTTATTATGAACTGAGGTAGGATATCCGATTATTTTAAAGTGGTCGATTATTCTACATCGGTGGCTCAAAACACTTTTGATGCGGCGGTGCCCCCCCCCCAATCAAGACCACGGTGCAACCAATGCCCCCCCCCGCTCCAGAAGTTCTGGGTTACTAAGGCCAATATTCAGAGAGATCACATATCCATTACTCTAGACTCCTGGACAGTGTCCATGCCTCTAGTCTCCTGCACAGTATCCATGCCGTAGTGTATGCCTCACCCTAGTGGGGGGGGGGGGGCAGGGGGTACCCCCACAGGTCACAATATATCGTAGTGTCGCCATATCGCAGCAGCAACCCTCCCCCCGTGGAAACCCGGCACCGGCAATCATCGTCCCGAGTTTAAAAGTCCTTCGCTGTTGTGTGTGGGGGGGTTGGGGAGGGGGCACCCGGAAGTTGGAGGCTTGCAAATTTTCCGCGTTCACTACGGTGAAGACCTTGTTGAAGCTAATGCAATTACACGTTACGGGATCGTTTCATTATTTTTCCCCCCCCCGCCCCCCTCCCTCCCGTTTGGAGGCCGTTCGTTCATTCGTCGCGGTGTTTTGCGCGCAGAGCAGCCGGGCGCCATTTGCACCGTCGTGACCTGCCGCGGCATGGAACGTCGTAGGCACGATTATGCTCTCCACTTCACTCCGAGGCGCTGGAATGACCTCTCGGGCATTTACGTCGGCGATGTTTGGAACCGTGCGGAATGGCTTCCCGGCTTCGTGGCTTCGAATGTAGATGTACGTCGACTGTTTCGTTTCTCCGGGATGGAATAAATAAAAAAATTCTGATTGCAAAGCACGGAGGTTGCCAGATGGCTCAGAGGTTGGGGCACTGAGACAGGACTGCTGAGATATCCTGGTTTGTTTTGACGTGACACAAACACAGACCACACAGAATAAGAAGGAGAGGAATAAGACCACCTGGACTTGCTCTGTGCATCTGGGGAAAACATTTTGATGAAAACCAAAGCCAGAGTTGAATGCTTCACGCCAGAATACCATAAAGATATCCATGTGTCCCTTTGAGCATAAGAGCACAGGGAAAAATGCAGGCGGCATTTTGCGCTAGCAAAGTCACTTTATCTCCAATGCATTTCTCTGACCGGTTATTTATGCGTTTGTTTATTTCTTTGCAGTGGACGGAACTTGCTATGTTATTGTTTTCAGCGGGGTTTTTTTCTATGCCCTATGCTCTGAAGCTGCCCTCTTGAATGCATTTCATAAATGGCTCAGATAATGTGAAGTATCCATTTTAATAAGTTCTGTATGTTACCAGATCCGCACAGGGGAGTTGTGACGCCACACCTCACGTGACATCAGCGACCTTCTGCTCGATGATGTCATTATTATTCAACTTTCATTTGTATCGCTTCATGTATTCTATCACAATCCCACCACGAGTGAATCTTTAGACGTGAGCAGTTCTTGCGCAATTGAAGATAAACGCACCAATTGAACCCAGCACCTCCGATTAGTGCGGTTGGCTACATATGGTGCGAAAGAAGTTCATCAAACACACAAAGAACAAACGGTTAACATCTTTTCCCCTCCGAAGAAGGGAAAACGCCCAAGGTTTCACGTCCACAACGGAGATGGAGTTTCGAAATGAACTCACGATGCGCACGTGATAGATGGATTTTTGCATCACGACTCAATGAGAGATGAGAAGGGTGGGGAGGGGAGGTCCTCATTCAGCAGTGGATTGATCATGGTTGTTGAAGTTGATGATGTTTGAACCCAAGGTGTCACAAACGGCCAGGCGTATACCTTCACGATTCCTAGGGCTTCATCTTCTTGGTTCTTTCGGTAAAGTCACGTAGAATGGAAATATTAAAATAATAAAAATTTTTACATAATAAAATAATTCTCACGACGTTTCGGCCACAAATTATTTTGTCAAGGCGCTCTTCCCCCCCTCCATCCCAGCTTAAATAGTCGCTCCAAGCCTGGGGTGTGTCATTCAGACTCTGTCTTCTCGACAGACCTGTTCTCCACCTGAGGACGGCTGCTTGCGTTGTGGCCGAAACGTCGTGAGAATGATTTTATTATGTTTTATTTGTATTGTTTTATTATTTCCCTTCTACGTGACTTTACCGAAAGAACCAAGAAGATGAATCCCTGCAGTCACGACAGCTTTAAATTGAAAGATTCCTAGGGCTCATCAATATTTCTCAATGCTCATAGACTGGGTCACTTTCATAGCGAGCATAGTGTCTGGAATCGTATTAACGTGGATGATATTATCTATATGCAGTGCGTGCCGACAAACGCGCACGTGGTAGAAAACTGGCAATATTTGCAGCAAGAGACCTTGGAGAATCTGATTATACAACAGCCTTCCCGTCAGGCCCCTAAGGGGAAAGGTTTGGCAAAAAAATTACCATGAAATAAAGTCATACACATGCCTACCCAATATCATGTGCCTTACCCTATAACATACATTGTTATTTGTTTTTAATATGAAAGAAAAAAAATACAATATCTCACACTCTCAATGTTTATTTCTTCCTGCCTGTCCAGGTTGTTCACAATAGCTGATTTTATAGTTGGTGTGAGCTGACTTCACTGCGCACGCACATCGAACAAAGATTCAGCAAACTGTGCAATGTATTTATAGGAGCATTGGTCTAAAACGTTGTGAAGAGATTATACGATTTCAACATTTGCAGTCATGTATATATGTCTTAAAATATAGTGACCTCATTAAAAGAGCGAATTTCATGACGTATTGATAACTGAAGGCAATGCGTTTTGTGTATCTGTGCTTGTGTCTGTGTTGGACGTATCGAAGCTTCATTACGGTTCATAATTAAACTAATTATCTGGTGATTAACAACACAAACTCAACACGTTCGTCAAGAACACTGTGGCCTTGAAATAAGTCAGGACAAATGCGTTGAGGGATTTTTGTTGTACATTTTTTGTAAAATTTCATGAGCGTGCCTGCACATTTACGCCAAATTCCGTCGTACATTTTTCGCAATCCTAAATCGTGACAATTCACCAAATCTCTTGTGAGTAGTATAAGCCAAAACAAAGATGTATGCCCACGGTTAATCATCATTATATATCTGTTTAAGGATGGCTGAAACATATGTCCTTGAATATAGTATAACATTTAATGTCTGTGTAACTTTACGTCTCCGTTAAACTAAAACATAGAGCTTACTTCCAACCGCACCTAACTTTTTTTCCGCCACCATTTCGCTGTCGCACTATGTCGCACCGTTTGTTTTTTCTCCCGATGATCCGGTTTTACGACCGTTAAATTCCCTATAGCTTTTTGAGTTGTGTAATATTTTCTTCAGCACCCTCCTGCAATGTCGATGTTTTTTAAACTTTTTTTTTGCTGCTGCTGTGCTCACACAACACCCGTGGAACTCCCTTGTAAGATAGCCAGGCAACTGGCTAAAGGCGATCGTACGTGTAACAAAATAAAATTAACCAAACTCTTTCCAGCCCCTTTGTAAACCTACTGCTGGACAAAGGCCACCTCCCTCCCCTCCATTCTGTGCGTCCGGTCATGTGTGGATGTCGGATTGTGCTTCGTACAAGATCAGTTTCGGTGGGAAGCTCAATAGCTACTATTCGTGAAGCTATTCATATGCCAATTAAAAAAAAAACGATGGTCATCGGAATCCCATATTTAAAATTCAATTCTTATCAGAGCCCATCGTGTCAAGTGCGCAGTCTGCAGCTCATATACGCTCTAGCCCTCTGGCTTCTCTAGTTGTGTGCTATGATGAAGGGCAGTTGCCCGAAACGTTGCCTATTATATATTTTTCTCCCTTTACGTTCACAGTGTTATTGTTGATTTGGTCGAGTTGTTTTGTTGTTGTTGTTGTTGTCCAATGTGCTTGTGTACCACGTCGAACGCACGATCGCCAAATAATGAATGGTAAGGAGGCCCTGGACCAGGTCCAGATATCGCTCACTACTGATGCCAGCCATGTTCAGGAATCGAGCTCAGGTCACCAAGGATCATATGCGGGCGCGCGAACCACTGCTCCACCACTCCCCTTCTGTAATTCCTTCTTCATACGCCACTGCTGGCAATGGATCCTCACGAGATGGCGCTCTACAGAGCCCCTCTCGAGGGTATTTTTTCCTACTCTTCCACACTGGCAAGACGTTTTTTGAAGGGTTTGGCACTTTACCCCGGGCGCCCGTTGCGACCTGCCGATCGACAAACCTCGTTCATACCTCTGGGTGGACAGAGGCGGCGGGAGGTGGTTTCGAGAAACTCGCACCGTCGTTTCAACTCCGGCGCTCGGCGATCGAATCGAACCGGCGACCCCCTGGAGGGGAAGTTCGGTGTGCGAGCCATCCCACCACAGCGGCAGCATTCATCCGAATAATATTATTACGACAACTAGATCCTATTAAGGGGGAGACGGCTCTCCCGCGCCGCGACCCCAGCGCAAGCGCGCGCCTTATCTCTGCCGCCGCTGTCTCCCAACCCCCAGGCTCGTCTGAGGCCGGACGGCGTGGCGGGGCCAGACGGAATGTCGGAGCCGGGAGCCGCGGCGACGGAGGAAAAGTCCACGCAGACGGAACGACGGCGCCGGTCCTCGGTGAGTCCCGAGAGCTGCCCTCCGTTATTTTTTTTTTCTCGCGCCGCTCGCTTGGAGGGAGCGTCGCCGGTCAGCCGTAGCCAGCGGTTCGGACGCACGCCCCACGGACCTCTGAGCGAGAGACGGCGTCGCGAGCTTGTGCGGTCACGAGGTTGTGCGGTCACGAGGTTGTGCGGTCACAGGCCGCGACAGGACGGGAGGCGACGCGCGAATGAGCGACGGGGCCTGTCGCTCGTTTTGAACGTCGTTGCGCACGTATTTTCTTTTTCACATGTCGCGCCGTACGGCTGCTCCGACGTTATTTTGCGGGTCGTTTGTTGTCGCGATGTCCGACGTTTCGCTCCACGTGCTGGCTGGCTTCAGGAACGAACTGAAGACACATCGAGAGGTCATTTCAAATGATGCCCCCCATCCTCACCCAGTGGTGGAGGTTTTACGGTTCTCAAAGGATGACCGCTGCTCTAGTCATCCTCTGTTTCTCAAGCTCCGGAAGCTGCCTGACTCCTCGACCGTGGTGCTGCTTCCTGTGAATACCACCTATCAGGTGCGCGCAGTGTGTAGCAGCTTGACTTGCGCATGAATGCAAAGTGTGGAAAGATTCACCCGTGGTTTGGTTATGAAGACTTGAGGTTGGCAAAGCAACGACACGAAACAAATGAGGACATTGGTACTCGTAGTTTTTTCGGTAAAGTCACGTGACTGTACCGAAAAAACTATGAGTATGAATCCTTGCAGTCACGAAAGCTTCAAATCTAAAATTAAGAGGACATTGGTGCAAAGTTTTGGCCCTCAGTATTGCTTGACTCACAGATCGAAGGTTGCTGGCACCAGTCAATGTCAGGGGAGGCGATTTAGGTGATACTATGTATGTGGTCAGTAATATGTGAACTACTTTGTGGGAAATCAACAGGGGCTACTCATTATAGGACCGGGCCCTTCCCATGATAACGTGGAATTTACATCAAGGGCTCAGGGTCATGGATGGATTTAATTCTTGGCCATTTCTCTCGTGAACAAGGAACAAAATGTGATTTGTGGTTTTTCCACGATCCATGTCCAGTAAATGTTTTCAATAATGCATCATTGTGCATTACTTGCAATGCGAAATGGTGTCTATGTACGTTTTAATTATCTATTGCATTATGCTTTTGGATTCATTTCTTAAAGAGGAATGTAGCACTCCTCTTAACACAATTCTAGAATGAAGCTCTATGCCATATATTTTTTATTTTGTTTCTTTTTTTCATTGGTCCGTGATTGTTTTCGCGATCAATAATATGTTACGTATTGAACAACTGCTTTCTGATAATTGTATTTTCGTAGGATTGTGTACCACGACACGTTGTTGAACTCGTCTTATTTTATCTCAAAATTCTTGGTTGGGTGTGCAAAATATCTCCCCAGTTATTGTTTTTTTTGTTACGTATTTTCATGCACCTACGGGCGAGTTTTTTTTTAATATATTTAGTTTGCTTGATCCATATTAAAAAAGGAAAAAGACACATGCCATCTCAGTATGCTCTCCACCAGGTTATAAATAAGGGATCAAGATAAATATTAAATTTATCCAATTTTCAATTCATCCTTTTAATTTTCAAGGGAATTTGTCTCCCCGCTCAATCCTCCACAATCTGACCCAGCCAACCTTCGTTGTCACCCCCCTGCACCTAACCCCCCCCCCCTCTCACGCCCAACCCTCCCATCCCCTGCGTCGCGCATCTCACAAATTCCACCATTCCTCAAGCAACATAATAGCCATAACAAAAATAAAAAATATATATATAAAACTAAAGTAATAAACCAAATAAAAAATAAAGGTTGGTTTAGCATTTGTCAGATTAATAGTCGCTCAGATGGCCAGGATTTATTGCTGTTGTCATGCCAGTTTTCAAGAGATGATATTTCCAGCGGAACATACGCTTAGCTTTGTAGGTGCTCCCTGAGCAATCCTGCAACACCCATCATTTGTACGGATGAGCAATGGGATTTTTTTTCAATGTTGTTATTATTGGTATCTATCTATCTGTCTATCTATCTTATTTTTTTGCTCGTATATATATTTTTCCAAAATAGATTCTTGTCTGAAATAGCTCAAACACTGCCTTGGGTATACTTTTTCCTTTTTTTCTGCTACCCTTCGGGGGAAAATTGGAAAAACTGGCCAAGAAATATAATATATTGCCGTGTCTCTGTCCATACGCAGCATATAGATATAAAGCAATAAATGAATAGGGACACAATACACAATATAGTGAAAATACGTCAGTTTTGGCAACGCAGCACTTTTTCTTAGGAAGTACAGATTTCATATTTTCTTTTTCATCGCAAACAACAGTATCCATCCCTTGCTGCCTTATCGTTTTAAAATAGGGCCCACGGTCGAATTATCCGGCTGTCCCACAGAGGCAACAGAGTCGGACTGTCGCCACAGCCACCTCTTGGTTCCCCCGGTCAAACCCGCCATGCGGTTTGACGGCTCGAAAAAAAAACACTGCCTCCGAAAATCACACAAGGAGAGAAGAGTGGATAATGTGCTGGCATTTTCGGAGTAAATCACGCTCCGTGCAGCCTAAGAGGCAGCCTTCGGGGGCGTCAAGCCTGGCCACCTTTGCCTTTCCAGCTCTGACGTGTACGTATGCAGTTACGATGAACTTCTTTCGCACCTTGCGTAGCCAACCGTGCTCATTGTTATTCACGTCCCGTACCACGTACTCAAGTCCCTAAACTGCTCTCAGATATTGCTCGCCTCTTGATTTTATCCTCGACCAGGAAATCAAACTTCGGTTTCCAAATCGGTAGCGCAGTGCGGTGACCACTGCGCTACTGTACGTGCACACAGACACACACACACACGCGCGCACACTTAAAACGTACAGCCCTGCATCTGAACCTGGTTCCAGACACGGCTTGAAAGTCGCAATAAGACGCTCCGACTGAGTGCAAACGGAAGCAGAAGGCTCCACCTCCGACAATTATTTTTTATTTTTTCCCAGAAAATGTCATTGCTGGGTGGTGTTCAGGACAGATGCTGCAGTCTTCATCAGGGGTTCCTCATGGTCCTAAACCAATGCCCCTGATTGTCATTCTAAATGCATGTGGGGGCCAGTCACTTATACAACATTACATATCCATGATGCAGGTTTTTTTGGGTTAGATCACGTAAATATATAAATGTGTCGTTAAACCCGCCACCACCCGCCACTGCTAATCAGTAAGGTTTGTCATGTTAACAGAACATGCCAATTCGTTACTAGTACAGCATACCCATGTGTTGGAGAGCAAATCCACAGCATTTACAATCTGAGTACGACGTTTCGCTAGTAATTACAAATAGCTTCATAAGGCTACAGCCAGATTTGTACGCAATCTAACCCCAAAAAAAACCTCTTTTGCATAATATTTGTCGCGAAAGCCTACTCGTTAAAATTAGATCTCACCCTCCCCACCCAGCCCCTCCCCACCCAGCCCCTCCCTGCACGACGGACGGACGGACACAATAATCCCCTGTGGGCTGGTCTAACCAGGAGGTTCCAACCAGTATAATTATAACGTAGCTCACGAAGGAAGCTTTTTTGCCTCGCAATTTAGAACACACGGAAGCACCCATCTCTTCATCAGCGCTCGCGTCGCTCCCCGCTTCCCTGACGCAGAGATTCTTTTGTTCAAATGAACTTCATGAAGTGTTCCTATTTTCCGCCCCTTTATTTCTTTCCGCCGCGAGCCACGGCAAGGGTTGTCATTGTCAAAGCTGCCCCCGTTCTCGCTCGCCACGTCGTCGCGACACGAGCATATGAGCCCCCCGCTTTGTCTAACGAACAATGCCCCGGCTGAAAGCGCCGTGTATTATTTGGTGGCTTTTTTGCGAGCGTCGCCTCTGCCTTTTGAAGGGCACGAGGCAGTTTTGAGATACAGCCGTAAGTTATCTTCCTGCCGCTTCTAATCAAATCCTTAAAGAGTTCATTTGTCATTACTTGACACGTCATTTTCCAAAAGTCCAAGGATGCTACGGTGTAGCGAATCTGATTTCCAGTTGCGGAGGAATTCAAATTCCCCTTCTATAAATAATGCGCATACATTTGTGTGATAAATTCTGCTCCATTCTTGAGCGCAATATTGCACTCTGCCTTTGGTATTCAAGTATCTTGTGGAAGGATGTTCATTGATTGGCAAAAAAAAAATGGGCCCAAAAGTGCGATTATCACGGGACTGTTCATTTTGTGAAAGAAAAAAAAATCGCCGCATTTTTTAGGTGCAGCTTTGTAAGTAATAGCTGCTCGATTACATACCTTCATGTTTCATAACAAAAAACACGGTATCATTGACAGGTTCGCTAAAGCAATGCTAAACAGTGTGGAATACTGTTGAGAATGTTCTAAGAATGTAAAGTGCAGCTCCCAATGTGTTATAACAAGGCTATGGTGCTGACCTTGGATAGCCTGGGGTTTTGAAACACATACGCTTATCTATATGCGGTGGTGGTGTTGGGGAGCGGTGGCGCAGCGATTAGCGCACTGCGCTACGAACCCGGAGACCCGAGTTAGATTACCAATCAATCACGGCCAACACCAGTGACGATTATCTGAACCCGTCCTGAGCCTCCCTTAAGTCGATTCAGCTTGCAAAGAGTACCTCGTGCAATGTGTAAACATCGCCACTGGGGAGTTAAAGACGGCTGGGCGTGGTATTTATGTACATTCGTTGAACTTCTTTCACACCGTACGTAGCCAACCGTGCTATATTCAGAGGTGATGGCTACCCACCCTTCATAGGTGCTCGCTAACTGCACTTGCCCCAACAGTTTGTTAAGGCTATACCAGGGACCTTTGTCTTTGGTGTTGGTGGAAGATTTATACAAAAAAAACATGAATGTTTAGGTTACTGGAATGTGTTCACTAAATAAATCATTATAACACCAGTCGTGGTATTTATTGTTTAAGTATCCAGAAAAAAAAGGTCACTGAAATTCAAAGACTCCTTTTTGCCAAGGGTCCTGCAATTGAATGTTTGACCAATTAATTTTTTAAGGGAGTATACCAAATAAACGTATATATATATTGTGTGCTGCCTTGGAAAAGTGTGGGCAAGACGTAAATAAATGGATGCTTCCGCAGCAGTCTAATGGTTATCATCATGCTGGAGTTGCAGTTCAGAGGTCGCGGATTCGATCCCCTGGAGTGGCAGTTGAAATCATTTTTCTGTCCACCCAGAAGTGGCAACAGGTACAACCACAGTTAGTCGTTCGGCACGTCGCGTGTGGTAGGGTAAAGTGTGGGTACTCCCACCTCTGGCATGGAAGAGTAGGCCAAAAATATCCTTCCGAGGGACTGTCTGCAGCTCCCTCGACTGGAGGCCCTTCCGCCAACAGTCACGTGAGCAGCAATTTCAGCGCCTTACCTTTTACCGTTTGTATAAATTAATAAGAAAGGCCGTTTGGCCTACTCTTCCGGATACCTTTGAAGAGGTGTCAGTACCCACACATTACCCTGCCCACACGTGACCTTGCCGATCAACGAACTGCGGTGAACCCTTTTGCACTGCTGGGTGGACAGAGGCGTTGGAAGAGGGGGGGTGGGGATATGAAATATTTGCGCCATCGTTTAAACTGCGGCGACGGGAAACAAAATCGTACCGGGCGACCCAACTTCTTGATGGAAAATTGACACGACCGCTACCACGGCACTGTGGCAGCATTCGCGCCAGCAGACGATTCTCCAACTAATTGTTGGCTGAACACGAGAGAGATATACGCAACCGGCGGTTAGTAACCCGACGTTTCCCCGCGCGTGACGCCCACTGATCGACTTGAAGCGAGGCTCGGTGGCCGCGTCCCGCTCCCGTTTGTTTGTGCGGATGCCGCCGCCGCTGCGACCGTGTGCGCCGTGACGCAGCTGCGCTCGGCTGTTGTAAAACACCGCGGGCGAGGAAGTCAGAAATGCGCTTTCCGATTATTGTGGCCGTTAAAAGACTCCCACCACGTCTGGTGGGTTTTTTTGTTTTTGTCACGAGGAGACGCCCGCGTGCGATTCGTGCGCGGTGGTTTTAGGATAATTGTTCGCTTTACGAAACACGGGGAGGGCTCGGCGGAGTTCGCTGGCTTAACGAATGCGCAGTCCTGCGCACAAGTAGATCTAAACGTTCGTGCACGTTTGGCACGCACGGGGTATTTGTGACCGCGTGCACTGTTGACTGGCGACGATGTCAACTCCGAGCCATTTCGCGTTGGAGTCCGCCAGTTCGCTTCTTACAAATGTCTTGATAACCTCCCGTTTGGGGAATTGACATCACACTCCAAGAAGCCGTTTTAAAAAAACTTTTTTTTTAAACGTCATTTGTCTCGAGCAGAGAGGCCGCGATGTGCCCGAGTCAAAGCCCCCACACCTCGACATTCAACAGTTATTCACCAGAACACGTGTGTGTAAAAAAAAATACAATTCAAAGTAACTGACTGCGCCGGCAGTGATATACGATGACGTGCAAAAATGACCAGATTCGTCATCATAACACGGGCCTATCGTAACCTTGTGATGATGCACCGAGTCAGCAATTGATGTTGATACTCGCGCTTGTGCTACCCGCGTCGAATTCACGCGTGTGGGAATCGATTGTTGATCATTTTCGGCAAAATGGCATGCTAACATTACCTTTGGCTCACGGAGCAAACTAAACTTCGACAAAACGGACGAAGCCAATGAGATGCCAGTGTGCCGCAAATGAGAACACCTTAATGGGGAAAATTTTCACGAAAACAATGTTCTTGAATCGAGTTGTGACAATTCATCGATTCGTTTTGGGGTGGGGAGCAGGAGCGGGATTGGGTAGAATTGTTTCATACCTCTCGTAATATCAGCAAAATAAGTATCTGGCTGGCATATTGGGCAATAACCGTTCTCGACCTTACCACCGTGAGCCAGTGATGGCGATTCCACTGTCCCATGGTGGAGATGGGTCTCTTATAAAGCAACCGCTGTCGACTCCCCGCAGAAGTGGGGTAGTCGTTTCGTTGACCCCGGAGAGGTGTTGACAACATGGCTGAGTTGACCTTTTGACCGGAATCACGACTCGCATTCTTCCCAGGAGAGAACGGTTCGCGCTGACCGCCGTGCCGCCACCCAGCTGCGTTTCTAGAAGAGCGACAGAAACGAGCCGTTTGCCGGCAGATGTGCGACCGTGTTTGTGCGTGGAGCGGGGACGATGAGACAACACGGCGACACGGGGTGGGGGGTGGGGCCTTGGGCACCCCCTGAAATGCTGAGCTCTCCTCCCCCGTGTGCCGTGCAGATGGGTTTTTAATTGCCTCCGGGAAGGGGAAGTGATTTTTTTTTGGTTTTGTTTCGCAAGGGGGACCGCTCGCTCGCGAGCAGCAGCAGCAGCGGCGTAATGTGCGTGGCCCGCGGGCGGTCTGGAGGGCGGGGGAGGATTGCTCGTGCCGCCGCCGCCGTGTCCCAAGGCGTCGGTTGTTGAGCAGAGGGCCCGGAGGCCCGTAACACCGGGAGGCCGGCGACAGACAGCGCCCGTTGAAGGTGTCGTAGGTCTGGCCGCGTGGCTCGGCGGTGGAGCGAAGCGGCCCGCGGTCGGCAGGGTCGCGAGCTCAGATCCTGGTTCTGGCGGATTGAATCAGCCCATCATCTCTCTGGCTCGATAAAGTGAGTACCACTTTGCGGGGAAGTCAACAGTGGTTGCTCTATTGATCGACTCGCCCCTGCCATAGGAATGTAGAATTTCCACCACTGGCGCAGGGGCTGCTGTTAACGGGAGATGAACGCCAATGGCTCAATGCTCATTTGAACAGGAAGTCACTTTGACTTTTCTTGGTAGAAAAGAGTCGATAAGTGTCTTAACTTGAGCAGTGTTCTCAGAACTCGAGAAGAGAGACGACGGGAGGGAAGAAGCAGAGAGAGCAGTGTTGTGACCTGCAGCGTGGTGGTGGGTCACGGTGGATGAGATGAAACAGTGCTAAAACTATAAACTAATCTACTTTTATTGTACCAGCTAAGGCCCACTGAGCTGTGTAGCTCTTTGTTGAGAAGCGACCTGACCACAAACGATAGCTCAACGAAGTGGCTCATCACATGGACATTTATTGTAGCCAAATACCCTGAACGCGTGACGTTGATTCTCAACGTGGAGAGAAAAACCGCATCACCCGGAGAAAAATACACATGCCCACGGGGAGAAAACGCAAACTCCAAATATACAGCAGGCGTCAGGGTCGGGATAGAACCCATGACCTCCTGCATACCAGGCGAGGTAGTTAACATCTCGTCACCTTGGCGCCCATGAGCGAGGTAGACTGAGGGACCTCAACGTGGGTGGAGGAATCAGTGAGTGAAGTTCGTGCGAAAAGAGTAACCATGGTAACTTAAAATCTACTTAAAAGTCACCCTATGCAACGTGCTGAACTTCTGGGTTCATCATCTTGACGCAGCTCAAAGCAGTTTTAGTGAATTGTCGTCATCTGTTGGATCCACTCGTGGAGAGTCTGAAGCGTTATCGGTCAGAATTTGATGAATTACATTTGGCCACGTGTAAATAATAACGATGTCTTTGAATTTCGATTTAAAGCTTTCGTGACTGCAGGGATTCATCTTCTTGGTTCTTTCGGTAAAGTCACGTAGAAGGGAAGTAATAAAATAATAAAAATAAAACATAATATTACGTTTTATTTTACGTGACAATCCCGTCCGGGTAGTGGAGGGTTAATCAATTACAAATATTATTTGTCTCAAGTCACCGCGTGGCCTAACCCGAAAAACAAACGTGGATCAGTCGCCACGGTCCGTTAGGAGGTGGAAGAGTTTGGTGGTGCGGGCGGCAGGTCGACCGCTCGCCCGCTCGCGGGGGTGCCGTGAGCTCGCTGTGGGACAGGCCTGTTAGCGAGGTTATAACGAGCGAGAGGCAAGGAACCCCCGTGTGTTAAAATCCCTTTATTGGGCGGCAAATCATTAAAACGCCGAAAGTCCGAATGCGAATGTGTGTTTATCGTAAATATGCGGTAATGCATTGCGATGCATCAAAAAACTGCGGGGTGAATATAGGGGTAATTGTTCACCAGGTTCATGAAAGTATTGCGCCGAAATGAAACATGCTCCGCGATAATACGGCCCCTAATCTGCATGTAAATTATACACCGGGTATTCTGTGGCCATTTGATGCTATAATTGGATGGCAGAAGTTGAGGAGCTTGGTAAGGGCTTACGGCAAATGGGGAACAGTAATAGCTCCCTGTATTTGTATCCCTGCGTGCGGCTTTGTCTTATGCCCATTGTTACATGCAGGAATCCAAGGTCCCGTGTTTATTTCTAGCAGTGCCATCCGTTACCTGTACTTGTTTGTGTGTGCGCGTGTTTATGTGCGTGCGTCCGTCCGTGTGTGCGTGTCAGTAGCAGCAGCATAGTGGTTAGCGCGCGCGCTACCAACCCGGCGACCCGAGTTCAATTCCCGCTCGCGACCAATAACAGCGAGCGGGAATTGAACCAGTCCTGGGGCTCCCCTAGGTCGACTCAGCCTTAAATGAATACCTAGGTGCGATGTGGCGTTGGCCTCGGGTCCTGCGCCGGCGTTCGCAGCTGCTCGCTAACGGCACTTTCCCCAACAGTCTGCTCAAGGCGACACCGGCGATGTTTGTGTTTGTCTGGCGTGTGCACGTTGCGTTGTCGTGTCGTGGTTCGCTTGCTGTGACGAAAGTTTGAAGACCAGAATTTAATTCCTGGCCATTGGTAACGCCATTGGATGGCGGTATCAGATACTATCCTCGACTGTAGTACAGAGTTAGACTGATGGCCTTAATCTAAGTTGTCTTGTGGTTGTTGTTGTTTGACTTGCATCCCACTGGGATTTTTGCACACTGTGTTGGTGTACGGTGCTTTTTCTGCAATATTTTGCTGTCTTTTCTTGGATTTTTTGTTTGCACATAGTCACTTTAAGATGTTTTCTTGTTCGTGTTTTTGTTTTTTTGTTTGTTGCGGTTGCACCCGATTCAAGAGCCGAATGACTCACAGGGCTATACCTAATAAATTAAACTTGAAAACTTGAAACTTGACTTAATCATACTTTGGTGCCTGATGCACTGTGTAAGCATCAACAAAGGTGGCTGGCGGTGATTCTAGCTTCACCCCTCCTCCCCCATCCTGAATAGGTCTTCACCAACAGCGTTAACCTCAACACACTAATGAAGCTATGCAGGGCATGTTTGTTATTGTCTTGTTGTTTGATTAAGCCAGTGTATCATTCTCCGCACCACTACAACGTCTATATACGTTGGAGTCAATATATTTACGTGGATATAAATACGTTTATGTAAATGTGTTGATGTGTGTGTGCGCATATTCATATTTTATTCAAGGCAGCATACTGCCCTTGGGATGCTGCAATGTGATACAAACGGTCAGCACCCGGGACATTTTATCCAGAGCTCACCGGTTCCATTCCCACCTCCCGGTCCAGGAAATTAAACAATGGGTCAAGTTATTGTTTAAATCCTCCCCCCCCCCCCATCTCTGTCAATCGAGCAGTTATATGTGCGCACAGCAGAGTTATTCGATCAGTAGGTTACATACGGTGGAGTAACTCCCACCTCTTCCAAGATGTCTGGCCAAAGTGGATGGGTTTAGACTAAAGTTCTCTCTTGAGGAGCTCTGCTTTGCTTCCCTGTGCTGGAGGGCTTTCCGCCAGCAGTGACCCGAGCAAGCAAATTGCGGGGCTGTGCCTTTAACTCTTTATTTTTACACATAGGGTATCGCGACCAATATTATCCAGAGGGGGTGTCGCCTGATGAGGCTGGTTGTAATTACCGGCGAAACGTCGTACTCGAATTGTAAATCCTTTGGGTTTACTCTCCAACACAGCGGCGTGCTGTACTAGTCACGAATAGACATGTTTTGTTCACGTGACAAACCTTACGAATTGGCTGCGTCGGGTGGTGGCGGCGGGTTTGACGACACTTTTATGTATTTATGCGATCTTAACCCAAAAAACAAACCTCTGCGGTATTATTTTTACACCGCTCCCAATGGGGGCACCGTTCTATCCCTTATCGCCCTCACGTCGTCATATGGAGGTTGGGCATACGGGCGGCGAGGACTTTCTATCTTCCGCGGGGCTTTGGGAAGGTGCGAATTCAGGCAGGTTGCTCAACAAATGCGCGGCAGCCGACGACCGAAGAGAGTCGGTTTGCCTTCGCTCGCAGATAAAAGTTGGTGACTTGACAGAAGTGGAGGATGCTCACTGGAGTGACACAGAAGCAGGTCAAGTCAGCCTTGTTAGGCTCCGAGAACAATTGCCGCATTGACACCGCTTGTTTTATGTTTATATATGTGTGAGCGAGAAAAAGAAATCCACCCATTGTGAATCCAGTGCTGAAGGAAGGGCCTGTACCACGCGCTCTGTCGCTTGTTTGTTTTTTTAC
The DNA here is from genome assembly GCF_965212315.1 of Lampetra planeri. Lineage (NCBI taxonomy): Eukaryota > Metazoa > Chordata > Hyperoartia > Petromyzontiformes > Petromyzontidae > Lampetra > Lampetra planeri. The sequence goes on from NC_136147.1 coordinate 4,606,953, forward strand.
CACCACACTTCACGACGACGGTCAGTGTGGGTTGGTTGGTGGGGTGGTGGTAGAGGGGGGGTGGTCAGGATTGGTTCTGACATCTCTTGACGTGAGCCGTGGCGGGCATCTAACTCGGTTTGCCAAGTTCACCGCGCAAGCGTGCTAACCGGTGAACCACATCCCTCTACCTCTTGCTCCTGTTCCGCCGGATGACGGCGTGGACGGGAAGTCATTCTTGGCACTTGGGTTGTCTCTGCAACAAATAGAGATGGATGGTGGAGGTGAATTTGTAAGGAGAGAAAGGTTCACGGTGCGTGAAGATGAAACCTCTGAGTTGAAGTATATTGCTTTAGAGTGGAGTACCGTGGGTAATAGTGAAACATGTAAACCCTCCGTTCTCTATTTACACGCAAATTAGTAACAGCTGGTAGACCAGGAGTATTTTACTGGTAGGAACCTCCCGGTTACACTAGTCCATAATGGATTATTGTGTCCGTCCGTCCGTCATGCATCCAAAAATGGGAGGGGTGGGGCTGGGTGGGGAGGGGAGGGTGGGGAGGGGCTGGGTGGGAAGGTGCTGAGTGGGGAGGGGCTGGGTGGGGAGGGTGGGGCTGGGTGGGGGGTGGGAGGGTGGGGAGGGGCTGGGTGGGGAGGGTGGGGCTGGGTGGGGAGGGGAGGGTGGGGAGGGGCTGGGTGGAGAGGGTGGAGAGGGGCTGGGTGGGGAGGGTGGGGCTGGGTGGGGGGTGGGAGGGGTGGGGCTGGGTGGCGAGGGGCTGGTCACTCCGTGGTGCCCTTATAAAACTCAATGTTTAACCTACTCACGCCGGCTTGTGCCCACCCTCACAGTCGGCCATATTTGCGGAATACACCACGCCGCCGTTGACCCTGGCCATTGATCGAGCAACCCAACGTTCCTACCAGCTCCCTCCGCAGGAATGTGTTATTGGCAATCCTGATTTTGCTGATGAGACCCAAGTGGTTATGGTCAGTCCAGTGTTTGTGTGCTTAAAACAGGTGGATGTGGAAATCCGGTAGTGCAATGCACTAATTGTTTTGTTTATTGACGACAGTTAGCGACTGAAAATAATGATTTGAACCGCTGAAGGGAGCCAAACGGATATGCATTGCTCTAACCATGACATATTTATCCATCTGTCTGTGATAGGACGATGCTTACATTTTCACGAAATTGCAAAGTTCCCGAAATCGATTGCAACAAAACGTACGGCACAGCTTTGCAACGCAAATGCCCACATCTGTATGGTTTTTCGGCTTAAGGTTTGTTCATTAAAATATTATCATATAAAGCGTAATGCATTTTTTAGATTGCTTTCTGTTTAGGTGCATCCCGGTGCCATGAGCGCACGGCCTAATGCGAGTAGCCTGACGCTCCTGAATCACGTGCACAAATGTGCGTGCGTCTGTGTGTCTCCGCGCCCAATTTTTCTCCGCGTGTTCAAATCACCTTTAAAAAAAACATACTCAACACATTCGTCAATAACACTGCGGCCTTAAGAGCAAATGAATGTATAATGGGTGATGTTTTCGGCAATGGACCTGCCTCATAGCACGTAGATAAAGCACGTAGCATGATCCATGGGCTATGAAGAACGGCCTGTTGCCAGACACGCGGCCTTTCGAGTTTGTTTTATTATTTATGCACCACTGCCATCGCAGTATCACCAAATATATCTATATATAGTTTTTTTTAATTGAATAAACAAAAAAACACACAGAGCATCCCTCGATGGAGTGGCTTGATAGCTTGTATTTATTTCAAGCGGCATGCTTGGTGATTCGCATCGTGTCTCAAACCTATCGCGTCCGTATCCTCGCCCGTTTGACATTTGCGCACACGGCAACACCGCGCCGCTGAAGAGTTACCGCCTCAAAGCCCCGCCGTGCGCCACGTTTTGAGTGAGAGCCATATTCTAATTTCCCCGTCCATCTTCTGTCACTGCCCCCTATTACTTGCAGCTTTGCGTGCATATTCGTATGTACGGTGGGTTAACTTCATGGGACGTAATTGTTGACCTTATTTATTTATTTTACTGCAACCCGCATATGTGTATGCTGCGTGTTCTCTCTCTCTCTCTCTCAAGAGAGAACGTGCGTGTAAGGTGCCTCAGCCCAAAAAGCCACCAGCCTGACATTTCCAGGAGGTTGGTTTCAAGGGGAATCGATTTGTTGCCTGGGACAGAAAGCAGCTGTATCGAGGCTCTGCTGATGCTTGAGCATGTACGAGCAGCAGCAGCAGCAAACAGCGCAGGAGCAGCAACGCAGCAATGCAGCAGAAGCAGCAAGGCAGCTGCAACGCAGAAATGCGGCAGCAGCAGCAGCAGCAGCCACGGCATCTGCTCTTGCAGACAGCCGTACGTTTCCCTCCGAGGCAAAACAGTGACGCACGGTTCAACGAGTTGAAGGAGAGAGGTTTCATAGAACACCGGCACGGTTAAGTGCAAAGTATAAAAATTCCTCCGTGGTAATTCTTTAGAGTTTTCATCCCTTGTCATGCCGATATATTGGACGGTGCCGTGGCCTAGCAGCGAGCCGTGCGCCCGTCGTTTGCCGTGGAGGTTCGCGGTTTGAATCCAGCGGGCCCCCCTGATTAATTCCACGGTGTGTGTCAACCGCCGATAACGCGCCGCCGTCTGCTTTTCACGGTGGACGTGAAAGATCATGTGACCTCGTTCGCAAGAGTAGGCCATTGAGTGCTGGCATCACTGTCCAAAATTGCCCTCAAATTAATTAATTGGAATATATATACGTACAGCAAGCATCGCTCCCTCCTATGAACACTCTCTGGGCCCTCCTACAAATGAGTCATGATACTCAGTGAGGCTTTCTTGGGTAGACAAGTCCAAATAAATAACGAAGTATGATCACAGGGATGAGCTACTTGAACAAATGATTGTCTACTGGTAGCTGTGTGAGCACTATCTTCACTCAGTCAGCCATTCACTCAGCCAATCGCTACGGGGATACCACAAACCAAACTGGGCTTGCCACGTGCATATGTTGTGTGTGCACACCCGTCGACTCAGCCTCAAATGAGTACGTGGCGCAGTGCGTAGTAAACATCACCACTGGGGAGACAAAGGCAGCCGGGCGTGGTGCTCGCCACCCACCCCCCTTGTGTCCCGTGCCGCTCTTCATAGGCGCTCGATTACAGCACTTGCCCCAATAGTCTGTTCAGGCTACACGGGGAGGTGGAGCGGGGGGGGGGCTCTTTGTTTTTGCAGACTCGGGAATACCAACAATGCGCCATCACCACTTTGGCGGATTATAATAATTTCGTTATAAAAAATATTATATTGAAATGCGGCGTTCCGGAGCAGCGACGACGCTAATCGCAGAGCGCCACAACCGGGGCTGCAGCTGCGGCGGACGATTTAACGGAGGCTCGTTTTACCCCCCCCCCCTTTTGTCGCCTCGCATTTTTATTTTACGGACATATACAAATATATAAAATATAAAATTTATTTTGCAAGAGCCTTTTAGAAAGAGCGAGCGGACGACGATCCCGAGGCCAGGTGGCCAGGGGGCAGGAGAAAAGAGAAGGTCACGGTGGTTGGGCTCGCAGCCCTCCTCCTACCCACGTAGAGGGCAGCGTTCGGGAACGTCATTTTTTCACGGGAGGGGAATACGATGGGAAGAGAGCGGGGAGGGGGGGGGGGAGAGAGAATATACTGAAACCAAACCGGAAATTAAAGTAACGTGCAAGCGCCGCTTGTAATTTTTAACCGGCTACATAATTAGCGCACCGCCCTTCTGCACAAATGTGCCTCTGCCTTTGTGTATTTTTTGTTTGTGTTCATTTTCTTTGTGTTGTCAGTGCCAACCCAGGGGTGCGTGGAGGCTCAGGCCTGGAGGCCCCAGGGCGGGATTCTGCCACTTGGGGGTGCCCCATTAGACGGTCACCTTTGTCCAAAATAAACTGACAATTCAGGCACTCATCCTCCTCTCGACAAAGACCAACAGCCACGGCCTCTTGGTCAAGGAGCATAAACCGTCACACGAACTCTGGTCGTTCTCGCAACTGCTTTTGGCTGGCCATCAAACAACGACGGTCACCGCATGATGCGGCGCTTCAAGATGCGCTTCTGCGGCCGTCTGGAACGCTCTTCCTTCCGATATGAGGAATCCACTTGGGCTATGCACTTGAAAATCTAGATTGAAAACTCATTTCTTTGGAACTGCCTTTTTGTGTTTAGTGTGTTGTCCTTCCCCCACACCTCCGAATATGATGGTTGACTACGTACGGTGCGGAAGAAATTCAACACACGTACAAAGAAATGTAACATAAGTGCGTTATTTATTCGCAACAACAAAAAAGAACAGGCCCGTTACGCGGCCCTTATTTAGGTGAGGCCTGAGGCAAATTTCCCCTCAAGCCTCCCCCTCTGGGCAGCCCTGTGTGTTGTGCGTTTTCTTCCACTTCCTTTGGCACTTTTGTTGGGTGATGGGTTTGGGAATCCTACGTCACTGCCAACAACAGTGTAGTGACACGGAATGGGTCACTATGGCGCATAGCGCTGGTTGCAGGCAGAGAAAGGGGATCTGCAGTTGTAGCAGCCCTGTCTGATAGCAGTTCACGTGATAAGCCGGAGAGAGGGAAGTGGGGCGAAAGGTGACAGAGGGGGCACGTGAGGTAAAGCCCAGGAACCTTCTAGTAGATTCTAGAAGGGGGACGTGGCCAAGGACGGAGCGAGGCCACGCTGGGTGCAGGGACTCCGAGCGAAGGTTTGGGGCTGTTGTTTGGAGTGGAACCGTCATGCTGCTGGAGTCTACGTCACCGTCTTCACCTCCTCGGCGTTGTTGGTCAGGCAGCATGTTAGCTGTCCTGACCATAGTGTAGTTACTCCTTGTACCTGTGAAGGCGATAATAGATAGAGTGCCTCCTACAACTAGTGTCTCTGAGTGTATCACTACAACAGTACAGGGCAGTCCATTGCTGGGATGAAGGCCTTCCCATGCCGTGTCAGTCAGTCGTGGGGGTTGATTACCGCCATACTTCACCGCGCCGGTATTTGTGGGTTGGTGAGGGTAGGCAGCGGCCCCAGGACCGGTTGAGACATCAGTAGAAGAGTGCATCACACCTCCAGTGTGGCCACGAGGTCACTCTACGGCATCTCGCAAGCCGTTCCGAGGTATCTCCTCTCAAGGGATGCCCTCTAACACAGATGGACGCGCTGCTCTCCGATTAGCGCGGTGGGCTACGTGAGGTGCAAAAAGAAGTTCAACACACACATGCTCTGCCAGATTGCCGAACATGACATGGAGAGCACAAACTGTAGGCAAATCAAATGACACAAATTTAGGTGAAATTCAGTATTCTCATTTAGTATGGGGCTGTTACGTTGCCAACCGGTAGAGAAGTTCGCCGTTTTTCTGCCAAGGTTCATGCTTCGAACCCAGCGGCCGCCCTGGTTATTGCTGCGGGTGCGTTCACGGTAACAACACCGTGCGCTGTCTGTTGAAACAGTGGACGCTAACAGACCCACGTGACGTCATTCGAAAGCGGAGGGCCGTTGCGTGCCGGCGCCACGGGGCAAATTGTCCATTTGCGATACGTTACCCGCTAATTTGGAATTAAATTTGGGATTAGCGTAGCAATGAATAGTGCGCCTTCCTGTGAAAACTTGGCAGGACCAGCCCCTGAACACGAGTCATGATGCTCCATGAGGCTTTCGTGGGTAAATAAGCATAATAATAATAATAACAGTCTCTTAATCCGCATCACCGAATTATTGCACATATGATGACTGCTGGCCGTCGCCATGCCTTTAATTGCAGACGGGGTTGGCTTCTAGTTTATTGACCCGCAACATAATCGCAAGCAACCGCAACGCCCAATGCCCCCCATCCTAGCAACAGATGCGCCGCCTATAGCAAATGTGTGGTGCCCGTGTGTCCGCACGTGACGATTCTCTCGCACGCGGTGCATTTACGCCGGGGTGGGTTGTGGGGGGGGGATTGTCAAGCGGTTTCTGCCTTTGATCTGTGAGTAACAACAAAAATAACACAAGGACAAAAAATAACGCATTCATATGCATGGCTTCCATAACCAATTCCCACGTGCGCGCGTTTGCCCTTTAATTGGCGGTGACAACGCCGACTGGTAGCTGCCAGGCCATAGCTCATTTGCATACCCGTTTGCGCGCTCCTAAATGGTCCCTCGATCTACCGCCTCGAGTCGCCAAATTGTGGCCGGCCCTCGGCTCAAAATGACCCCCCGGGGGGGGGGGGGCGGTTTCCCCCGCTTCTTCTTTCCCCAGCCGGGACTCGACTTCGCGCACGATAGTTGAATTCACGTCGGATCTTCCGTACGAGGGACGTCGGTCCGAGCTGACGGCGCGGGGAAGCCTTGAGTTGTAAAAGCGTCACAAAGAGGGATAAATTGGCACCCGTGCGCGGCTTTGACAGCTTAAGTTGAACGTTAGCCCAGTTTTCTTTTATACTTGAGCCACGCCTTGGGTTGTTTGTCGTTCTCACTTTGGTGCGGCGTGCGGGGAGTTTCCGTTGATTTTCTCAGTCTTAAGGGAGGAGGCGGTGTTATTTACGCTTCGGTAAAATAAGCTCGTGGCGCAGTGGGCTTTACCTGGTGAAATATTGAATAGTTCAGTATTTTATTTTTTCGTGAATTTGCTTACCTTTCCTATTCTTTGCGCTCCTGTTGTGCGCCTGCATTGTTTCTTGTTGTCACTTTCAGACCCCGTGTCCCTCCCAGACATCTTTGCAAAAAGCAGCTTTATAGCTCATCGGATTCCTTCAGTATAAATAAAGATTCTGATTCTGACATTGGGTTGGGGGGGGTAGATAACGAGAGCGACAGAGGGACAGGGAGCGAGGCGGTAAGAAAGAAGCATGAGGATGCGGAGAGACAGGATAAAGCCTTGGAAAGGAGCAAAGGAAATTGGTACGCTTAATATGAGCATAGCTCTTTCACAGGCGTGATGATTCAGTCACCGTGAATGCTACGGTTGTGTTTTTTTCTTCCCTTTTTCACAAGGGCTCCCGCTTAGCAAGCCACGCACGCAGCGGCGCATGTGCCAGGACTCGCACACACTCACGGTCACACGGAGTCACGGACTCGTACAGACATCGGACTCGCACACACTCACAAAGATAAAGATCCCCCAGTAGAGATTTAACAGACTGTTGGGGCAAGTGCTGTTAGCGAGCACACACACACAGACATACGGACTCACACACTCACAGACACTCATACACACAGACACAAGGACTCACACAGAGAGACACAGAGAGTCACACACACAGAGACACACAGACTCACATACACTCACACACTTACACACAGAGACACATGGAGTCACTCACACACTCTCACACATCGAGACACACGGACTCGCACACACTCACAGAGAGCGACACACAGAACCTCACACTCTCAATCACACAGACACACGGACTCATGCACGCAGCTTTGTCTCTGCTCTGCCGAAAGAAGAGTGTTTAATTTTTTTTCCCTCTTACCGTTTGTCCCAAGTGTCCCCGGGGCAAAGCTGACATCACCCGGTGCTCCGTGCGAACGAGGCCCGTTCAATGATGTATTGTCCCCGTCAGGCTAATCTCCACGCTCTGTCTACAAAAATTAAAGGCCTGCCACTTCAATTAAGCCCGCACCGAGTTTGTGGCACATCGAGATTTTCCCTTGGTGTGCGCGACGTTTGTGCACGCACTTGTGCGTGTGTGTGTGTGTCTGTGTGAGCGGGCGCGGAGAAGCGAGAAAAAAAATCCGAGGCGCAGAAAAAAGTAACAAAAACAACGTTCGCTGATGTTAACTACCTCGCCCGGTATGCAGGAGGTCGTGGGTTCAAACCCGACCCTAACGCCTGCTGTATATTTGGAGTTTGCGTGTTCTCTCTCTCCCCGTGGTCGCGTGGATTTTTCTCCGGCTCATCCGGTTTCTCCCTCCGCATTTATAATCAACGTGACGTGTTTAGAGCATTTCCACACAATGAGCCACTTCGTTGAGCTATCACTTGTGGCCAGGTCTCTTCTGAAAAAGAGCGACATAGCTTAGTGGGCCTTACCTGGTGAAATAAAAAAAATAGTTCCTAGTCTCAATATTCATCCTGCTTGTGATTGTCCCTGCTGCGTGAAAGGCAGAGCATTTTTTATTTGCATGTTCACCACAAGTATATGTGGTTAGGGGCCGTCCATAAATGACATCACGCACCTAGGGGGGGGGGGGGGGTCAGACATTTGTGACGATGTATGACGAGGTGGGGGGGGGGGTTTGAGAAATGTGACGTCACAGCAAAATGCTCAACTTTAAATAACAACACGTTCTACTTAATTAAATAGACTTTTTAATAAATGTTTTCTCCTACAACATCAGAGTGCAGCGGCACATTAAATACGAGTCTTCCGCGAGTGAGCAGCAAAGCATCATCACTGAGCACGCTGCATCGATCGGCCGATCGCTAGTCTGCGTTCCTAATTGGATTTTGGAATAGAGAGCCGCGGAAAGTTTATATTTTTGGATTATCCGCGATTTTGAATTATCCGTCGCTATGCTCCCCATTGTGAGCGCGGATATAACACATCCCTGCGGAGGGAGCTGGTAGGAACGTTGGGTTGCTCGGTCAATGGCCAGGGTCAACGGCGGCGTGGTGTATTCCGCAAATATGCCCGACTGTGAGGGCGGGCACAAGTCGGCGTGAGTAGGTTAAACGTTGAGTTTTATAAGGGCGCCACAGGGTGACCAGTCCCTCCCCACCCAGCCCCACCCCTCCCACCCCCCACCCAGCCCCACCTTCCCCACCCAGCCCCTCCCCACCCTCCCCACCCAGCCCCTCCCCACCCAGCCCCTCCCCACCCTCCCCTTCCCACCCAGCCCCACCCTCCCCACCCAGCCCCTCCCCACCCAGCCCCTCCCCACCCAGCCCCTCCCTGCACGACGGACACAATAATCCCCTGTGAGCTGGTGTAACCAGGAGGTTCCTACCAGTATAATCGAGAGACTTCTCTGTGTCAAATGCAATGGGTTCATATCACCCCTACAGCCACTGGAGGCGCTGTGGAGGCTGCGAGGGTTTGTGGATTGCCGCACAAAAGTTCTGAATCTTCTTCTTGGTTCTTTCGGTAAAGTCACGTAGTCTGTCTCCTCGACAGGTCTGTCTCCTCGACAGACCTGTTCTCCACCTGAGGACGGCTACTTGCGTTGTGGCCGAAACGTCGTGAGAATTATTTTATTATGTTTTATTTTTATTATTTTATTATTTCCATTCTACGTGACTTTACCGAAAGAACCAAGAAGATGAATCCCTGCAGTCACGAAAGCTTTAAATCGAAGTTCTGAATCTTGGTTACCGTGGGGGTCTAGGAGGCGCCATGCCTTGGCTTGACAGGGAGAAGGGAGTACAGCGAGTGGACTCATCGCTATCTGTTTACATCTGTACGGGGATTGAGTGTTGCTCCCCCTCAAGCACGTGGGGTTTTATCCGGGCCCTCCAGTTTCCTCCCACTTGTATAATGATCGCTCATCATTAATTGGCTAAAAATTTATATTTTTTAAACCCAATGCAGGAACCTCATGAAAAACAGTGCTACGACTCAACATGGCACTCCTGGATGAACAAGTGATTCTTAGTATTATTATAAAATAAATACATTCGTGAATCGAATCGCAACCTCCAAATCGCACGGGGGACAAACCTTTATCGGTCGACTTTTAATAAATCAATCAATCTTTATTTTACGTGCCAATATCACCTTCAGTAAAGTAGTGAAAATTACAACAGAACGGGGAATGGTGCAGGGGCCACGGTGCAAACAGGAATGAAAAAAGAAAGCCGTCACGCCCTCAGCGGCAAGCGGCAAGCGGCAAACACCGACTGAGCAAAGTTAATTGCAATCGCGCGCAAAATAAAGTGCAACCGTGCGCGACGAATCCGCAAAAGAAAGTTAAGTAGTAAAGAAAATTCTTATAAAATAGATGAAAAGTGAAGAGACATTATTTTACTCACGTTTAAGATTTTTTGGGAAGGCAAGTCTGAATAGGTGTGTCTTGGACAGACCAGGGAATTGAGAGATTCTCAAAGCTCGTGCTACACTCTTCTTTGCCAGTGCAGCCACACGGCTAACAACATGGCACTTACGGACAAGAAGCAGCAAGTGCTCCTTGATGTCCCGGCAGTTCAAACAACGGTGCGAGTTTCTTAACCCTTTCACCCACCTCCCCTGCCTCCCCCCGTCTCTCCCGTCTAGTATAACTGAGCACACCGCAGCGAGAAGTCGATCGAAGTGTGGGCACTTCCTCGCCAGCGTGGAAGAATTAACCAAAAGAAACCCTCCTAGCGGAGGCCCTCAGGAGCTCACTCCAGTGTGTGGCCCCTTCCACCAGCAGCGGTGAGAGTGAAGCATCTTGCGTGGATTTACTTCTTCACGATTATTGATGGAACAATTCACACGTTTCTCTGTCAAAGTTTCCTCCTCAATTGCAGGGGAATTGCCGCCGTTGACTTCAGCGGCAACAGCGACGGCCCCATCCGAATCTCCCTTTGTCAAAATTGCTAAACCCGGTATTGTGGCAAACAAAAAAAAATTAACCCGTAAAAACAAAGTTTTTCACTATAAATCCTTTATATGCGTGGCGGCTAGAGTCCTCTCGTCCTCTGCCTTGAGATGGCTGCCACCTATGGGTCAGATGATTGCCTGCCACCATTAAGCAATTGGTAATTAAATAGATATATTTTTTTCCTAAAAAGCGTAAAGTTATGGAAAAAAAATTTCACGAAAATAAATTGTCACGCACAACGAGTCTGTGTGCAAAATGTCAGCTCGATTGGATCACGGGAAGTGGGTTAAAAAACGACCGAAAGATTTGCACGGTCGTAAGCGCGCAAGCAAGCAAGTGAACTTAATATAAAGGATTTAACAAGTATAACCCGTAAAAACTAAGTTTTTCACTATAAATCCTTTATATGCGTGGCGGCTAGAGTCCTCTCGTCCTCTGCCTTTAGATGGCTGCCACCTATGGGTCAGATGATTGCATGGCAGCATTAAGCAATTGGTAATTAAATATAATATTTTTGTCCTAAAAAGTGTAAAATTTTGGAAAAAAAAAATCACGAACATTAATTGTCACGCACAACGAGTCTGTGTGGAAAATGTCAGCTCGATTGGATCACGGGAAGTGGGTTAAAAAACGACCGAAAGATTTGCACGGTCCCAAGCAAGCGAACTTAATATAAAGGATATAAAAATGGAGCGCTTGAACGCAACTGGGGTTGAGAGATTATTGGCTACGCGATGGGCGGTGTTTGCAAGCCTGTTGGCTCTCCGTCTCTCTGCAACTGTTTTTGCCGACTGATGGATTTGGTTAAGTGGGCTGTTGCTTAATTGATTTAATACTTTACTTTAATTAGTTTATAATACTTAGCAGCGTGATTCCCTAAAAGGAGTGAAAAGCATTGTGAAGCCGGATGCGAGACACTATTTATATTTTTTTGTGGCCCACAGCAGCTACATGCGCAACAGCTGCGCTTCCATTGTGGTATTTTGTTTCAATAATTAAAATACGAATCGGAATGATCTTTAACGCTTTGTCGATCTACGACTTGATGAAAGCCGAGAGTTTGTCATGTCTTGCTTCAGCACGTTGGTCAGCGTGGCTTGGTGATGGGGTGGGAGGCCGCGGGGGAAGCCAGGATTGGTTTAGACATCACACGTGACTCATAATAAACGTTTTTGGGTTAGATCACATTATTTATAAATGCGTCGTAACCCTCCACCACCCGGCACGGCCAATCAGCAAAAAAAGTGTCACGTTGACAAAAGACAAATAGTTCACTACTTTAGCCCACCGGTGTGTTGAAGAGTGAAACCACAACATTTCCAATTTTTTTAGTAAGCCGTTTCGCTGGTAATTACATCCAGCATCATCGGGAAATTCGCCAGAATGGTGAGGCTCTGCTCTTGCTCCCGGTCTTAAAATCACACGTGACTCTCGTTAGCCGTGGCCGAGAATGAAACAAACATCTAGCCGCGGTGGCGAGATGTTAACTTCCTTGCCTGGTATACAGGAGGTCGTGGATTTGATCCAGACCCTGCCGCCAGCTGTATATTTGAAGTTTGCGCGTCTTTCTCTCCCCTTGGCCATGTGGATTTTTCTCCGGGGCAACCCTGGTTGTTTCCTCGGCATCTAGAATCAACATCACGCGTTTGGCAGCTCGAAATATCCACACGATGATAAGCCACTTTGTTGAGCTATCATTTGTGGCCAGGTCGCTTCTAATCATTATAAGGTGGGCCTTACCTGGTAAAATATAAAATATCAGGTTGATAGCACTATGCGCTAACCGCTGTTCCACCGTTCCAATTTGCCAATGATGTTAGCTTTGATACGCACTTTTATTGTTAATTATTTTTGGGTTTTGGTGGAGATGTTATGAAACTCCTTTGCTTTGGATGACTATTTTAGCTTTTGTCATTGCAATTTCTATTTATAAAGTACCCGACATGCATTCCTTTCTCAATAACCCTGCCTCAAGAGGCAATCGGTTTGATTTACTCCTCATTGTTACATCTTAGCGCCAACTCTGAACTGACTAGACACTGCCAAGGTCGATGCTTTTATGAATTCTAATGACACGGTATTCAAATATTCCACGCACCCAATCACCCAACGTGTAGCACTAGGCCACGTGCGTGCTGCTAAAGCGCCCAGTGTGCTGTGACCCAGCGGTCAAATCTGGCTCCATCGTGCAGCCCCTTTACAGTGGCCGCTGGATACATGAACGTCTGGCGGCAGCGGCAGCAACAGCAGTCCTCCGCTCTTGGACGATCATCTCAACTGAACTAAAAACTATTAATTCTTTTTTTATTTTACCAGGTAAGGCCCACCGGGCAATATAGCTCTTTTTCAAAAGCAACCTGGCCACGAATGATAGCCTCAATGAAGTTGTCATTGGCGCTATCATTGCAATTGGATTCCGCTGCAAAAACATGTCAATTGTGTCGTCCTGCCGGTGGGGTTAACGTTCGCCTCCGCTGTCGCGGGGCTTAGCAAGCGGGCGGTTTTGCGAGTTGTGACGGCATCTTCGGCTCGGCCCTCGCGCACTGCTGGTGGCTGGCTGGCTGCGTGCGACTTTTCCGGGGGTGGGGGGGGGGTGGCGGGGCGGAGGTTTGTGCTGTGCCCACCGTTCCATTGCAAGCATTCGGGCTCTTTCAGTGCGTCCGTAGGACTGTGAAATATCAACTGCTGCTACTAACCACTCCAATGCTACTGCTACAAAATGACACTAAATTATTTTTTTTTCCACGAGGTACTCACGGCGCTGTACATCACACAAAAAAAATATCGTAGGCCATGGGGAGGCAGAAGTTAAGAAGACAAAGATGATTGCTTGTGTTGCAATCGAAACGTCGCGTGAATGTTATTGTTTTATTTTTATTATTACGTTTTTCCCTTCTATGTGACTTTACCGAAAGAACCAAGAATATGAATCCCTGCAGTCACGAAAGCTTTAAATCGAAATTTAAAAAGACAAAGAGAGGTTAATGTAGACAACTACAATCCATGCAACCAAAACTATTGACCACGACAGTAAACCCACTGTGGACTGTGCTCCTTCAACAGAGGAGGAGGAACAGCTAAACGACACAAACTGTCTCTCTGCCTAAGCCCCTCTCATTGTGGCCAGCAGCAGACCACCACATTGGCATCTAGCTCCTGAACGTATTTCTTCTGCTGCTGCTGCCATCATGCGCGAGAATAGAAACAGACTTTTGAGAACTGACAGCAAGAGGGAATAGACACGTCTTTGAGGTGGGGGCTATTAGCTCTGTGGTATTATCCCGGATCAGAGTTGGCGCTTAGGTGAACTCACTCCTCTGCGGCGCCTCCGATGAGCACGGTTGGCTACGTACGATGCGAAAGGAGTTCAACATACTGTGCACACATCCACGTGCAATGACGAGAGAGTGCGAAGGAACTAAAATGCCAGTTTGGCGGTGAACTAGTGAGTGTAAATAGTACAATCATGGCAAGTACTGACGGCAGGCCAAGGATCAAAATGGTAAAATAATCATGCTCTGAATATTAATTTACATACTGGAGGAATACAATTATCTATGAAGCTCTTTTTTCACAGATGTACAGCAGGGAGACAGGTCAGAAAGTTACAACAAACAAACAATATTCTAGATTTGAAGCTTTCGTGACTGCAATGATTCATATTCTCAAACAATATAACAACAAAAAATACGATAGCTGATTTAATATGGCACTCTCAGAGGTTGCAATCCTGGGCTGTCACTTTTTCATTATGTTTGACCACCAGCTGTCCTTCCTCATGATTCGTCCTACCCAGGCCCACTTACTTTTTTCGTAACAGTTTGACAGATGTATTTAACCTGTGAGCGTTCCCGAGTCCATGTGCTTTATTTGTTAGTTTAACACGCAGGCTTTCGCGACCAATATCATCCACTAGCCTTTTGCCCGTCCAAGGACGGGTGTATTGCAGTAAATCTGAGACTCGCAAGCGAAAAGCTGACCCGCGAGGTGATATTCGTTGCATCCATTCGTGTGCAATTTGTAAGGGCGCGGTGACACGCACTTATTTAATTGAAAGGTTATAATCCCTTGTTCATCGTGACGTCCTTTTTACTTTGATGTCTCAACAGCGTCACGGAGATCACGTGACGTGAGGGTTCTGCCTTTGTAGTGAGGGTTGTGAGTTGACGCCGAGGAGGGGAGAGGAGGCGCCTCGCCCCCCCCATGTGGAGTGACGTCACCCGCTAATTATTATTAATGGAGGGGGGCGGGGTGTCCATTTGGAGGATGTCACCTTATAATGATTATTAATGAGGGGGGAGGGTGCTCCTTGTGGAGTGACGTCACCTGCTCATGATTATTCATGAGGGGGGGTGCATGTGGAGGACGTAACCTGCTCATGATTATTAATGAGGGGGGCTGTTCGATGTGGACTGACGTCACTTGCACATGATTATTAGTGATTGGGGACGGGGAGTACTCCATATTGAGTGACGTCACCCGCTCATGATTATTAATGAGGAGGTGTGGGGGGGTGTCCATTTGGAGGACGTCACCTTCTCATGAATATTAATGAGGAAGGCTGGTCGATGTGGAGTGACGTCACGAGTGTTAAGGACAAACATTCCCGGGTGATTATAGTAGGTATCAATAATAGAGGTTTTTTGGGTTAAGACTAATTTGAGAACCTGTCGAAATTGAAAGAAAAATAATTGTAACCGTTCGGATAGCTACCGCCTTAGTGCTGCATGGAAGCGAATCATCAAATACTACATTGTTTAAATGCATGCCTACAAAGGGCAGCGTACTTCAATAGGGATTACCATTGGTACGGCTATTTTAATATACAAATGGACAGGAAGGACATGATCAAAGGGCTCGCATAATGCACATGCGTAATGTACGTTGACTCATTAATTCCCCCCCCCCCCCCACTTTGCACATCCATGCCTCTATATAAGGAACGAAACAGGTGGACTTCTCCACAAATCTGGCTGTCGCCTGATGAAGCTAGTTGTAATTACTGCCGAAACGTCGTACTCGGATTGTAAATGTTGTGGCTTGGCTCTCCAACACACCGGTCAGTGCTGTACTCGTGACGAATTGGCCACGTTCTGTTTACGTGACAACCCTTACTAGTTCGCTGTGTCGGGTGGTGGCGGGTTTTAACGACACATTTATATATTTCCGCGATCTAACCAAAACAACCTCTATTATGGGTTATAGTTGTTGTTAGAACGTGTGGTTATAGCAACACAGCAGGGTGTGATTCCCTATTCGCAATCATCTCATGGCTCGTACGGGATGGCCGCTGTTTTAATGTGAATGTAACACTTTTATGTATACTTCAATTATAAATAAATCCCAGTGAAATTTTTTTTTCTAATTGAAAGATGACATCATTTACTGGTACAAAGGGTGATCCAATATGCAGGCATCAGCTCTCCTTTGAATGCTATCCCTGTACTCTGTACTTTGGGCCCGTGTCCAAATTTTCTTTAAGTCCTCTTTGTCGCTATGACGGTGGAACAGAGAATGGCTTTTGCTCTTTTCGAATTACGCTTCACGGATGGCCCAGGGTTTCTGTGTTGTGGCGATGCTGCTATGCACGGCGATGCTGCGATTCTGCAATGCTACGATCGCACAGCATAATATCCACGGCAGTCCTATTGCCCATTTTGCAACATACCCCATTATATTCTCGGTTCTTTCGGTAAAGTCACGTAGAAGGGACACAATAAAATAATAAAAATATAAAACAATAAAATTCTCACGACGTTTCGACTGCAACACAAGCAATCATCATCAGGTGTGAAAAACACGGCAAGGCTCTGCACCGCCACTTTTTAAATTTTTCTTGACGTGTTTTTCACACCTGATGATGATTGCTTGTGTTGCAGTCGAAATGTCGTGAGAATTTTATTGTTTTATATTTTTATTATTTTATTGTTTCCCTTCTACGTGACTTTACCGAAAGAACCAAGAACATGAATCCCTGCAGTCACGAAAGCTTTAAATCAAAATATACCCCATTATATTTTATTTTACATTTTGCGTTTCCAACGAAAACATTTTTCATGAAATAACGATTACTCGAGTTCACAACAGTGATTAAATTGATACCAAAACAATAGCTGGTTTCTCATTATCATAACGTACTTTGTGATATAGTTGTGTGGATAAAGTTATGGGGATGGTGTCATCTTTTTTTTTTCCCCTGAAAACCATGTCCGCTGTTGAGCATTCTCATCTGAAAAGTCGAAGTGATATGAAGAGGACACGTGGCTGGCTTACGTGCATGAGTGGACTGCAGCTGACCGACTTTCAGAGGCCTTTATTCGTGCTGCTCCAGCAAGCAAAATCTATCATCAGCATTTAGGGTACAATATATCTGCAGAGATTTTTGTAATATAGGGTACAACAAGATCGCATCATTATGGATAGATGGTCCCTTGTACTAAGGTGCAGTGCCTTATGCCGATATATACCTAACTCTAAACTAGCCTGTCGGCGTTCACGAAAATTTCGAGTGAGAAATGAAGCCCTGGAAATACTATTGCAAGATTAAGGGGAACCGATATCACTATAAGTGTCATATCGTGAAATTCGATGTCATGAAAAAATGATATCGCGGCATCCCTAGTAACGTGGGTACAGGACGTTATCGCGGTGGGGAAGAGGGCGGGGGGGGGGGAGCTGACTTGCTGGATTCGAGCAACGAACCTAATCTTGGCCCTACAGAAGATTGCATTGCAACCTCGGGCCACCAGGCTAAGGTTCGGGAATATTGCAAAGCGCGGAGGCACGGAACCCGGGAAGCACCACGCCATCAACAGCGGTCGCAGGCGCGCAAAAGAAATAATGAATCACTGTGTGGCTTTCACCTGGTCGAATAAGGACCATCAATCAAGCGGGCGGAAAAAAAAACTTGTACCTTACCGCGGCCGGATTATAGGAATGTTTGGGTGAAATTGGGCCACGGTGGCCTGCTGCTCGTCAGGCGTTGTGAGGTTATCGGTGCGGACGCGTCGGCTGTGCGGGCGCGTCGGCGGAGGCCTGCGGGAGACGCCGTGCCTGGGCGGAATGCGGACGGCGCGGGCTCATCGCTCGCCGGGCTTCCCCGAGGCGGTGAGGAGAAGCGTCTTTCGCGATGCGCCTTCAGGTTGTGCCGGGTGTTGTTGTTCGGCATGATGTCTCGACGTTTCGGAGCAGCAACAACGACAACAAAAAGTGAGAGATGGTGGGCGGGGGTGCGCCGAATGTTGGCTATCTCAACGAAGAGCACACACGGTACGACAGCGAACCGTAGACGCGTCGGAGAGCCAGACAGCAGCAACCGCGAAAACAGACGCAGACGTCGTAGAAATAACTCGGCTGCAGACATCGTCATGGGCCGTGATCAGTTCACTGCTGGGTGAGGGCCTCCACAAGCCAACATAATAATAATAATAATGTCATGGTTCTGTGATGCAACAACTCGTCGAGCATCTGCGCACCCCCTGAATTAATCGCGCCATCTCTGCAATGGACGTCCTCTCTTGATGTGTTCCCTTCCTTACGCGAACCTAATTTCTGTCTTACCCCCCAGAGAGGAAAACTCAGATCGGAGAAGAAACACAAGTTTTCGAGGCATTATGTAGATGGAGAGATTATTCCATTGTAGGACCATGATAGAGGATGGTGGGTTATGTAGGCATTCATCCAGCAGTTAATAAACGACACCTAGTGATGTAAACCAAAATTAACAAAATGTATTTCCAAAATACATTTGTTTCTCGATAACAACCACTGCTGGTGTCTTTTGATGTGATTCATGAATTGTACTTTTTGTACAGGCTCCAATTATAACTTCCTCTGATTGGATTGGATCTGTCATAAGTAGCATTTTTCAGTTTAAATCATCACTGCATCCTGATTACATTCATTCCATGCAACGTAAGGAAGGTATAATGGTGTTATCCTTTCTCGAGATAGGTTATTATTTCATTTTAATTTTGTTACATTTGTACAGAATATCGGAATTGTTCAATCCATGCTTTGTATTTTCCAGTCTGCCCCCATTAATAAAAATAATAATGTAAGGATGGATAAAAATAACTTTTATGAAGGCGAACAACGATTACTCAACGAAAAATAGTGAACTGGAAATCCTGTCACATTTCCCCCCCCTCTCTCCACGCGTGTGTAAATACAGGGCGACTCCGTTTAACCCTGCAGGACCCTTACAAGAAGAGGTTGGCCAGATGGCTCATGGGGGCTAATGGCACACTCAGACACTGAACAGGCACCACTGAGATACTGTGTGGTCACCCGTGATTAAACTGGGACCTCAAGTGGCGGCGAGTTTGTTGGTATCACATTGAGTTGCAGTGCGTTGAACACAATACGCATCCACGCAACCCAACGGCAGTTTGTTTGGCAAGCCTCGTTCTGCTGATGAGACTAAGGAAGTTGAAACCGGCCCAGATATTGCCTGCTGCAACAAAGGTTACTGGAAAGCACTGGTCCAGAAGGCCCGCATATGCCGATAGACACCAAGAAACGATTGCCATGCCCGTAGAGATGACGATTTTTGTCTCCGTATTGAATGTGCTCATGCATAATCTCCCTCAGCATATGACCAGGAATGCCGGTCCCCCAAGGCCTCGAAAGCTAAGCAGGTTTGTTCCTGGATAGTCTTTGGATGGGCGACAACCTTTGCTTAGCGCACGTTGCAGTAGGCGTTGTGAGCAGTAGAGGTAAAGTGCAGCAAAATCCATTGTTGTACTCTACTCCCCCCGCCCCCCCACCTTCAAAAGCCCTACCTGACCATTGCGGTGAAGTATGCTCAAATAACCGTAAATGCCTACGTGGAATTGGGAGGCCTTCATCCAGCAGTGGATTTACAAGCGGGCTGTGCATTACCATATAAAATCCTCAACGCTGGCGCTTAATTAATTTTAAAGGGCTGTAGTGGGTGCACCTGTGAGGGTATACTGCCTCGCGTGAATAAAAGGGCAATTGAAGTGACATCAGAAGTAGTTTTGTGGTGTCATCTTTTAGGGGCCTTTCTCTGGCACAGAGTGATTGATGAACTGGTAACTGTCAAAGAGTTACCGAATCGGAAATTTACTTCACCACCTGACGACATGACGCCTGCGGGCACGATCGGAATATAATCATGATAGAGAGAGAGAAAAGAAAAATGACAAAATGGCAACAACAACAAAAAATGGAGCTCCTGTGCAGGTGACCCGTCGTGAACTTTGCACCCAAAACGCCGCCACGCGCCCACTCGGCAATCCATCGCAGCAGTAGCCGCCGACGCCGCCGCTCGGCAAACGTCGCCCCTAGTTGCGATCCCATCCGGAGGTTTCCGCCAAATTTCGCCGACCTTCGTCACCCCCTTGAGCGCTTTTTTATCGCCGCAATGCTTTCTCTCTCGTCGCGGCACCCCGCTGCAGCTCTGCCCTCATCGCTCGCGCGCCAGGCCGTGGAACTCTTGATGGTTCGCTTCTGCCACGGCGCTGCGAGGAGACTTAAGTCGTGGAATGGCCGGGACCCCTTTAAAAATGACGTACCTCTCGTGAGGTGGCCGGGTGGCTCGGAGATCAGAGCGCTGGGCCGGTAGCGCTCAGATCCTCGGGTTTAATCCGAGCTGCTGGCTGTGATTAAATCGGCTTCTCAAAGTGTAACGAGCTGATACACTCAGGCCCGGTCACTGAGGACTGCACAAAAGAGAACCATCAAATTCAATTTGATTTTGCTCTTGTATATAATGGATGAATTCCAGCTGTGAGAATGTCATTACCACCGTGACTACATGGCGAGCATCACTTTCACACGCAGAGCGGGTGGAAAGCGCTGCCCCTCTGCTGTGCGTGGATGACGAGGCGTCACTTGAAGGGTTCCTAGAATGTAGCTCTGTGATATCTGCTTCCGTGGGCCCTGCAAACATGAAGGGGTTTCAGTGCCCTGCGAGAGATCCGAGCGGATGACGTTGTCTCGTGAAATGATGCTGACGGCACAGTCAAGATGCATTTCGGATGAAAACATATATTTTTTTTTTAACATGAAATTTCAATGAGACAAACAATCTTTCATAATCACTGCAAACTTGTGTGTTGTACTAACCATAGAGCGAGAGGAATGTGATTAACATACTTTGTGATGGGATACTTTGCTGCTGTGCTTTAACCTTTAACCCTGCTTATGTCCGCCCGTCTAACCCCCTCCTGCACTGTTGCTTGCCGGTAGCAGTGCGTGTGCGCGTCACCGTGTCTGTGTGTGTGTGTGCTTGCGTCTGTTAACGGTATGTCACCGTGTCTGTGTGTGCTTGCGTCTGATAACAGGACGTCACCGTGTCTGTGTGTGCTTGCGTCTGTTAACAGGACGTCACCGTGTCTGTGTGTGCTTGCGTCTGTTAACGGTATGTCACCGTGTCTGTATGTGCTTGCGTCTGATAACAGGACGTCACCGTGTCTGTGTGTGCTGATGTCTGTTAACGGCAGCTGTGTGTATGCGCGTCACTGTGTCTGTGCGTTTGTGTCTGTTAACAGTCGAGTCCCAGGCACGGCTCTGCGGCACACACTCAGTCGGCCTTTAATGCTGGGAGCTCCCTGTCGCACGCACAGAGGAGACAGAGTGAGTGCACTCACCGGATCCCCCTCCCCCCCCTAATCCAATACTCACCTCCATCCCCTGCTCTGTCCACGTTGATGCTTACGCTTGCCCGCGCCTACGCTTGCCCGCGCCGTGCCTCCGTGATAACGGAGCTCGGCAAAGACTTCATTTAACAACGCTTTGCTCATTTGACGGTTCTCTGGAGGAAGTGTGGGTGTGTGTGGGGGGAGGGGGGGGGGGTGTTATTGTACTCCTATTAATGTGGAAGAGTAGGCCAAATACCCTCCAGAGGGATCCTCCAATGATCCTTCTGGCGGAGACCCATCCGCCAGCAGTGGCGTGAGCGAGCAATTGCAGGGTCTGCACCTTTACTTATGTTGGTGGCATATACAACAACGGCCACAACAGCTACCGTTCGCCACTAAGTGGCGGTGACATCACTACAGCACGTGTGCCAGGCTAGGTGCACTTTGAGGCCACGTGAAGTGAATGTATACATTCCAACACACAACGAGGTGGTTCCACACAAACTAAGCCGGTTTTCTTTTTTAAACATTCTCCTCTCTGAACCTAGGGCATTAACACTGAACCATGATATGCTTTTTCTCTGCGAGCCTCAGGTATTAACATTGAGCAACGAGAATCCCAAAGGTGCCTTCGTCTGGGTCTTGAACCCCCAATTAACACCAAGCTCTAAGCATTCTCAATCTGCCTGAGCGTGACTCACTGAGTCTCAGGCGTCAAAAATTAACCCCTAAGAATGGTAAAAGATTCATTTTTCCCAGTTGGTCTCGGACAATAACACCGAACCTTGAGATTCTTCGGTGAGCCTTAGTCCGGTTCTCCGAGCCTCTGTAATGCAGCATTAATAAGAACACTAATAACATCCGCTATGCATTGGGATGTCCTCATTGTCCCACGCGCATCTGATTCTCTGGCGACGGGCGCCGCTTATTAATGTAGATAACGTTACAATAGAAAATTACAATCGCGATCTGCGGAGCGTCTAAATGTGACTGCATCTCAAGACCGCTGTGCAATAAAATGAAAATGGTTGGGGGGGTGGGGTCGGGGAATATACACGCAAGGGGGGATTGCATACACACTGTCATACGCAATATTCATTACACAATCACACACACACACACTAGGGATTGTGTCACATCATTAGCAAAGTGAGCAAAAGGTTGTTAAATGAAGTTCATGATCCCATCGGTTCCCCGCTTGACTAAAGCCTGCAACCAATCACATCGACGTTAATGCATGTGCAGTGAAAGCTGATTCGATGCATGACAACAACATGAACTGAATGATTTAAATGAACAAAGAAACATATCTTAACAAGTGTCGCAAAACATTGAAAGTGATTACGTGCAATTGCGGGCAGATTTATTTGCTTGCCGGGTCTCGCGAGATGACAGCAGCATCGGGTTTTTGTCGACCAGTCAGTTTTAGAAATTGGGAACTGTGAAAGTGGAGGAAGTTCGGTTGCTCGGGGGGCTAACACAGATGTCAAAGCGGGGAGATGGCACCGCTGGGGTCCTGGGGTATAAATCCTGCTTTCAGCCATCCATTATTAAAACCTGGGTTCTCAAGTGTAGCGAGGTTATGTCATCAGCAAAAAAAAATCCATCGCGTTAAATTAGATGTTTTTTCGTGCCAAAACTCCGCAGCATATTCCAGGATTTCAAGCTTTTCACCTAGATTGCTCAAAGACTCCCACCGGCCTCGAAAGTGGGGGCTGCGTGTGCGCGAACGTGCCACCACCTAGCAAGGTGGGGAAGGTTGCAATTGGTGGGACCTCATAAAAGTAGCTTTGCGATGTCAATTTACCCAGGGGGTCGATCTTTGGCACGCGGCGACGTTACAGTGCTCGCCGCAAGAGGTTACGAACGCAAACTTGGAATTCGGCAACACAACTTGAAATCTGATGAGGAGAATAAGGCGATCTTAACAACAACAACATATAATAATTACTGCCACGTGACCACTCTCCTCGTGGTGACGCTCTGATCGCATTGCCAAGCGAAGCTGAATGTCGGCCGAGTTCCGCTGCGGAACCGGCGACGCCATCCGCGCACCCAAAATGTTGCTGTTTGCCATCGGTGGGACCCGCAGCTTGCAAGCCCCACACAGCGGTATCTGCTCCGCGTTAATCATCAGTGTTTGCCTTGCACATCATGTGTCTGCTGCCCTGCGTTGTGTCTCTATCGCCTGTTTGTACCGTTGGCATTTTGTCGCCGACGCTTTCTGCTTGCCGAACGCTGCTTGCTCCGGCAGGGACCGTCGGTGCCGGCCGTCGGTGCGAACGACGTAATAAAAAATAAAAAATAAACTGTTCGAGACCGTCGCTGACGCTGGACAAACGATTCCGCCGTGGAGGCAAACTCCAGCCTCGTCGCGTCGGCAAATGAGCCGGTATAAGCCATGAGTAAGTGTGGCTCTCCTGTGGCAAATAATGGCGCTTCTCAGTTAAAGTCTATCAGTCGTGCGATTAACTTATACTGGCGATACGCTGTCCGTAATTTATGGTTTGCCGTTGAGCATTATGGGACATAGCATATATATGGGCAGAAACCCCATTCTGTATCTCCATTGGTATGTAGTGATACACTCAGAGACACTAGTTGTCGGAGGCACTCTATCTATTACAGCCTTCACAGGTACAAGGAGTAAACTACACTATGGTCAGGACAGTTAACAGGCTGTCTGACCAACAACGCCGAGGAGGTGAAGACGGTGACGTAGACTCCAGCAGCACGACGGTTCCACTCCAAACAATAGCCCCGACACCTTCGCTCGGGGTCCCCTTTAATCCACCCAGCGTGGCCTCGCTCCGCCCTCGGCCACGCCCCCCTCCTAGAACCTACTAGAAGGTTCCTGGGCTTTACCTCACGTGCCCCCTCTGTCACCTTTTGCCCCACTTCCCTTTCTCGGGCTTATCACGTGACTTGCTGGCAGACAGGGCTGCCCCAACTGCAGATTCCCTTTCTCTGCCTGCAACCAGCGCTATGCGCCAAAGTGACCCATTCCATGTCACTACACGTATAAGCAAAAATGCGTTTAGTCTTTAAGCTGATTGGCTTTCCATATCAATATTGTCCAGCAGCATTTGTTTAAGCAAGCAGACTCAGGACCTTTTTTTTGACCTTCAGGACCCATCGCTGCGATGGAGCGCTCTTTCCATTAACATCTTGGCAAACCCGGCAGCATTTGTTAATCAAGAACGACTCTGCTGCCGAGGCCAAGAAGGTCTTCGACAGCACACCAAAGTTGTTTTTCTCTCTTGCTGGAACAAAAATGCCGCTGCACAATGTTGCCATGCAGAGCCAATCGGCCGATGGGCTAAAACACCGCGTGTCTTTTTTTTATCCGTGTGTGGAGATACGCATATCGGAATTCTAGTACTTTTATCCATCGTGCGCCACGGTAAAGCATAACGAGGTTCATAGTTAATTTCGCGATGAAATGATGAATTGGGAGGCTCAACGCAGTGGTGCTTAACCTTTACTGCGGCCTTGCACCCCTTTGGTTCTCAATCATTACAAAAACTTAGAATTTTAATAAATACCTACGTTTGATGAAACGAAGTAGTTGTACTTACGTGCCTAATTTGTATTTCTATGATTTACCTTCTAAACAACATCTGGCCGTGTCTCGCACCCCCAGGGGGTGCGTGCACCCCAGGTTAAGAAGCACCTGCTGAGCGGAAGTCAAAACGTTCGGCCACTTCTCACGTGGACTGTAGTGTTCGGCTAACGGATAGCATTTTTTTTTTACCGAACGCGGTTATGGCGACGCTGAAACCAGCGGCCGTGATTAGGACGCCAACGACGGTGGGCCGCTCGCAGCCGGACCGCGACGGAACAACGTCGAGACAGATTTAGTTGACCAGAACTCGGGGTTCATTTGCAAAAAAACTGCAATTGGTGCCCAATGGACGACGTGTTCAATTACCATGCCGTGTTGTTGTTTTTTTGCGGCCGCACGTCCGTACGCGTGTACGCACGTTGAACTTCCTTCGCACCGTGCGTCGCATAACCGTGCTTATCGGAGGTGCGGGAATCGGAGGTGCGTTTTGTTGAACAGGAATGTCTCCGCAGGAGCGTGCGCTTCTATCGAGGAAGGAGATGAGACGGTACTTGATTATGTTTTTTTTTGTTACGCTCGTTTTTTTTTTATTGAACGAGAGCCCAGTACGGAGTGCGAGCGACGTGGAGGATGGGGGTTACGGAGAGCTCGCGAGCGACAAACCCCCCGAGGCCACGTGCCCCCGGGGAAGGGACTGGGGAAAGGTGGCTTGGCTCACGGCCCGAATAGCGTAGGGGGCAGCGATCGGGAGCGTGGATAGAGGAGGGGAAGATGAGGGAAGTGGGGGGAGGGGGTTGTGAGGAGGCGAGACGGTACTTATTGAGAACTAGCGGTTATTACCCGGCGTTGCCCGGGCGAAAAAGGCAGACACACATGTAGTTACACACGCAAATCCATTGATACACACACATAGAGTTACACGCACAAATGGACTCACACATACATAAATAGACTGAACAACAACAATCGCCATTCGAGAATTACGAGTCTGCCGCCGGCGGACGCTGCGTGCATCTTGCCAAGTTGATGTCACGTCACGAGTTGCCGCCAGCTGTGCGGAACAAAAAACAAATGGGACTTGAAAAAAAAAATCGGAACGAAGAAATATATCTCACAAGACTCGAAGAAGGGAAAATTACGGGTAAATGCATTATCTTAAATGGTGTATTACACAACTGACAAAAATCACAACTTTTTACGTCCCGGGAACTCCGTAAACAACAATTGTATGTATGTTGAATTTGTTTCGCACCGTACATCGTCAACCGCGTTAATCGGAGGTGTGGGGGAAGGACAACAAACTTAACACAAAAAGCATTTTTAAAGAAATCAGTTTGTCGATCTATATTATTTAAAAGTTCGTAGCTCCAGTGGCTTCCTAATATCGGAAGGAAGAGCTTTCCAGACGGCCGCAGAAGTGCACCTGAAAGCACGCGATACAGTGACCATCTTTATTTGATGGCCATCCAAAAGCCGTTGCGAGTATGAGTGGAGTTCGTGTGACGGTTTATGCTCCTTGACGAGACCAAGAGGCCGTGGCTGTTGGTCTTTGTCGAGAGGAGGATGAGTGCCTGAATTGTCAGTTTATTTTGGACAAAGGTGACCGTCTAATGGGGCACCCCCAAGTGGCAGAATCCCGCCCTGGGGCCTCCAGGCCTGAGCCTCCACGCACCCCTGGGGTGGCACTGACAACACAGAGAAAATGGACACGAACAAAAAACACACAATAGGGAGAGGCACATTTGTGCAGAAGGGCGGTGCGCTAATTATGTAGCCGGTTAAAAATTACAAGCGGCGCTTGCACGTTACTTTCATTTCCGGTTCGGTTTCAGTATATTCTCTCTCCCCCCCCTCCGCTCTCTTGCCATCGTATTCCCCTCCCTACGTGGGTAGGAGGGCAGCGAGCCCAACCACCGTGCCCATCCCTTTCTCCTGCACCTTGGGCAACTGGCCTCGGGATCGTCGTCCGCGGAATATCTGTAACTCCCCCAATCCCCCACCATCTCCCCGTCGCTCGCTCTTTCTAGCAGGCTCTTGCAAAATACATTTAATATTTTATATATTTGTATATATCCGTAATATAAATGACAGGCGACAAAAGGGGGGGTTAACGAGCCCCCGTTAAATCGTCCACAGCTGCAGCCCCGTTCGTGGCGCTCCGCGATTAGCGTCGTCGCTGCTCCGGAAAGCCGCATTTCAATATAATAATATTATAACGATATTATTATAATCCGCCAAAGCGGCGTTGGCGCATTGTTGGTATTCCCGAGTTTGCAAAAACAAAGAGCCCCCCCCCGATCCACCTCCCCGTGTAGCCTGAACAGACTATTGGGTGCAAGTGCTGTAATCGAGCACCTATGAAGAGCGGCACGGGACACAAGGGGGGTGGGTGGCCAGCACCACGCCCGACCGCCTTTGTCTCCCCGGTGGTGATGTTAACTACACACCGCGCCACGTACTCATTTGAGGCTGAGTCGACGGGTGTGCACACACAACATATGCACGTGGCAAGCCCAGTTTGGTTTGTGGTATCCCCGTAGCGATTGGCTGAGTGAATGACCGACTGAGTGAAGATAGTGCTCACACAGCCTCCAGTAGACAATCATTTGTTCAAGTAGCTCATCCCTGTGATCATACTTCGTTATTTATTTGGACTTGCCTACCCAAGAAAGCCTCACTGAGTCTCCATGACTATTATCACAAAAATATTAACGCTCCTGCGAG
Source organism: Lampetra planeri (assembly GCF_965212315.1). Classification (NCBI taxonomy): domain Eukaryota; kingdom Metazoa; phylum Chordata; class Hyperoartia; order Petromyzontiformes; family Petromyzontidae; genus Lampetra; species Lampetra planeri. The sequence continues at coordinate 4,634,377 of NC_136147.1, forward strand.
CACTACCTTTCATTAATTGTACCATCATGGCCTCATTACAGCACGGCTAAAAAAAATCTTACAACTTGACTACAACCCTACCCGGGCACACGCACCGCTCTGCTTGCGAGTAATTACATATTTTTCCCCGTACGTGATTAGGCGTTAATAGTTTTAAACTCGTTGACGGCCAGCACCGTCGCGCCGCCGCGTGCGTCTTGACGTTTCTTCGCCGCGGCAAAGCACGCGTGGGTGTTGCGCTGGCGCCCAGTGCGGCGCTAACGGACGCGGGACCTGGAGCTGAGCTCACGGATTAACGCGCCATTCCCAATGAGCAAACGTGCACACTCCCACCCCCACCTCCTTCTCCCCGCCACCCCCCCCCCCAGCAGCCACCCACACCCCCCCACGGCCCCCCCCCACGCCCCCCCCCCCCACGCCCCCCCCCCCCACCGCACTCCCCGATCGTTCATTCCCAGGTGCCACCTTTGTCAATGCGAAGCGCTAACCACCGGTCGACGTGGAACATTCTCTTCTTGCGAGTGATGGCGGCGGCAGGGTGTTTCTCAGGAGCTAAATGGCAATGTCGAGCTCCGCTGGCCACGACGGGAGGGCTTCTGCAGCAGAGAGAGAGAGAGAGACTTCTTGAAGAAGTGCCAGACTAGAGCGGTTTAATACACACTCCAGTGTGTGAGTTGCATGGCCACAGCCGCACCATGGCTTGTCTCTTTGTATCTCTGTGGGTCTCTTTGTGTCTCTGTGGGTCTCTATCGGTCTCTGCGTTTCTCTACGTGTCTTTGTGAGATTACTATATGGTCCTTAGTTCGGGTTGCATGGCCACTAAATGTACGACTGTGGATTGCCCATGCTTCCGTTGATGATGTGTGCATCGGTCTGTAGAGAAGCACATGACACATTATTTACGGTTAATACACCCACGGTATTAACCGGGGTGGCCACACGACTTGAGCTTGGGACCTGCACAACAAAGTGGCGAACACGCTCGGAGGGAATGAAGAGTTAAAGTCTGTTCATTTTCATGCACGAGGCATGCTGCCGCTGCTGCATCACTACAGCCCAACATGAGTCACAGGGATGGAGATGCCACGTTAACTCACGGTAACACACAACAAATCAATTCCACGCCTCCGTGCTGTCAACCTTGGACGAGAAGTTAGGCAAATGCGGTGACCCCGTTCGTGGAATTGGCCAAACATCCCAACGGCGGAAGATCCTCGTGGAAAAAAATTACAAGTGAAAATGTCACACTCTCGCCGAAGGTTTCCTGGACAAACGAAGCGAATTATTCATCTCGTTGCATGCGGTTGTTATGTCGAAGGCAGGACGGATGATTTACAGGACGGAAAATTATCACGGTTGGCTACGTACGCAGAAGGTTGACACCTTGACAAAACTGGCCATCCCTCTGCAGACAGAGTTCACCTACTTGGGTGGAGGGGCTTTAAGACCCCCACGGCAAGCGACACGTGCTATACCCACACTTTGCCCCACCACGAGTGACTTACACGAGGTTTATTCCGGGCAATAGCCAACATCGATGGCGAGTGATATCTGGACCAGCCCCTGCCTCTGCCACCCTCAACCTTCATCAACCTCAGAATCGTAATGTTTATACTGCAGGAGGAATCCGATGAGCTATAAAGCTCTTTTTTTTACAGATGTCCAGTAGGGCCTACGGGCTCAGAGCGTTACAACAATAAACAAACAATTAACACGAAAGGTAAACAAATCAGTTAAAAATATAGAATTAAAACCAAACAATTATTTTTACCTTACCAGGTAAAGCCCACTGAGCTATTACCTTATTTATCAGAAGTGACCTCACCACAAAATATAGCAGCAAAATAAATGTCAGTAATCCGAAGGGCGTGTGTCTAAATGTGGAGGGAAACACCGGTGGAGCCGGAGGAAAAATCCACGCGATCACGGGGAGAGAGTGCAAAGTCGAAATGTAAAGGCTCCAGGGTCGGGATCGAACCCCCAACATCCTTACTCTTTGGTTCTTTCGGGAATAAATTGAATCACGACGTTTCGGGCGCAACACAAGCGTCCGTCATCCCAACATCCTGCATACCAGGGGAGGAAGATCACATTGTGGCCTCCCTTCAATATATTAGATAAATGTTTAAATTCAAATTGCATTAGGACATCAACCTGACCAGCCTGGTAGAGCACGTGTCAAACAACATCAGTCGTTTGACGCGTACGTATGGGTTGGGCACCACGGGCATCTGGGACAGGGAGGCGACGGGCACGAGTTACGATGTAGTTACATTGAGCTCGTAATCCCGACGCCCCCCCCCGCATACCCCCCACTCGGACCAAAATGGCATGGATTGAGGTTGTCCGTGTCAGTGAAGTCGTTGAGGATATCGTCGGCATATTAGTTAATTTTATTTCCCACTGCTGCACAACTTACCCCTGATTATAATCTGTTGGCTGCTCCGGATGCCCTCAGCGAAGGGCTCCATGGCCGGGTTAAATAGTAGTGGGGGTAGGGGGCAGCCCTGCCTTGTGCCTCTACTTACTATAATATAGTACGTATGTTGAACTTTTTTTGCACCGTACGTAGCCAACCAAGCTTATCGGAGGTGCTGGGGGAAGGACAACATAAACTTAACACGCACACAAACATTTTTTATGAAAAAAATACAATTCCAAAATTATTCCATAAAATGTCCACGCACGGCGGTGTGGAAATTGCGGTTGAGTTTCAGATGCATTACGACCTCTATGTCACATCATAACATTTTAGCCGCGCTCCCCGCATGTATTTATACGCGCGCCAAACTTACAATGGGCACTGGCAGAGGCAGACCTATGAAATACAGCTCATCCAATAACGTTACAGCGAGCTGATGCCTGCAGCCGATCTGCCCACCGTGGGCTTAGTCTACAAGGTAATGACTTTTTGCGAGAGATGATGACTCTTTCATAAGGGGGCGGTGGCAGTGGGGGGGGAGGGTCGGTCATGGCTTTCGTACTCCCCAGGCCAGTAAAATGAAAAAAAAAATGTGATGCGTATGCGGCTCTCCGAGATTGCGTTCACCTGCGCCATGTGTTCGTCGACAATATTCACGGTGACCTCCCGCTAACGACGCTAAACCGGTGAACTGGAAGTGTCATCTTCTCCTTCCAGCTCTTTTTTTTCTTCGCCCTGCCTGAAAATGAGAATCTCGTTTGGCCGCCGGTTCACGCGGCCTAACGCGTCCACTCTGGCCCACCGAATTATTTATCGTTTTTTTTCTGCGTCTGGAGTCAGGGCACATTTTCTCCGCCGGCTCTCACGGGCCATCCCCGTATCTCTCCTCTCGCTCTGTCTCTCGCTCTGTCTCTCACTCTCTCACTCTCCTCTCGCTCATCTCGCTCTGTCTCTCTCTCACTCTCCTCTCCCACTCTCCTCTCCAAAGTTTGTTCTAATGGGAACATATTCACTTGCGGCAAGTGCCAAAAAGAAAAATGCCATCGATCGGAGACGAAATGTTCGCAAATAAAATGGTAGGAAAATATTTTTCGCGGTGTGCTCTATAAATCTTCACGACCAGTCTCGTGATATTGGTACATTTTGTTCATCACGTAGACGTCGTATTGTTTTAATCTGTAAAGGCTCGCATATCGGTGGAGCGATCTTATAATAATTATTTTTAAATGCTGGCATATCGGTGAAGTGATCTTATTATAATGATTAGAATCATGTTTAGTTTTATACAGCGTTGTCATGAGTGCAAATTGCATGTCTTGCGATCACTGAGGAACCACAGACAAGAGGTGGAAGGCAAGTTGCCAGGCCGTGTGGGCAGCACTACCAACATTTGCCCAAGCTCTGCAGTCCTCTACACATTTAAGTGTTTTCAACCAATCAAAGAGTGATAATTCATGTGTGCGGATTCCGGAACCCACATGTGCGAGGGGGACACACTTAATCCTATGCAGAAGGGAAAGATGGAGATTAGTCCATGCTGTGCTGTCCTGCATGTTCGTGGGCAAGCCAGGAATATGGCATTCTAGATTTGAAGCTTTCGTTACTGCAAGGATGCATAACTCTTAGGCTTTTTCGGTAAAGTCACGTGACTTTACCGAAAAAGCCTAAGAGTAGGAATATGGCACCTTGACACCCACAGGAAGGGGGTTGCTCAACATTTGTTTCATCCATTTACTCTCTGCCACTTGCTGCTGATAATAATAATAATACCATGTGGAACCTCGCATCAATTCACAGTGCAAGCCTGTCTAAGAAATAATGTTTTTGGATTTGTGTGTTGTACTCTAATTTGCACTGCGGAGGGTATGGATTTACTTCTTCGAGTGTGACATCTGGAGCTTCCTCTTAGTCCGATAAGTGGCTGCATTCCTGGGCTATACGATATTCTTTTGCACGCAAGATCTGCATAAAAATCCCTCTGCCCGTTTCAAGAAACTTACTCTCTCGTGAGCTATTATAGCACCATCTTTGTAACCGAAGGGGTGCCTCAATGGCGAGATGTTAACTACCTTGCCTGGTTTGCAGGAGGTCGTGGGTTCGATCCCTACCCTGACGCCTGGCTGTTTATTTGGAGTTTGCAGTGTCTCTCTTCCCATGGTCTTGTGGATTTTTCTCCGAGTCCTCCGGTTTTTCTCTCCCTATTTAGAAACATGCTTTTAGAGTATTTGGCTGCTATAAATTTCCACGTAATAAGCCACTTCGTTGAGCTATCATTTATGGCCAGGTCTCTTCTGAAGAAGAGCTGTATAGCTCAGTGGGGCCTTACCTGGTAAAATAAAAAGTAGTTTTAGTTTATAGTAATGGATTGACGTGAACCCGTGCAGCCACTAGAGGCATTTACAGTCACTGAAATGTAGAAGAAAACCAGAACCAATCATTGTACCGAATCTCCACCCTAAATTGCCACAATTAGTCAAATCGACGAGCGGAAAATTGACCTCATTCCAAATAATAACCGTGTGATCGTGAAAGAAAAACAATCATTGCAATATAATAACGAATTAATGAAATCCAAAGCAACGAAAGGAATAACCCGCACCCAAGTGGGCCTCGGGGGTGTTCGAACCGACGAGCGTTCTGCCGCACCACCTGCACGTTGAGATTTCACTCCGGGTAAGAGAAAGGCCCCCACAGCTCGTTAAGTGGCATAAATCTCTCGGACTTTAATCCAGAAGTCGGTTTCTTCCCCTGGCGGTGGCGGAGTCTGTGGGGTTTAGCGTGGAGATCCAGGCGGGGGGTGGGAGGGAGGTGGGGTGGAAGTCAGGGGGGGGGGGGGAGTACGACTGGGAACGAGCCCGGTGAGACCGCGCTTGGATTGTGTTGCGTGGGGTGCGCGTGTGCGCTCGTGTATAAGTGGGGAGCGGGCAGTGTAGCGGTTACACTGCCGCTCGGTCGACTCGGGCCCAGCTGAGCTACGAACCCGGAGACCCGAGTTCGATTCCCGCTCACGACAGCCAACGCCAATGTCGATAATTATATGCGACCGGCTCCTGGGCCTCCCCTAGGTCGACTCAGCGACAAATGAGTACCCAGTGCGGTGTGTAGGAGCAGCGTTTCACCCGCTGTGCTACGAACCCGGCGACCCGAGTTCGATTCCCGCTCATTGGCCAACACTGGTGACAATGATCTGAACCGATTCTGAACCTCCTCTACATCAACTCAGCGACAAATGAGTACCCGGCGCGGTGTGGAAACATCACCGCTGGGGAGACAAAGGCGACCGGGCGTGGTGCTGGCCACCCACCCCCGCGCATGCTGTACTGGCCTTCGCGATAACAACACTTGCCCCAAAAGTCTGTACGGGCTATACGTGGGGTCTTTGTCTTTAGTGTGTATCTGTGCTGCTGTGCGGTGGCTGTGTTGCTAGTGGTGCTGGCACTGGTGAACAGCGGTATATGGGGGTGGGAGGTGTGCGAGAAATATCAAGTTTACATGAGGGTCCACAGCGAGTGGAATATTACAAACCGCCCTCCGGGGCATGCGGGCGCCCACCCACGTGCCCGCTTGCCCGCGTACCCTGGCATGGCCAAACAGCTTCCTGCACTCGCTGAGCCGCGGGTTGAGTTGGAGACGCGTCTATCCACCGGGGCGTCTTAGACTTTGCCTCCGCACGCGCTGCTACACCGCCCGCTCGCTCGCCCGCTCGCTCCTCTGTCTCGCTGCCCCCTTTGTCTCTGCGCCTGGTTTGCACGGCGCGAGTTCCTTTTTCCCCATTTCTTATGTATGTGTGTGTATATATTCATATATACTTTATATGTAAACACTGCCCCAGTCTCTGGATGTCCGTCAAAGCTCTTCGCCCCTGTTCTCAATTGAATATATTTTCCTTTCTTCAACTCGCCGAGCCTTTTTTTTTACATTTCAAGATTTCGGAGCGACGCACATGTCATTTTGTGACATTCCCGCCGTCTGCCCCGCTGTCACCTCGGAGTCTTAACTCGAACGTGCCGGCCTTTTGTGTCTCCTCCGACCCTTCGCCATCCATTGTTGTGGTTTAATAACAAATCAGAGGTTGCCAGATCGGTCTTGGAATGGGCCAGGGCTTCATGCTAACGGCACGGGAGTGGCTTTTGTGCGCGCGGTGTGCATGTTTCCCCCGCGGAAATTAGGTCTGAGATCTGCCAAAGGCCATCCCAGCTGATCTAACTCAAGCCTTAGTGTGCAATGATGGGTTTATCCGAGGCTCACCTTGAAATATTTCTCAGAACGTACGTATATAAACCTACCCCAATATATGCGTGCTCACACATGTGGACGCGTGCGTGCACAAACACGTGTGATACGCTCGCACACGTCCTTGTACATATCGCCAGACGCGCACACTAAGTAATAATAATGACACATACTTTAAATGCATAATTCAAGCAGTTTAGACAAGTGGGCTTGGGTAGGACATCTCACCGCATGAAGAAATGATGGTCAAATTACAGAACGAGTCCGAGAGTACTACTCTGGGGTACGCGCACTGGAGGAGGAGGAGGAGGAGTGGAGAGTGCGTAGACTGCGTGGCGATAAAATCATCGGCCCTTGTGCAGTTTCCAGGTAGAGAGATGATTATATATATCGTAGGATCGTGAGATGTGGCGATGGCTTGGGGGAGGCCTTCATCCAGCAGTAGATCCATCATGTCTGATGATAACGCCGACGATGATCCATTCTCAGCGGTCCGATGAATCGTCACGATTGTGGAGTCGTGCTTTAAGAGTCGTTTCTTTCCTCTCTTGATTTTACCTCCCATTGCATTGTGGGTTATTTTTTTTGTTCCGTTTCTTTCATCGCAGTTGTGTCTGCTCCAGTTTAATGCGCACGCTTTCGCGACCAATATTATCCACAAGAGATGTTTCTGAGTTAGATCGCGTGAATTTAAATGTGTCGTTAAACCCGTCGTGCTCGAATAGTCGTACGAAGCGTCACGGTGCTCTCCAACACACCGTTGTGCTGAACTAGTTGACTAATTGACATGTGTTGCTTACGCGACAAACCTTACTAATCGACAGTATCTGGTGGTGGCGGGTTTAACGACACATTGATATTTACACGATCTAACCCAAAAAAAACTCTGTTTTGGATGTGTCTGCTCCATTAACCCACATTGTGACATTCGCATATCACCCAACGCTTACATTTTGACGAATCCTTACTTGAAACGATTCTTACGCGTGCGATTCTCTCCGGATCAATATCAAGGAAGCGGGGCGTTTGCTACGCTGCCTCGATGTTGACGTCTCCATGGGAAGCCTGCGTTACCTCACCGACATCATCGCTCGCTCCCCCCCTTTGCAAACGCCGCTTAGTTCTTACATCAACAGTAAATCACCGACCTTATCCAGTGCATTTCAGAGCCGCTCGACTATAACTCAAACTTAACGAAGAAAGCCACTTTGGTTTACCGGTCCTTTAAAGATGTTTTTTTTTTCTCCCGCACACTCGATGAATTGAAGAAAATTATGGATAATGCCATCTTGGTAATATGAACTCTATGAAGGGACTTTGTGCTTTATCAATTAAAACATTAACAATGATTGGGAACAAAGTTAGAGCCGCTTTAATTGGAATGAAAGTGTACATTTGTTAAAATGCTCCCAAAGGCAATGTATGCGTGGTTGAAGAGCTGTCAAATGATAATTTATGGGCTTAAAACATCTACATTTACACAACAAATTTTTTGATTTGCCCGAAAAAAACACTATTAGTAGCCGTTTACACTTTGAAACGACAAATTGCGGTTCACTGAAACCCTTTTCCGTGACTGAGTGTGATTACAATCTTCAATTGACTCTCTCGAAGCGTCCCTCTCCATCTCGCACTCTCCTGTATCTCCCCCTCCATCCCTCACGTCTCTCTCCTGTGAAAACTTTATTTCCCTCTCTCTCTTTTGTTTTAGACTGCATTTGCGTTCGTGGGCAGCGGTCAGCGCTCTGCGCTACGAAGCCGGCGACCCGAGTTCGATTCCCGCTCACGGTCCTAGCCCCCCCCCCCCCTAGGTCGACTCAGCCTCAAATGAATATTTTTTTTTTCTAGATTTGAAGCTTTCGTGACTGCAAGGATTAATATTCTTAGGTTTTTTCGGTAAAGTCACGTAGGTAAAAAAATAAAATTAATAAAAGTAAAATAAAAATTAAATAAAAAATAAAAATCACGACGTTTGGCGCAACACAAATGAGTACCTGGTGCAATGTGTAAACATCGCCACCAGCAGAGAGAGGCAGCCGCGCGTGGTGTTGGCCACCCAAGCGATCGTGTGCTGTGCCTTCATAGGTGCTCGCGGAACGGCACTTGCCCCAGAAGCCTGTTGAGGCTATAGGGGGGATCTTTTCTTTGTATGAATGTGCATGTGTGTGTGTGTGTGCATATAACTCTGCAAACATGCATTCACTTTTGCGTACACGAGTCTGTCCGTGTGGGTGCGAGTGTCCGCGAGTCTTTGCATGTATGCGTGCGTGCGTGCGTCAACCTCTCTCCTTTTCCATCTTTCATCTCACGGTGGTATCCCAAGGTGACCTCCTCTGTCACTTTAGACTTCACTTCTCTCGTCGCTCAGTAGTCTTCTCAAGCTCTTCAATGCCTGTTCCTCCCTCCCTCCCCCACTCCCCCCCCCCCAGCCCACCGCATCACACATCATCCTCGCCGCCCCCTACCCTCGCCTCCTCTCCTCTCCCACCGCTTATCGCCAGCGACAGTCTTCGCCATTTGTTCACTCATCAGCCGACCAGCTTGACCGACGCAACAATAATAACAACGTCGCTTCCCCCGAATCGATTCGCAAAACCTGCGAGTTTCACAAACGAGAGGCGATCACGACTGAATATTCCTACTATTCGTATTGAATTATTGATGTATCCGTGGGCACGGGACTGAACCCATCCTGCGTTCGGCATTTTCTTTGTGGATAACAAGGAGTCGCGCGTTGAGTCCACCGTGCCCACCAGAATGTTCCTGCAAGAAAACGCTGACAGTCGTCCTGGTCCACCCTTTCGTATTCGCAGGAGTGTCGGCAAATCATCTCATTTGTCTTTGCCCACACACATGAATGAAAAGGAGTCACGTTTGTGGATAATCACTGATGAACAGGAGATGCCGAACGCACCCCCCCCCCTACCAACACCCCCATCCCCCCCACCAACACCCCCACACCTCCCCCCCACCAACACCCCCATCCCCCCCCCACCAACATCCCCCCCCCACCAACACCCCCATCCCTCCCCCCCACCAACACCCCCACCCCTCCCCCCCACCAACACCCCCACCCCTCCCCCCCACCAACACCCCCACCCCTCCCCCCCACCAACACCCCCACCCCTCCCCCCCACCAACACCCCCACCCCTCCCCCCCACCAACACCCCCACCCCTCCCCCCCACCAACACCCCCACCCCTCCCCCCCACCAACACCCCCATCCCTCCCCCCCACCAACACCCCCACCCCTCCCCCCCACCAACACCCCCATCCCCCACCAACACCCCCATCCCCCCCCCCACCAACACCCCCATCCCCCCCCCCACCAACACCCCCATCCCCCCCCCCACCAACACCCCCATCCCCCCCCCACCAACACCCCCATCCCCCCCCCACCAACACCCCCATCCCCCCCCCACCAACACCCCCCCCCCCACCAACACCCTCATCCCACCCCATCAAAGGAGAGTTTTGCCATACATTTCACACACGAACGGCTCCGCTTGATGGTTTAATCGATCGGGCACGTGCTGCCAACCGCACCGTATATATGCGTCCAAAAATGGCCACTTATTCCACCCACTCGCCCACCGCGATTTGAACAGAACATCTACCGTGGCTCGTTCTTTATTCTTTATCATTATTATTACTCGTACCCCCCCTCCCCCCCCCCCACGTCTCGCCGCTGGCGGGCTGGACGAGTTATCTGCACGCGACGAGGGTCGTCTGACTTTTCCCGTCGTCGAGGTCGTCGAGGTCGTCGAGGTCGCATTGTTCCCCGCAGGACAATTAAACGCGGCACGATGTTGCCGTTCCTTCCCGTAGGTTCGGCGCACAAAGGTATCTGCGAGGCACACTTGACGATAGGACAATATGTCATTGGGTACGTACACCGCTGGAGGCGGGGGGGGGGCTGGGGAGAAATGTGCAGAGAATGCGAAGTAAGAGGACGAAAGAGTGCGGGCCAAATGCAATTACTTTCTCGAAAACTTCTCGTTTTTGTTATGATATCGGCATTAATACGCTTACAGTTACGCCGATAATGTGTTCCCAATTGCAAAACGGTGGAGCGGTTTATTAGGGTACAGCGAAAATGAGAAGTGAAAAAAACAGCAACACAAGCGTATTTTTCTTGAAGCAACAAACCTTATCGGCACAATGTGATTAAATAGCGCTAATGTTATGCTATGTTTAAACTATATAGATATGACATGTGTGGTCCAATACAGAAAGAACAATAGTAAATTAGGGTGAAATTGTACGTAAATCTCTGAACTCCGTATTACGAACTACACCGGATGCTCTTGATGATACGAACATGAGATAAATGCCACCATATCAAACGTGCACGATTTCAAAGTGAGAAAATTCTCCCCTCTGGAGTGAGGCAGTGAAGCTGGGCGTCAGAAAGCAAACGCTTCGGGGCCCTTAAGCAGCTCGGCGGGCCTTCCCCCCCCCCGCCCCTGGGTTTCATGAAAAAAAAACGACGAGTGAACAAATATTATCTCAAATCAATTCCTAATAAAACATAATAAGCCAATTAACATTACAAATAGAAAATAAAGCTCTCTCATCTCGCTTACATCTCCTCTTCATTGACCTCTATTATCTACATTTCTCCCATCCAGTGCATCTGTGGTCTTGTCTCCACCTCTGATGTCATCTCACTGGGAGTTTTAAAATTGAAAGGGTGGGGGGTGGGGGTGGGAGAGGGGGGCCTTAAAAATGTAAAAGAATCACAATATTAATTTATACTGGATAAATCCATTTGAGATGTAAACCCCTTTTTCACAAATGTCCAGTAGGGGCGGGTCAGAACATTACAAAGGCAACGATATGAGTGCAAAGTATAGGAAAGATAAACAAACCACTTCAAATATTATTACAAATAAAAACTAAAATATTGTCTGCTTTGGATACACTCCTCCCCACACCACAATGTGCCACCACTACCACCACTCCCCTTGAATTGAACCAAAAACCCAGCAGAGCTTCTCCATCCCGTGTGCCCCAAGCTCCATGTCCCTAAACTCCTGGCCACCAGAGATCACGCGGAGGTGGGCGAGGGTGCCCGATGATTTTTCTTGGGGTGTGGAGGAAGGGCGCTTGCGGCGGCTGAGTCTGTTGCGCTGGGATCGGGATGGCCAGAAAAGCACGCCACTCAAGGCGACAAACAATGCACACGGTTCTAATTACATTAGTACTGCAGTTTTTGGGGTGCTTAAATCCACTGCTGGATGAAGGCCCACCACCGCACGCTGTGCGAGTGGATCGTAAGGATTTACTTGACCAGTCTGTTGGGGGGCCGCCGCACGCTGTGGTTGTTCGGGGCTGCCGCAGGCTATAGTAAAACAAAAGCTATAATTTTTACTCTGGACACAAATCATGAAAAAACTTGTAAAACGGACCAATGCAAGGTTCGATGAAAGTAAATTGTATGGATTGAAGAAGTTATGATTCCTTAATTTGCAATTGAACAGCGCGGGAGAGTCAGATTTATGAACGGTAATCTAAATGCTCTATTGACCCCTGGAGAGCAACAACGGACCAGGAGGGACCCCCTCCCCGAAACATGCTGGGACAGGATAGTCGCACCCAATCAACTCTCTATAATTCACACCAACGTCCATTAAAATGTCATTGTCAGCTCAGTTGCCTAACTTTTTTTTTTACTTTGAATTCCGTAAAAATACATTTCTACCACAATTACACTTGAACTATTCCATCCTGATCAATAGCCATGCCAGCCATGGAACTCAATCGAGCCGCCCCCCAGTCTTCAAAGGGATTTTGTCAGAACTGCGCTCAAACATGATCTAAGGTGCTTTGTTTGTTCTTTGTTTGAGGCTCACAGCCTTTGTAAATATTTCTCGTGTTTACTATTAAAAAAGGCCGCTTTTGCAATTACTCGCAAATTGATTACACAACTTGATTTTAAGAGGGTTTCATATCGCCTGTGGTGCGAATTGAAGCATAAGTATATCAACAAAAGGGATGCTGCCGCAGTGGTTTCGGGGGCAGCACACTGGACTTCAGAATCAGGATGTGTATTCATACTGGAGGAATCCGATAAGCTATAAAGCTCTTTTTCACATGTCCAGTAGGCGACGGGTCAGAACGTTACAACAACAAACAGTACGAAAACACGACAGGAGTGCAAAAGATAGGAGAGGTAAGCGAATCACTATAAAAAACTGTGTTAAAATAACACTAAACTAGTTTTATCTAACCAAGCAAAGCCCACTGAGACTCAAAATCGAGAGCTCACTGGTTCGATTCTATCTCACCGGCACGGTAATTGAAACAATGGGGGGTGAGTTTCTGAAATTCCCCCCACTACTTCCCACTGCCTCTGTCCACCCAGCCGAAAAAATGGGTTCACCACATTTAGGTCGACCGGTGGGGTCATGTGTGGGTGACTCCCACCTTTCCCAAGACATCTTGCGGGCGTGGAAGAGTAGGCCCCCGAGTGTTTCCTTTCGTGGGTGGTGGGGGCGGGCGAGGGGGGGTTTCATTCCTTCACCCCCCTTTAGTGGAGGCCCTTTCATTCTAGATTTGAAGCTTTCGTGACTGCAAGGATTCATACTCTTAGGTTTTTTCGGTAAAGTCACGTAGGTAAAAAATTGAAATAATAATAGAAATAAAAAAATAAATCTAGCTGTAACTGTCCCACCTGATGACGGAGACTTGTGTTGCCTCCGAAACGTCGTGATTTATTATTTTATTTCTATTATTATTTATATTATTTTTATTTTTCACCTACGTGACTTCACTGAAACAACCTAAGAGTATGAGGCCCTTTCACCCAGCAATGGCGTGAGCAGGTCAAGTGCGGTGTCTTGACCCTTGACCTTTTGAAGTCAAACAAAACCAAAACGCCGCGGAGGGCGGGGTGGAAGCTTGCGCCGGTGTACATCAGCAAAAAAATCCGGAAAGGTGCCTCCGGGTTGGGGAAACCGTTTCATTATTTTGTTGTTGTCCTCGCCGCCGCACGCTACCTGTGTTGGAGGAGGGGAGGCCTCTGGGGAAATCCCCCGGGCTCGCGCTCAGCCACCAAGAAACGAGCTCAGCCAAGGAGAGCCGGCTTCGTGTTGTGGCGGAATGGCAGCCGCAGAGATGCCGCCTCGTCGTGACTCGGGAGGGGTTGCAGGTGACAAGGGGGGTAGGCATTATACACAGCCGTGAAAATGTGGCATGCCGGTCGCCTTGCACCCCACGCTACATCGCGGAGATGTGCGGAGGGATTAATGCACCTGAAATGAATTGGGACACTCCGGTTCTATATTTTTATTTAATTAATTCTCAACCCGACAAGAATATGACTCTCTCGGTGCTCGACTTCATGTGCGCGAGCATGTTGGGGGGAGTGGTGGCGTAGCAGTTAGCGCGCTGCGTCACGAACATGGCGACATGGGTTTGATTCCCGCTCATGGTCGACACTGGTGACGATTATCTGAACCGGTCCTGGGCCTCCGCTAGGCGTGCCGACCTTCATTATTGCTCGCTAGCAGCACTTGCCCCAACAACCTGTTAAGGCTATACAGGGGATCTTTGTCTTTGTTTGAGCGGTGGCATAGTGGTTAGCATGCTGCGCTCCGAACCCAGAGAGCCGAGTTCGATTTCCGCTCACGGCCAACAACAGTGACAATTATCTGATTGTTAGAATTATCAGCGACTGGTCCGCGGGCCTCTCCTAGATTGACTCAGCCTCAAATGACTACCTGGTGCGAAATCTAAACATCGCCACTGGGGAGGCAAAGGCGGCCGAACATGGTGCTGGCCGCAAAACCCCCTCGTGTGTGCCGTGCCGGCCTTCATAGGTGCTGCTCACTAACAGCCCATGCCCCAACAGTCTGCTGAGACCATAATACAGGGGTTCTTTTGTGTTAGAGCACGTAAATATAAATGTGCCGTTAAACCCGCCACCACCCGACACAGCCAACCAGTAAAGTTTGTCACGTAAACAGAACGTGGTCAATTCGTCACTAGAACAGCACACTGGTGTGTTGGAGAGCAAATCCACAACATTTACAATCTGAGTACGACGTGTCGCCAGTAATTACAACCGGCATCATCAGGCGACAGCCAGATTTGTGGAGAAATCCTCCTGTTTCGTTCCTTAAATTGATCGGTAGATGTGATAAAATCACTTGTGAGCCCTTCACGTGTGAAGTGGGGGGGTTTAATGAATCCATATAAATTACAATGGGTATCCAGTCTGCTAAGGCTATGGCTCGGGGGGGGGGGTGAACGTTGTCTTTGTGTGTACGTGTCACTCGCTCGCAATCGTAGACGCGCAGGCGGGCGGCGGGCCCTTGTCAACCTTCCAGTCGAATTACGGCTCAAACCGCAATGCGCTCGCGGCGGGCGCCTCTGCACGGCCGCCCTTACGAGCGCCGCGATGTCAAAGGACAACGACGTTGATAAATACATAAGTTGCGCGGGACACTGAGCCGAGCCGAGCCGCGCCCGGCTCGGCGTCCCGCGCAAAATTAGTCGCGGCCATCCTTCCGCGACGCGATATAACGTCGCCTCGAATCCGTCACGCGCAGGTTGGCAGCGCCCCGCGCCGAACGCGGCCCCCGTAAATCGGATTGAAACTGCGCCTGCTGAATAAATAAATGAGTAGAAGGACATTAGCCCAGAGCTGGTGCTCGCTGTCGCGCCAATCACTCCTCCCGTACTCTGACTGCGGCCTCCTCCCGTCGCCCCGCCGTTCCCTAGGAGCCACCACCCTTCTGCAACGCTCGCTCAACGCTCCGTCTTCATCTCACATCTGTTGCTGCCATGCGCACAACCGGTTTGCGGTCGGATTTGGAGTGCGTGTTCACGTGGGTGGAGCGGCGGGGCAGCGGTTAGCGGCCCGCTCTTCAAACCTGGCTCGCCGAGTTCAATTCCCGCTCGGGGTCGACAGCGGTGACGATTATCTGAACCGGTCTCCTCTAGGCCTGCTCAGCCTGAAATGAGTACCCGGTGTGGTGTGTAGACATCGCCACGGGCGTAGTGCTGGCAAACCACCCCTTTGTGTGCCATGCCGGTCTTCATGGGGGCTTACTAACAGCACTTGCCCCAACAGTCTGTTAAGGCTATACCTTGGAAATTTGTCTTTGAAGTGGTCGTGCAGTGGATAGTGTTCTATGCTTCAAACAGCAGTGGTGATTCATCTGAACCGGTTTTGGGCCTGCCCTAGGTTGACTCAGCCTTAAATGAGTATCCGCACTAAGCTGATTACACTACCCCGAGCTGTGCCGTGCCAGCCTTCATAGGTGCTCGCTGTGTGAGTCTACACGGGGGCTCTTTGCCTTGATTGTGAATGTGTGAAATTGTGTCTCTTTACCCAAGGGCATTGAATGCTGTAACTTCCCACCGTGATGTAATGCCCAAACATGTATTTAAAGTCGCATAAATTGCTATTTAAGGGCTAAGTCAGCCTCGGGGAGGCACGCACTATATGTATTTCTGTAATAACGGTTTTTTTTTACTTCATGTAAGGTCCATAATAGGAATTTTAAAAAACCCTCCATTATGGATAATATTGGTCGCGAAAGGCGACTTGTTAAGGTGATGTAAGATGTAATTGCACTGAGAAACAGAGAGAGGAGCACGCGTGTCGGAGAACAAAATTCTAATTCAGAAACCTTTACTGACCGTTGAGGAAAATAATTAAGCCTGGGTAGGACACATCACTCGAAGGGCCGAGAATAGACGATGTGTGAGACTGATAACGGTGGTCTAGGACGATCGCCACGGAGACGGAGCGATGAGAACCAGTCCATGTGCAGGCGTGCGACGAATCGTGACCTCGCAGCACCTTGAGGAATGGCGACGGCGTTGTGAGCCCTGCATCCAGCAGTGGATAAGACCATAGCTGACTGTGATTTTGATTAAGAGGCCTTAATCTAGCAGAGGATAGGCCATAGCTGACTGTGATCTTGATTGAGGCCTTAATCTAGCAGAGGATAAGACCATAGCTGACTGTGATCTTGATTAAGAGGCCTTAATCTAGCAGAGGATAGGCCATAGCTGACTGTGATCTTGATTAAGAGGCCTTAATCTAGCAGAGGATAAGACCATAGCTGACTGTGATCTTGATTAAAAGGCCTTAATCTAGCAGAGGGTAAGGCCATAGGTGACTGTGATATTGATTAAGAGGCCTTAATCTAGCAGAGGATAGGCCATAGCTGACTGTGATCTTGATTAAGAGGCCTTCATCTAGCAGCGGACAGACCATATCTGACCGTGATCTTGATTAAGAGGCCTACATCTAGCAGCGGATATACCATAGCTGACGACGACGATGATGACCGTGATCACGATTAAAGTATTTCGCCTTTCTTCACGTCGCACGAACGAATAATTACCCCTCCGTTACTAATTGCTTCGTTTATCTGCATTGGGCACGACCGCCACACATGGGCCGATTGTTTCACTCCCTCATTTCCAACCCGTGCGCGGGGTTTTAATCTCTCTCAGCATCCATGGCGTTGCGCGGGGGGGTCAAGAGGTCGAACCGAGCGTGGCCGCACTTTGCCTCTAAGGTGTCCGCCGTGGGCAGGCCGTTACGACGATGACGACGACGACGATTTGGTATCATGGTTTTTGTTTCATTTAACCCTCTACCGTTCCCATGACGTACGTGTACGTCCTCAGTTTTTTCCTTGCCGATTTCTTTTCGACAACGTACGTGTAGAAGAGTGTTAATAAAATTAACTTTATCGGTTGCGAGGCTCCCAGGAGGCCACACGGGAGTGGCGTGCGGCACAGTTTGGCGGCATAGAGTGCAGCGGTCGTGTCGCTACGGTTCTCTGCGGTGAGTGCGCAGCGTCTTTTAAAAACCGCGGCGCTGTTACGCCTCTCTAAATAAAATTGACGCTAAAACCGTTTGCGCGTTTCCGAGATTCAGCGGTGAACGGGACACCCACCCTGCGACTTGCAGAAGTCTCGGAACGGGAAATGGTTAATTAACCGTTATGGGGGGGGGGAGGAGGGGTAGGTTGAGGTGGGTGGGAGCAACTCATCCTCCTCAGTTGCGCTCCAGTCCTCGGATGGGCGTTCTACCTGGGAGCGGCGCGTTGCCGAGTGAGCGGCGGGCGTGCATGTCCACGCTTCAATTACCGAGCGCCCTACGACCTCATCTCGACCTTTTCGTTCCGCGACGCTTTTTTTTTCCCCCTCCTCTTCATTCCGAATCGACCTGTGTGCGCTCAACAATCGTTCAACAGCGAATCATTGTCGTGCTCCCAAGGAAGCCCTAATTGATCCGGTAAGAGCTTCGGTTGGGGCGGCGGGAGGAGGAAGATGGTGGGTGGAGGGGAAAAGAGAGAGAGAGAGCGAGGCTGCGACAACAAACCAAAAAACACAACAGCCGTTAGCATTTCGAGTCTCAACTGAAAGGTAATGTAGGCTGCAGCAGAAAGCCAATATAATACAAAGTGGCGGCGCATACTTTGGCCGTAAGACCTCCGGCCTCCTTATATTCACAAGCTGATTGATGCTTTGCGCTCTCTTGATATAGTTCATTGTGTAACATTGGGCTCAACCCCTAACCTCCAGGGGTGAAAGAAAGAAATAAACTAGTGTTTGGACATGACTGTGAATTATTGGAATGAGGGTGGGGTAATTTTTTTTTTTTTACAAATATTTGGAGACAGTTTTTATGGAGATGTGTGACACGACTCGGGGAATTGCTGATGTGGACCGAATCGAGAAGAGATCACGCGATCTCACTCCTCGTGCTTTCTGTCGTGGACAATTCCCCGAGACCCTCCGACATTGCGGACGCAATCGCGACGTCTCTGCGAGCCCCTTCGTGTCGTCGAAGAAGTTCCGGTATCACTACAGCTCAGTGTTCTTCACTCATTTTCAGAGGTGTGGGTGGGGGGGGTCACACTTTGGCCGATAAGACATTATCAGTGTGTGAGAGCCGCCACACATTTGAAACCATTGTTGGGTTTGACAGCAGCACGATGATGATGGGGGGTGGGTGTTTTAACCGTTTGTGTATTTTCGGGGGCCGCACGTCAGAGGCCGCACTAAAGGCCACCAGGGGCCGCCAGTGGCCTGCGGGCCTTGCAATGAAGAACACCGCTCTAGCTGGAGTACTTGACCCGTAATCAGAAGGTTATGTTTTCCAGTCCCGGTTGAGTGATGATCAACTCAGCCTGTGCCACTTTGTGAAAAATCAACAGTGGCGATACCGCGGGGTAAATGGGCCCCTTGCCATAGGAATGCGGAATTACCACCATCAGCTAAACGTTTGGCTTTGTAAACCTGCCCAGTAATAATACGAACAGAACACAAACTAAAAAGTGGACAAATAACAATCGATCGGTGCGTGCCTGGAGGTGCATTGAGTGACAGAAAGAGGAGCTGGTGGGTTGAAGAACGGAGATAGGTCGACGGTGTACAGAGGCGTTCCAACCTCTTAAACGACGGTTCGCGGGGCTTGGACAGTACACGTCGAGAGGACGGGTGGCTGATGGTGGCCACGGGTAAATGACGGAGAGCGTCAGCCAGGGGATGCGTCTTGAGAGGACGTCCACCCTGGGCGAGACCTTCAATCCAGCAGTGGATCGACCACGGCTGATGATGGCTATGACGATGATGAGCTTAATACGGGTGACAAATGGGTGGACAGGAAGGCTGCCGGATGCTCGTCCGTACAGGGAGGAACCTTGACGTTGACTCCTGTTGCGCGTTCTCATTCTCCCGCTGTCATTACCTCGCTTGCCTTCAAAGGAAGATGAAAAAAATAACAACCGCTGTGCCTGTGCAGTGGCAATCCATGAATGGTAAATCTGTTTGTAATGGTCCTTAAACTACGCTCCTCTGAGTCCCATTGTCCAACACGAAAATCAATGGCCAGCAATGGAATCGGAGCTAAAGGTCTAACCTTTGACTTACGGTCCTCCCAAAGTAGCCGTGATGTACCGCCGCCATCGCAATCTGGCGGAGGTAATTCGCGCCCCCCCCCCCCCCCCCCCCGTGTTTGTTAGCACGGAATGAAAAGTGTGATGTACGGTATTTGCCGCATATGCACGGCAGCGAAAAATGAGGTGTGATTGCGCAACTGGCTCCCGCTCGAGTGTGCGCTAAATGTCACGCTAATCGGAAATGGCAACTGCGGCGGGTGAGCGGAATAGAGATGATGGCTTCGACATCCCACTCTCAGCTCCGAGTCGCCCCGAAAATCCTCGGCTTATTAACCCGAGAGAGAGAGAGAGAGAAGAGTGAGAAGACAGAGAGAGTGAGAGAGAAGAGAGTGAGAGAGAGAGGAAAGTGAGAGAGAGGAGAGAGAGAGAGAGTGATGAGAGAGAATAGAGAGGAGAGAGTGAGAGAGAGGAGAGCGTGAGGAGAGAGAGTAATGAGAGAGAGGAGAGTGAGGAGAGAGAGAGAGAGTGAGACCCTTTGACGGGCAGCTCCTAAAGCACATGGCTTCATTCACAACCCTCTGGGACAAATCCGCCCATCGTCAGTCGCTGGGATCGGCCGCCGACACAATCGGCCGCCTGCGCCGCTCGGCGAACGCGTTCGGTGAACGTGCCACGTGCCGTCGTCGTTTGGAAACACACTTCACGGAGCGTTGTGCGCGAGCCTTTGCCATCGGGGTTGCTGTGCGCCTGCCAGCCTGGCACGCACGCAAATTCGAACTGGCAGACGTGAGCTTATGAACGCTCAAGTCAAACGAGCAGCCGAGCGAACGGCGGTACGCATCTCGCGCGCGCGTGCGCGGGGAGCGGTAGTGTGGCAGGGTCAGCGCGCTGGCGCCACGAACCCGGCCACCCGAGTTCACAGCACAACACAGGTGACAATTATCTGGACCGGTCTTGGGCCTCACCCTAGGTCGACTCAGCCTCAAATCAGCGCCCGGTGCGGTGTGTAAACTCCGCCACTCAGGAGACAAAGGCAGCCGTGCGTGTGTATGTTGGCCACCCACCCAATCGTGCGCCGTGTGCTCGCTAAAGAGCACTTGCCCCGACAGTCTGTGAAGGCTATACGGGGGACCTTTGTCTGTGTGCGTGGCTTTGTGAAGAAGTTAATGGTGGTGCGGGAGAGCTACACTCGCCAGCAACCATCTCTGTGCAGTCACCCTTCGTGATTGAGACCCCCCCCCCGCCCCCCCCCCCCCTCCGTCGCCATCGTTGTGAGTCGTCGTCTATCTACTGCTGTTTGAGGACATCCACCGCGCTGTCGGCATCCCTCTCGGTGCTGCGGTGGCACGGTCCATCTCACTCGGTATCTCCTCAGTCCGTCTCTTGGGTGCGTTCTCCACCGTGGCTGCCAATCCATGACCAGTCGATAGTTCAATGTTCAAGTGCAATTTTATTGCGAGTCTGTGTGTTGTCTTGGTGTGGTCTGCGACTGTTTATTTTTTATCTTTGCTGCCTCGCCGAAGCATTCAGTGTTGAAAGATCGTCAGGAATGTATGTGCTTATACAATGTTGTATTATATCTTCTTCTTGGTCCACGCGTTTGTCCCACTCCTGTGTGGGTGTTTTCCGCTGTCCTTGCCAACCTTCTCCACGCTGCCCTGTCCTGCGCCGTCTCTCTTCCCGCTCCTCGGGCCACCACGGTCCGATCACACCGCATCGCCCCCCCCCCCCACCGCTTCTTTCCTTACCACTTGCATCACTTGCCACATTCTGACCCACATCATTTTCCTGTTGTCTCCCCACGTGACCGAAACACACCCACCTTCTCAGTGATTCCTATATTTTGTATTAGATGTTTTTCTTCTTTGGTATTGCTTGCTTACCTTTTTAATATTTTGCACTCCTATAATTTGTTTCTTTGTATTGTTTGTTGTTGGAACTCGCCGACCCGCCCCAACATGGACAGCTGTTTAAAAAAAGAGCGGCATAGCTCATCGGATTCCTCCAGGACACACACACACAATAAAAAAAGATTCCAATTTGGAGCCCGCTGGCCATCGGCTCGCCACACTTAAGAACCCGGCTTGATTGATTACCGTCGGCTCAGATTCAAACCCCCACGATCGCCGCTCGACGCCGTTACCTCTGAGCCGCCCCGTTCACTCCTGGGGCTTTACTTTCAAGTGACTCTGGCTTGGACCGATTAACGCGCGTAACTTTTGAGACCGGAACACGGTGTGAATATGGAGGCAGAGACCTTCAAAGCGATGCCCAGGAACATTCTGTTTGCGAGACCGGGGGGGGGGGGGGTCAAGGCACTTGTGACGAACGCAGGAAAAGATTGTGCCAAATTAAAGCGGTAATCTCACCTTATTTAAAGTACGCCGCACAACGCAAGGAAGCCTGCAGTCTTCCGAGTTCCGGGGTGATCATTCTGCCACGATCCACACGCTCACTCCCGCTTGCGTTGAGGTTTGGAGTAATTACAATTTTGTAAGGGGGAAGGGGGCGGCACGGGGAGGTGGGGTGGCCTTAGCCATTGTGATGCCGGCACAGCTTGGGATGCGGGCACACTTGTTGTTGTTCGATGATCGCGCAGCGCTCTCCTCAGTTGGGGGGAGCGAGCGAGCGAGCCAGCGAGCGTGAGAGTGCTCGGCCTGGGACAAGGCATCGACCCGTCAATTCAGAAAATTTCCTTCGCTCGCAACCCACGCGTCGAGCACGCTGCCGTGTGACGGTTGTCACCCCTCGGATTTGCAATCCAGAGGTCGCCCGTTCGATCAACCGACGTGGCAGTTGAACCAAACGGGGCAGGTTTCTCGAATCCCTCCTGCATCTGACCACAGTACGGTGGACCGCAGTTCGATCGCGTGGAAGAGTAGGCCGAATTTCCATACAGTTCCCGCAATTGGGGAGGCCCTTCCGCCAGCTGTGGTGTGAGCAAGCAATTGCAGGGCTGCACCTTCATTTTTGTATTTATCACGCATTGAATTGTGTGCGTAGGAACAGAGCGATTGCATAGCATGGCTTATTATTATCATTACTACGCTTGATTACCCAGGAAATCTTGACTGAACCTCATGACTTTTTCTCAGGAGGGTCACGGTGGTGAGATGTTAACTACCTCGCCTGGTGTACAGGAGGTCGGGGGTTTGATCCCAATCCTGACGCCTGCTGTATATTTGGAGTTTGCATGTTCTCCCGATGGTTGCATGGATTTTTCTCCGGGTCCTCCGGGTTTTCCCTCCACATTTACAAACATGCGTTTTGAGTATTTGGCTACTGATATGAATTTCCCACGTGGTGATGAGCCTCTTTTTTGAGCTGTAATTTGTGACCAGATCAT
This sequence comes from Lampetra planeri, assembly GCF_965212315.1. Classification (NCBI taxonomy): domain Eukaryota; kingdom Metazoa; phylum Chordata; class Hyperoartia; order Petromyzontiformes; family Petromyzontidae; genus Lampetra; species Lampetra planeri. The sequence continues at coordinate 4,657,253 of NC_136147.1, forward strand.
TTCTGAAAAAGAGCAATATAGCTTAAGTGGGCTTTGTGGTAAAATAAAACATAGTTTTAAGATTTCGCATTGGGGGCCGATGTTGCTGCTGCTGCTGCTGCAGCTCTGTGTGATCCCAATTGAGTAATTAAGCAGGGAATTCTTCGGCATTGGAAAGTTTGGCCAACACCAGTTACAGTTTAGGGTTTTTTTGGGGGGGGTTCAGCTTTGCGAGGAAGCCAGGTAACCCCGAAGGAAGCCAGGTAACCCCGAAGGAAACCTGTGCCACACGGGGGGAGAACACACAAACACTCCAGCGGTGGAGAAGTTGGCAAGGATGCCTTGGTTACTAAAGATTATTTAGATTATTTTGCTGCGATACATTTCCAAATGATATGCCACTTTGTCGATCTATAATTTGTGGCCAGGTCGCTTCTGAAAAAGAAATTCATAACTCAGTAGGCTTTGCCTGGAATGACAAAAAACATATTTTGTGTGTGTATTTTTTTAGTTATTTGTTTACGTTACCGTTTGTTGTTGTAACATTCTGACATTCCCCTACTGGACATCTGTGAAAAAGAGGTGTATAGTTCATCGGATTCCTCCTGAAGAGATACATATTCTGATTCTGACTTGAGCAGAGAGCACATGGCAGGCAAGAGGTGGCCTGGGATGACTCCGTGGGTGATCTTGAAATTAAATTTTTTGATTGGATTGATTGGATTGTGGGGGACAGTCTTGCAGTTGATGCGCAACGGTGTTGGGAGCCAGTGGAAGGATCGGAGCGGCCGTGAGACGTGGTCTCACTGAAGGATGCGTGCGTGGAGTTTCCGTGTTGGTGTCGTGAAATCGAGTTTGGAGTGAGTGTGGAGGCGAGAGTGATCTCAGCCCAGTCCTGCCACCCCCTCCCAACTCCACGTGTCCCGCACTCCATATGCCCCAGTCGTGGGCACGGGCCATTCACGTGTCCTCCTCGTGCGGTGAAAAATGTTGATGATGTGGGAAACAGCGGAGTGTCGAAAGTGCGGCTCAATCGTCGCTCGCAGATGCTGCCAGCACTTCGGCGGCTCTGGGCAGAAATTATTTTGGGTCGCATCACGTGACCACTGTAGAGGCAGGCATTTTGCGCTGGACAAACCACGTAACCCAATTATGTCACCGTTGTTTGACGGTCATTAATTGGGGGATGGGGATTGGGATTTGGCACCGGCTCAGCGAGTGGCTGCTGCCTTACCGCTCGTCTGTGTTTGCTCCCGTCTCTTCGTATGTTGCCTCTCTTCAAGAGCGAGCGAATACTGTGCGGCATGTTACGAGTTGCAATTATACACATTTTTATTATCATGAAGGTAATACACTCATTTTCAAATACGGTTGTTTTTAATAATGCTCTTTGAATGTTGAGCTTTTGTATGTTCATAAGGATTTGATGTTTGGTGTGTCCCATTCTTTTCCTTCACCAATCGTAGGGGAGGCTATTTGAGCTACTCTGCTGCTAAGCTTTTGCTGCGTTCACTTCATGCCTAGCCCTCCAAATGTTGACGCTCATGCCAAAGGAAGTCACCTTTCTCCAAAGTCGTTGCCTGTGGCGACTTCTTGAGCGTGATGCCTCCGCCTTTTTAAAGAGGCAAGCCTGCGATCCTAAGGCTTTCCTCTGCCACCTTTTATTCTGGGGGAATAAAGGGGGGGAAAAAATCCACACACAAGGCTTCTAAAACTGAGCGTGCAACGATAGATCTTAGAGACCCCGTGGCCTCGTGCTTTTAGAAGGTGAGGCACGGTAAACCCGGGCTCTCCCACTTCAAACGAGAAATTGAAATGTTATTGGACTAAAGAGAAAAAGGAGGAAGAAATGGTAATAGACTCGACACAGCCAATATCATCCGTGACATTTTGTACTTTCTGAGATACAAAGTAATGTCCACGCGCCTTGCCGATTTTTATTTTATTTTTCTTATTATAATTTTTTCCCCCCCTGCCCTTGCTGTTCAAAATGCCCCCTCAACACGAAGACGAGACAATTTTCTTCTTTCTGGAACAAGTTTACAGCGCGACTTTTTCTTGCTTTCTTTCCTGCTGCTGCTGCACCCTTACTAACCCCTGCTATGCTCGCGAGAGGAGGCCGCAAAGCCTCGCACTCAATGCTGAGCCCCTCCGTGCTCAACGCCCGTGGGGGCCGTGCACCAGTGCCGAGGCCGATGGCCAAGACATCTAAAGCTAAACTATTTATTTGCTCCTTCTTGGTTCTTTCGGTAAAGTCACGTAGAAGGGAAATAATAATAAAATAATAAAAATAAAACAAAATAAAATACAATAATAAAATACAATTCTCAGAAAATAATAAAAATAAAACATAATAAAATACAATTCTGAAGAAGATAAATCCCTGCAGTCACGAAAGCTTTAAATAGAAGTTTATTTTTTTTCTATTTTATTTTATCAGGTAAGGGCCCACTGAGCTATATAGCTTTTTGGTTTCTTTCAGAGGCAACCTGTGCCATCACAAATGATAGCTCAGCGAGAAGTGGCTTATCATGTGGAAATGTATGGCGGCCAAATTCTCCCTTAACGCACGTTTGATTCTAAATTGTGGAGGCAAAAAAATCTGAGGGCCCCGGGGAAAAATCAACACGACCGCGGGGAGACACACAAACTCAAGATACACAGGCGTCTGGGTCGGGAACGAACCCACGACCTCCTGTATACCAGGTGAGGGAGTTAGCATCTCCTAGCAACCGCGGTGCCCTAAATCACTCGGAATGCGCCCAATCTCCTCAGATCTCGGAAACTAGGCAGGAGTTGAGCCTCGATAGCGCTTGGAAGGGCGACCGCCACTCGCAAACAGTTTGTTCCGGCTTGCTGTGGGGGCTACGTGTTGGGCAGCAAAGGGCAGTGCATAAAAGTCCAGTGTTGCACTGTTCTTCTACGCTCCCTGGCTTCACCGATCCGCGCTGACCAGCACGATGGAGTTTGGTCAAACAACAGGCGTGGGGAAGGCCTCATCCAGCGTTGGGTTGACAAAAGGGGGCTGTTGTGCTCGTGCACGTGTTGAGACCTCGAGTTTTGATGAGGTGGCCAAGAGGTCAGAGGGCCAAGCTGATCCTGCTGAGGGCCCAGTGTTCAAATCCAGTCAGCCACCCATGAACTGTGTTTTCAAGTGCAGTAGTTCTGCGCTGAATTTGACGAAATTCCGGCTCTGAGAATCAAAATATCCCCTGCGGCGAAACATCGCTCTCTCGTATATACAAAGCGGGAGTGGGAAAGTGCCGCCCTTTGAGTTGATCTCAGAGGTAGCTCCGTGATTCCCGCTTCCATGGGCCATTCTCGAACACATTGGGGTTGCACTGTTGCGCGAGGTCATCCAAACGGGCGCGAGGTCATCCAAACGGGCGCTCCGTCCCCGTGACGCGGAGGCCGATGGCGCGATCGCGACAAAATTTGGAGTGGGACGGGGGGTGGGTGGTGGAAATGATGACGGTTACGAATCAATTAAAAAAACACCCCCTGGTGTTGTGAAGGACTCCGAATGGTGCACTCAAGAGCCAGCCGGGGGCCGGGCGCCACTGCTCGGCTCCTGGAGCGTGACGCCCCGAGCCCAGGGGGGTGGGGGGGAGGGCACCGAGTCGAGACGGCTGCAGCTGCGCGCTCCGTGTGACCACACTCGCTTTGCCACCCGTCCTGCTTTTTCCCGGGGATCGTCGTCCCGCTTTTGAGATTGCTGTCGCCGGGCAAATGTCCAAGTCTTCCCGGGACATTGGAGAAGGTGTCCACGTTTAAATTTGTATTCATCAGTTGCGCAATAATTATAATGATGATACAGTACTACACCACACAAGATGCATTTTTTTTTACGTCGTTGTATTGTGATATGTCCCAGGTTTTTGTACATCAGAGGTGGCAACCTTACTCGCCACACCACCCGAGCTCATTATGTTCTACTGTGGAGCATTGTAGTTAATCAAATGAACACACTTCACTCCTGTCTATATGAATTTAAAAAAATGTCCGTCAGCACGTGGGCCTTCATGATCGTGTTGTGCGACAACATTGGTTTCTTAAACCTGACGAGACCCAGAAGGGGTGAAACCAGGTCCAGAGTTTGTTTCCCTGAAAATAAAATGCTCTTGGATGAGATTACCCGTCTGGGGAGGCCCACCCGTGTGCTGACGGACAAAATAATAATAATAATATTTGATTTCTACGTGGGAGACACAAGCGGAAGTCTGTCGACTTCAATCTTTCCAAGTTGTACCTGCAACAATCTCAGCTTCAGGTCTTGCGTGAGGCAGCAGAGGGCACGCGGCTGTGACATCCCGAAGAAATTTTGGCTTGTGCTCCGGCCGAACATTTTAGTCGGCGGGGGAGGGGGGGGGGGAGGTTTGGCGCGGGGTCGGTTCTACCGCCTGTGACTCTCACCTGGTACGTCACCTGCCGTCTGGCGCTCGCCTTGTGAAGTCCACCTCCGGCGGTCGTGAGCCGCCCATCGTTCCTCCAAACGGAGCTCTTTTGGGGCGAGACTTGCGCGTGGGTATGGCGGAGAGGAAGGTTGGGGGGAACGACGTTGCCCCCCCCTCCCCCACTAAATGCCCATCCCCTTCACCCTCGCGCCCCACAGACCGTCGCTAAACACCTCGTCAGTTTCCTGCCCACGTTCACTGCCGCTGCTTAATTACGGGGCCCCCGATGAATGGTGACAGAATGCAATTAGCGACTCCGCGGGGTGACGTGGTGAGTGAGCGTTGTACTCCTTGACCCCCCTCATTTAAACTTGTTGTTAGGCGCTCGTCACTTTATTTTAAATGTACGTCTGCGAGGGGAGTGTGAGAGCGTGCGTGCGTGGCAGCGGTGAGCGCGACGTGCTACGAACCCGGCGACCCGCGTTCGATTCCCGCTCGCGGCGAACACCAGGAACGATTGTCCGCACCTCCCCTAAGGTTGACTCAGCCTCGAATGAGTACCTAACGTTGTGTGTAAACATCGCCGCTTTGGGAGGCAAAGGCGGCCGGGCATGGTGCTGACCGCTCAGGCCTTCAAAGGTTGCTCGCTAACAGCACTTGCATCCAAAAGTCGGCGTGGGCTATACGGGGGATCTTTTGCCTTCGTGGTGATTTGCGGGGTAGGCTGCCTTTCATGGCATCATTTCAACCGCCTGGACAACAGCAACAGGTGTCACAGGATTGGAAGGCTACCCCCGTGGTGGTGCTCCTCTTTGGAATGGGGGAGCTGGCACTGATTGCCACGACTACCGGGGCATCTCGCTACTCGGTGTGCAGGCAAAAGCTCCTGCCACTGATTATTCAACATTTCCTTGCCAGGCACGCTGAAAAGAAGCTTGGAATATTGCCGATGTATGCTGTATGTATTTTGAACTTCTTTCGCGCCGTAGGTAGGCAACCCGCGCTAATCGGAGGTGCGGGGGAAAGACACCAAGCTAAGCACACAAAGCAGTTCTTAAGAATTGAGTTTTCACCAATCTAGATGATTTAAAGATGATTCCAGACGACCGCAGAAGCGCATCTGAAAGCACTTGATGCAGTGACCATCTTTGTTCTATGGCCAGCCAAAAGCCACTGTGAGGATGACCGGAGTTCACGTGATGGTTATGCTGGGCCTACGCTAACTAGGTCGACCGAGCCTTGAATAACTACGCTGCGTGTATTTGCGTAAGCAGCACAGGTTGACAAAGCTGTCCTGGCGCAGTGCTGAGCGCACCTGCTCTTCGTACACCATATCAGCCTTAATGGATGCTCGCTAACAGTACTTGTCCCACACGTATATTAAAAGCTACGGGAGGAGAGGAGTATCTTTGTCTACGTGTGCGTGCGATCTAAGTGTGTGTGCGCGTGTATGTGACTGCATTTGAACAGAACGTACAGCCTTTGAGTTGGGCAGCTGGTGTCCTGTCCAGCCTGCCTTGTTCACCAAAATGAAATGCAAATCACTCGTCGCACCGCTGGCCACGTGTGCTGCCACAGATATATTGGGTGAATCCGTAAGGGCAGTGGCATTGGACACGATGCTCCATCTTCAGTTTCAACGCCCACCCACCCGTGTGTCACGCGCCGTGTGTCTCTGCGTGTGTGTTGGAGGGAGGGGTTGTTAAGTGTGTCGAGCGGTAGTTGTTACCGGTTAACGCGCTACCGTGATACGAATTCGACAGACCTGAGTTCGAGTCCACGCTCATGGCCATCGCCAGAGGCGAGATCGAGCGCTCTTGGGGAGATAAATGCAGCAGGGCACGTTGCCGATGACACCACCCCCATGTCGGCCTTTTATCACGACCAGCACTTGCCCCAACAGCGTGTATGTTTGTAGGGGCATCTTTATCTTTGTGTTTGAGGGTGGGAGGGATTTTAGTGTTTTCGCAGCATGGAACCAACTATCCCAGTTCGTCCATAATAGAGTTTTTTTGGGTTAGATCGCGATCTAACCCTAAAAACCTATCATGGATGATATTGGTCGCGAAAGCCGACGTGTTAAACTGATTCCAGTTAGATTTAGAGCCACGGCTGACATTTGCGAGCGGTATCAGACGTTGTCTTTACCACCACCAACACCCCCTTAGTCAACAAGGCCTCAAATGAGTGCCTATTGCCACGTCTTAACTTCGGTACTCGGGAGACAAAGGCAGCCTGACGCGGTCTTGGCTAAACCCGCCACCTTTTTTGCATCGCGACGGCCTTAATAAGCGCTCGCGAACATCACTCCGGCCTCGACAGTTTGTATGGCCGTTAGAGGAAACTGTTTATCTCGTGGACGTGAGGACGTGTGCATTCGATGCATTCTTGTTATTATTTCTCTTGACATTTCACGGTGCAGCAATTCCTAATAATTTAGGGGGGGGGGGGGGTGGGGAAAAAGATGCCTCGATAATTTTTGTTACGCTCTTGCGCAACAAGAATCGAATTATAACGCGCGTTGTTCAATTGCTCGCGGATGGAAGCGGTGCAACATTCTAGTCGATTGTCGTTTTGATGTTCGGGTGAAAATTGCTTTGTAGAATAAACAAAAAATCACCATTGGAGTTACATTTATCCAATCGCCAAGCCATGTTTGTGAAGCATAACTTTAATTTACGTGACCGACGAGATGTTAGTTACGTGCCTGGACTGCTGTAAACTGATTCATTCCATACAGTGTCGTTGCTGGGCAGGCATAGGTCAAGCCTATGCTCATGCAAGGTCATCCTACGCTCATATTTAATCAAGAGGCGTGTTTTTTTTCGTCCCATTCTCTTTATAAATCACCGATAGATTTTTTATTTATTGTTCTTTTGAAAATGTATCTTTTTTTTTTTTACGCGTGAATAAGTTTTTAATCTGCGATATCATGTGATGCAAGCACTGAGCTTGTGCTCACAATTGCACCGTTTGCCATTTAGAAATCACCCTTGGCGTGTATCATTTACTCCTTTAAGACGTTTCGCTGCCATTGGGAAATGGACTCCAAGACCCTCGGTTTAACGAGGCAGGGGTAAGGTGCGTTGCGCTGTGCGCGCGTGCCCTCTTTGGCGAGAGCAGCTTTAGCCTTTCCCAGCCCGGCTCGCGGTCGGTGTGGACGGAACTCGCCGCATCAATCCGGTGGGTCTCGTTGCCCAGCTCAGTGTCGGCATTTATCGAAGGGAAAGACACGCGCGCGCGCGCGCGTACGGACGGACGGCGGAACAACTTGACGTTGCGAATTAACCCTCGGATCCACAGACGTGGGCACGGTGGGGCTGGAGGAGGAGGGTGCGATGGATTTCTCTGGAAGTCGGCACAGACGTGTGTGCTCAGTGGCTGACATTCACGGGCGGGCGGCAAGGGCCACTTCTCTCCGCATGGTTTGTTTGTTGAGCTTCGCCAAGCGGTCTTGCACGCTCCCCGTCTTTCAACTAGAGACCACATTGACCAGCGCTTTCTTTTTTTATGCATATGTCATTCTTTGGTAGTGCCCATCTACATTTATTCAATGAAAATTTTTGTCGCCCAAGGAACTGTTCCTACTCTTACTGAGATATCCATCGTCAGGATTTTGAGTCGTTCTGTAGTCTTCTTTGATTGCCACTCCAACTGAGTGGCTCTTAGCGACAAATTGTAGTAGGCTTAGTTGAATGTATGCTTGTTATTGTTCAGTCTGTTCCTCTTCTACCATAGAAGAATTCTATGTTTAGTCACCTTTGTGAAATAATCATAATAATACTAATTTAATTTATCCAGGAAAGCTTCGCTGAATAGATCTATTTTTTCACGAGGGTCTTGCACTGGGATTTTGATCAGAAAGATACGAGATACTGAAAAGAAAGAGAGGGAGTGGTGGCAAAGTGGTTTGCGCACTGCGCTATTAACCAGGGCACTGAATTCGATTTCTGCCCATGGCTAACATCAGTAACGAGTGATATCTGAACTGGCCCTACTCCCAACAACCTCCCCTCTACTCCCCCCTTCACCAGCCTACACTGGCCATCATGGTGAAGTACTCTATGGTAACACAGTCGCCATGACCAACGTGGCATGGAGAGTCCTATTTCATCCAGCAGTGGATTGACAAAGTGCCGTACATAATGAATTCATTTTATTCCTCATACGCAAATTCTTTCACGTGACCCCTATTGACTCCCTATGCCATTCCAATCGGGTCGCAGACGACAGTCGTAGGACGATTCCTTGATCTGTCCACGATCCTCCGCGTTGCGTGGGCCTCACTGAGGCACCGCTGTACACGAAACAAACACGCCAGAGCGCGTCACACCTACCGGTTGTCTCGTAGTGATTGTTGCCGGCATTGCCTCTTTGTGCTGTTCGCCTTTTGGCGTCTTCTGGTCCAACACTGTTTGGGACTAGGCTCTAAAGAAAGCTATATTCTTGGGGTTTTTTCGGTAAAGTCACGTAGGTAAAAAATTAAAATTAAAATTTATAAAAGTAAAATAAAAATAAAATAAAAATCACGACGTTTCGGAGGCAACACAAGCCTCCGTCTTCAGGTGGAACCGTCACAGCGCGCTCGCTGTATCAAGTAAATGAGAAATTCCAAGAGATCCAACCCCGTATATATACTAAAGAAAGCTGTCTCATGCGTATACTACCAGAGCATGTGTTTGTTTGTTTGCAAGTTCACCACAAGTATATGTGGCTAATGCAGACGTGATTCCTCGCGAAAGGTTTCTGTTTGGTGTTTTAACATCTTAACACCTGTGTTATGGACAGAAAGGATGAAACCAATTCTTTTATATTTTGATACTGGCAAGGGAGGTCCCATGATGAGGCATTGCCTCTGTGCATGTTTTTTTCCCTGTTGCTATTCCACCTGCCTCACCCTTTGATGGAATGCATTACTGAGTCATTTGCGAGCACTAAGTCTCTGAACGTGATATTTTGACAGTGAAAACAACTGTTCTTGTTTTTTTTATGATTAGCGGTGGCATATCAACAATGTGTGCGTGTATTTGAATATGTGGCTCTTGTCACTTTGCCGTGATGGCTGCCATCATCAGTAACCTTTCAGCGCTAATTGAGGATGCCTGCATGAGTTTAACGCGCCGTTATAAAACAGTTTTTCTTTTATGAGTACATGTAACAAACATTCTGCTAGATGAATACATTTACGCGTGCACCGTAAGTGTGATAACTTAGTTTCATCAGTGAATCGACGCATCATATCTGGCCCGTAAGTAACAAAAGTTTTGACAAAATGTCTTCGAGCGGTGGTTCCAAACCCGAAAATGATTGCTCAATGAAGCGGCTTATCACGTGGAAATTTAGAACAGCCACATACTCGAAAAGGATCTTGTTTCTAAATGTGGAGGCATGAACCAGAGGACCCGGAGAAAAATACCCGTGACCACGGGGAGAACATGCAAACTCCAAATATCCAGTGGGGTTCTGGATTGAACCCACAACCTCCTGTATAACAGGCGACGTAGTAAACATCTTGCCATCACAGTGCCCCAACTTCTGTGATCCACAAGGCCGCGTGGGAAGTGGTCTGAGGAATTGTTGCAGACATCACGATTGAGGGTCGTTTTTAAGCTTTAAAAAAATGTTATTGGTGCACAGTGGTCCGTGATATTCTATTGAGGGTTCCCAGTGCTTTGTGGGTCAATGGACGTGGAGAACGACTGTCTTCGTCAAGGTGGTAGTTTTGTTGTTTAGTTTATTGTCCTTCCCCCACACCTCCGATTAGCACGGTTGGATACGTACGGTGCGAAAGAAGCTCAACATACGTACGCACAATTATTTTTTTTGGTTTTGCGCCAATGTTGTTCTTTTTGGCATTGAGGATGTTATCGCCTGATGCACCTTTCATGGCAAGGATGCAATCTGATGCTCTCCGGAGTAAAAAAAAAAGCGCTTTATTCCATCTGGCTGAGCAACTGTTTCAGCTTTTATACCTATTCTTTCATCTCCAAATTCCGCGAGTCGTGGCGTTGCGCTATAAACCAACTCTCCTCTCGCCCGCCATGTGGCTTTTTCCGCATATCTTTTGGCCTTTCCTTTTAAAAAGCAAAGCGTATGTGAGTCGCTCTTTTAGCCTTGGAAGAGCTTCAAACCACACCGCACCACCACACCGTTCTTGCATCCTGCTAGAAAGGCATATTTGGTTTTGGGGCAGTGTTTTTTGTGTTCATCTCCTTTTTTGCCCGAGGCAAATTTGTGCTCCCTTTAGAACATTCGACACTCCCCCCCCTGCCAACCCCCACTGCCCCCCCTCTCCCCTATCCTATGCCTCCCCACCCCACACCACCACTGCCCAACCTCATCTAGCCACCCCTTAAACACCGTAATCTCTCTCTGTCTCGTCCTGCTCGGGAGAAATTGCCCACTCTAGCATTTTACTTGGCTTTACACTGCTGCACAAGTTTTTTTTTCATGATGAAGATATAGTTTGTTATATAATTTATTATTACTACTACTATACTTGTGATATGCAAAAGAATCACGGAAAGCCACAAAATGTCTGCCTAGCTTCCCAGCAAAGCGGCGATTCGTCTTGGATGGGGGAAACGGCTCCGATTTTTTTTTTGCCACGAGGCAAAACCATCAATAGCCACATCGCAGACAGCGAGCGCCCATGACCGCCCGCGGAATAACTAACCCGCTCCCGTTCCGAGGCCATCTGCAAGTTGCAGGTCGGGTGTCCCATTCACCGCTGAATCTCGGAACGCACAAGGGGTTCAGAGTTAATTTTATTTAGAGAGGCGCAGTAGCGCCGCTGATTTTAAAGACGTTGCGTTCGCCGCAGAGAACCGTAGCGACACGACCGCCACTCTGCAATAGCCGGCGCCAAACCGTGCCACGCGCCTCGGTGCCGATACAGTTATTTTATTTCAGTTGTTTCTTCCAGTTCTCTTCCGGAAATGGGTTTTAAGTGGCGTGACGCTGCATTGGCACGCGTAAAATCATCGCCGCGGAGAGGACTCGGCCGGTGGTTGACCGATGCCAGCGTCCGTGGCCGGACGAGATGGTGGACACTCAGCACCACGCCCCTCCCCCCTCCCCCAAACCACCGCAGTTTCGTGGGGTGGGGGGGTTGCAGAGGGGTGAACCTCCACCTCCACATTGATAGGAGGGGTGCCACGGTGGCTAGAAGATGTTAACTCCCTCGCCTGGTATACATGAGGTCGTGGGTTCGAACCCGACCCTGACGACCGCTGTATATTTGGAGTTTGCGGTGTCTCTCTCGTCGCGTGGATTTTTTTCCAGGTTCCTCCGGTTTTTACCAGCACTTTTAGAAGCACGCATTTAGAGTATTGGCTGCAATACATTTCCACATGGTGAGCCACTTCGTTGAGCTATCATTTGTGGCCAGGTCACTTCCATAAAAGAGCTAATATAGCTAAGTGGGCCTTACCCCGTGAAATAAAAAATAGTTTGGCTTCTAAGTTTAGTTTACATCGCTCAACCCCCTTTTAAATTGTCACAGTCATTTGCGTGTTTGCACATTCTCCATTTTTGCTCCGGATTGCATCTCCAATTATCGGACAACGCTTGGGGTAAACTTCGCCGATTTTCCATCGAGCAATCTTCTCACAGCAACACGGACTTCACACTGCACTTTGGTGGTCATTGCGTCATCATTGGCGAGCATTCACAGTGCCCCTCTCATTACGGACGGACGAACAGAGCCAACGCGCATGGCACCACTGCTCTCAGTCTTAGTTGGAAAGCGTAAAATGGTAAAAAGGGGCCATCGATTGGATCTCAGGCAGTTTCCTCCAGCAGAATGTTTTCAAGCCGTATTTTCAACTCGAGCGGTTCAGGTCATTACGTTATTGAGAAGATTACATTCGTGAAACAATCCGTGTAAGCTTTTGATGTACATTTTAAAGCTTGGTGCACCATAGGTTGCACCTCGTTGAGTGTGCCTGCGATTGTGTACGTGTGAGTGCGTGAGAAGCGCTGTCTGTCTTTCTGTATGTGAGTGTGCGTATATGTGTTTATGCGTGTGTGCTGAGATGTGTAAACATCGCCGCTGGGGAGACAAAGGCGACCGGGCGTGGTGCTGGCCAACCACCCCCTCGTATGCCGTGCCAGCCTTCATAGGTGCTACCCGCTACGAACAGCACTTGCCCCAACAGTCTGTTTAAGGCTACACGGGGGATCATTTTCTTTGAAGAATGGTCGTTACGGTGAGTTTGCGTACTGTGCTCCGAACGAACCCAGCAACTTGAATTCACTTCTCGGCCACACAACTGACGTCAGCGGCCAAATACTACCAGGATCGGTCCTGAGCCTCCACTGGGTTGACTCGGCTGCAGACGAGTTCCTAACAGCGGCGAGTAAATATTGACGCTGGGCAGACGATGGTGGCCGGGCATGGTGCGCGCTGGCAACGGCGCCCTCTCTTGCGTTGCCGTGCCGGTCATGCGAGGTGTTCGCTGACGGCACCTGCCCCCAGCAGTCTGCGTAACCGTATGGGGGATCTTTGTCTCTATTTGTTAGTTGCGTGCGTGCACCTGCACTCAAACTTATTGCGGCGAGCGCCTTTTGCCAGCGTGCGATCCGCCACGCTTCCACCATGAGCGTGGCCAAAGTAAAAAAAAACAACAAACACCGGGGGCAGAGAAACTTCCACAAGCATTGGCATTATTACCGAGGTCTTAGAAGGCATTAATACTCAGTAGTTTGTCTGCGTTGCTGGTGTTACTCATTGGGCCTAATTGCCCCTCTCATCAGTGAAAAAGGCCACGGCAAAAACGGAAGAGGTCAGATCCATGCGGCTAGATTCGTTGTGCGGTCAATTAACCCCCTCCCCTCACCCCCTAACCCCCAACTGATCTCCCCACATCTCCCCTTCGTCTTCTGTTGTTGTCGTTTGCAAAAGGGTAACTTTAAGTTAAACTTATCAAAACAATATATTTTTAATCCATGAAAGTGCTGCGGTGGGTGCAGATAGTGCAGAAAAAAAAGCAGTTGTGCTGTACCACTATGCTCCTGCGTCTATTCTTTTCGCCTCCACCGACCCACACTGACCCACACTGATCAGTGGCCCGCACTGACCCACACTGACCAGCGATCCACAACAATCACTGACCCTTAACCTGCGGTGGATTGGCCAAAGCGGCTGTAACGTTCCAAAATTGATTGGCATTGGCTGATGATGACAATGATGATGATGAATATTGTAATCATATATCTATCCATAGCATGTACAGCTACAAGGGGCTGTTAGCACCGTGTACGAGCACTGATCCATCGCCGCGGAAATCCCGAGTTATTACATCCGGCCAACCATCCGTGATTAAACACGATTCTTACGTCCCCCACGTTGATGGCCTCAGGCTTGCCAACAAATAAAATATAGTTTTCACATCGCAAAAAATTACGTCGCCACGAGAGGACAAAAATACGCGACGGGTGACGTTTCTGGCAATGGCCCTCCTTCACGGCACCTCCGATTAGCAAGGTTGGCTTCGTGCAGTGCGAAAGAAGTTCAATATACATGCATACATGCGCACCAGGGAGATGTTAAATCGGCTTCTCGACTTGCGTTTGGACGTATTACGACACTGAGGGCTGAAACTTTGCTTTTAATGCCACGCGCTGGCGGCGGGCTCTTTGCACGGCGCACGGAGAAGGTGTGCCGATGAAGAGGCCCCTTGCAGAGACTTGCGGAGTAGGATGTCGCGTGGCGTTATGGTCTGCGGCCATTCCGACGGGCGGACGCGTCGCTTGCGAGGTTCCGAACGGGAACTCCTCCGTCGCTCGACGCGATGCCGAGGCTGCGGTGGCGACAGATTCATTGTCGGACGGTAGGAGGGGCAGAAAGACGGAGATATAAAAATGCTGGATTTCTTTCAATCTTTCTGCATTGCATGGCTGTGTTTGAATACAAACATTTATACTGGAGAGATTGTTGTCTTTCCTCCACATCCTGCGATTAGCGCTGTTGGCTACGTACGGCGCGAACAAAGTTTAACGTACATACGGACAATTAAATGTACGTGTAATTACAGTACACCGAGAAAAATACACATTTCCTGAATAAACGAACCCAACTAAATAGATATGACCACGGATCGGGAACAAATTTGCCCTTGTCACAAATTCAGGCAGCGCTGCCACTGCGTACATTTTCACGGTTGCGCCGCGTGGCTCTCCAACGCATTTCCGTCGTCCGTGCTGCTCGTTGTCCGACGTTTCGCATCCGCGTGCTGAGAGCTTCTTCAGGGGCTTCCACATGCTGGGGGAGCGCGAAACGTCGGGTGTCATACCGGGCAGCGCGCCGTGTCGCAAACCCGAAGGCCACGTCGGAGAGAGCTGAAACGAATTCAGATTCTGAAGCACAACAACATTACGGGGGGCGGGGGGGTGGGTGGAACCACACTGCGCCGTACTCTTATACATTTTCATTTGGTTGGGTAAATAGGATTTTGTTTTATCGGCATCTGACCTCCCAACAGACCTCCAAGTGTCTGGCACTGGTTTTTTTTGTTTTGTTTGTTGCCGCCGTGTTCATTTGGGCTCGCCAAACAACGCGGCACGGTTCCCCGCAGACGACGCTAAAGATTGTGTCAAAATAAAATAGCCGGAGCCGCTGACGAGATAAGCGGACACTCGAGGGGGGGCGGGGGGCGGGGGAGAAGCGGGGGGCGGGGGGGGGGGCGACCCATCAGACCGCAGCATCGCAGTGCACTTCATTCGAACCAGCACACTGTGATTAATTAAGAATTCAACACCGTTCGTTCAATAACGGTGCCCGGAAAGTGGGGAATATATATATATGTATTTAATTGGCATCTGCTGTGTGCCTGTGCACTACTGCCGTGACCTATAACGCGGAGGAAAAAATAAATTGCGCGTAATTAATTACGCGAGTAGGGGGTACGGGTTTAATTTCTTTGTTTTGATAGAACAGATGTTAAAATTTGCGGTGAGAAAGAACTGAAAAGGTAAACAACAACGGCTATCGAGAGATATCTCAAATATCTCTCTCCATTCGCCTCGGGGGAAATCTTGGGCCCTTCTGTTCAATTGAAATGAGATCTCAGATCAGAAGACAATATCTAGAACGAGGCTGATTAATTTAATTAGGGGGGGCGGGGGAGAGGGAAGAGAGTGCACGCGATTGCTACATGGCACGCACGCAGCATGGGTGGGTCGCGGTCGCGCGCTTGTGCGCGTGACTGTTTTGAGAATTTCGCCACTCCACCTCTCGCCCCGCCTCGCTCGGCGCGTTAGGAATTGGGAGCGTCGCTCAATCTCGCTCTCTCGCATCCTCCCGCACGGGACCAGGCGCACGTTTGATTATTTAGGCATAACGTGCGCTCTTTTGAGCGATCTTTGTTCGTTCTTCTCACGGTCGGGGTGGGAGGGGAGGGGGGGGGTCGAATCGCATCGCAAGGATTAATTTCCGCCAGTCACCCGAGGGTACCGTAGGTTGCTCTCTGATTTTGCGCGAAGAATTATGGTGACGTAACGGCAAGTGACGCTTCTCAGTGTTTAGAAATGCCGGTTTCTTCAGTGCGTAGTAATGCATTTCATAATAAATTACGCAATAATTTTTACTTAAAACCACTTTGTTAAACCACTGCTGGATGAAGGCCCCCCACCATCGGAATGAGAAGATGTTTTGATACTCTTGTTCACAGATGTCCACTAGGGTCATGCGGGGTCATGGATCATCCCGCAACGCGTTGTTGAGTGCGGGTTGGGGAAAGGAGGGAGCTCAGAATAGCTCGCCACTGATGCTAGCCGTGGCCAGGAATCAAACTTGGGTCACCAGGTTCGGAGCGCACTCCGGTAACCCACTGTGCACCACAACCAATCCCCGCGTGATGAATATTACGTTGCGTTCGCCCAAGAGGCTCTAGGCGCTTGGCCTACAGTGTGGAGTAATGTGTGAGCTAGTTTTACCGCTTGTGCAATCTGTTCAATAACATGTACTCAGCTGTTTGATGTACACGTTACGGACAGACAACGGTGGCCGGGTGTGGTGCTGGTCACACCTCCTCCGTCATGTGCAGCCCTTAATAGGTGCTCGCTAACAGCACTTTTCTTCCTCAAATATCTGTACGGCTGCAGGGGGTCTGGGTGGGGAGTTTGGGGCCGTCCATAAATGACGTCACGCACCTAGGGGGGGGGGGGTCAGACATTTGTGACGATGTGTGACGAGGGGGGGGGGTTTGAGAAATTTGACGTCACATCAAAATGCGCAACTTTAAATAAATATAGACAACACGTTCTACTTAATTAAATAGACTTTGTGATACATGTTTTCTCCTACAACATCAGAGTGCAGCGCCACATGAAATACACACTACAATGACAATAGTTTAAAGCGATTTTAAGCATGTTTTATTTTTTTGCGGGGGGGGGCAGAGCTTTGTGACGTCATATTTGAGGGGTGGGTCTGACTTTTTGTGACGCCGTGTGACGAGGGGGGGGGGTCAAAAATCGTCCAAAATCGCGTGACGTCATTTATGGACGGCCCCTTTGTTGTGGGTGCACGAACCTTGTGTCAGCCTCGTTAAGTCCTCGGACTGCGGCTATTTTCTTGTTGCTTCGATAAAGACTCCGAAAATAACAATAACAACAACAACAACGGTGGCACAAGCCGGCCCACGGGGGAATAGATAGAGGGGTTTTAAAATAAACAACCTTTTGAATTAACGCTAACTTCACTTAAATGTTCATTTGTTCTGGATAGTTAAACGGTTGTCCTAACAGCAGCGTAAGCACGGGAGGCAGCGCAGTGCTCACACTCGTGCCTCGCAGAAAAGGAAGGCCTGGGTTTGATTCCCGACCTTGGGCGCCTATCTGTGCGGAGTTTGTACCTTCTCCCCGTGGTGCCACGTGGGTTTCCTCCGGGTTATCCGCTTTCCTCAAACAGCCAAAATAAAACACGCACGCACACACACAACTTAAACGGGTATTGGATAAACATCATAATGCTGAAAAATTACCTGCAAATTACTCAATCGGCTTAAAGCTTTCGTGACTGCAGGGATTCATCTTCTTGGTTCTTTCGGTAAAGTCACGTAGAATGGAAATAATAAAATCATAAAAATAAAACATAATAAAATAATTATCACGACGTTTCGGCCACAAATTCCTATATCAAGGCGCTCTTCCCCCTCCAACCCAGCTTAAATATACGCTGCCAAGCCTGGTGGTGTTCATTCAGACGCTGTCTTTCTGACAGACCTGTTCTTCACCTGAGGACGGCTGCTTGCGTTGTGGCCGAAACGTCGTGAGAATTATTTTATTATGTTTTATTTTTATTATTTTATTATTTCCATTCTACGTGACTTTTTCGAAAGAACCAAGAAGATACTCAATCGGCGTTACACAGCAGCAGGACCCTCCTGAGAAAGAGTCTTGAGACTCGGTGAGGCTTTCCCGGGGGAAGCGAGCGTGGTCATGATGCCGCTTGAGTGCCACTGTGTTGTGCTACTTGGGGCGAGGGATGTCTGAATGGTTTTAAATTGAGGGCACCAATTGTGCGCATGTACGTACGTTGAACTTCTTTCTCACCACACGTAGGCCAAGCGTGATAATCGGAGGTGCGGGGGAAGGACAAACTAGACACAAAATGTGCAGAGATTGTTGTTGTTGTGATATAGATATGAGAGTATACTCTTAGGTTTCTTCGGTAAAGTCACGTAGGTAAAAATTTAAATTAATAAAAGTTATAATAGAAATAAAATAATAAATCACGACGTTTCGGAGGCAACACAAGTCTCCGTCATCAGGTGGGACCGTCACAGCTAGTAAAACTTGTATTAATTTTAATTTTATTTTTTACCTACGTGACTTTACAGAAGAAACCTAAGAGTATGAATCCTTGCAGTCACGAAAGCTTCAAATCTAGATATGAGAGTGCTTAGGAGACCGATGTATTCAGATTGAGACGGGAGATGTGTTAAGTAGACGAGATAATGTTTACGCTGAAGAGAGATAAAAAAGACAGGGCGGAGATCGAATAGATATGGGAGACAGGATATACATTCTTCAGCGAGAGACATAATTAGAGAAATATGTTACACAAATGTAATTAGAAGAGGTGCAGTAGATACTATTTACTAGGTCCGCTGAGCTACATAGCTCTTTTTCAGAAGCGACCAGGCCACAAATGATAGCTCCACGTAGTGGCTTGCCATCGTGTTGAAATTTATAGCAGCCAAATGCTCTAAACGCACATTCATTCTAAATGTTGAGGGGAAAACCGGAGGACCCGGAAAAAAATCCACGCGAACGTGGGGAGAGAGACGAGCAAACTCCAAATATCCAGACGTCGGGGTCAGGATCGAACCCACGACCTCCTGTATACCGGGCGAGCTAGTTAACATCTTGCCACCGCGGCGCCCCAAGAAGCTAGAACGAAGGCATGTCTCTGCAATACTTACAAATGATGCAATCTTCCCTCCCTCCCTTCCTGGCGCTGACCTCTGCCCCCTCCGCGTCGCGTAAGCGCAGAGATTCTCCATTCTCGCCGAGACGGTTCACTTAATTAGCTCGCACGTTTCTCCCGTGTGTGAAATAATTAATGACTTTATTATTTCAATTCAAAAGTTCACGGCGTGTCATTTTTTTTCTTGCTCTTCCATGGCAGGCTTTGAGCGACGCCACCGGACACGGATTAAACGGGGTTCGCGGGGTCACATTTTGGACGCCCCCTCCCCCCCTCCCCCCCAGTTTGGACAGCCGATGAGCGAATAAACGAATCGTCGTGACATGATGAGTAACGATCGCACGGTCGGGTGAGCGGCGTGCGTGCGCGCGTGCCTGTCGTGTGAGCGAGCGTGCCTCCGAGATGCGTTCGTGTCTCGGAGGCTGCCGCCGCCGCCACCGTCTGCGTGGCTCGCGTAACCTTTTGCGGTAATGCGTTCATACGATCCAATTGTTGCCTGCGTCGAGCTCATTAGTGCGGCGTCGCCAACTTCGGTTGCAGCTAAGTGGAGGATATGGCCAAGTCAGCGGGGGGGGGGGGGGGGGGGATGATGAACGGAGGCTTCTGCGCCCGGGCAAAAGTAATTTTCGTGATGGTGCCACTCCGTTTGCCGGCGATGCCCGCGTGCATCCCTGCTCTCGCCCCATTGCCGGACGAAGGGAGTGTGTGCTCAGGGCCAAGGGAGGCTTGGGGCCCAGACAAACCGTATTGCCCCCCTCCTCCCCCCACCCCCCCCCCCAGGCCCGCGGCTGCGTTCATCTCTGTCCCATTGGGGGACTGCGCTGTGAACGTGACTGACGTCATTCCTCTCGTTGTTCGCGAGATACGTTCCGGAGGCGCTCGTTAACAGCAAATTTCGTGGATTTTTGTTGTTGTTGTGAATTACCCTGAAGACGTGCATAAATAAGCTATTTAATACATGGAAATTATAATAACACGAAAAATGGTTATAATAAACACAGAGTAAAAACAAATTAATACTAATTAAAGTATTAAATAATAGTTTATAAATGAGCTTAAATTAAATTATGATGCTGTGCTGTAGCATCATCGTCATCACTTTCTCGCATCACATTCTTTCCCATCCCTTTACCTCATCGCTTTTTCTCTCTCTCTGTCTCGATGCAGTCGTGTAGAGTTCCAGATGCAATTCGGGAAATTGCGGAGAGCAAGTTCGTGAATAACGATACCAGTAATCCCACGTGTTGCGGGATGCATCAGCAGCCACAGTAAATCCACTGCTGGATGAAGGCCTTCCTTCCCAAGCCACCGCCATCTAACGCGATCCTGCGTCGATTCACCGAGGACCTGCGCAGAGTGCCAGCGGATCTTATCGCTCCATCTCATTGTTGGGCGTACACTCACACTGCCCCTCTCATTCTTCTTGACGATTGGCCATCATCACTACGTGTGACGTACTCTGGCCATGGCTACTTACGTTTAACGGTCATCCTGCTTCTGGACTTGGACATAACTAAACTATGAAACTCGAAAATTTCAACAATTTTTAATTTTTACCAGGTAAGCCCCACCCAGCTATATCGCTCTTTTTCAGAAGCGACCTGGCCACAGCCGGGGTTCACGGCGCAGTCCGTTAACCACTGTGACTCCTATCCACCCCATTATCGGTTTCATTGTAATTTAAATATGCTTATTGCTCCACCTATAACTCGAGTTCAAGATGAGCAATAAACCAAAACTCTGAACAAATGCCAGTCACCCATCCCAAAATATGCACGTGTATTATTAAATCCCTGCCTCGCATCGGCAGTGACGAATGCCAGTGCACGAGGTTTACCTTTGCTCGCCACTCGGGGTCATTAAAGGCACCAAACGTTCACTTTGCCACGTGATACGAGTGCCCACTGTATATTTTATTCACGATACGATATCGTTGAAATCGCGTTAGGACAAGTATCAGCATATCAGTTGGCCATGACTTTGTAATCGCAGTGAGGTGTTTTATTCGTGTGATTTTGTGCTCGGCTGTACTGCCAGGAACTATGAAGATTACTCAAATGTCAATTCGCTGGAGGTCACTCAACATAAGCTGGCCGCCCAGAGTCTTTTTCATCATTGCGACTTTGCAATCCGCAAGCGCTTTGTAATATTCATGCAACATATAGTTACTCATCAAACGGACTTCCACAACACACGCTTCATCTTCTCTCGTATGGCGTTTGAGAAAATTCACAATCTACCGTTCCACGGCATCCAGGGTGGTGGCGGAGGGCAGTAGTCTGGCTTGTTCCACCAGAGCACGCGTGGCTGTATTGGTGAAGTCGTCATCAGTGCCTCACCAAACAAATGATGCCATCACCACCACACCATCCGTCAATTACACGAGAAAAATCATGAACAGAGCACTGATTGAATTAGCTCTTTGCTTTTCACGTACAACTCGCATAGGCATATTTAGAATTTTAGAAATATTGTGTGAAGGGGATACAGCAGCGAAGAGACAGTGACCAATGATAACCTCGATGGGACGGTATTTTTCTCAACGATTATCGCGGCTGTTGCATCGTACGATGTATCGTATCTCGGTGACCCTGCGCGGGGGCCAAAGGAACCACCGAAGCTTGCAGAGTTATCGCTTAACATTTGTCCTGAGCCCGATATCTTG
Source organism: Lampetra planeri (assembly GCF_965212315.1). Taxonomy (NCBI): domain Eukaryota; kingdom Metazoa; phylum Chordata; class Hyperoartia; order Petromyzontiformes; family Petromyzontidae; genus Lampetra; species Lampetra planeri. The sequence continues at coordinate 4,678,725 of NC_136147.1, forward strand.
ATATCCACACAGCACTGAGATCCTCTTGGTTAGGAAAATATCTCCTTGGCTGGCCATGGAATTACAACGCCGAATTCATAGTGTGCATATGTGTGCGTGCGCGGTAACATAGCGGTTAGGGAGCGGTAGTGTAGCGGTGAGCGCCCCATGCTTCGAAGCTGGCAACCCGAGTATGATTCCCGCTCACTGGCCAACACCAGTGACGATTACCTGAACTGGTCTTGGCGCTCCCGTCGATCAACTCAGCCTCAAATAAGTACCTGGTGCGGTGTGTAAACATTACTACTAGGGAGACAAAGGTGGCCAGGCGTGGTGCTGGCCACCCACACCCTCGTGTGCCGTGCCGGCCTTCAGAGGTGCTCACTAACAGCACTTGCCCCCACAGTCTGTTACGATTATACGGGATCTTTGTCTTTGTGCACAGTAAAGAGAGTTTAAAACGTGTGTGGATATTTACATTAGTAAATGTCTAGAATTACATTAAATATCTTACTGTTTCGGCTTCTAGAAATATATTACTTTTATATCAAACAGATTAATTCACAGGATCGTGAATGCTAATTTTAGTTTGCTTAATTATTTTGTCCTTGAATAGTAACGCTGTTAGTACCGTAATGTGTCATTATATTCAGACAGACCTCTAACGCAGATTAAATATTGTAAAATGTTTATATTTTTTCAAATCGAATTTACTGCATTGATTGTTTTGCCTCTTCCCCTGTAAACACAAACCGATCATTGCAAAAGTACAATTATAAAATAATAACCAATAATATACAGCTCTTTGTCAATCCACTGCTGGATGAGTGTCATCTCCATGCCGTGTTGGTCATGGAGGTTGTTTGACCACGTCTGTCTGTCCAGATCAGAGAAGTTGATTCGGATATCACTTACCACTGAAGCTAGCCTTGGCTGCGAAGTGGCTATAAAGATGGCGCATAACCTCAATGGATCGTTGAATCAATCCGTGTTGAGCTTTGAACATTACCCCCTCGTATGCATCGATTTATTCTTTCTTCTTGGTACCTGAAATTGACCGAAACATTTCAATGCAGGACCTTCCTGGGAAAAAAATAGTTGTTAAATACAAGGTCATGCGGTGCAGCCCTGCAATTTTCTCCTGACACCGCTGCTGGGGAAAGGGCCTCTTGGATTCTGGATAAGCTCAAGGGCATTATTTTTTTCAGATGATTATTTTCAAGGGCTGACTTGGTGATAAAAAAAAATGTTTTAAGAAGCATAGTAAATTAGTAACAGCAAATGAATTGCTGTAAGCAGTAGACTTAAAAACTAGAGAAACGTTCTAAAATACCTCATTTAAATTGAACACCGATAACAGTTTCTTACTGTGCTTACTGATCATCACATTTGTGTATTTTTGCACAGTTCCAAATGAGCATATCGCAACGAGTGTATTTAATGTTTTTTTTAAATCCTACGTTCAGGGTGCTCGTTTAGTTAATGTGAGGGGCACTGAAAGCTGCATTTTGACGTCAACCCTTTTTAGGAGCGAATGTCTCAACAAATCCCCCCCCAGCCCCCGGTTTAATCGCTTTGGAGTAGGCTAATGGAATAGAACAACACACAAAAATGTGACACGCGCATGCGCGCGCTGGGATAAAAAATTCGAATTGGACAAAATGTTGGCTGATATGCCTTCATCGTTTCTTGCTGCACAATGCACACAGCTGGCAAATATATAAAAAAAAATGTTCAGAAATAATTCCCGGGCGAAATGTAATTTTGTCTCTGTGTTCAGAGAATGGTGTGTGGAAGATTCATTTTTCTCAAATCCACCCTCAAATATTTCGTGTGAATTGAAAGTTAAGCCGTTCGTTTTTACACATTCGCATCACTGATTTAAACGTCTCTACATTTGGCCATTTCTTGGGGGGAAAAGTACAGGACATGCTTTGCAAAACTAATTTTTTCTTGCTCTTTCCCCCTCGCTAATCCGCAAGTTACAACTTCAAACTTGTTCTGATTTTAATTTGTGAATCGTAATGGCTCGTGTACATTACGCCATTGAATTATAATTCCTTATTTTGTTTTAGAAATACAGCCAGCCACTTTTTTCGGCTTTGCATGGGAGTTCATGGGCTTGAGAATTCTGCTCAGAAGTCATTATTTTAGCGCTGGACTGGGTGAGCGAGAAATCCGTGCGTGTTTGCTAAACCCATTCACCCCAGGAGCACCACTAAAGTGGTTTTGAAGGTCAAATTTTGTTTGAAAAAAAAATAGAAAAGAAACCTTTTTGCCTCGGGGCCACTTTCACTCGCTTTATTCAGACAATCTTGGCGTAAAAATGAGGAAAGAAGGAGGAAAGGGGGGGGCGAAAGCAATTTCGCACGGTGGTAGTGATAACATTCAGTGATTTACGTCGCTGTGAGTAGGGCTTAGAGATTTTGTGACAAGCCGTACATCTTTAATTAACCCTTCGCCGGGGTATATCTGCCGGTCGGGGGTGTCCCCCCCCCTCCGTCCTCTGCACGGGGGGGGAGGGTAAAGGTGCAGCCCCGCAAATGCCAACGGGCAAAAGTGGGGCTTGGCTTGAGCAAGGTCAAAGGTCAAAGAGAGCCTTTCCAGAGGTAGGGCGTTTTTCGTGCCTCCTCTTCCATTACTGGCCAGACAACGTGGGACAGGTGGGGGCGTACCCACGCTTTGCCCCACCCACGCCCCGCCCCCGATTGCTGTCACGGTGGTTGCCACCCGTTGACGCTGCCGGGTGGACCGAGGTGGTGGGGGTGGAGGTGAGGAGGGGGGCGTGGGGAATGGAGAAACTTGCAAAAGCAGTTTGTTGCAACTGACTCTTGCGCCAGGGGGTGGGATCGAACCTTCTTGGACCTCTGGTTTGCAATTCCACGGCGCGGACCATCGCCCCGCAGCACGGCCATCGCGTAGAGTGCCTCGAGAAAATCGGGTGGTTTGGGGGCGGGACCCTGGAGGAAGGGGATTGGGTGGGGGGGCAGAGAGCTTTTGTGTCAATAAACCCAAGGTGTCTCTGGACAGAGGGAAAAGGATGGACATTTTGAAGTGCCGTATCAGTGTCGAGAGCACGCTGCGCCGAATCGCTGTGATGCATGTGATTGTTGTGTCCTTTGATGGAACCTATCAAATGCCCTCCTTTGGACCGCGCTGTTTCAGGGCCACTGATTTGCGTGGAGATACGAACTCCCGTGTGAGAGCCACGAAGGCCGGAATCTTCTCCCCGCTCCCCCACCCCCTGTAAGGGCAGTATAAATAAAAATGTATTCTGACTTGCAGCAGCTTTTTGCTAGCCGTCGAACAAAGACGGTCGCTGCATCGAATGCTTTCGGATGTCCTTCTGCGACCGTCTGGAACGCTCTTCCAATATTGGGAAGCCACTGGAGCTATGCACTTTTAAATCATCTAGATTTAAAACTCATTTCTTTAAAACTGCTTCTTGTGTTTAGTTCGTTGTCATTCCCCCATGCCTTCGATTAACGCAGTTGGCTACGCACGGTGCGAAAGAAGTTCAACCTACATCCTGACTTCTTTCACAACTCCTGTCCACTTGCCGGAGCATTCCGTTTGGTCGACCCGTCCACCCGCTGGCATCCGGCTCCCTTCTCATGGATTCTTCCGTCCCCCATCGCAGTCAGGAGACACGAGAACGCACATTTCATTTGTTAGTGATGAAACTGCCACCCAGTCATTCAGAATCATAATATTTATTTATACTGCAGGAGGAATCCTATGGGCTATCAAGCTTTTTTTCACAGATGTCCAGTAGGGGCGGGTAAGAGCGTCACAAAACCAAACAAACCAAAGACACGATAGTTGTGCAAAGTACAAGAAAGGTAAACAAATCCACCCAAACACATACAAATATAATTAAACCATCCCCATCCTACTCATTGTTTTTTTCGGTAGAGTCACATATGTAGAAATAAAATAAAATGTATATAAATTTAATTAAATAAAAAATATTTTATTATTTCTCTTCTACGTGACTTTACCGAAAGAACCAAGAATATGAATCCCTGCAGTCACGAAAGCTTTAAATCGAAAAAAATCATGTCATGAGAAAAAATATTTTTCATTTTGGAACTCTTGCAGCCAGCAGTGCACCACCCTGTTACCAACCCGTTACAGATATTGCTACCAAAATATGATGTGACAGAACTACTTTCTTCACTCCACAATCGGACCACACTTTTTATATGCCCTGCAAAGAGTATTCGTCATGCTAATCAGATCAAAATGTTAATATCTCAAGAGCTGGCATCTTCCAAGGTGAACAACTAAATGTCACATCGCGTACATTGTAACTGCTATTAGAGAGCACAATGTACGACGCCATACATCCATTTTCACGTCAACCGGAGTTGCGTCAAAATTTAATGTAATTTGTTAAACGCGGTCACTCGAGACCGGGCTGCGCCCATCAGCTCTCGCTACACTTGAAGGGCTTCGCTTAATCACGGGTGGCCCAAATCCCAGATTCATCAAACCTCCTCATGTCAGCATTGGCGGCTACGCATCTCTGACACCGCTCTACCACCCCCACCCACCCATCGGAGCCAACCGGAGAAACCTCCCCGCACAAAGCTCCCTTTACATCGGACTTTATCGTCACAGTCGCACAGCGTTCAATCGCTTTCAGACCACTACTCATGTACGTACAGTAAAACCTTGGATTGTGAGTAACTTGGTCTGTGACTACTTTGCAAGATGAGCAAAAAATGTAAGTAAATATTAATTTGATAAACGAGCGAGGTCTTGCAATACGAGTAGTACGTGTTTACGCTTTGTCTGCCGAGCGTCACGTGATCACAACTGATATACGAGTGCTTTGGATTACAAACACGTTTCCCGAACGAATTATGCTCGCAATCCAAGGTTTTACTGTACGTTGAACTTCTTTCGCGCCGTATGTAGCCAAACGTGCTAATCGGAGGTGCGGGGAAAGGACAAGAAACTGAAGTCAAAAAGCAGTTCCGAAATAATTTTGCATCACATTTACGTCACGGGGTCTTACCGTTGAGAAACCAACCACTTTGAGGTGTACCGCAGAGTGACGCTCATCCTTCACACGCTATCTACGACAGTCACGTCATTTCACTCGGGATTCTACATTCAACTCCTAAACAACACACACCTGGCACACCGTGGAGATGTGTTTGTAAACCTGAGATGAAACTGGATTCATGAGCGTGTGATTGAAGTTATGTATGTGTGTTGAACTTCTTTCGCACCGTACGTAGCAAATCCGCGCTAATCGGAGTTGCGGGGGAAGGACAGCAAACCAAACACAAAAAACAGTTCTACAGAAATTAGTTTTCAGTGTCGATTTCAAAGTGCTTAGCTCCCAGTGACGTACTAATATCAAAAGGAAGGAACATTCCAGACGGCCGCAGAAGCGCATCCGAAAGGCTCGACCACTAAGCTCCTTCATCCCATCATTCTCTTCGCCGTTTCATGTTTATGCCGCGGAATCTCCATGAGACCCCTTCCTCTGGGATCTTCACGAGCCTGGCGCTTGTCAGTAACGGGGGTGTCACAGACGGCGATCGAGCAGACGGGGCAGTGAGCGAGCGGCCGAACGTTGGTCTCGTTTTAGCATATTTTTTTTACGTATTTTAAGCCTTCGTTTAAAACATCTCCCCCAGGGGAACGTTTTAAAGGATAACTTTCACTGACTCTCTTTATGTTTTTTTTTTTTAAAGCAGCTGGGGAAATTATGGTGGTGGCAATTTATTTATTTGTACCTGCTCCAGCGATGAGTATGCGATGTATTTTTTCAGATTTTATTTTTTGTTCAAAGAGCGGTTTTCTCTCTCTCTTCCATGATGCTTTCATGCATGTAGCTGATGGAATGGTAATGATGCCTGTAAATGATGAACTTGTCATGGTTTCCGGACAACCCATAAATATAATCTACCATACTCACAACATTTGATTTTTGGTTGCAGTCTTATGGATATATAACAATGATGCAATGTGAGATATACCCTAACATCTGCAAATTAACTTACCGCCTAATGATGCTTTAGATCGACAAAAGTAAATCGAGAAAGGTAATGACCATCATGATGATCCAAGTATAAACATAAATGATATTATGCTTTTGGTTTAAACAGATTGCTCTCATCAATGCTATTTAAGTGAGAGGGTGTATTGATGCAAGTGGTTAGCGTACTGCGCCATGAACACAGTGAACAACGTTTGAATCACATCCATGGCAAACGTCACTGGTCCTGGGACCTCTCTTCAACCCAAAATGACCCCAAAGCGCTTGAGAAAAGTGAATATTTACTTACTTTGGATGGTCTTGAGTCAAGGATGTTTATTGTTGTAAGAATATTAAATTCTCAAACATGTTGTTTTTTAATCACCCTGCCGTTGTCCATACTACACGCGTGTCCAAATAGTGCACAGTTTCCTTCTCGTCACTGCCCGCATCGTCATCATCATCAGTTTGTGTTCTTCCGTGTGCACAACTTATTTCTTACTTCCAGCCGCTTTCCGGGATTAAAACCGGGGGAGTTATCTCCCCGTGGCGGAATCGACGCGCCAACGCATGCGGCCGGCGCAGTAATCCCGGGGGCTGGCGTGATTGCACCTCGAACCACGGTGTTTGGGGAGGGCTTTCGATACGCTTTGTGCCTCCCCGACCAATTTTATCCCCCGACTTAGGCTTCATTATTGCAGCTGGTAAGGCCCCATTGAGTTAAACAGCTCTTTTACAAGGGCGGCGACCGCAGCCCGGTTTTGTCGGCAGTAGAGAGAGAGTTACCGGACGTCGCGTTTACAAAGAGTTACACGGAGACCCGTAGAGACTCGTAAAATTGCACGGAGACTAATAGAGTTACGCATAGACTCATCGACTGGGACTTAATCATTTCGGCCGGTAAGGCCACTATTGAGCCCAGCAGCGCTGCCACAACCACGGCAGCCCAGGACCCGTCGGCAGGGAGGTCGGAGGTCCACGTGAAGAAAAGTAACGAAAGCAAAAGAAAAAAACGACTGATTATTTTCACGACGTACAAACTCGAGATAGTTATTCAAGCGCGGAGGGGCGTGGAAGGGCGCCACCGCTGCCGTCTTGGCCAGCGCCCGGGGACGTTGCTTACACGCAAGCGGGGACCTGCGTGCTCCGTTTCCGTCCTCACTTTGTAAATATGATTTGCGGATGCTGATGAAAGGGGATAAAAAATAATTAGTTTTTTTTTTACTCCGGTGCCGTTCGCTGCGTTGGCATTGTAAGATTTACGTGCTTGCTTTCTCTTAGGGCCTGGTTTGTTTTCCCTCTGTTGCGCTTTCATCAGATAAGCAGGAGCCGGGATGACGTGCAATGTTCATCGTCCCGAATTGAGACCGGTGTGTCCCCACGTCTGCATCTTTTTTTTCTGGTTTCGGCGGTAACTCACGATGTTCCGTTGCGTCGCGTTTATCGTCCGCTGTTTTGTTTCGCTCTTTCTCCACTCTCGTTGTGGGAAAGTGCAAGGCAAAGGTGTGGTCTGGGTCTCCTATACGAGAATTACGTTGTTATTTTTTTTTTGGCGGTTTGCTTAACTTTCCAATACTTTGTACTCTGATCATGTTTTTGTACTGTTTGTTGTTGTCACTTTCTGTGAAGAAGAGCTTCATAGCTCATCGGATTCCTCCAGGATGAATAAAGAGTCTGATTCTGATTACGTTTAATAAAACAGACACGCGAACGTGTTACGGGAAAGGGTCAATGTTGAAATGGAATCGTGACAGGTTATCGTAACGGCACGGGCTGCGACACGGCCCAGTGGGAGCACGTCCACCGATTGTTGTTGCACAGGTTCGTGGTTCGAATCCAGCGGCCGCGCTGATTAACACCGCGGGCGTATTAACCGTACAAATTCGCGCCGTCTGCTTTACAGTCGACTTTGAAGATCCCGTGACACCATTCGCACGGCCACATTTCGTGATAAAAGGTGATCTCGTCTTGTGTGTGTCCAACTCATGTATTCTGTTTTCTCTCTTTTTGTTTCTGACTACTCACAAACTTCCCTGCACGCACGCACATGGACGCCCCGCAGCTCAAACCATCGCCTCCTCCCAGTGCCCAGGGGAGCAGCGCGGCTGGAAATCCCCAAAGGCCGGTGCTCACCGGGGACCCCAGTGACGCCAACGGTGCCGCCCCCCCCCCGCGCCGCCGAGGGCGCCCGAGAGGCCGCTTGCCGCGAGGACGAGCTGAGCGCCCTCCTCAGCGCCAAGCTGCGCATCGACGAGGGCGACGGCGTTCGCGACGCGCCCCCCGTCGCCGGCCGCCCCTCGGGCCGCTTCACGGTCGCGCAGCACCGCGCGTGCCGGCCGCCCTGGCCTCAGCACGGCCACCGGGGCCACGGGCAAACGCAGGCTCCCCCCGGACCGCCGCCCCTCGACGAACCCCGGGCGCCGTTCGTCTCCGGGGACGAGCGGCTCCGACGCGGAGACCCCCCCGACGCCGCCGCCGCGCCGTCCGTGGCCGTCCGGCCGAGGCCGCGCGCGCCGCTCGCGTGGGACCCGCCCGGGGTCCCGCCCGGGGTCGTGGCGGCCCTCCCCGGTCACCCCGCCGCACCGGCCGCCGCGATCCCCGGTCGGCAGACGCACCGCCCGGCGGCGTTCGCGGGCGAGCGCGGGCCGCCCCCGCGGCCGCCCGGCACGCAGGAGGACGGCGGGGCTTTCCCGGCCGCCCCCGGAGCGCCGGGCGGCGCGTGGGGCCAGCACGCGGTGCCGTCGGCGGGCGCCGGCCGCGACGACGCGGAGCCGCACCGGGGTGCGGAGGGCGGCGCGCGACCGGGGCCCGTGCCCCGGCACGGACGGAGAGCCACCGGGCCCCAGTCGCGGCTGCCAAAGCCGCGGTCGTGAGCGGGGCGACCGTTTGAATTCGTAAACCGTGGGGGGATAGAGCTGGAACAGTGCCCCCCCCCCCCCCCCATCGTCAGATGCCGCCGCGTGCCCTGCCCCCCGCCCCACCTCGTCCCCCCTTTGCTTTGTAATCCGCTCATATTAGCGCAGCACGCATGGCTTAATGTAAAATGCGTTTGGGTTGAGCGGATACAAATGAATGGGAGATTTTACATTAGCAGGCTCTGCGTAATTTAACCCCACTCTAGCCCGCACAATTAGCTAGATGCTGCAGGCGGGAGCCCGCTTTTTAATGACGCCTCTTTGGTTTATCCCAATTAAGTGATCTGAGTGGATGTGGTGATAATTGGCCAAAATATGGAGTCGACCTATTTCACAAGGTGGACTGAAAATAGATGTAACGGAACACTTGAAAATGTTTAGTGCGGTTAATTTCATTCGTAGCTTACAAACTGTTTGCTTCGAGATATAATATACATTCTTATTGCTGTAAGTTAATTAAATGAAAATACTTACGAGTTAGGCTGCGCTTTGGAATAAAAAAAAATCGATGTATTTAATTACGTAATAATTTAACACATGCATGCGGTGCTGTTCATTGTATACTCGCAGCAGCATTACCTCTTGGACACTGGATGAGAATGTATTGCCAACAATTAAGGCCCCGGCAAGCATTGGCAGAGAGTGGGGAGGGCACAGAAACGAGTTCGGGAAGCGTGTGCAATCAACAGAGGAAATGAATGCAATGTCGCTGGCAAGGTACCGTGGGTGGGTGCCTATCGAGCTGTGTGTTACAGGGCGCCTCCCCTGTTGTCCGTCTGCACTGTGTGCTCAGAGAGCGAGCGGACGGAGAAAAGATGGAATTGGGCACTCCACGGTTTGTCGTGCGTGCGTGCGTGGGGGAGTGGTGGGTGTAGTGGTTAGCACGCTGCGCTACGAATCCGGCGGCCCGAGTTAGATTCCCGCTCACGGCTGTCACCAGTGCTGATTATCTGATGCGGTCTTGGGCCTCCCCTAGGTCGACTCAACCCTCAAATGAGTACCTGGTAAGTTGTGAAAACATCACCACTGGGGAGACAAAGGCGGCCGGGCGTGGTGCTGGCCACCCACCCCCTCGTGTGCCGTGCCGGCCTTCATAGCTGCTCGCTAACAGCACTTGCTCCTACAGTCTGTTAAGGCTATACGGGGGATCTTTGTCTTTGTTGCGTGGGTGTGTGTGTAGTTGCAAGCGTGTGCGCGACGAATACGAAAATACTCAAATTTGATTCCGGGCCACGGCCAAGATCAGTGGCGAGAGATACCTGAACCAGACCTTGGGTCTCTTCTCTGGATGGTCTCGGCTTCAAATGAGTACCTGGTGCGGTGTGTAAACTTCAGCACACGGGAGTTCAAGGTGGCTGGGCATGGTGCCTGCAACACCCCGCCCCCTTGTTATGCTGCACGATCTATTTGGCCGTACGGGGATGGTCGCATCGTTGTGTGTATGGGCCACACAGCTGATATGCTGAGAGTGCAGCTTGTCTCCGTTTGTTTAGCTCGTATCGCTGAAGTGATGGTGCTGCGCTTTTTGCCAACAGTCGCCACTCAACTCTGCGATAGTGAACCAGCCCGTGCCAAGCAATTCATAGCAATGTGTCACTTGGACGAATGGAATCGTAAAATTATGCACTGACGGTTGGACAGACGGACCGGCAGACTGACAGATGGCTATATTGGACAGACAAACAGATGTTGCCGTGCCACTAATGTCCACGATCGTCCCAAGTTTTATGTTGTTGTTGTGATTCCCCATTGCCAACGTACCTGCCAGCCATTCGGAACGCGAATAGCGCTCCACTAATTCATCCCCAATTGTTACTCGGTCACACGGCGCTAATCATTATTTACACATTATAATGTGCGTGTACAAAAAAAACAAAGTCCAGATCAAGAGGTCACCGTTGCCATTGATGGCGCAACAGCTCCCACGTCACTTCGTTGTTTCAGAGTGGACACCCGACATTTGAGGCCTCGACATCTGACTCGAGGTGTCACGTGGCCAGCACGGCCTTCAAGGGCCCCCTCATGCAGTCTCATTACCACCGCCACCACCAGCCTGGTTGTCAACCTCACTGGCAAAGGGGAAACGACCTGAAACCGAGCCACGGTGTTGTGACTGAGAGGGTACCTCTTGGAAGGCGGGTGGTGACATTTCCACTCCGTGGCTTCTACGAGTATAAATGAGAATCAGAGGTTTTGTTTCGAGGGCGACTCGGCCGGCAGACATCAAAGCAATGAAGCGATGGCGAGGTGTTTTGACGGCAGCGTCATTGGCCGCAATGACCTACTGACCTTCCACCTTGCCCTAACTCTAACGGTCTCACCATCACCAGCATCTGACGTTCGGTGTTCCCTCTGCGTGCCACTTCAATGTCCGGTCTGGGTTGCCTGCCCTCCACCACCCTGCACACGTGTTCCACACATCACAACCCCCTGCACCACCCTGTACACGTGTTCCACGCATCACAACCCCCTCTATGTCCTGTACACGTGTCCAACTCATCACAACTCCCTCCACCACCCTGCACACGTGTTCCACCCATCACAACCCCCTGCACCACCCTGTACACGTGTTCCACCCATCACAACCCCCTCTATGTCCTGTACACGTGTCCAACTCATCACAACTCCCTCCACCACCCTGCACACGTGTCCCACCCATCACAACATCGTCTTGTTTACAGCTCCAGCCCTTTCGTTGCCACGTTCTTTTCTTTTTTAACTGTAACACTGTATTACGAACTGTAATCCTGATGTAATGTGGCGATAGTGTTGAAGTGGACGAATACATAAGAATCCGCATATAAGCACACCGTGTCTAAGCACAGGTCTGATGTAAGCAACAAACAAAAATACTGAACACGTTCGTGAATGACACAATTAATGGCCTTGAAAAGAAAGGTTTTATAATAGGCGACGTTTCGGGAAAGCACCCATCTTCACGGCACACAGAGGCCCAAAGGCGCATAGAGAGGCCTAATTGGCCTCTCTATGCGCCGTGAAGAAGGGTCAATACCTTAAATGTCGCCTGTTATATACTTGTTCTTTTTCAAGAGATAACTATTTGCTGTTGTTTGTGCTAACGCACCACTGCCAATGCAGTATCGCCAAATAAATCGATAAGTGCAACACGTGCTTAACATTTTACTGGTGATGGTGAAGGGCAACTTCTGACACAAGCACGCTACTTCGGATATAAGCACACTGCTGGCCTTGCTCCCAAGGTGTGCACTATATATCCAGCTTCCACAATTCATGTTTGTTTGTTTGTTTTTTACAACTTTGCTTGCTAATAAATAGGAGTACAACGGGAGGGCGGTGGGTGGGGGGGGTGGAAACTATCAAGTCGGGGTGCAAGTGCGGAGCGCGTGGCTGGGAGATGGGAGTGGGCCCCCACACTTTGTTCACAAGGTGGTGAATGCGCCTCAAAAGAATAGAGCGGGGGGTGTGTGTGCGCTTTTTTGACACGGGTAGATCAAGAGAGAGAGAGGGAGAGACACACCACGGCGGTGCGACATTGTGGACGATGCTTTCCCGTCTCCGTGACGGCGTGGAGTGGTCGCGGTGGCCACGTGCGTGCGTGCGTGGCCACGTGATCGTTGTTCGTGGGAAACTGAAGCGGCGGCGGCGGCGATCGACCATGCCTCTCCGTGCTCGTGTGCAGGCACAGCTTGGCACGCCGCGCGACCCAGAGACCGAGAGAGACGGGAAGGAAACGCGTTTGGGTCTTTGTTGTTGTCGTTATTGTTATTTGTTTACGCTCTTCTATGAAACTTGAGTGCAATGCAAACCTCCACCCACGTGATTTGGACCCACAGCCATAGCGAGGTGGATATACTGGATGTGGTTGCGCCGGGTGCAGGGATATTTGCGGGACGCCGACCCAGAGAAAATGAATCCCTGCCCTATATTCGTTGTTATTATCCGTTGATAATTTTTTTCTGTTGAGAAAAGTGATTTCCAGCTGTCAGATGAAACAGGTGTTCGGTATAATGTCCTTCCAACCCCATTAGCATTACTCATTTGGTCTCGAAAGCATGAAATCTCACGTCTGATATTTTGTTTTGTACAATTGTGACTTTTACTCTACGATCCACATTTAATTTCAGCTTCCTCCACTTGTGTTTTTATGCAACACCATTGTCTCATCACACTTGGGTAACAATAAAATAAAAAAGCTGTTTACCACCCTTTGTCAATCACATTGTTGAACGAAGCTCCCGCCCCCCCCCTCGCCCCCAGAGGTTGTTTGACCATACTTCACCGCATTGGTCAGTGTGGGGTTGGTGAAAGGGGCGAGAGTGTGTTGAGAATCGGTTGGGGTTTTACTTTAAAAGAATTGTTTATTCTCAAGAATTGTAATGTGACCAAGGAAGGCCTATTGAGCTATGTAGCTCTAATTCAGAAGCGACCTGGCTATCATAAATGATAGCTTAACGACGTGGCTTATTACGTAGATATTTAAGAGCAGCCGAATACTCTAAACGCGTGATGTTGATTATAATTGTGGAGGGGAAAAAAAACACGGAGGGCTCGGAGAAAAATCCACGCGACCACGGGGCTATGGAGAGACACGCAAATTCCAAATAAACAGACATCAGGGTCAGGGTTGAACCCATGTTTAGCACGGTTGGTTACGTACGGTGCGAAAGAAGTTCAACGTCCATCCATGACATCCTGTATACCAGGCGAGGTAGTTAACATCACGACACTGCGTGGCGCATGTATGTGTCGTCACTGCCACTTGCCCCTGTGGAATCAGGACCCTTGATGCAAGCAATCTACCTGTGTTGGCCTAGCAAAGGAGAAATGTTAAATGTAGCGAAAAATTCTAGATTTGAAGCTTTCGTGACTGCAAGGATTCATACTCTTAGTTCTTTCGGTAAAGTCACGTAGGTAAAAAATGAAATTAAAATTAATAAAAAAAATCACGACGTTTCGGAGGCAACACAAGTTTCACATGAAGACAGAAGCTTGTGTTGCCTCCGAAACGTGATTTTATAGTTTTTTTTTTAAAATTATTTATTAATTTATGTATGTAGCGACAAAATGCCACGGAGTTGATCACTGGCTCCTCACGGGACCCAATAAGTTAAACTCGGCGCTCCGCATTTCAATCACTAAACGACTTCCCTTGCTGGTAGACATTCGCAAAGGCGCAGCAGAAGAAAATTATAGTTTACATTCCCGATGGGTCCTATGCTATCGACTTTTTTTTATTCTACCCACATTTGGCTCACGGTCCCTGGGTTTTTTTTGTGTTGTTTGCCAAACCCATCGTTACATTCTATGAAATTGATTTTCAAATCTTCTGATGTGTCATAATGGCATTTTGGTCCAGAACTGTTAATTATTTTCGCAACGTAGCAAATTGTCTTTGCAACGTTTTTCTCTTTTTTTTATTTTGCCAACCATGGCGCAATTAAGAGCCACGGAGAATGCGAGTGGCTAATTAAAATTAATTTGGCTTCTGCTGTGCGAATGTTTCTATCGACGCCCGGCTGGTATTTATTTTTTATTTTGAGGCCACGTGATCGCCCGTGTAAAAATTGTTAAGCCAAAATCATGTTCGGAGCTTTTCACGCGCATGTTGACGCGTGATTTTTTGTTTTTAAAAACAATACACAAAAAAATTTGCCATTTATTTCAATTGCACTTTTTAGACGCTCCTACTGACGCCGATCAATAGGAACTAAAACCAACCTTTAACTAGCGCCGCTGGAACAGAGATAGCGAATTAATCAGCGCGAGTACCCTAATTGTTCAATCACAGATATGGAAGCATTCGTTTCACCGACTGGCGTATCCATCACTTTGCCTGATGATAAGAAATCACGAAGCCATTTATGGCCCGCGCTCTCCCTCGCTCTCTCGCTCTTTGGCAGCCTGTCATTTGAGCCGTGATGGAGCTATTTTATAAAATGTGGAAAATTAACAAACGCTGTGTAAAGTGTGCGAGCTTTTCAAGATCGGGCTTGTTGGGGATGTCATCTCGATGATGTATAGCCGACAAGGCTACGAAAGGTCAAGCGCAGCATGACCTGCGTGATGGTGCTGGATTAACCGGGGGGAGGGGGGGGAACACAGATCCATTGTTGGTGTAGAGTTCATACAGAGAGACCCATATTACTGGTAGGATCCTCCTGGTTACACCAGCCCACAGGGAATTATTGTGTCCGTCCGTCCGTCGTGCATCCAAAAATGGGAGGGGTGGGGCAGGGTGGAGAGGGGAGGGTGGGGAGGGGCTGGGTGGGGAGGGGCTGGGCTAGGTGGGGAGGGGAGGATGGGGAGGGGCTGGTCACCCCGTGGTGCCCTAATAAAGTCAACGTTAACCTACTCACGCCGGCTTGTGCCCGCCCTCACAGTCGGCCATATTTGCGGAATACACCACGCCGCCGTTGACCCTGGCCATTGACCGAGCAACCCAACGTTCCTACCAGCTCCCTCCGCAGGAATGTATTTTCACAAGTGCAACATTCGCAGCTCTGCCGAAGCTTGCTCCAACCGATATGCTCATGTGTTGTCCGTGTGTTCAGGCCTCAGGAATGGGAAAAACAAAACGTCTCAAGGCAAATTTTCAAGATGGCCTTGTATCGTCATCATTATCATCAGCCATGGTCAATCCACTGCTGGATGAAGGCTTTCCCAAGCGATGCCCCCCCCCCATTTCTCATGATTCGGCAGCGGTAATCCTCCTCCGTGCACACAAGCTGATTTTAATCACCGCACATTGCTGTGCGTCGTTTGATAACTATACAAAACAACAAACGTTGACATGTACACGTGTGATCCGATGCATGCATAATCGAAATAGGATAAGAAAATAGTATAAATTATAAGTCGTTACCAGTGTCGGATTAAGCTATTGCGGGGCCTATCGCATATGTTATAAAGTGTCCCTAAATTAAGAAAAAAAACACTTAAATATTAAAACACACTTTTTACTTGCAAAGTAATTGTATTTTTCATTTGCTATACAGCCAGATAATACGACAAATAGCTAACCTTAAACACCCAGTCGTTCATAAAAGTTGAAGGCGGTATAGTACTATAGTAGTAGAGCAAGTGCAGAATCACTGAACCGGAATTGATAGATTGAGAGCATTTGAGAGCATTTAGCGCGGGGCCCTTGAAAGTGCGGGCCCCGTAGCACATGCAGCTGCTGTTGCTACTGGGATAATGCGGCCACTGGTCGTTACACGTCCAGTTGATAGGCGAGACAAAACTGCTGCTTGTCATATAAATTCGAAGAACACGTGCAAGATGTTTTTTTTTGTTCCGATATCAACGTCGCCACCTTTGTATTCGATGTGTTTGCGGCTAAGGCTCGATTTCGCGTGGGCGGATAATCCGCGTTTGAGATTAACCGTGCGAGTGAGACATCAACGCTCGCCGCTCGCCACGTGCGCTCCGGGTTTGAATTGCCGACTGTCGCTCCTCGCTCATCGCGGTGTCTGCGGCCGTACCACGTGGCTTCAGTCGGCCAGCAAACCAGTTACTGGACTAAAAAAACACACACTCAAAATTGATTATTTTTTTCAATTCCACACCCGGCATACACACAGGAACACAACAAATAGCGTTTTATATCCCAATAATTCACGTCGATTTTGAATTATCCGGGCCTCCCCAGCCAACATCCGCGATTAACCCGGGTAATCGGGAGTTGACTGCAACGCTAATTGTGTACCCAGTTTCAATGCTTTAATCACGAGATAAAATAGAATTAAAACAAACGTGGCGTCTTTGGTGGGTTGCCAGTTTCCAAATAAAAAAGACAAACTAGTGTGCAAAAATAATAATCATTCGGTAAAGTCACGTATATGAAAAATAAAAATAATGAAATGACAATAACTAAATTAAATCACGACGTTTTGGAGGCAACACAAGCTTCCGTCATTAGGTGGAACAGTAAAATTATTTTTGTAATTTTAGTAGTAATTTTGCTGTGGCTGTTCTACCTGATGACGGAAGCTTGTGTTGCCTCCGAAACGTCGTGATTGAATTTAGTTATTTTAAATTTTATTATTTTTTATTTTATTATAATTTTATTATTTTTAATCTACGTGACTTTACCGAAAGAACCAAAGAGTATGGATCCTTGCAGTCACGAAAACTTAAAATCTAGAAATAAAAATCATTACATCGCGGTCTCACGAAATGCATCTTGATTATATTTATTATGGCGAGTTAACGCGACGTTTTCGCGGCTTGAATCGGCGAACTTATAGACGCGAACGTCGCTCGTGTAAACCTTTCCTTGGCAACAGGTTTAAGGTGAGCCCGAAATGCTGCGAGCGCTCAGCAAATAATCACGGCGAGTTTATCGGGCGCTCACCACGCCGTGGAGTTGTTTCGGCCGAGGGGCAATTTATAGTGACCGCACCAACTTGTCACCCACGAGACCAAGAACGTGGTTAGGAGATTACAGTATTCCCTCTCCCCGCTCCGCTGTTGCTCTAGCTCCTATAGAGGGGGGGGGGGAGGCGCTATCCACGAAACGTCAGACAACTGTGCCGAGCGACACGGGGCGGGCACAACCACCCCACGCAAAAACCGCAATCGAACATCGCCTATAGGGCGTATGAGCTGAATCGTTGGTCCATTGTCTCAATTTTTTTGTTTTGCTCTCTCGCCCTGTGAACCGGTTGCAGCGCTCCCTGTAAACCGGTTTCAGCGCTCCCTGTATACCGTTCTGCGGCGCGCGTGCCGAGCTGAGCTGGAGCCATCGCGCGACGCGTTTGGTTGGAATCGTGCGGTGCATGAACGAGCAGCAGTCACGGGGGAGGTCCCGGCAGGTCACGTGATCTATCGCAGCAGTGGGGTGCGGCGTGCAGCCAAGCTAGAGGAGGCGGTGGCTGCTGCCCCTGCCGCTGCTGCTGCCCCTGCCGCTGCTGCTGCCCCTGCCGCTGCCGCTGCCCCTGCCGCTGTTTGCCTGCTACTCGCGACCACGGGAAATGTAGACGCTGATGGAGTCCTCGGTATTTATTGCCACGATGATGCCTGCGTGCTGGTTTCTGATTTTGTAAACAAACAACAACAACAGCGACAAAAAGCAAATGCGCTTGCGAGGAACGCGTTTAGAGTCCGTGCAGCCGATTGTGCCAGGCAGGCAAGGCGCGTGCGGTCTTATTGTGTTGCTCTGCCCCCCCCTCTCTCTATTTAAGGCCTCGACACAGAGGCGTTGTTTCTCTGTGTGCCTATGTTGTGTGTCTCTCTCTACTTAAGTGTCTGTGTGTCTATGTTGTGTCTCTCTCTGTGTGTCTATGTGTGTCTCTCTCTGCTTGTGTCTCTGTGTGTCTCCGTGACTGTGTTTTGTCTCTCTTTCAAATTTAGCAATCTTTGGAAGAACGTAATCAACCAGGTAGGGTTGGACACACGGCACGTGGAGATGGGGGTGAGGGTCAAGAGGGAGACTGTGGGATTACGTTGGGTAGGGGAGGGAGCTGCTGTATGTATGGTGAGGGGGACACCTCGCCTGATCTGCAGGAGGAGCCCCATTGTGTTTCTGCTTGACCCATTTTTTTTATGTTTCTTAAGAAGGAGAGAGGAGGTTTCGGCGCGATCTTTCAAAAGGACAGCTTTACGAATGCGAAGCATAAAACAACAACAACAACAACTCACAACGCATTTGTCAATAACCTTAAAATGAAACATGAACAACATGTAGCGTTTCGGCTCAACAGGCCTTCTCCATAGCACGCGAAACACCTCTTCATTGCACAGTTTAGGGGCCGTCCATAATGACGTCACGCACCTAGGGGGTGGGGGGGGGAGTCAGACATTTGTGACGATGTGTGACGAGGGGGGGGGGGTGAGAAATGTGACGTCACATCAAAATGCGCAACTTTAAATAAATATAGACAACACGTTCTACTTATTTAAATAGACTTTTTAATAAATGTTTTCTCCTACAACATCAGAGTGCAGCGCCACATAAAATACGCACTACAATGACAATAGTTTAAAGCGATTTGAAGCATGTTTTATTTTGGGGGGGGGGGGGGGGCAGAGCTTTGTGACGTCATATTTGAGGGGGGGTCTGACTTTTTATGACGCCGTGTAACGAGGGTGGGGGGGGGGGTAAAAAATCGTCCAAAATCGCGTGACGTCATTTATGAACGGTCCTTTAGTGTTGTGAGGAAGGACCATTGCCCGGAACGTCGCTTGTTGGCCACGGTGCTGCTATCGACAAACATGTTGAGTTTTGTGTTGTATTTATTAAATTCGATTTAAAGCTTTCGTGACTGCAGGGATTCATATTCTTGGTTCTTCATGTAAAATTACGTAGAAGGGAAATAATAAAATAATAAAAATATAAAACATAAAATAAAATTCTCACGACGTTTCGGCCACAATACAAGCAGCCACGGCGCCTGAGGACGGCTGCTTCTGTCGTGGCCGAAACGTCGTGAGAATTTTATTCATTAAGTTTAATTTTTATCATTTTATGATTTCCCTTCGACGTGACTTTACCGAAAGAACCACGAATTTGTATTTATTAGTTGTGTTTTTTTAGCACCACTACCAACTCAGCATCTTTCACACCACGCGCCGAAGCAATTTTTATTGGGCAAAATAAACGTGCGTTGATTACAATCGCCGCACGCTCATAACAACGATAATTATCATTGTTCTTATTTTTGACGCCACTGTTTTGTTGAGAGAACGAGCGCGGGCTCATTGTCGGAGTGAAAACTCGCGAAATTCCGCGGCCCCAGTGATCTCCGTGGCAATCTGTGACACGCGTGCGGAGGAGAGGCGAACGGCTGGTTCTTCAAGTGTCTCAAGAGCCGAATGGCTCACAGGGCTTGTACCTAATAAATGAAACTTGAACTTGAACTTGAAGTCAGGTCGCATTGTCCAATATCGCAATGCCGCCCGAAGAATGAGGCCCATGCGGAGTTCGTTTGGTGGTGCCACGTCAACTGTCGAGTGAGTGAATCGTCGTCCAACAGCTGCGAGTAATTCCCATGGGTGGGAAAACCCCGATTTTTACAGCGGCAGGCATCGGGTTTTATCCTGAATACAATTAAACCCGATTTCGGGGAGTTAAAACCTGGTTTAATGAATACGAAGCTTTGATCCAATGCTTAGGCTGCTTCCTCATCGGTGCTGCTATCGTACTCGGGGGGGGGGGGGCGTCGGGCACGGGGTAGTTGTAGAATGCGGCGGGCAGGTTGGTCGTGATGAACACGAGATTCTCCTCCACAATCGTGGGCGCCAGTGAGTTCCTTAGCTTGGAATGGATGAAGCCCATCGTTGAGAAGTGCGGTTCTGCAATTAGAACCAATGAAACCGGATTTCTCCCAATCTCAGATGATCGGGTTTGATATAAAAAGACAATTAAACCCGATTGTAACAAACCCGACTGTACCACCCTATGGTAATTCCTTTGATGGTGTCCGCGACGTCAAACCCCGAGGTACCGAAGCTGTTTCTCTTCAGTTCATAACTCTGACCACGGGACATTACGATCACTCCGTTTCGGGATAATACAGATGAATATATATCATCTTCTTGGTTCTTTCGGTAAAGTCACGTAGAAGGGAAGTAATAAAATAATAAAAATAAAACATAATAAAAATAAAATAATTCTCACGACGTTTCATTGTGGCCGAAACGTCGTGAGAATTTTTTATTTTTTATTTATTTTTTATTATGTTTTATTTTTATTATTTTATTACTTCCCTTCTACGTGACTTTACCGAAAGAACCAAGAAGATGAATCCCTGCAGTCACGAAAGCTTTAAATCGGAATATATATCAATCACCACTTTTCCTGCCCTTTGTCGACCGTGCAAATGGCATTTGACTTGTAGCATTCAATGCGTTTCATCTCAGCGTTGGCAAACTGATGCCGAAACGAATCCACATTTAGAAACAATAAATCCATGCTTAAAAACAATAACTAGCCTTCATTAAAATTTGCCAATTATACTGGGATTATTTATTTTAAGTATGACAAGACATTATATCGCACATCCGTTAGCACGATTGGCTACGTACGGCGCGAAAGAAGTTCAACATACATACAAATGGGATGACGATAGCTACCTAATAATACATTTTAGCAAAAAATATCATTGGATAATGACAAATACCTCCGCAGTAATTATAGCTTCCAATTAAAATTAACTTGCAAGATATCATTTGGCAGCCCAATTAAGAAGGCCGCGAGGTTGTGATGAAGTAAAAACGAGCGTGACAACATACATACAACATACATACAACATACATACAACATACATGCAACATACATATAAAAATACATACTACATACAAACATACATACAAAGATACAACATACAAACATACATACAAACATACATACATACAAACATACAACATACATACAAACATACATACAACATACATACATACAAACATATAGAACCATGACGTGTCCTGCCCAAACCGACTTACTTTTCTTAACAGTGTCAATTATTTTTTTCGATGTAAAGCTTTCGTGAGTGCAGGGATTCATATTCTTGGTTCTAAAGGGAAATAATAAAATAATAAAATAAAACAATAAAATTCTCGCGACGTTTCGATTGCAACACAAGCAATCATCATCAGGTGTGAAAACCACAGCAAGAACATTTGAAACAAGTGGCGGTGAGACATTTGGGCTATTATTTCCCTTCTTTGTGACTTTACCGAAAGAGTAACCAAGAATATAGTTTCAATGATGTTATTAAAAGGCGTTGAGCACGGTGCGAAATAAGTTCAACGTACAGTCTTCTCCATAACGCTGCATGTTGTCATCACGCGAATTGCATATAACGCGATAAATGTATTCGTGAGCACATTTTTCATAAGAGGCCGTCCATAAATGACGTCACGCACCTGGGGGGGGGGGGGGCGGGGTCAGACATTTGTGACGATGTGTGACGAGGGGGGGGGGGTGAGAAATGTGACGTCACATCAAAATGCGCAACTTTAAATAAATATAGACAACACGTTCGACTCAATAAAATTGACTTTGTAATAAATGTTTTCTCCTACAACATCAAAGTGCAGCGCCACATTAAATACGCACTACAATGACAATAGTTTAAAGCGATTTGATACATGTTTTTTTTTTTGGGGGGGGGGGGGGCAGAGCTTTGTGACGTCATATTTGAGGGGGGGTCTGACTTTTTGTGACGCCGTGTGACGACGACGGGGGGGGGGGGGGTCAAAAATCGTCCAAAATCGCGTGACGTCATTTATGGATGGCCCCTAATTTATGTATTTTGATGTAACGGAATCAGCGTACTTTTTGGCTCTTTCCAAGCTTAATCTTTATAGCAATAAGCGGATGTACCCCTGCCTCGGCGTAGCGCCGCACAAGGCGGTGGGATACTGCTGGATGCTTCTGGACGTTACCCACGCGCCTCGGTCTTTGTTCAGCCTGGGTGCGCATCTCACCGTGTTATCGGGGACTGTGCTTTAGCCCATATTGTCTCACGCTGGTGTCCTTCCAGAAGGCGACTTACCAGCGCCGTTGTAGGAGAACAGACTGTACACACACAACACGCGTCGTGAGGAGCGAGTGCGAAAAAACTTAAATGGCAGTTGAGTTGAGCGGTGAATTAGTCATTTGTTCTTTCGGTAAAGTCGCGTAGGTATAAAATAAAATAAATTAAATCACGAACTTCGTTTATGCCGACGTGACTTTACCGAAAGAACCAAAGAGTATGGATCCCTGCAGTCACGAAAACTTCAAATCTAGATTGAATTAGTCGTTGTAAATAGTACAATTGTGGCAAGTGCTGACGGCAGGCCTGGATCTGAACGGTTCAGAATATGTTTCTATATACACTGGAGGAATCTGGAGGAATCCGATGAGCTATGAAGCACTTTGTTTCACAGATGTCCAGTGGTTCAATTAAGGAGGCGGACGAGGCGAGTGGGCGTCAGCGCTTTTATCAAAACCCGAACTTGATGGATGAATTAGGGAACAGCTAACGACGTGGATCAGCACTAGGGACGTCGAGGAAGAAAATGGAACAACAGATGAAAGGTGGGACACAAAGACGAGAGAGACGCACGCGTTGAAATTACACCGAGAGGCAGAGACGCATTGAGAGAGAGAGAGCCAACGCACGGGGCAGTTGAGAGACGTGTCTAAGGGCTTTGATGAGTGGGTTTTGACCAAGGGTGGCACAGTTGGGGTTTTTACAATCGGGTTTAATTGTCTTTTTATATTAAACCCGATCATCTGAGATTGGGAGAAATCCGGTTTAATTGGTTCTAATTGCAGAAGCGCACTTCGCCAACTTCTCAACGATGGGCTTCATCCATTCCAAGCTAAGCAACTCACTGGCGCCCACGATTGTGGAGGAGAAGCTCGTGTTCATCAAGACCAACCTGCCCGCCGCATTCTACGACTACCCCGTGCCCGACGGCCCCGAGTACGATAGCAGCACCGACGAGGAAGCAGCCTAAGCCTATCAGAGTTTTGTATTCATTAAACCAGGTTTTAATTCCCCGAAATCGGGTTTAATTGTATTAAGGAAAAAACCAGATGCCTGCCGCTGGAAAAATCGGGTTTTTTCCACCCATGGTTTTGAGCAGGACGCGTTTGCCAACACGGATGATGACTGTTGGTCAATACAGGGTGGTCGGAAACCAAAAACAACAAGAAGAGACATTTTTTTCTCGAATTCGGTAAACAAAAAAAAGCTCAATATTTCAAGAGCTACAATGCACTGCGTGGTGGTGATTACGAGACGGCGGCCCTTGATAAATAAAGCCACGGAACAGTCCTCAATGAGCCGCTTGCCTCTCCGGAGGCTCATGGTGAACTGGCCTTCCATGGTAACCTGGCCTTCCATGGTGGTGGCCTTCCATGGTGAAGTGGCCTTCCATGGTGAAATAACTTTCCGTGGTGAAGTGGACTTCCATGGTGAATTGGACTTCCATGGTGAAGTGGCCTTCCATGGTGAAGTGAACTTCCATGGTGAACTGGCCTTCCATGGTGAAGTGGCCTTCCATGGTGAACTGGCCTTCCATGGTGAAGTGGCCTTCCATGGTGAAGTGAACTTCCATGGTGAACTGGCCTTCCATGGTGAAGTGGCCTTCCATGGTGAACTGGCCTTCCATGGTGAAGTGGCCTTCCATGGTGAACTGAACTTCCATGGTGAACTGGACTTCCATGGTTAACTGGCCTTCCATGGTGAAGTGGCCTTCCATGGTGAACTGGACTTCCATGGTGAACTGGCCTTCCATGGTGAACTGGCCTTCCATGGTGAAGTGGCCTTCCGTGGTGAAGTGGTCTTCCATGGTAAACTGGACTTCCATAGTGAACTGGTCTTCCATGGTGAACTGGTCGTATACATGGTCAGAGGCCGGCAACCAAAATAACAAGAAGAGCCCTTTTTGTTTGTTTGTTTTGTTTCCTTTAAAAGCAACCGCATGCGGCTCCGGAGACGGAGGTGGTCAAGACCAAGAACAGAATAGCAGCCCAAGGAGGGGGGACACCGCTGAGAGAACGTCCGTCGTAGACACGTTTCTGACATTGCGTAAAATCACCCCCGGTAGCCGCCCAACTGAAATGCGATGTTACTGCTCTACGTGGGTTTCATGTTGTGCAGCCTCTTGTCGAAGCTGTAGTGTCATTCGTCGTCTTCATTGTCGTCAGTTATTATCTGCACGGCATTGTATTTGTTCCGTGAAGCAACTTGAATGGCGTGTTGCCGGAGCACGCATGATGATGACGATGGCTGTGATTGATCATCGACTTCTGTGGGGCATTGCCAAAGCACACACACAATCACACACGCGTTGTTTTAAATTATCACGATGACTGACCACAAACACACAAAAGTCTCAACATGTCAAACTTCCAGCAACAGACATCGCCATTGAAGGTACGAGCATCCATACAGGTTTCCCTGTGTGGACTGTGTGTGTACTGTGTGTACTGTGTTAATGTGTGTACTGTGTGTATACTGTGTTAATGTGTGTAATGTGTGTGTGTACTGTGTTAATGTGTGTACTGTGTGTATACTGTGTTAATGTGTGTACTGTGTGTACTGTGTTAATGTGTGTACTGTGTGTGTACTGTGTGTGTACTGTGTTAATGTGTGTACTGTGTTCATGTGTGTACTGCGTGTATACTGTGCGTGTGCTGTGTGTATACTGTGTGTACTGTGTTAATGTGTGTACTGTGTGTGTACTGTGTGTGTACTGTATGTACGGTGTGTGTATTGTGTGTGTACTGTGTGTACTGTGTGTGTGTACTGGGTTAATGTGTGTACTGTGATAATATGTGTACTGTGTTAATGTGTGTACTGTGTGTGTGTACTGTGTGTGTACTGTGTGTGTGTACTGTGTGTACTGTGTTAATGTGTGTACTGTGTGCACTGTGTTAATGTGTGTACTGTGTGTGTGCTGTGTGTGTGTACTGTGTGTGTGCATTCTGTACGCTACTCTGTAGGCAGCATAAAGCGAGGGAACCCCGCATATGTCTTTAATTGAGCAAGGTCATCGGCGCTTGGGAAGAGAGGCGGTGGGAGGGGAATTTCAAATGTGAGCAGTGGAAGGGAAGAAACAATAAGATGAGAGTTGTGAATTGATTCTGATTTACAAAACGTACGGAACAGTGGCAGCAGTAGCCATGGTGACTGGTCCCATCGCTCTAAAATGTTCGTAGAGCGATGCTAAAGTGACCGACTCTGGCGAGTGAGCGACGAGTGAAGTGACACAAGAAATTTTAGATTTGAAGCTTTCGTGACTGCAAGGATTCATATTCTTAGGTTTTTTCGGTAAAGTCACGTAGGTAAAACATTAAAATTAATAAAAGTAAAATAAAATAAAAATCACGACATTTCGGAGGCAACACAAGCTTCCGTCTTCAGGTGGAACCGTCACAGCCACGACAGCTGTATCAAGTAATTTTAATGTTTTACCTACGTGACTTTACCGAAAAAACCTAAGAATATGACACAAGAAACCCCGCGACATGCACGAATATCAACTGTTTGCATGCCCCGTGCCATTCAAAACATCTTCACGCGAGTCCAATGGCCGTAACAGCAGTCCACGGTTGGCCGTCATATGGGGAGGGACTTTTACTCTAGGAGCGTGGGAATGATCCACCTGTGTCTTGTCCAGTGCTGCCAATGGAGATTCGTACCGCCGCCCAATGCTCGCTTGAGTCTGCAGACGCTGGCATTCTGAGTCCAAATAACTGTGCACGCACGGCTACGGTGTAGAATATAAAACAACAGGTCGTTAATCTCCACGGGATCGTTTTCCAACTTTAATAACGGACGTCCGCATTTACATAGAATTCGACACGCCAGGTGCATCAAAACGAGGCGTGTAATTGTCGAGAAAGTGTATGCAAATGGGCTTCTAATAACTCTATTAGCCACACCTGGCACAGAGCATTCTTGTTTTTTAAATGATCTTGCTAAGAAATAATGGATTTCAAAAATAAATAAAAAACCTCCACCTTGACTTCCACGTGGGAATTTGTCGCGCGGAGAGTCAACATTGTGTCGGTTTCAATTTTCAATCGCTCATTCCCAGGGTGCAGTTCGTTCTTCGGATGCAAATAAATAATATTAAAAAATACTTTTTTTTTAAAAACGCTTTAATGAAATGTACCGTACGAGTAATGGCAAAACTCCACAACTCCAGGAAGTGGCCCCGAAGCTTGGACAATTAGACCTAAGGCGAAACATAACATGTAAAAAATATGGTTTAAATGTTTTTATTTTTAATGATAGAATTTAGTATTGTCATCAGTATGGCATACGTATACCAAGTTTGCAGTCGATAATACATTGGGAAATGGGTTAAAATTGAGTTACAAGATTTGAGGATACGACAACAACAGACAGAGTTCAATAAAAGCGTGTAAAAATATTGTTTAAAAATATATATTTTTATTTTTAATGATAGAATATAGTACAGTATTGTCATCAGTAAGACTTAAGTATACCAAGTTTGCAGTCGATACCACATTGGGAAGTGGGTTAAAATTGAGTTACAAGATTTGAGGATACGACAACAACAATAATAACAGACAGAGTGAGTTAAATAAAAGCTTGTAATAAATAATAAAAATAAAGACGACTTTGTACCCTTTCGTGACTTGCGCGGCGGTGATTGACGGTGTCGCCGGGATGACTCGTCGGGGCTTGGGGCGCAGAGCCATCGGCGGGTCGTTCGAGAACGGTCGGGTTCTCGTGAACGCGATTCCGTCCAAACAAAACCCAAAAACACATTCCTGCTGCGGAGGGAGCTGGTAGGAACGTTGGGTTGCTCGGTCAATGGCCAGGGTCAACGGCGGCGTGGTGTATTCCGCAAATATGCCCGACTGTGAGGACGGGCACAAGCCGGCGTGAGTAGGTTAAACGTTGAGTTTTATAAGGGCACCACGGAGTGACCAGCCCCTCCCCACCCAGCCCCACCCCTCCCACCCCCCACTCAGCCCCACCCTACGAACCCGTGCGTCCCGAGTTCGATTCCCGCTCACGGCCAACACCGGTGACGATTATCGGAAGCGGGTACTGGGCCTCCCCTAGGTCGACTCAGCCTCAAATGAGTACCCGGTGCGGTGTGTAAAACATCGCTACTCGGGAGACAAAGGCGGCCGGGCGTGGTGCTGGTCACCCACCCCCCCTCGTGTGCCGTGCCGGCCTTCATAGGTGCTCGCTAACAGCACTTGCTCCTACAGTCGTTGTCTTTGTTGCGTGGGTGTGTGTGTAGTTGCAAGCGTGTGTGCGATGAATCCGTAAATACTCACATTTTATTCCGGGCCACGGCCAAGATCAGTGGCGAGAGATACCTGAACCAGACCTTGGGTCTCTTCTCTGGATGGTCTAGGCTTCAAATGAGGCTACACGGGGGGGGGGGGGGGGGGTCTTTGTATTCGTTTGTCTTCGTTGAACTTATAGTTGAACTTTTTGGATCTTTCGGTAAAGTCACGTAGAAGGGAAATACTAAAATAATAAAAATAAAACATCATAAAATAATTCTCACGACGTTTCGGCCACAACGCAAGCAGCCGTCCTCAGGTGAAGAACAGGTCTGTCTATGTTGAATGAAAAGGCGCTGTCTGAATGAAAAGACGCTGTCTTTCCGACAGACCTGTTCTTCACCTGAGGACGGCTGTTTGCGTTGTGGCCGAAACGTCGTGAGAATTATTTTATTATGTTTTATTTTATTACTTTATTATTTACCTTCTACGTGACTTTACTGAAAGAACCAAGAAGACGAATCCCTGCAGTCACGAAAGCTTTAAATCGAAATCTGATGGACTTCTTTCGCACCGTACTTAGCCAACCGTGCTCATCGGAGGTGCGGTGGTGGTGGTGCGGGAAGGACCTACAAACGAGAAACATTTACGACAAATCTTTGACTAATCTTATTATTTTATATTCATGGAGCGTCTTTATTAAATGCGCTTAACATAATAAAAAAAACAGCGGTGCAAACGAAGACATTGTTGAGATGGCAGGGCCGTGCAAAGGTACAAGGATTGGGTGGCCAAGACAGGAGCGGGCGTGGGGGTATGGGTCAGGTCAGGGCAGGGGAGGGACGAGAAGGAGGATGGAGGGGCGAGGGGAGGAAATAAATAATGGGGGGGGGGGGGGGGGCATTGGAGAAGAGGTGAAGCTTTGAGAGAGGAAGGAAAGGGGGTGAAGGAGTGGGAATGCTTAACTTCGTGAAACCTGTGCGCTTTGAAACAGACCTCAACACCTTTCTACACACCACGTGCCTTTCCCCGCCCCCCGCCCCCCCTTAACACAGAAATGTCTGAGGTCACCGTGCACACTCTTAGATTTTTTGGGTAAAGTCACGTAGGTAAAATAATAATAATAAAATAATAATGATAAATTAAAACAAATAAATTAAATCACGACGTTACTGTATCAAGTGTGTCAAGTGATACAGTAAATTTAGCTGTGACGGTCCCACCTGAAGACGGAGACTTGTGTTGTCTCTGAAACGTCGTGATTTAATTGAGTTATTTTCATGTATTATTATTTTATTGTATTCTTTTTTTACATACGTGACTTTACCGACAAATCCTTGCAGTCACGAAAGCTTCAAATCTCGAGGTCACCGTGCACATCGCTTGGCATGAGCCACCGATGTCTTAACAGGTGCTCGCTTGCTCTTGCTCCAGGCCTCCTGTGAGGACTGTTGTTATTCTGGGTCCGAAGAACGGGGTGTGAGATTCTTTTGCTGGAAACTAATGGGCCACGAAACGGCGATATAAACTGAGACGCGCTTTGTATTTGCAAAATACGTTGGGTATTTTTGAGATGTGGAAATGCTTTACAATGCAATGTGTGCGCGTGTTCATGCGGAGGAGGTGCTCGCTAACAGCACTTGCCCCAACAGTCTGCCCAGGCTTTACGGGGGATCTTTGTCTTTGTAATGTGGGGGGAGCGGTAGTGCAGCGGTTAGCGCGCTACGCTTTCCAACCCGGCGATTCGAGTTCAGTTCCCGCTAACGACCATCAATACCAGTGACGATTATTTGAGCCGGGCCTGGGCCTCCCCTAGGTCGACTCAGCCTCAAATGAGTGCGTACCTGGCGCGGTGTTTAAGCATCGCCACTAGGGAGACAAAGGCGGCCGGGTGTAGCGCTGGCCGCCCACCCCCTCGTGTGCCGTGCCGGCCTTCGTAGGTGCTGCTCGCTACAAACAGCGCACTTCCCCAAACACGTGTGTACGGCGGATCTTTGTATTTGTTGATATAACGCCGTGTTTTAACAGGGCACACTACAGTCTCAATGTTCACGTGGACAGATGTTCAAGTGCGCTGCCAAAACAGCCAGACAGAAGAACACTTTGCGTGCCGTAACGGTCGATCACTGTGTTGAAAAATTAAAGAAATAAAATACAATTGCGATGAATACGCTCACGTATGTCGATAACACTGGGGCGTTTAAAGGACACACACAAAACAAATGTATAATTGGGTGTCATTCCACGCAACGACATTTCCCGAAACGCTGTTTGTCAACGTATTCGCTGCATTATAAGAGACACATCCCCCCCACCTCCCTGTGTTTTAAAGCGTCCTGTAAGCTGGCAGGAGCGCGTGTGTGCGTGCGTGACCGGGTTTGTGTCCTTTTATTCATACCGGGCACACGTTTTGGGTTACGTCTCACCTTCAAGAGCATCTTACAATGCAGTGTATGTTGACGAATGTGCTGAGTTTTTGTTATTGTGCCACATTCTCATTCTACTTTTCAAGGCCCATCTCACCAACACCGCTCCTACACCTCCTCCCTGTGGGGTTCACGGCTCGATATCGAGGTGCCAATTCTTGCACTTTTCTAAGCGCAATGTCACATGTTCTCGCGAAAAGAAAACGCGGCTTGCTCCATTGCTGTGATTTGCAAGTCACGGCTAATGCAGGCACAATCGCAGGCAATCAACATGTTAAGGTGTTGAATCTCTGTCTTGTGTGTATTTGTCGGCTTGTTTTTTCTTTTGGTTGCCTTGAACAATGACAGTCGCAGAATAAATTGGGTGTGATGCTAGACGCGAAATAGCATGTTTGTCCACAGGGGTGTATTACGCCACATAGGATTCACGTGTAAATTAAGTGTCTCTCTGCTTTGCACACCTGTGCGTGTGTACGTGCTGTCAATGCCTTCGCGGACCTATTGCAAATCTCAAAGGCTCGTCCATGATTTTGCAGAGAATCGTCAAGCTCTCCGATGCAACTCGGCGCCAATGCAAATGATGTCACCACGCCTGACGTTCGCTTCCTTCCTTCTGCTAGATCCTCCAGTTGTTGCAAGGTCGAAACGTCACGTCCTGGGGTCGTTTACAGTTTCATCGCTACTACCATTTGGCTTGAGCTCCCCGCCGCTACCCTTGGTACACAGTCTGCCTGTCCTTAACATGCCACTCGTATTTACACCATTGGAACCTGATTTGCCAGTAAAAAATATGATAATTGTTTTTTTACCCTTCTATCTGGCAACAAAACTGACACCTTTTTTTTACAAGGAGTGTGGATCAATCAACTTCAAGGACAGTGCACATTATCAGAGTTATGTTTTTTGTTTGCATTATGACTGCAGGTATTGTGGTCTATGTAAACATGACTCCTTGTAAAAAAAGGTGTCAGTTTTGTTGCCAGATAGAAGGGTAAAAAACCAATTATCATGCCACTCGTAGTCACCACCACCACCACAACAACTACCGTCGGACTTAACGTCTTCCCCTTGAATCGCTGAAATCCGCGTGTCAATCCAGCGCCTGTCTCCGCAACCTGCAGTCCGACATCTCGCCCACGTGCCCCGGACCCAACGTCACCCACTCCCCTCTTTCGGATGACATCGACAACAAATACGTTCTTGTCGCCTGTTTCGAACGCGGTTGGTCACGTACGGTGCTAAAGAAGTTCAGCACACGCACGGAACTCGCCAAGTTGCTTAGGGGCCGTCCATAAATGACGTCACGCGATTTTGGACGATTTTTGACCCCCCCCCCGCCTTCGTCACACGCCGTCACAAAAAGTCAGACCCCCCTCAAATATGACGTCACAAAGCTCTGCCACCCCCCCCCCAAAAAAAAAATAAAACATGCTTCAAATCGCTTTAAACTATTGTCATTGTAGTGCGTATTTAATGTGCCGCTGCGCTCTGATGTCGCAGGAGTGTTGTTATAACAATTATTGTTGTTATAACAATTCTATATTTATTTAATGTTGCGCATTTTTATGTGACGTCACATTTCTCATCTCAACCCCCCCCGCCCTTGTCACACATCGTCACAAATGTCTGACCCCCCCGCCCCCCTCGGTGCGTGACGTCATTTATGGACGGCCTCTTACCCCGTCCTTTTCAGCGCGATTTTCCGGCGTGCTCTGCGTTCGCCTGTAATGCGACCGGCGCATGGCCATTGCCATTGTTTCTGGTGAATCGGGCATGCCCCAAAATTGCACGTTGGCTGTGCCGCGTTCATTGTAAATTAGACATCTCTGCGTGGCGATGCGCATTAAGCATATCCACGTGGCCGGTGCAAGCGCGGAGGCGCGCTGATGGTTGCCCGCATTGTCATCTCACTTGGTATGCAACGCACACATCCCATAACGGTAATGAGGTGCGCTGCGGTATATATCAAACGCAATTTTAAAAAGGCTCAGCCGTCCTCCACTTACAACGCGTTTCTGTTCTTCGCTAATGAGCCCTCGATCCGATTTAACGCGCGTCCACGGAGGGCGGTGCTCTATCAGCTGAACGTCCCCCTTACGTGCGCGGCCGCCAACGCCTTTGAGCCGTCTGCTACGGAGGAAGGACCCTTGCCTGAAACGTCGCCTCGTATCTATATTTTTTTTTATTTAGGGCCACAGAGTTGTGCATTCGTTTGTTGGGTGTTTTATGTGTAGCTGTTGTTGTGGTGGTGGTGTGTGTAACGCAATAAATAGCTGGGGGTTTAGAGTGTACGGGTATTATATACTAGGGCTGAACGTTTCGATTTAAAGCTTTCGTGACTGCAGGGATTCATCTTCTTGGTTCTTTCGGTAAAGTCACGTAGAAGGTAAGTAATAAAATAATAAAAATTAAAACATAATAAAATAATTCTCACGACGTTTCGGCTACAACGCAAGCAGCCGTCATCAGGTGAAGAATGAAACACCACCAAGCTTGGAGCGTATATATAAGCTGGGTTGGAGGTGGAAGAAGAGCACCTTGACAAAATAATTTTCAAATTTTCAAATTCTTTTGTCAAGAAGATAGGGCTGAACGATTTGGGGAAATCTCTAATTGCGATTTTTACGACAGATATTGCGATTGCGATTTGATTTGCGATTACATTTTTTAAAGTCAAGCTTCAGTTCAATACTCACTGTGTAATAGATTTAAAACATTAAAGCATTACCACATGATACCATAAAAATATGAACTGCTCTATATATTATAATGCAAGAATGAGAACTTAAAAGATATGAATTGCTTCCAACATGTATTTATTAAAATGTTTTAATTGAAATAGAACAATCAAGCATAGGACAATTAAGTTAAATAAATAAAGTTATAATAATAAAATAATTAAACAATTCCAATAAGAAAGTATTAGGACTTTTCAAATCGCAAAAAATCGCAGCCTTTGAGATTTACTAATCGCATTGTTTCAAATTGCGATTTCGATTTGAAATCGATTAATCGTTCAGCCCTAGTCATATACATATTGTGCACTAGCGTGTGTAGGAACCCCAGCAACGTGTTTGCGGACTTTGAATGTGAGTGCACATTTGTCCTATAAAGGGCAGGAGCATAGCAGTCTTAAGGGCACAAACACGGCCGCATTGAGACATCTGCTTTCATATCCTCGTCACGTTTACTGACGTCGCATTTGTTTGTGTTGTTGTTGTCGTTGTTGTTGTGTACACTTGCGGCACCGCCTTCTGAACGAGTGGCCACGTTTTCGCCGGCCGCACGGGAAAGCAGGCGAACCGCCTGTAAAGTTCCATTTTTTTCCTCCACCAAAAAACAAAACACCGCTCGACAAAGCGACGCTGCCACTTCCACGCGGAGGGCGGCACGACTCATCGTCGCCAAATCAGGGAATACCCAGAGAGCTTTGCGCTCCTGAGATGCCACTTAACGCGAGGGAATTGGCCAATTACTGTCACTGTCGATTAAACTTACCACCCTTGAATAGCCATATATTTGGCCAGCCAACAGATATTCGCGGTTGGCTGCTGATGTTAAACGTTGTTAACACGTACTGATTTTCAAAGCTAATACTAACGCTTCTTACTTTTTGTTAAAGACATTTTTTTTCTACCCAAGTTTACTTTGAATATCAGCATGTGATCAAATAGGGGCTTTAAAAAAAGCAGCAGCCTACCGCTTAAATTAGCACGGTTGGCTACGTACTGCACCTCCGATTCGTACGGTTGGCTGCATACGGTGCGAAAGAAGTTCAACATACATACGTACGTAGAAACATGTCTATTCGGTGAATATTCCACCTTCATATACTGTATACATATGTAAGTACTCATGGTTTTGTGCGACACACCTATTTGGAGCTATGGCTACATCCTTTTGTGAACCACCAACCTTGCCCCCGAGTTTCTGGATCACAATCGGACCCGGCACGGAGGCATGGATGAGCCGATGAAAACGCCTTTGATGGATGTTAAGAGGTGGCACGCAGGTCATAGAGGTCATTTCAGGTGGGCTTTCAAACACAGGCCACACCGTGTACTCTATAATCGGGACTGGCTGTGGCTTTGAGTGGCACAGATTAGTAATACAGTATCGCATGTGTCTCTTTCCCCTTTCTCTCTCTCCCTCTCGCTCACTCTCCTTTCGATCTCGGCTGCTCCCTTTTCACGGGCTCCTGTAGGAAATAATCATGTTGCTGTCAAGACATCACTGCCCTCAAGGGCAATAATTGGAAGATGGCACAGAGAGGGGAAAGAGGTTAACAGGAAGCAATAATCCTGATAAATGTCGACTCGAAGCATGGTGCTTCTTACATATTGTGGTTCTACCAAATGAAGAGGCTCCAACTCCGGGGTTGTACATTTGAGACGTCCTGGCCAAAGAAGGTGACGACAACCCAATAGGGCAGGTCGCGCACGCTGGGGTAAAGTGTGGGTACTCCCCAACTCCAGCAAGACGTGGAATACGCGGGCCATGGCACCATCAAGAAGGAGCTTCTAGAGCGCCCTCTAGTGGAGGCCCCCTTCTGCCGGCAGTGTCTCGAGCAAGCAACTGCAGGGCTTGCGCCTTTATGTTATTTTTTTTTTACACGCGTTTATTTAAAAGTGAACGTGTCCGGGCGTAATTGACACGCCTGATAATATTATATTACTGGTTCTTTCGGTAAAGTCACGTAGAATGGAAATAATAAAAACAAATAAACAAAACAATAAAATTATCACGACGTTTCGATTGCAACACAAGCAATCATCGTCAGGTGTGAAAACCACAGCAAGAAAATTTGAAAAAAGTGGCGTTTTTTTTCTTAACGTCAACACCACGGACAGCAACTGACGGTTGTTGACACGGACGAGTCCATCTGTGCTCGGAACGGAGGAGGGGGGAGAGAAGGAGAATGGAATGCGGTCTGAAAGTCACCGTACGCGTGAACACAATCAATTATTTCCCTTCTACGTGACTTTACCGAAAGAACCAAGAACATGAATCCCTGCAGTTACGAAAGCTTTAAATCGACATTTACGCCTGAACAGGTCCCTGCGGGGTGGGCTGGTAGGAACGAACAAATACGATACGAAGGGAGAGTTTGAGGCCTAGTTCTAGGCTTTAGGCCTAGCTGTAGGCTTTAGGCCGCTGTGAGTTAATTTTTAATTTAAATGTTTTAATTAAAAACTATCTCAGGGAATTATAAGGGAATGTTACACTTGTTTAGCCAGGAAAGCCTCACTGAGTCTAAAGGTTTTTGTAGGGTCCTGCCAAGTGTTTGCAGTAGGGGGCGATGTTGCTACACCTAATCGGACATCGGACTGACGGACGGACGATATAATCTATTGTAGGCTGGTTCACTTCGTTCCTACCAGTAAATGTTCTATCCCTACCATAGACGGACCGTTTCCCTAATCGTGCAGTCCACGCGCCTGCAATAAGACCATTCCCTTCTGGTGACTTAGGGTCTCCTCCCTTGCGAACGAGACCTGTCCCGCGTGTTGCTTGCCTTCTCACTCGGTGAGACAAAAAAATAAACGTGGAGGAAGGCAGGTGGAAACACGTGACCGACGAAAGCAGTCGAACTCCGAGCCTTGACCAAATCTTTTTCGTTCGAATACTCCAAAAATGATATCATATCATCACGTTCCCTCGCTCGTCCTAAACAACAACATTGCACGTGTAATCGGAGTCCAAGCGCACGCGAGCACACTGAAATAATCGCGATCTTATTTCGAATCAAAGTCGCGTCTGCTTTGTTTGGGACGTGGCCATGACGGGCGAAACTGATATTTCAATTATCAGACCTGGAATTGAGAACAATTAAATTACCCATTGACTGGCGTTCGTTTTTTTTTGTTGTTACAGTGAGTCACCGATGGCCAGGCGGATACCCCATCGACTTGTTGCGCTTGAGAAACCGGTTTTAATAAGGTTCCAACCAGGATCTCGGCGGTGCCAGGTCAGCATGTGAGCTGGCAACGAAATATTAACATCCACTGAATATCGATTTAAGGCTTTCGTGACTGCGGGGATTCATATTCTTGGTTCTTTTGGTGAAGTCGCGTCGAAGGGAAATAATAAAATAATATAAATTAAACATAATATCATATTTTATTTGCCGAAAGAACCAAGAAAAATGTAAAACTATTCAGTGAATTCCTATTTTATTATGTTTTTTTATTATTTTATTATTTCCCTTCTACGGGACTTTACCGAAAGAACCAAGAAGATGAATCCCTGCAGTCACGAAAGCTTTAAATCGAAATTTAGTTTTACATTATTGAACATTATTGCCACGAGACTGGGACAGGTAAGTTATTTCTCCAACCGAACAGCAGAATATTGAATGATGAGAAAAAAACATTACGGAAATATTGCTCTTGTTATTTACAATCGCGTTGCGCAGTCACAGATACTCTTGCAAACGAGCTTACAACGGAACACCAAAGTTTCCACGAATGTCTTTAACGTCACGATAGGTGTAATATCCGAGTCGAATGAGACACACACCCCAGGATGGTATCGCACTCGACTGCTCCCAACAGAGAGGAATCATTCCTTTGATTTTTGTCAAAAATTACATCAGAGCAGCATAGCGAACGACACGTTAATTTCCATGCGTTTCCCTAAGTGTGACAGACTGGTGTTATCCGCCGTGCCGTTGTGGCATCGCTTTGTATGAAAGCCATCCGGGAAATTAATTTTTTTCTTCACAAAAATCTTGAAGTCTATTTTTTGCCCTCCCCCACCGCACCCCCCGCCCCACCGCACACCCACCCCACCCCACCCCCACCGCACCCCCCCCACCGCACCCCCCCCACCTCCACCCCCCCCACCTCCACCCCCCCACCTCCACCCCCCCCCCACATCCACCCACCTCCACCCCACCTCCACCCCACCCCCCCACCTCCACCCCCCCCCCACCTGCACCCCCCCCACCTCCACCCCCCACCTCCACTCCCCACCACCTCCACCCCCCCCCCCCCCCACCTCCACCCCCCCCCCACCTCCACCCCCCCCCCCACCTCCACCCCCCCCCCACCTCCACCCCCCCCCACCTCCACCCCCACCCCCCCACCTTCACCCCCACCCCCCCCACCTCCACCCCCCCACCACCTCCACCCCCCCCCCCACCTCCACCCCCCCCCCACCTCCACCCCCCCCCACCTCCACTCCCCCCACCTCCACCCCCCCCCACCTCCACCCCCCACCTCCACCCCCACCTCCACCCCACCCCCACCGCACCCCCCCCACCGCACCCCCCCCACCTCCACCCCCCCCACCTCCACCCCCCCCCCCACCTCCACCCCCCCCACATCCACCCACCTACCTCCACCCCCCCCCCACCTGCACCCCCCCCACCTCCACCCCCCACCTCCACCCCCCACCACCTCCATCCCCCACCCCCCCCCCCACCTCCACCCCCCCCCCCCCACCTCCACCCCCCCCCCCCCCACCTCCACCCCCCCCCCACCTCCACCCCCCCCCCACCTCCACCCCCACCCCCCCACCTTCACCTCCACCCCCCCACCTCCACCCCCCCACCACCTCCACCCCCCCCCCCACCTCCACTCCCCCCCACCTCCACCCCCCCCCCACCTCCACTCCCCCCACCTCCACCCCCCCCCACCTCCACCCCCCACCTCCACCCCCCCCCCCCCACCTCCACCCCCCCCCCCACCTCCAACCCCCCCCACCTCCACCCCCCCCTCCACCTCCACCCCTCCCACCTCCACCCCCCCCCCACCCCCCCCCACCTCCACCCCCCACCCACCTCCACCCCCCCCCCCACCTCCACCCCCCCCACCTCCACCCCCCCCCCACCTCCACCCCCCCCCACCACCTCCACCCCCCCCCACCTCCACCCCCCCCCACCTCCACCCCCCCCCCCACCTCCACCCCCCCCACCTCCACTCCCCCCACCTCCACTCCCCCCACCTCCACTCCCCCCACCTCCACCCCCCCCCACCTCCACCCCCCACCTCCACCCCCCCCCACCTCCACCCCCCACCTCCACCCCCCCCCCACCTCCACCCCCCCCCCACCTCCAACCCCCCCCACCTCCACCCCCCCCACCTCCACCCCCCCCCCTCCACCTCCACCCCTCCCACCTCCACCCCCCCCCACCTCCACCCCCCCCACCTCCACCCCCCCCCCCACCTCCACCCCCCCCACCTCCACCCCCCACCCACCTCCACCCCCCCCCCCCACCTCCACCCCCACCCCACCCCCCACCTCCACCCCCACCCCACCCCCCACCTCCACCCCCCACCTCCACCCCCACCCCACCCCCCACCTCCACCCCCCACCTCCACCCCTCCCCCCCCACTTCCACCCCTCCCCCCCACCTCCACCCCTCCCCCCCACCTCCACCCCTCCCCCCACCTCCACCCCTCCCCCCACCTCCACCCCACCTCCACCCAACCCCCACCTCCACCCCCCCACCTCCACCCCCCCACCTCCACCCCCACTCCACCCAACTCCCTCCTACGCGCACAGACAGTGCACGTTAATGAGTGCTTGTCACCCCCAAGAATGTAGACCCACATTAGCCGGGCAAACATTCGTTCAAAGCGTAATTAGAATCACATTCCCACCCCCACCCCCACCACTCTGTCCAGCGCGTGCAATTGTTGGGATTATAGCTATCAATTATGCAATCACAAATCTCACAACCGCGCGTGCGCCCTAGTCACGTCGAGTCACCCTTTTGTTGCGCACTCCTTGGCTGTCGTAAACAGTTGGAATTGATTAACGAGCGGCTTCCAGTTTATAATTT
The DNA here is from genome assembly GCF_965212315.1 of Lampetra planeri. Lineage (NCBI taxonomy): Eukaryota > Metazoa > Chordata > Hyperoartia > Petromyzontiformes > Petromyzontidae > Lampetra > Lampetra planeri. The sequence goes on from NC_136147.1 coordinate 4,717,522, forward strand.
AAAACGAACCTATTAACTTCCGCGCGCCGCGTTTCCCAGTGCCGGGGGGTTTCCCCGCTCTCGAAATGCGCCGCTCCCGGTTACCGCTGCGTCGAACCGTGGGCGCGACTACGGTGTGCGCGCGTGAAGTGTGTGGACTTAAATGAGCGGTGGGTGGTTTTGAAGGGGTTGTCATCTGACAATATTGAGAGGCACCACGAGTTACAGCGTTTATTCCAGAAGATATGCATGTTAACGATGTACGGTACAATTACAAGTGTTAATTAAAGGAAACTAAACTACATATTTTTTTTTATTTTATGTTAAGTATGGCGCACTGAGCTATACAGATTTTTTTTCAGAAGCGACCTGGCCACAACTGGTCGCACAACGAAGTGGCTTATCATCACGTGGACATTTATAGCAGCCAAATACTTCTAACCGCGTGACGTTGATTCTAAATATGGATGGGGAAAACCGGAGGACCCGGAGAAAAAATCCACGCGACCACGTGGAGAAAGACACCGCAGACTCCAAATATGCAGCAGCAGGCGTCAGGGTCGGGATCGCACTCACGACCTCCTGTACACCAGGCGAAGGAGTTAACATCGCACCACCGTGGCGCACCCAACTAGGCTTGGGAGAGTCACCAAGTCTTGAAGGAATGACCGCCGATGGTAAAGTTTGATGATGGAGTGACATACAGAGACTGGAACTCGTCCGAGAGGTTTATCAACCGATGGAGCGATGGCATCAGCTCGTGTGCAGGTGTCGGCTGCTGTTATGGTGAGCAATGTCATTGCTTTCGGGAGGCCTTCATCCAGCAAAGGATTGATCATGGCCGACGATAATCATGTTGGCAGAAATCATTGCAGACAACTGCTGCCACATCCATTCTCCATTGTAGGAAATGTGAATTTCCGAAATCTGAACAAGCTGCTCACCCCACCCCCCCGCCCCCGTGAGGAGCAACCGGCAAAGCAACGTTCAATCAGATCACGGTCAGAAGTTACACGACCACTCGGGGTTGTAGTCTGTCAACCGATCATCGTCGATCAAAGACAGTCGTGAACAAACAGAATTCAATGGTTCATACTCTTAGTTTTTTCGGTAAAGTCACTTAGGTAAAAAATCTAATTAAAATCAATAAAAATAAAATAATAAAAATCACGACGTTTCGGAGGCAACATAAGTCTCCGTCATCAGGTGGGACCGTCACAGCTAAATTTACTGTATCAAGTGATGGTCCCACCTGATGACGGAGACTTGTGTTGCCTCCGAAACGTCGTGATTTTTATTATTTTATTTTAATTTATTTTTATTTCATTTTTTACCAACGTGACTTTACCGAAAAAACTAAGAGTATGATTCCTTGTCGTCACGAAAGCTTCAAATCTAGAAAGAATTCAATGGCTAAACAGAACTGCCGCCCGATGCAATTGCAATGCCGAGTTGCCAAAGTCATTCTGCGTAAATATTCAATCGGGATTGTTTTCTCTTTAAAACTCATCTATGTTTTGTTTTATTTTACAAGGTCAGGGCCGCTGAGCTGTATAACTCTTTTTCAGAAGCGACCTAGACACAAATGATAGCTCAACGCAGTGGCTTAGCACGTGGACATTTAATAGCAGCCAAATAAATACTCTAAACGCGTGATGTCGATTCTAAATGTGGAGGGGGGAAAACCGGAGGCCCCGGAGAAAAATCCACGCGACGAGCGGGAGATGAACACGCAAACTTCAAATATACAGCGGGCGTCAGGGTTGGCATCGTGCCCACGACCTTCTGTATACCGGGCGAGGTTGTTAACATCTGGCCACCTCGGCGCCGTCGCCGTCCTGGATTATGCATGAGCGACCAGTGCCCCCTGCTGGCACGCCGATGCCCCCAGGTGACTCATCCTGGTCTCTGGAGTTCACACCTGCGCGGTTCATCAAAAACGATCTTTGTCACTGACCGCCGCCACTTTTCCCGGCAACGATTGCCCGAAAAAAAAATAAAAAGCAAAAAAAATGTAAAGCAACAAAAAAAAATCAAGCCACTCCGCCGGTAGTAAATCGTGGTGTTTAGGCGCCCTCAGATGTGGCAGTAATTAAGCGTTCGCGTTAAACCAGGCATGTCCAAAGTCTGGCCCGCGGGCCAATCACGGCCCGCGGGCAGATTTCATACGGCCCGCAGCTTCGGTCTTATAATGTGTTAGTTATGGCTCGCCAGCTCTGTCAGAATAAATACATACATGGAAATTGAAGGTATTCTATACAGTTTGTTCAATGTTATCTGACTGAATGAAAGGCAGAATTGCGTTTTTAGAGTTGTTCACGTCTGCCTGAGTGGCTTATATTTGGTTACATTGTCATTTGAAAAATAAAGGTAATTGTGACAATGAATATTTTTTATAACAGTGTGTGTATTTCCACGTAACTTTTGTGGTTAAAACAATGTCAAAAGGAACGATTGGCCCCCGGGCATCTTCACTTTATCAAATGTGGCCCTATTTGCAAAAAGTTTGGACACCCCTGCGTTAAACGGACCTGCCGAAGCATGCGCTTACACATCCCTCGTGTGCGTGAACGCTACCTGAGCGCCCATGCTGCGTTCAACCGATACTCGATTTGACTAACTTTAAAGTTTCTCGCGAGTGGGGTGGTGTGGGGGGGAGAAACACCCGTTAATAGATTACACCTTTCTTCCTTAGACCTTCGACAATATTAGACGCTATACTTTGGCGTTCTCTGGCCTGACACTGGTGAGACTAGGCCCTAAAGAAGGCTGCCTCTGGTGTTGGCCGAATCAGTTTCAAAGACAATGCCATTTCTTCATAATCATATTATCAGAGTATGTTTGTTTATATGTTCACCACAAGTACCGTGTGGGGTTAGTGCAGTGTACGATTCCTTGCAAAAGGTTTCTATTTGGTGTTTGAACATCTTAACATCTCCTGTTTTATTGGCAGAAAGGGTAAAACCAATTCTTATTTTTTCATACTTTGAAACTGGCAAAAATGTCCCATTTGGTTTAATTGATGCCGAACGCTAAAACGCTTTGTTTAAATGCACAATTATCAAACGGAAGTGCGTATGTTCGTTGAACGTCTTTCTCATCGTACGTAGCCAACCACGCGAATCGCAGGTGCGTGGAAGGACAACAAACTAAACACAAAAAGCAGTTCCAAAGAGATGACTTTGTCGATCTAGATGATGTAAAAGTGCGTAGCTCCCAGTGGCTTCCTGATATCGGAAGGGAGAGCGTTCCAGACGGCCACAGAAGCGCATCCACGTGAAATAAGGCGACACTTTGCCAAATGCGTCCGGCTTATTCCACTTGAATGTATCAAACAATGTAATGGTATTCCTAAAGAACATCTTCATATCCAATGAATGCTGAATTTATTGAGTAAGATATATTTTTAATAATTGGAAAATGTGCAACCCTGACATTACTTGCGCATACCACGGCTGGGCAGGAAGGGCCTCCAACTCGATTTTGGCCTACTCTTCCACGCTAGCCAGACATCTTTGCTAGAAGTTAGAGTATCCACACTTTACCCCACTACACGCTACTCTATCGGTTGGCTGGGGTGAAACCATTGGCGGTTCGTGTGATTGAAGAAACGTGAATCGTTTCAAATGATTGTACTTATTTATTCATCCGCGCAAGCGACACCTACTGGTCATCTGTGAAACAAAGAGCTTCATAGCTCATCGGATTCCTCCAGTTATACATACATAATTTGATTCTAAACTTAGCAGTGGATTGATGAAAAAAAGTTGTATGACTCTTCTTTAGGAAGGTCCTAAATAGGATTTTTATTTTAAGATGTTTTCAACCATTTCGTGAAGGTTTATGCAAGTGGGAGGACACCTGGGACAATTAGAACAAACCGCACGCAAGCATATGGGAAACCACTCTGCCCCTGTAAAGATAGAAAACTGATGCCAATTAGTCCACGTGATCTACTGCCATCTCCTGACGAGCCAGGGTACGGCATTTCCTTGACGTCCACGGGAAGGGAGTTTCAGAACATGTGTGCGGTGATCTACCAACCCTCGCTGCCTCCATACTGCCCGACTGGTGCCAGGTTATCTATTTGGCGTCATGGTGGCTAGGAGATGTTAACTACCTCGCCCGGTATACAGGAGGTCGTGGGTTCGATCCTGACCCCTGATGCCTGCATATTTAGAGCGTGCATGGATTTATTCCGGTGGTCCCGTGGATTTTTCTCTGGGTCCTCAAGTCTTTCCATCCATATTTAGAAATGTGTTTAGAGAAGTATTTGGCTCCTATAAATTTCCATATGATGAAAAAGAGCTATACAGTTCAGTGGGCCTTGCCTTGTAATAATAAAAAAATAATTTAGTTTAGAAGTAGTGACCTCGGAATTGCAAGTCCAGTGTGGTAACCATTACATCATTGCCAACAATTGCATTACAAGTGGAGTTGATTGGAAGAAAAAGACGTGGAAATGTATGCAAGTGGATGCACATAACGATATACTAATGTTTTATTCCTACCGGGAAAGTCTCACTGATTCTTTCAGACTCATTTTCAGGAGGATCCTGGCGGTGGCTAATTTGGACAGATCCATGCGGAGTACCCGGAGAAAAGCCAAACATACGACAGGATACCACTAACACGTCCAGACCGATATATATAAAATATATAAAAGCATTACTGCTGTACTCCCAATCCCTCCCTGTCTACCTTTGGATCCAAGCCCACAACACCAATCATTCTCAGTCACTATCCCATACATTTAGCAACACTGAGCTCAAGCCTGCTCGTACAGTTTTCTTAAACCTGACGAGATCTAACGAGATTCAGGATGATTTGGTTTTGTAGGCGCCTACGCATGCACTTTTAAACAAAACATGCACATCGAGGCGTCGCCTTGGTTATCCATGCATGCACGGTGCAACTGTTGTGAATGTACGTGCAATATGTTATCACGCGTTAGAGTGTTTGTACGCGTGCGTGCTGGGACCCACGCACGCGCGTTTTGACAATGATATTCGTGTGGGGTACATTGTGCAGGGTTTGTTTTTTATTAAACCACTTTTTCTTTTAAAACAACGTCATTGCCCGATCTTGGCATTCGTTTTCGCGAGCTGCTTTGTAAGTTTCGTAGCGATTGGATTGGCGGTTTTGTAAACAAAAACAACTTTTCATAACACGTGTCGTGTCCACAGATGGACGGACGGATGGACAGACGGGCACGATATGAACTGTGAATAGCAATAATTATCCCAATCAGCTTCCGTTCGAATGAAATGAATCCCGCAATTTTTCAAGGACTTTGCTGACTCCTATCCGGCGGTGGATATTCCACATTCCTATGGCAGGGGCCCAGCTTATGCATAAACCCAGGGGTTTTCAAACCACCTGAGCCGAGCAGCCACCAGCCATCATCTTCGCGTGGTGCGAGAGACGCACAACGAGCGAGCGGATCGCGTTGGATGGTCACGTGGTGTGGTGATTTGGTGCGGTCACGTGGTGTGGTAATTTGGTGCGGTCACGTGGTGTGGTGATTTGGTGCGGTCACGTGGTGTGGTCATTTGGTGCGGTCACGTGGTGTGGTCATTTGGTGTGGTCACCTTGCGGGGTTGGCCCGTGCTGGTTGGCTGTGGGGTTTATGAATCGGAAATTCGTGGAAGTTCTCCCATGTGTGGCGAGCGCAGTCGACTACCCCCTTCTCGCTTCTGCAAGATGTTCTTTTTTTCTCTTTCCTCGTTTAAAGTAAAGTTTAAAATTAGCTTGAATAATTTAGCTCTATTTTTGGCTTTTTTTTTTATCTGACACCATATTTTGATTCAGCAACGGCCAAATGTGGACGTTAAAAAAAATAAAGAATAAGTTGCGTCTCTATTTAGAGTAAAGCTATTTCGTGATATCTTCGTTCCACACACTTAATCTCTCGATACAACCTTTCGTAGGCCAAGATAAAAAAAAAAGTAAAAGTCATTTTTATCACAATTTTGGGGGTCCCAAATAAAAAAGAATAAGTGGGATATGTTTTTGTTCTTGTTATAAACATACTCAACAGCTACATCTGTGCCCAATATGATCTATCAAGAACTTCTAGCACATCATTCGAATTACCATCAGGTACTCAACTCCCAACCGGCTATATATCAGACATAGATGTGGGTATACGTGCGTTATTATCCCGTGGGGAACAAATTGAGTTTATTTTTGGCGATGGGGAGTGGAAGAATTTAATCGTGAAATTTCACGGATATTTTCAAGGTAACAATTTTCCATCACAATTACACCACGGGTCTATCATTGCGAAACCAACCACTCCAAGGTGTACCGTAGAGTAACGCTCATCCTCCACACACTATCTACGCCAGTCATGTCAATTCACCCGGGGAGCTACATTCAACTCCCAAACAACACACACCTGGCACACCGTGGAGATGTGTGTGTAAACCTGAGATGAAACTGGATTTAGGAGCGTGTAACTGAAGTTATGAATGTACGTTCAACTTATTTCGCACTGTACGTAGCCAACCGTGCGAATCAGAGGTTCAGGCTAAGAACAATAAACTAAACCCAAAACGCAGTTCTTAAAGAAATTCGTTTTCAATCGACATTTAAAAGTACATCGCTCCAGTGGCGTCCTAATATCGGAAGAGCGTTCCAGACGGCCGCTGAAGCGCATCTGAAAGCCAAAAGCTGCTGCGAGAATAATAATAGGCAAAGGTTCAACCCTGCAATTACTTTTTCTTGTCCCTGCTGGCAGAAGACTCCAGTAAAGGCAGCTTTCGAGAGCACCTCCAGAGGGAATTTTGACCTACTCTTCCATGTAGACCGGACGTCTTAGAATATACTACCAATTCTAGAACAGCCTCGTTTGCAACACTCAATGTTGCTGCCGCATTGGGATGATGTTTGGTTCATTATATTGTTGAGTGTTTGTTGGGAGGTAATTGGAGAACCCGGGAGAAAGCCCCAGGCATACGAATGGGTGCCTTGTGGCTACAACACAAGGCAAGCTCCAGTGATAGCCCCTCCAAGGACGGACCGGACTCAATCCAGCAAGGCTGGTGGGTGTTCCGGCAGAGCGCCGTATCACTGGTAAATGAACGTAGCCGTTGCCATTGAATTTAACTCAGGTAAATCAAGCTTTCCGGCGCAGTGCGCTAACCATTATGCCACCGCTCCCCTTCTTATGTATTTGCCGGACAAATGTCAATATTCTCTTGTGTTTTTTGTTGTTGTTGCTTTGATAGAAATTAAATACGTGTCAATCGCTCACCACGCACGCACGCACAACATCACCAAGAGATAGCCTTCAAATGCATGGTCGTGGTAAGAATGACACACGCGAACTAACTTCCGATCTGTATCTCCACGTAAAATTGTTAAATTAATTTTAACTATATTCTTAGTTTTTTTCGGTAAAGTCACGTAGGTAAAACATCAAAATTAATGAATATAAAATATTTTTGTTTTATTTTATTTTATTTTCATTAATTTTGATGTTTTACCTACGTGACTTTACCGAAAAAACCTAAGAATATGTTAAATTAATGTTAACTGCCGTCGGCCTCTTATTGGCTCTTTATAGCCTCCTGAAGCTAACCAGCAAACATTGTGCAAGTTCCACTCCACGCTGGTTTCCATCAACTCGCTCTGGTGAAGCAGCCAGGCTTCTTTCTTCGTTTCTTTGTGTTAGTTTATAATATAAAATCGCCCGCTTGGTTTAACCGGACGTTGTTGATGAGAAGACTCCTCCGTCTACACGGTCAGGGCACGCTCAGCACAACCCCCCCCCCGCCACGCCACAATACAGCCTCACGATCTGTTGCGAACAGACACCATTCATGTATATACAAGACAAAGATCCCCCGTGTAGCCTTAACAGACTGTTGAGGCAAGTGCTTATAGCGAGCACCTGTGAAGACCGGCAACAGCACACGAGGGGGGGGGGGGGGTGAGCCAGCACCACGCCCGGCCGCCTTTGTCTCCCCAGCGGCAATGTTTACACACCGCACCAGTTACTCATTTGATGCTGAGTCGACCTAGAGGAGGCCCAACACCGTTTCAGATAATCGTCACTGGTCTTAGCCGTGAGCGGGAATCGACCTCGGGTCGCCAGGTTCGTAGCGCAAGGCGCGCTAACCGCTACACCACCGCTCCCCACACATGCATGCACACACATACACGTGTTGTGTTTAACTCAAGCCAAAGGTCTGCCTTCGTTCCTCCTCCTCCTGTGTTGCATGGACGCTGCGCGTGATTGCTCCGTGCCTCCTCTTGAGACGAAGCCAAACGGGCAGTGAAGAAGAGGGAGGATTGCGGCGGAGGGGCATCAAGGCGAGGCAATGCATGGCAGGGTGGATGCGTGGTGGCTGCCTTGCTAGGTGAGTGAGTGAGCGGTGGATGATGGTCGGAGGTGGTTGCCTGGCTCGTGATGTAGGTTGTTGCGCGCGGGAATGTTGCTGGGTTCACGGAACCGGTTGCTGCATTGTGGAGGGTGGAACTGGAGAGGGCATCTGTGCGCGCGCGCGCGTGCGTGGAGGTCTGCGTGATGCAGTGGTGAATGTCTGCGTAATGCAGTAGTGGATGCAGTGGTGTCTGCGTAACGTGGGGAGCGGTGGTGTGGCGGTTGGTTAGCACGCTGCGCTACGAACCCGGCGACCCGAGTTCGATTCCCAGTCACCGCCAACACCAGTGACAAACCGGTCCTGGGTATCCTCCTCTAGGTCGACTCAGCCTCAATTGAGAACCTAGTGCGACATTGCCACTCGGGAGACAAAGGCGGCTGGACGTGGTTCTGGCCGCCCACCCACTCGTGTGCCGTTCTCGAGATTCAAAGGTGCTGGCTAACAACACTTGCCCCACCAGTATGTTAAGGCGATACGGGGGATCGTTGGCTTTGTGCGTAACATCTAGTGGGTGATGTGAGTGGTGGAGAGGATATTTTGTGTGGGGGGGGGGGGTGGGAAGGTTGGCGGTGGCGGGGGGATGGAGGGATAATAGCGGGCGAGGGGACGGAGTGGTTTGTGGTGGTGGTGGGGGTAGTGGTTGGTGGTGGTAGTGGTTGGTTGTAGGCTCATTGGATTCGCCTGTGTAATGATGCGCAGCTGGAAACGTGAGAACAGTTAGCAGGGGCAGTGATTGCGTGCGCGCGCACGCGTGTGCACATCCAGCCCGTGCGCGCACGCGCGTGTGTGTGCGTGTGTTTGCGCGTGCGTCCTGCGCTCCCTTATTTAATAATATTATTATTATCCTTCTGCGCGTGTGCGCGTCGTGTGTGAACGCGCTCAGCGGCCACAGGACACGGGGCAGCATTCACCGTTTGCTGCTCCGTCCCCTCGCCCCCCCCTGCAAATCGGCTCACCTCACCCCCTCCTCCTCCTCCCCCTCCCCTCCACGCGCTCACTGCACCTCGCGCTCCTCCGTGTCACTCTGCACGGTGCGCACGGATGACGCTCGGTGGCCGAACATCGAAGAGGTCTTTAACAATTTAACATTTTCTTTTGGTGAATGTCATTTTTTGTTACTTTTTTTTTTAATTCTTCAGCGTAAGCTGTGCAAGGCGTGTGTGGTGTGTGTGTGTGACCGGTCGCTCCTCCCTGAGTGGCTGCAACGCGCCTTGGATTCGAGTCTCCGAGTGGCTGGAGGAGGAGGGGGAGGGAGGGTTGAGGGCGGACAGCCATGGGTTATTGCTGCTCTCGGTTATACCCGGCGAGGAAGAGTCGGATGTCTCCGTAAGAAGAAGAAAGCAACAAAAAAGTGAGACGGAGACGAGGAGGAGACGGAGGAGGAGGGAGGAACTGTAACTGCAGGAGGACGGGAGACGGCACTGTCGCCATGCGTCTTGCCAGAGCGATGGGGACTCTGGCAGTCGTCTTCGCCTTTGGCTGCGCGTGGATGGGATGCCGCGGGGACTCCATCATACACATCGGTAAATGTGTGTCTGTGCGTCTTCTCCTCCTCGTGGGCCGGTGTGTGTCGATGTGTGCGTGTCTTGTGCTGAGCGGTGGTGCCGTGGTTCGCGCGCGCCGCTACGAAAACCGACGGACACCCGAGTTCGAATCGCGCTCACGGCCAACACACAGTGACGGTTAACTGAACCGGTTACGGGCCTCCCCTAGGTCGACTCGGCCTCAAATGAGTACCTTGTGCGATGCGTAAAACATCACCGCTGGGGAGACGAAGGCGGCCGGGTGTTGTGCTGGCCACCCACCCCCTCGTGTGCCGTGCCGGCCTTTGTAGGTGCTACTCGCTAACAGCACTTGCCCCAACAGTCTGTTAAGGCTACACGGGGCATCTTTGTCTTTGTGTGTCTTGTATACGTGCGGAGCGGTCGTGCAGTGGTTAGCGCGCCGCGCGACTAACCCGGGAGACCACCATAATTCTATTCCCGCTTACGGCATCCGTGACGAATATATATGACCGATTCTGGGGTTCCCCTAGGTCGACTTAGCCTTAATTGTGTAAACATCAGGCGCTGGGGAAAAAAATGCGGCCAGGCGCAATGTTCGCATTGCCGGCCTGCATATGCGCTCGCGGACAGCACTTGCCCCAACAGTCCGTTAAAGGTTATACGGGTGATCTTTGTCTTTGTATATGTGCGCTTGTGTCTGTGTGAGTCTATCAGCGTGTGGACGCGTGGTTTGTCTTCATGTATCTGCGGCGCTACGCGTGTGGGTCTGTGTGTGTCTGTGTACGTCTATGTGTATGTTCTGTTGCGTGCCGTGCCGGCCTTCGTAGGCGCTACTCGCCGGCCTTCGTAGGCGCTACTCGCCGACACCACTTGCCCCGACATTATGTCGAGGCTCAACGGGGAATCTTTGTCTTTGTGGAATGTATTGGGGGAGCGGTGGTGGAATTGTCTGCGCGCTGCGCTTCGTGCTCGGCCACCACAGTTCGATTTCCGCTCATCGCCAACACCGGCGACGATTATCTGAACCGGTCCTCGGTCTCCCTTGGGTTGACTCGGCCTTAAATGAGTAACCTGGTGTGATGCGTAAAAACATCGCAACAGGGGGAGACAAAGGCGGCCGGGCGTGGTGCTGGCCACTCCACCCCCTCGTGCGGCGTTCTGGTGTCCTTGCCCCAACAGTCTGTTAAGGCTGTACGGGGGATCTTTGTCTTTGTAGAATGTCTACGCGTTTGTCTCTGTCTAATTATGTGTCTGTGTCTAATTCTGTGTCTGTGCACGGCTTGGTATAGTGAGCACAATCATGCCACGTACCCAGCAATTCCATAAACTACTATCCCAACCTGTACCTATCACCCCCCTAGGTAGGCTCGGCCTTAAACGAGTTCCTGATGCAAGTCGGTGTGTAAACATGAAGGCGCGTGAGTTGGGATATTGCTGAGTGCTGTTCACACACTTGGAGCTCGCTCTTCGTGGCTGCCTTAATAGGCGCTCGCTAACAGCAGTGATTGTGTGCGTGATGGGGGGAATTTGCAAGCACCGTGCCATTCGAGTGTGAACAGCCTTTTTGCGAATCTACTGCTGGATGGGAACGCCTTCCCAAAACGTCGCGTCGGTCGTGGGGATTGTTTGGTCATACTTCACCACGCTGGTCCGCCCCGGGAAACTCTTTGGATGTCGTTCGACTACGACGTTTAGCCGTGGTCGGGAGTCGAACTCGGTTCGCCGGGTTCATAGTGCAGTGCGCTCGTGTGTGTGTGTGTGGCTGTATGGCCTCAAAGTGCACCTAGCATGGCACCAGGCGCCGTGGTGACCGCGCGGTTGTTGTTATGGGTCGTTGTAGGGAGCGGTAGTGTAGCGGTTAGCGCGCTGCGCTACGAACGCGGCAACCCAAGTACTGGGCCTCCCCTAGGTCGACTCGGCCTCAAATGAGTACCTGGTGCGGTGTGCAAACATCGCTACTTTGGGGAGACAAAGGTGGCCGGGCGTGGTGTTGGCCACCTACCCCCTCGTGCGCCGTGCCGGCCTTCATAGATGCTACTCGCTAACAGCACGTGTCCCCTACAGCCTGTTAAGACTATCGTGGGAATCGTTGTCGTCATAGAATGTGTACATAGCCACACAGACACTCGCATAACCATATCCATACCCGCCCCTTCGCCATAACCCGCATGCGAAATAGATCCCATCCACGCAGTCAGCAGCCCGGTGAAGTATGGTGAATCAACCCCCAATGACCGACTAAACTCCCACACACCTGTACAGCAAACCCCCACGTAATGGTCCCGCTACCTACTAACTCGTATGGGAACCGGGGACTGACCGCGCATTGCGTGGAGGTTAAATGAGATGCGGTCTCGTCTTCCCCGTTGGTGTGCACACTAAAATCTACAGCTCTAAATCTTGCGATAATCCCGCATGCATTGGCATGGCGGCCCGCTTGTACCAGTGCATGTGGGTTACATACCGTAGAATGTATGGCAGTTTACACTTTGTTTTATTTACAAAAAAGAAGAAATAATTTAATTGGACAAAAATACTTGAGCGATGTCAAAATGATGTCGATGGGGGTTTCGAGAGTGCCAACCATTGAACCATGAAAAGTAATCGGGCGAGTCTATGCAAATGTCGGCGAGTCCGCGTAGACATTGAGATCTTTCGACGATCCCATCGACGAGTGGCCCTCTGCACGCGTGGAGAGAGAGAGAGAGAAGGGGAGAGGGGGAAAAAATCCTCCTGGGAAACGCGGAGAAATCCCACCACGTGACGGGGGAGCAATCACTCGGCCCTGAGCGACGCCTAAACTACCACACCTGGCAAGCCCTGCCAGGTGCACTTGTAACTAACCAGGCTAAAAAAGAAGAAACCTGCTTTGCCTGACGGGAGCGGGCTCAGTCCGGGAGATCTCTGTAATTGGCATGGAGCACGCACGCACACAAAAGCAAAGACGCCCCCGTACAGCCTCAACAGGCTGCTGGGGAAAGTGCTGTTAGCGAGCACCTATTAAGCCACGCACGGCACACGGAGGGGGTGGGTGACCAACCCCGCGCCCCGGGAGCCTTTGTCTCCCCACTGTCTGATGTTTACACACCGTACCGTGTAGTCCTCGTTTAAGGCTGAGACGACCTAGGGGAGGAAGCCCAGGAACGGTTCAGATAATCGTCGCTGGTGTTGGCCGTGAACGGGAGTCGAACTCGGTTCGCCGGGTTCACAGCGCAGCGCGCAAACCGCGAGACCGCCGCTCCACGATGCAGAGCGCACACACAGACAAAGACAAAGATCCCGCGTATAGCCTGTAACAGACTATCGGGGCAAGTGCTGTTAGCGAGCACCTATGAAGGCCGGCACGGCACACGAGGGGGTGGGTGGCCAACACCACGCCCGGCCGCCTTTGTCTCCCCAGTGGCGATGTTTACACATCGCACCAGGTACTCATTTGAGGCTGGGTCGACATAGGAGAGGCCCAGGACCGGTTCAGATAATCGTCACTGATGTTGTCCGTGAGCGGGAATCGAACCCGGGTCACCGGGTTCATAGCGCAGCGTAGCGCTAACCGCTACACTACCGCTCTCCACACACACGCACACACACACACAGGCGCACGTACACGCGGGTGCCTTCTACAAAACCTACCGTGGTACACACTTTACGTAAACACGTATTAGTCACGAGTGTGGTAAATTGGATCATTTTCAATTCGGCGTCCACTTTGAGTTTGCGTGAAAGACCATGCAATGGTCTTGCACGCAATTTCTGAATAGCCTACGGGAAACATGCAAATGGTTAATTGCAATGAAAAAGAAATATGTTTTAATGAACGTGTTCTGGGTCTACGCTCTGTATGGGAAGGGGCTGGGTATGTATTAATGGTAAACTACTGTATATTGCTGCTTTTGGTTGGGAAACCAAAAGCACTCTTTTTACCGACCTTAAACTCTGCCAAGGTTTTTTTTTGTCTTCTCAAAAGCGTTGCAAATCAGCGAGTTTTTGTGCGGCGTATTCAGTATTCATGGAATGCACTACACCGCAACTCGACAAGAAGACTTGACGGCCTATATGTTTACTCTATTCTAAAAAAAACATTTGCAGACATTGGGACATTATATGTTTTTCTTGGGCATTTGTTGGAGATATTTTCTATGAAAGAAAATCTCAAGTTTTGGTATTATCTGGGATGTGTGTAAAGAAGGGGGGAGTGGTGGCACAGTGGTTAGCGCACTGTGCTATGAACCCGGCAATCGGAGTTTGCAAGAAATATATCGGTGAAGCGGGTCTCTCTCTCCCGTTTCTCAAATAAACCAATGGCACAGCAGTGGATTACACTGGTTGATAATTACCATTTATAAAGTGTAACATAGCGTGATCTCGCGTAAATTCATGACCCCAAGGTGGTGAGTGACTCACACCATGACCAGCTTCTGTCAGGTGACTCATTCAAGGACACGCACCGGTCGTGAGCCTTCACTGAGGTCCAAGCAATATTTGCGGCGAGGCCAAAAGGGAATTCCAAAGCTGATGACCACGTGCAGAGAAAATCCAATTTATCCTGCTCGTGTGTGTGTGTGCGCGCGAGAGCACGTGTGAGTGTATGCTACGTGTGCGTGTGTGTCTTAAGGATTTGATTCCCGGCTAGCATACATCAGTGTCACCTGAACCGGTCCTGGGCCTCCTCGAGGTCGACTCGACCATAAATGGGTTCACGTTACGCCGGTGTGGGAACATCAGAACTCTAGGGGAGCCAAAGGCGAGCGGGCGTGTCGCGGGCCCCACACCCCCCACCCCCTTGTGCATCGTACCCACCTTCACCGGTGCTCGCGAACAGCACTGGCCTTTACAACCTATGTGGGCTATACGGGTGATCTTTGACTTGTTGTGTGTGTGTGAGTGCGCGCGCATCTCATGCTCATTTACACCAATCAGCGATATCGCTTCTGCGACACTCAATTAGGAAAAAGCCGTCCAAGGCAGCGCAATTATTTTTCTGTTTGTTTCCTTTTATTCAATGGAGATCGTCGTCGTCGTCATCGTTGTCCGCGAATCTCGCGCAATCGGTGCTCTTTATTCGCCGTTTCTGCTGCAGTTACTGCCGCTCACCCCCTCCACTCACCCACAGCTGCCTTGCTAATGGCGAGACGGTGGTTGTTGTTGGTGGTGTTGGTGGTGGTGGCGTGCAACGTGCTCGCCCACGCCACTTGGGTGCGCGACAATGGAGGAAATGCTTCCCTTTCTTTGGGCGTCTCTATGGGGCGAACGCCGCGGCGTTTCCATGCCCCCATTACTATGCAAGTCGAGTTCTCGTCTCAGTGTCTCGGCCCAAACGCGCACTGGTGTGTGTGTGTGAGCTTGCGTGAGTCACTCCCCCCCCCCCCCCGTGTGTCCCGCATAGACAGACGGAGGAAGGGTGTGGGGGCTTGGGGGATAATCAATAGGCTCATAATTGCTGGATATTATACCCCGATGTTTAAATGAGTTCGATTATTTTGCTTCTATGAATTTCCACACGATGATACACTTTGTTGAGCTATCATTGTTGGCCAGGTCGCTTCTAAAAAAAGAAACTTAATATGTCAGTGGGCTTTTACCTGGTAAGAGAAAAAAAGAAGTTTCATTTTAATAGTATTTATTTTAAAGTTATTGTTTACCTGTCCTATAAGTTGCACTCCCACCGTGTTTTAGTGCTGTTTGTTGTTGTGACCTTCTGACCCGCCCCTACTGGACATCTGTAAACAAGAGCTATATAGCTCATCGGATTCCTCCTCCACTAAACATAAATATCCTGAGTCTGACACGGACATGTTACGAAAGATGCACACGTGTTCGCGTTGATCAATGCGCCAGAAGAAGAACGGTGTTCTTAATCGATGGGTGCTGTCTGCCATGCATGACGCGCTGTGAGGAAGTGCTATTGCCAGAGAACGTCACCTTTTTTAGGTGTTTCGTTTATTACCGAATGTGAGTGTTTGTTGTTAACTGTGCTTGTTAACTGTGCTTGTGCACCACTACCAACACCGCAGCAGCAGGAGCGGCCGCAGCATCGCCTAATGATCTGCTATGTATGACGTATGTTTCAGACACATTTATAAAAGATGACATGGAAACGTGTGCAGAGATGCGTGGGAGAGACGCATGCTCTGCTAACGCCATCGACGGACAGAAAGACGGGCACGTTAATTAGAGGACGTACTTGGGATTAGGACGGGATAAAGGTTAAAAGCTCCATTTAAACTCTGAATAGAAATACGTGGGCTTAGGTAGGACACGCCGCTCGAAGGGAGGAGGATGACGACGACGATGATGGTCAAGAATCGTGATGTCGCAATGAAATCAGCTGGTGTGCAGGAAAGTGCGAGGCAGTTTTTTTTTACGATGATCAACTGTGAGAGACGGTGACGGCGACGGCGTGGGGAGGCCTCCATCCAGCAGTGGATTGATGATTGAGGATGATGATGATGATGAGGTTGCAATACATTGGCCAATAATTAATGCAAACGCTCATTTCGGACCATGGCTGAGGTCTTAGAAATCCTCATGCTCAGGACCTCAGCCAATCACTCTACCCTGCAAGTATGGACATTTTATAAACATTCGTCACAAGGCAAGGCTATATACAACCACAGCGGTAGGTTGTGTGTGTGGTTAGGCGTGTCCTGAGTTCGAATCTCGGCAATGGATAAACATCGGCGGTGAGCGATAGCTACCGTAGGTTAACTCGGCCTCCAATGAGTACAGTGACCGCATGCGTTGTGTCAAGGGTAGGGAGACAAAGGCGGCCGGGCGTGGTGGTGGTTACATCACACGCTATGCTCGCTAACGACACTTGTCTACAAGGATATGTTAACGGCTGTAGGGGGGTGATCTTTGTCTAAGTGCCAGAACGCGTGCCAATCTTTTAAAATTACATTTTGTTGTTTGCTAATGAGACCCCCCCACCCACCAAAAAAATAGAACTCTTATCTGGAAGGCAACACGGCTTTTATCATAAACAGCAGCAGCGATAAATCCACCGCTGGATGAAGGCCTCCACACTCTCCCTGAACGCCGCTACCACCCATCTCACGCGCACCTTCTTCACGGTGTTTGCCCGCTGGTTGCTGAGCGCTCCCTCCTTGGACTGCGATTCCGTCACCAGCCTCGTCCATCACCGGCCCATCGTCCCCTCTCGCTGCCCAGCTATGACGCGTCCCGACCCCCCCCCCCCTACCCACCCTACCCACCCTCTATCATAATTCCATTCCGTGCCCGTGATCAACGTTGCCTTCTCAATACGGCTCGGCTGTAACAACGGCGCCATCGGCTAAACTAAACCAAAAAAACAGTCCCCACACCCCCCTATCCACGGGGCTAAATCCCATTCGGAGAAGAGCGCGTGACGCCGGGTTTTCTTTTTATTTTTAGAGGGATGAGGCGCCACGTGCGAGGAGATGATGAGACATTATTAAATAAAGCGAAACCCCCCCCAATTAATTCAATTCATCAACCGCCACGAGCCACATCGCAACCCCATACATTCACCCTTCCTCTTCCTCCACACCACCACCACCACAGCGCTGGGGCTGTGCGCGTCCGCGGCATTCTCATACCGCTCCGGTAGTGGGCGCCTTGCGCGAATGCGAAACGCGTTGGGGTGGGACCTGCCACGATGTGGACGATAACTCGCGATTCTTGCCGCGATAATCGTATCGAAGCCGTTGCTAGCAGTGTCGTCGTATCACGATTATCGCTGGTCGTGGTTTAAAAAAAAAGTGCTTGTAGAAAATGCAGAATGTCCCGACTAAATTGTTCTCTTTCTGGAATACTGTAACAATGAATCATTTTCAGAATAATAATTAAACTAACAATTTGTTTTGTTGTTCCTGGGTAGTAAGTGTTATTTACTAATTGCTTATGCATCAGAAGTACAGATAATGGCTATTATTCCCCACAAACTTTGCTTTGCTTTTCGTGACCAGGACAGTGATATTTAGAAATGTTAATATTTGCAGTGAGAAAACGTGTGTTTTTGATTCATTCCTTCACATTAAGTCCTGGTCACAAAAGCAAAGTTTGTGGGGAATGATAGCCATTTTGCATACTTTTTAGGCATAATCAATTAAAAAATAACACTTACTACCCAGAGACAAAAATCGTGTTACATCGTGTAAGCATTGTTCTATTTTTTGTAGTTGTAATTATCATGTATCGATCCAATTAGTGATTTATAAAAAAAAAGGTTCCGCAGAATTTGAAGGCGCATAACGTTCTAACGTTAGAAATTGTAAAGGTAATAACATAAAGTTAAAACTTAAAATTGTAACACTCCTGATGTATATTTACCCACTCTGGCCAGTGTGATTTGCTTACAACATTCACCGATGCATAGGCCGAGATAATTAAAAATATGAAGTTGATTAGAAATCAGTGGAGTATCTCCTAAACTGATTGCTCTGTATTTGTATAGCATATGGTATACAAAACCAGGGTGTCTGCGTTTTTGTATGCCGCATGTCTACATGGAGAATCACTATGCATGTCAAGCGTCTAATCTCAGAAGCTAAGCAGGTTCAGCCTGGTGAATACTCACGAAGAATGCTGTCTGAGAAAATCGGGCGTTTATAGGTTTGGGGTTGCGAGGTGATCGGTTGATGGCAGCACGGCAATGGATTTCTTGAATCTGCCTGAAGCTATGAGTGAGATTCTTCTCCGCATCATATATTCATGGTGGGTGTTCTCAGGATCCTCCCCGTTTGTATCTCACGTCAAATTGGACGCTCATTCGTGGAATTGCTTAAACATCCTAAACGAGCAGCACCTATCTCGAAAAAAATATTGAGGTGCGATGAGGCTTCCATGGATACGCATTTTCCATATACTAAATTCCTCTTGATATGCAAATTATTTTGTCAAGGCGCTCTTCTTCCCTCCCCCCCTTCCAACCCAGCTTAAATATACGCTCCAAGCTTGGTGGTGTTTCATTCTTCACCTTAAGACGGCTGCTTGCGTTGTGGCCGAAACGTCGTGAGAATTATTTTATTATGTTTTATTTTTATTATTGTATTACTTCCCTTCTACGTGACTTTACCGAAAGAACCAAGAAGATGGATACGCAAGTGTTTGTGTCTATTATTCCATGGGACATTTCCAATTCAACAACGATAACATCAACTGCGGTATTCGCTCTCTACTCATCCGTGACTCCCATATCTTCTCCTTCACCGCTGCCCCCCTTCTACTAAAACCCTTGACTTGACACCGTGACGATATGTTGCCTGCCATGCAGGAAGTCGTGGGTTTCATCCCGACCCTGATGCCTGTACATTTGGAGTTTGGATGTTCTCACCGTGGTCGCATGGATTTTTCTCCCAGGTCATCCCTCCGTATTTTGAAACGTACGTTTCGAGTATTTGGCTGCTATAGATTTCCACACGCTAAGCCACTTCGTTGAGCTATCGTCTGTGGCCAGGTTGCTTCTGAAAAAAGTTCTTCATCGCTCAGTGGGTCTTACCTGGTAAAATACAAAAAAAAGTAGTTGAGTTTTAGTTCAGTTTACACGATGGGTCTCCCCCTCCACATTTGAATGGGTGTCCCCACAACGAGCTTCTGCTGCCCCTAAGCTGAGATAAGCCGAGGCAGTAGCCCAGACAGGCCCCATCGCTCCTCGTGCCTCACAGACCGTGGCTTCACCAAAGTCCACGTATTTGTCAACTGCTTCGCGCCGTTTCGTGTGTAATGCGTGGAAGGAGTCGCTCTGATCCAGACACAAATTCAAGGTGTTGCCGTTTTCAAATGACCCATCTTCTTCTTGGCGGTCTTGAAACAGCTCTCGAGATTACACCCCCCCCCTCCCTCGTGATTGGCAGCTGTAATCTGTAAGAGAGCAACGGATACCTGAACTTGCCAACAAACGCAGACCCTGACGTTAGGTATGATTGACCAACATTGTGATTTGATAATGAATCGCTTGATAATTGTGTGGCACATTAGGAATGGATCACTCTTTTAATTATATCCTTGTGCAGCAAGGGAGTAAAGTGTGGTTCTGTGAAAGTCCTGATGTGCTGTGCAGTGCATCAATGCAATTGTGTACAGCAGCATGCGATGACTGAGTTGGGCCTGTAGGTGGCTGGCAGGGTTAATGAATAACCGCACGTGTAAACCAGCCACATGGTTAATGGCGACTCGGAATAATGGCTGCGTGTGACACGTGCTGATGCATTTTACAGAGTGACGGTGCTGTTCTTCACAAGATTGCTATTAACCACAATCAATGTGTCTGCCCTCGATTTGGAGCACCTGCCAACGTCCTTTATTTCGAGTGTGCAACAATTGACTGATGATTCTATAAATGAGTTATTTGATAAGTATTATGATTCTGGAAGTTCATGATTTGATACGTGGTTGAGATGTTTCTACAATGAATGATTTTGATAATGTAACTGGTTTGACCATTAATATATCATTGCTAATTATGATTATGGTAATTTAACAATGCATTTTAATGTTATTCTTATTTGAAACTTGATGTAGATGATTTAATAATTAATAATGTAACACTAAAAATTGATTATGTAATTGGTAATGGTGATGTTGTTGGTGGTGATTGATATTTTGATGATTTAATCAATCGTTATTTTCATGATTTGGTTATTCATGTTTTCACAATTGATGATGATGGTGATGATGAAATCAATTATCGTCGTGGTGAATGGCAGTGGAAGGAGAAATACGAACCGGATTTGACGCATTTCACAGGAAGATGGCTTCTTGTAGCATGAACAGGGGGGGGGGGGGGAGATTGAGAGCAAGGCTGAGGATCAGGATGTTGGAGGTGGCTGAAGGAACAATTATTTTTTGTGGGAATAAAGATGAGGGCAGAGGGATGTGAGTATGATGGTAAAGATGACAGCCAACGAGCTGCCGTTAAGAGCAAAGCACCAAAAAATATGATGTTGGTGACAATGATGATTTCATAACGATTTTATAATTGATGAGGAAGTTGACGTCGGTAATGAGGCTGAGTAAATCCCCACCTGAATTCGCACTCGTCTATCATCAATTTGCTAAACTGAGCACAGAGTCTGCCGTGTAAACACGCATGCGGGAGTGTCTAGACACGCTGGGCTCTGATTTAGGTGCCTCTTGGACGCTCTTTGCACATTACATCCAGACACTGGTTGTGCTGCGTTGTGCAATGACGTTAAGCGGTTGCACAGAACGAGATTCTCTATTTCGACTGCGGGCGGAATCCGATGAGCTATGAAGCTCTTTTCCAAAGACGGGTCCAGTAGGGTTTCAAGGTCGGCAAACGCACATCGAGCGTGCACCTTGGCAATGCTCGTCCGAGACGGGAAAGGACAAAGCAATGCAAAGTAAAATTTCAAACGAGTGTGTGTGTGTGTGTATTCTTGGTTATTTCGGTAAAGTCACGTAGAAGGGAAACAATAAAATAACTATGTAAAAACAATACAGTTCTCACGACGTTTCGACTGCAACACAAGCAATCATCATCAGGCGTGAAAAAACACTTTACCGAAAGAACCAAGAATATGAATCCCTGCAGTCACGAAAGCTTTACATCAAAATTTAAGTGTGTGTGTGTTGTGTGTATGTGTTTGTCTGGGGAGCGGTAGTGCAGCAGTTACCGCGCTACGAACCTTGAGACCCGAGTTCGATTCCCGCTCACGGCCAATACCAGGTGACGATTATCTGAACCGGTTCTGGGCCACCTCTATGTCGACTCAGCCTTAAATGAGGACCTGGTGCGGTGTGTAAACATCGCCACTGGGTAGACGAAGGCGGCCGGGCGTGGTGCTGGCCACCCACCCCCTCGTGTGCTGTTACCGGCCTTCACAGGTGCTCGCTAACAGCACTTGCCCCAACAATCTGTTAAGGTTACACAGGGGAGCTTTGTCTTTGTTGGAAGCAACGGCGCAGTGGCGACAAAACCGGTCACCTAAGTTTGATTCCCAGCCATGGCTAACATTTCGTGGTATCCGAACCTGTTCTATATCTTCACCCCTTCATCAACTCGGCCTTAGGGGAGTATGCCCTGGTGCAGTGTCTAAACATCGGCACGGGGGAGACAAATGTGGCTGAGCGTGGTGCTAAGCCCAGGGGTCGGTATCCAAACTAACAAGAGGAGCCGTTTTTGTTGTTGTCAAATTCGATATGTACGAAACAAAAAACTCAATAATTCACGAGTCGCAATGCACTGCGTGGTGAACACGAGACGGTGGTGGGGTCCTTGATAAACAACGTCACGAGGCAGCAGCAGTGCCGGGTGAAGTTGGTGCGGGGCCTGCGGGCATGTGTTATGAAGGGGCCCTAAATAAAAAAAAGCACATATTAAAACACTAAATTTAGAACTTGCATAGTAAAGTAATTGTATGTTTTCATTTGCTATACAGCCAGAAAATACGACAAATCGCTAACCTTAAACACCCAGTCGTTCGTAAAAGTTGAAGGCAGTATAGTACTATAGTAATAGAGCAAGTGCAGAATCATTGAACCGGAATTGATAGCTTGAAAGCGTTTAGCGCGGGACCCTTGAAAGTGTGGGGCCCCTAGCATATGTAGCTACTTTTGCTCCGAGGATAATCCGGCACTGCAACCACCTCATCTTGCACCGTACGGACTGACCGTAACAGGCGCTTCCGAACAAACACTTGCCCCAACAGTTTGTAAGACGAAGCAAGGCATCTTTGTTGTGTTTTTTCTTTTTTTCCGGGCTGTGTGTGCGTGCAATATCACCACCTCGCCCTTCATGCCACGCGTGTTACCGCTGATAAGAAAATTCATATCTTACGCCTCCGGTGTCATCAGTTTCACATTGGTGCTTGGAAGGAGCCTTCAGCGCATTATCTATCCACTGGTGGATGAAGGCCCCCTCCCCTCTTCCGTGCCGAAATGCGTCTCGCTCGGATATAAAATGCGAGCGCACCAATCGCGGGCTTGTGGCCGAGAAGAAGAAAGGAGGGAAGAGATACTATGAAACAAACCGCACGGCTTTGTAAGCAAAGCCGTGCATAACAATGGCCTGCCCATTGGCGTGCAGGTGTGTATCGAGATGAAAACGCTTATTATGCACGCTTGATTACGCGCGAAATGTCACAACACTCGCGCCATTAACACGAAACGGAAACATAATAAGCAACCTTATTACGATAACTATTAGGCCAGTGTGTGTTCGTGTTAATGATGGCCCGCGGATTAATTATGAGCATTGGGCCAAAACGCTCATTAAAAACATGAAGCATAATGTAATGCCCTCCACACTCACGACCGCCCCCCCCCCTCGTCTTTTGTAGCTCCCATCTGGTTTCGGATTCCCGTGATCCCCCGTCGATTGCGTGTGGCTTCAACTTCATTCCCGCCGCACGAAGGCAGCCAGGCAGGCCAGACAGGCAGGCCAGGCAAGCCAGACAGGCAGGCCATGCACGTTAACCCAGCTGGAGCCAACATTTGTTTCATTTGCCAATTGACTTGGAAAGAGAACAAAGAAACAAGATTTATTTTAAGGCTGCTGCTGCTGCTGCCCGTTTCCCGGCTTCGAGATGTCACGCGGCTCACGGTTAAATAAATGGCTCTGCCATAAAAAATGATTTCGAGGCCCTCCTCCGAAAAAATCAAATATCTAAAGTTTCTCGTGTGAAAGCACTTTGACGACATGAAACTTAATGGACGCACCTTGAACTAATACGGGGCGGAATGGGGGGGGGGCAGTAATGAAAATAAGTTGCACGAGTGAGCTGAAAAATCCCCAGTGTCACCCGAACAATGCTGAGCTTAATTTGAAATCAAATTTAAGTGCTGTCTCCAGCATTTACGCAGGAGGCAAATTACCTGCACCGCTTGAATTTTTGGTATTCGCCCCCACGCTTTATAGCACAAAGACTATCGCAACGGCATGAACATTTATGCCAGAAGATGGGAAATGGTGGTCAGAATGAAAAACAACCTTGCAATATTGTCCCAAAAAAAGATTATCACCCCCTGAAGCACGTTTTATATATGAAGAGTGAGAGAGAGAGAGAGAGAAAATTAATGAACGGAATAAGACCGACCGGTGATTTTCCTCCTCCTAGTTCCGACCACAGGTGCGCGCATGCAAGTCACACACACACACCTTCCTAGCCAATTCTAAATAGATCACGTTCATTGAGCCGTCCCGCTCCTGAGCGCACAAAAGCCACGACAACTGCTGTAATGACAAGCCCATCGCTTTTGTAAACGTCAATGAAACCACCAGCCCCCATCCGCCCCCCCTCCCCCGCACATAAAGATTTGGTCTTAACACCTCTTAACACCTCGAGAGGCAAGTGTGCACAACTTGCATTCCCAACAATTGCATTGACAATCTAAGCGACTTGAGTAAACAGAGCAAAGCACCACGTGTAAGAAATTCATTGATCAACGGGTGAGCAGTTTATTATTTTTATTTTTATGAAAACAGTGCCGCAAAGCTGTTCTACCTTTCTTCTCGGCTACATCGCTGCAAATCCTGCGCCGTGCCAAATGATATTGGGTGATGGCAACTTCCACTGGAGGGGCCTCTGTGTGCAGAACTTTACAACCGATGCGTTTTGGGCGGCTTTTAACAACACATCTTATATTTACATTGTCTAAACCCATTAGAAAACACCTTTTATATTGGATAATATTGGTCGCAAAAGCCTACGTGTTAAAGGGATCTGATATTGAAGAAGCACGTCATTTCCATGACGATCGCCTGCAAATGCCAGCGAACTAGGCGGTGCGATGCTGTTAGGATGTGTAGGATTCTGCTAAGACGTGTGTCGTCAAACCGGGGCAACACATCTTTAATGTATTTTACGAACTCGGTCATTCATTGGGTGTGGATTTTTTTTTATTTTTACCGGGCATATCACGACGCAAGCTGGGTTTGTGTGGGTGCTGCGCATTCGGCATT